>NW_026136724.1:15063024-15748024 GCF_905237075.1 Dicentrarchus labrax | reverse complement strand
GAAGGCAAATCAGTATCCAAAAAAGCTTTCTTAGTCATGATTAGACTTGCCTGTGGTGCATTATTTTGGACCTTAACTAAGATTGGAGAGATGGGAAGAAAACAGGGAGTGGATGACAAAAAAAAACATACATTTTTCACTCTTTACTTTTCTTCCCCCCCCCAACTCTTTGGACTTTTTGTTCCATACTGTAATTGAAATAAAGTGTCTTCCAAAAGGGAGTGTTAGTCTCCCTCCCCCCCTACAAAAAAAAAAGACCAAATGAAAGAAAAGACAGGAAGCAGGAACGGATTTGTTTGGAAAAAAGACTTTCGGAGGAATAATGAGTGTGTTTGTGCTTGTTGGGGGAGGAGACGCAATGATAAAAAGGGTCTGAAGGTGGGTATGAAGGTGTTGTGTGTCTGTGGCTTCAGGCTGTGTATGCTGCACATTCACACACCTGGCAACCCCGAGGGACAGGTCGGAAAATTAGAAATCTAACCTCCACACAACCTTTCTCTTTCCACACTCTTCCCTTCACCCATTTCTGAAAAGTTCCTCATCTATATGTAGACCTAAAAAATCCTAAAAGACAAATAGGACATTATTAAGTAGTAATATCGTTTCAGCTGTTTTTAAGGTCTTATTTCACATACATGTCCACATACTGTACAACCAATTTGCATAGAAAATATGGATGTGTAATGCCACCTGGATTGTGTTTTATAGTATAAATAAAGTGCTAACACAAAATGATCATACTGAATGCATCATTCAGTATCTTCTCCTGGCAATTAAGGCATGATTAAAGTTTTTTATGGTTATGTTCAGACAATTTCAAAGCACTTGTTTAAGGGAAACTCCACCTCTACTAGCATAACGTTCAAACTCAGTTAAACAGAATAACGGAGCGCACAAGGGAACAATGCTCATTTTAGTTCATTTCAATCTGTGTGAACTGAACATTGAGATATATCTATTCTTTAGTATGAGCTTGAAACAACACTGACACTGAGAAAAGGATGTTTAATATTGAAAAGTCAAAGCTGACTTGAAGCGTGAGTCGGTCGCGCTGGCTTCCTCATTATTTAACCAAAACCACCATATTGTCCTAACCTTAACCGAGTGTTTTAGCAGCCGAAAAAGGATAGGGTGCCTTCCACCATAGCCTCACAAGAGCTTGTTGTATAAATGAAAATGAGACACTGGCACCCACTCTGATGGAAGTTGTTGTGGAAAGAATGACGCGAAGAGCGCGAGAGAAGTAGTTCGAACTCTGGCTACTTCCTGGACACCTCGCCAGTCTTGTCAGATTGTCGGTTTGGTGAAGGTAGAAAACCGTCAGAGGATGTTGGAAAGGAGTAGCAGGAAGGGGGTTCAGACGCTGTTAGATCAACCTCGTTTGAAGCATACCGAGTGAGGCCTTAAACCTTATAACACGTGGAGACGCAGGTCATGAAACGTCAACCATCAAAGTCCTGAGCTTTGTCCATCCACAACCCTTCTGTTCAGTGTAAGGCTGCTGCTTCCTGGATCTGAATAGATGTCGGCAATGAATGTGAACTAGTGCAACATTCAAGCAGACATTCAAAATGTATGTCAAGTAAAGTACAGATTTTGTAGGAGATAGTGTTAGTTATTTGCTCCATTCTATTTATGCTATCAATTTATTCCATTTTGAACTTTGTTGATGTGTTTTTTTTTTCACCTCCTGATAGATTAAAGTTACGTTTTTAATATTTTTTGACTCTTTCATCGACCATTTTTCTTGGCGAGTACAAAAGTGACATCGATACAAATCCGACACTCATGAGAACATTTTCTTTTCCCATCACCCCTCGTCACTCCTTCTCTGTTTCTGACTCACTCCTCAATAAAAAACGGGAGACACTGGAGCTCTGCTGAGTAAGCACTGAATCTTGAACTAGTGAATACAGCGGAGCCCCCCTGCAGACTTCAACCTACGCACCAACCCTTTGTGTGTGTGATTATGTGTGTGTGTGTGTGGCAGTCTGTCTAAACCCGCCTGTCTTTCCTCATGTCCTCCGGTGTCTTTCCTTCTTTCTTGTCTCCTTTCTTCCTCCCTTGCCTGTCTGCTCTCTTGTATTTCTTTATTGTTGTTCCATGCATTCTTCTTCCTCGCTTCTTTGTCTGTATCTGGCAGCATGTGTGAATGTGTGTGTGTGTGTGTGTCTGTCTGCTCCCTGTCTGTCTTTCTGGCATCTCCACACAGCTAAAATGATTTTAATAGCTTCTCCCCTGTGTCTCCACCCCCACACCCCCTCGTTTTTCTGTCTCTCTCTCTTTTTTTTAAAGTGGATGAGTAAATGAATCTCTTTGTCTTGCACTGTAGTGTAACCCACTAATCAGGCCATTCACTGATTACGCGCTTCACGCTAATCATGTATGCGCGTGTCTGAATGTGTGCATGTTTGTGTGTATGTCATTTTGTTTGGTATAACAGCGAGGGGCATTAGTTGACACTAAGCCTTCTCCACAGTGTCGTCAGCTCATTGTTCGGTGAGACATTCAGGTGCAAAAATGCAAAATGCGACACACCGAAATCTGGAAAACGATAAATTTACAGTGAGCCCCTGCTGTGCTTTTTGTTACCTTGCATGACCGTGTGTGGGAATGTGTGTTTTCGTGTGTGTGAAGAGAGAAAGAGAGGTGGAGGGTTAGAGGAGAGAGATAGGGGTAACAGGCGAGGTAGGAGGAATGAGGAGGAGGAGGAGGAGGAGGAAGAGGAAGGATGCAAGAGGGGTGGAGGGGCGTAGAGGGGAAAACCAATTATCGTCCAGATAACAGGCCAGCTATGGATTTTTCTACCAGGCCTCTTCTGCAGCTCTTCCATTCTGTTTCTTTCTCTCTATGTCTATTTTTTGTGTCTCTGTCCCTGTAGTAGATTTAAATTCCAATTCAGGGGAGCTTTATTGACATGAAAAGCCAAGTGTTTGAAGTATACACTATAATATATTGCGTTGTTTTTGGCTCAAAGTGTGTGTGCGGTTTGATTAACTACAGGAGATGGCCTGTTGAAATGTGTCAGACAACAGAGTCTGACATTTTGTCAATATGCCCCCTGTTTGTATTGTGTGTGTGTGTGTGTGTGTGTGTGTGTGTGTGAGTCACTGTGACCGGAAGGCAGTCACATTATCTAATCTGCATTGTCATGTTGCCCTTCTGCATTAAGGGGTTTTGTGTCCTTGACAGTTTAATTGAAGTGTACAACCTCTCAATCAGGGGTTTGAGATTTCAAAGAAAGAGATAAACGTAACATTGCGGCAGTTTGAAAGTATCGACTAATGCTAATAGCATTGTGGGCTATAAAAAAGTGATTTAAGGGTCTATTCGGTGTCAGTAGGCCTAATATTATAATGAACTGTATATTTATTCATTTACACTGTAGAACAATCAAAATCAGTGAGCCAGTTAGCTTTGCTAGTTGGACATAACCAATCTGGTGGAAGAGTGCAGTAATCTTTCACTGTATTTAACAGCCACCAGCTAAAGAGCTTGTACACAGTTGTTAATTAAGCCTGTTAATAAATGAAAGAAAAGTAATTATCATTTTGGATTGATTACCATAAATGTGTGTGACAACCTGTCATCTCGTCACCATTGCTGTCACTGATGTTGACATTTGCCTTCAAATTGTACAAGCGAAATGCTACGCTAATTTTATTTGAAAGCATCTCAGCAGTCACATGACATCTGGAGCAAGTAGGAGTGCTTTGTGTTTGTCATTTACACATGCAAAACTCAGTCAAGTAAAAAATGAAAGCTGCAGAGAGAATCAAAATATGCATTCAGGAAAGTAAAAGAGGGGCTTAGATTAGTAAAATTAAAGGGTTGGTTCACCCAAATGGAAAAAAAAAAAAAAGGTATCTAGTCATGCATATAGTTTTGAGATACCACCTACAGCCAAACAAATACAATAGAGCTTAATGGAATTCCCTTTGTTGTTGTTATAACACTGGAAAATGTGCAGTTGTCCACTGAAGAAGTCCTTCTGTAAACTGTTGAGTAATGGGGACGCTGATTCTGGAATGAGAAATTGCTGCTGAATGTTATTTTGCTTTGTTGTCTTACTCTGAGAAAGGTTTCTTATATTTCGTCTACCCTCATCCATATGAACTGGGTGGACAACATTTCAGACGCTATTCAGTTCAGCAGTGCAACAAACTACATCCTCCAAAATGATCACACAGTTGAATCAACACCTCTCTAAAACAGTTTGAACAAAAAAATAAATACTACAACCGTCTTGTTTGTTGATCTTCGGTTGTATTCGACTGCTGTAGTATGTTTTTTTTCAGTTTGTAATCTGGGTGAACCGACCAACCTGCTGCATTATGGGCTTGTCTCTAGTTTTCAAACCGTTTTAGTAGTAATATGTTTCACAGCTGCAGTGTTCAGTATAGTTTTTAGGTTTGATGTGTGTCAATTTATGGTTTGATTCTCGTGTTGGAAAACAAACCTGCAGTGATTTACAACAAACTGTCCAGGGACTCATCATCCTCACTGCTGCCTGTTTTCATTAATCTTTACTTTTCCATTATCTCAATTTTTCCGTTCTGTGTCGTTTCCTTTGGCTTGTCTCTCCTCATTCCTCTATCGTCCCATCTTTACAGCTGAATCACTGTCCTCTCTCTCTCTGTCTCTCTTCCTACATGTCTCTCGCCCCATCTGTCCCCTGGGCTGACTGCTTTTAGACGTTCGTAAACTCTTTAAAAGGCTCTGTCTCAAACACACACTTGACCTCACTGCTCTGTGATATTCTGTCCCTGCTTTGGACACACACACACACCCGTCTACACACACACACACACACACACACACACACACGGTTTCACTCTGCAGTGTTTACACACGTGTTTTGAAGCAGCCAATATTGCAGTGGCGTTGGTTAAATGTATCAGGGTGAATGTCAGTGATATTTCAGTCTGTTGAGCATCTAAAGAACTTGAGAGACAGAGAGCGGAAGATCTGTCGGTACTCTCATCTGTTTGAAAATGTTATCGTACCGCTCTTCATCCCCTCATCTAGCTGTCTGTCCTCCCGCTTTGTGATAATAAAGACATAACAAATATTGCATTCGAGTTTTGAGCACAGTTGAATCTTAAAATGTATTATTTTAGGTTGCAGACATGATAATTTAAAGTTCAACAGTGTCCACAGACGTTGAACATATATTGTTCTGTGTATGCATGTGCAACAACATTAAGATTAATGTGGGTAAGACACAAGTTTATGTTACTCTTATCACCGCTCTAACGGATTATATTCCCTCATTTGGTGTGTTGATGATGATGGTGGAGATCACTGTCCAACACTTTTGTTCAAAATCTTTCATTGGCTCCTAGTTCGGTTGAGATCTGGTGGCTGTGAAAGCCACTACATAGACTAAAGTGAGCTGTAAGTCATAAACTGTGATTTATGTATGTTTTAACTGCTTTTAACCAGCTTTTGCAACAACATTAAAATGAAGGTTATAATCTAAAAAACATAAACTTTTTTAAATTTGGTCAATTTTTTACATACAAATCCTCAAAACCACGCCCACTGGGCTTTGCAGTTATCGGCTACTGCAACAATAAACTTGAACTTCAGAACAGAATGGGAGGCATAAACCACAAGCCTCAGCTTCATTAAATCAATGTCACAGCCAAAGATAAGTGTCTTGTCTGCACAGGGCCAATGATGAGCCGGAAAAGTCAATGTCACCATGACGGCTGCACATCTCTTACTATCTGGGTGTTCTCTACATATTTCCGGGCTGAATTATCCTTAACAATTTCATGTGTTTCAGATCTCTACTAAATTATGTATTTCATCTTGTTACAATGCAAGATTTATAATCCTAAACTCACATGTAATGGCTCGGGGTTTACTACACAGAAGGAAGAGGAGGTTGGGGAGAAAGCATTGTCTTTTTTTCTCCCCAAAGCCTGTGTCATAACCTTTAATATTGAATAACTTCCACATTACGTAAATTAATCTATAATGTCGTCAACCCAAATAACTGAACAACACATAACTCAGCCAGCATATTAATCTATATAATGCACATTTTCACACTCATCAAACCATTAAACGATTCCTGAATTTATTATGTGTCTGCACTCATGTATTATGATTTCTCCTTCAAATTTGTCACCCCTCTGTTTGTGTGTGTTTGTGTGATTTATTGGAACGATCTTAAATCTCACTGCGCATTAAAGTAATCATGAAGCCAGAGAGAGTCTGCTTATAGTGTTGATTGGATTAAAGTATTTGTCAA
Organism: Dicentrarchus labrax; assembly: GCF_905237075.1. Taxonomy (NCBI): domain Eukaryota; kingdom Metazoa; phylum Chordata; class Actinopteri; family Moronidae; genus Dicentrarchus; species Dicentrarchus labrax. Next base: position 15,741,762 of record NW_026136724.1, on the reverse strand, counting down.
GTACTGCAGGATATTGGAAGATGCATTTTTGATTAATCCCAGAGATTATTTGTTTTCTTTTAATTTTGTCTTGAGTGCTAAAGGTTTAAATACTATATAATATAATATATACATATATATATATATATATATATATATATATATATATATATATATATATATATATATATATATATATATATATATATAAAATGTACTATATAGCACTATGTACAGCTGTCAACAGTGCACTGTTACTGTGTACTTACAGTTTTGTACTAACAAGAACTGACAGAAACCGCCGACAGGTGCCAATCAAACTAGACTTTAAAGAACAACTCCCACGTTCAAACATCACAAATAGTGAGTGTAACTATTTTTAACATGAATATATACTTTATTTTCTGCTTTCGCAGTTTTGCATTTTTTTCACTTTTACCTTTTCATTTAAATGCTCTCTTCACATTCAACAAACCAACAATCAAAATTTCCCCTTTTTTTATATGGAACCTGGTATTTGTTTGGTATATTTTTGCCAGCGTGAACACACTACAAAACCCAGTTAGAATTAGATAATAATATGCAATTGGGACACAGGTAGTTTTTGGGGGAAAATACCAGCAGTAACCTGGAACCTGAGTACCTGAGCTTTCAAGAACTGCCTCATTTGAATCACAGTACTGCTTTAAAGTAGAATTATATGGGGATGATTTTAACTACATTACAGTCAGTATTTCACTGAAACAAAAGGCTTAACTCCTGGTGATACACTGGTGTTTGATTTAAGTTCAGTTTTAGGTCAACAAGATGGATAATATTTTTATCTGAATGAGACTGTGTGTGTTTGTATCTTTGTTTGGATGCCTGAAGAGGAGATGTTTCTAAGAGTGTGTATTGCTTATGGTCACGTTATTTAGTTTTCTCTACAGTGCTCTGTGTGTGAACTCCAGACAGTCCCCAGTGTCTGGCTGGGCTGTAAATAGCCACGGGAAAGCCAGAGAGACACACACACACACACACACACACACACTCATTCACACTCTTTCTGGATGTTGTCTTTTTAGCATCCAGAGATTTGGCCTTTGGTCTGAGTAAAGCTCACTTTCTTCCCATCCCTTTATATGCTCCCATACCAGTTTGGGTCTCTCTTCCCTTAACACACACACACACACACACACACACACACACACACACACACACACACACACACACACACACACACCAAAAAAAATCACACATATATTTAGTCTCTAACAGTTTAATGATTTCTTATGAGGTGTTTCTCACTGAGAATGTTTGTGTGTTTGGGTAACAGATCAAGCTTTCTCCCACACAAGCCTTCTTCTTTCTTTATGTGCTTTCCAGAATTGCCTTTGACTTTTTATGTTGACTTGTAGCGACTATAAAATTTCATTCGTATGAAATCTTTTTATTGATTATGAGAGCGTGTGCATGTTGTGTATCGCTGCGGTGGTTCCCAAAATGAGTGCTGCAGCCTTAATAGCTTTAATGAGCGGCCAAGGGTTCGCCAGTATTTGCTCGTTTGTACTTTTTACTCTGCGTTTTAATAATGCTTCACATTAAAAAAATAGGTAACATTTAAATGAATGTACGATTTCAAACAAAACAACAACAAACAGCAATAAACATTCAAATTATGATATTAAAAATCCTGTAAAATAGACAGTTATCTCTATATAGGGCTGTCCTGGTCTAAAACACTTGTGTTTAAAGACTTAAAATGACTGCAGCTACATCTAATGATGCTGGAGTGTTGACAATCAGAGGGAGGAGAATTAAAAGCTCCATTATAGTATCAAACAGTCTTAGCTCCATTTCTTCTTCTTGTAGTCTGACCCACCTGCCAATCATCCCCCACTGGAGAGCTAAACTCAAACAGCTTACCTAGTTTATCTCTAAATGCTCTTCCTCCGTATACTTTATCACTTTAGGGATTAAACATATAAAGAAAGCGAGAAGGGGATCAGAGTTAATCACAAAAAATTGCCTTAATTTTAAAGAAATAGTGTGACATTCTGGAAATGCACTTATTCCCTAACTTGCCTCGAGTTAAATGAGAAGATTAATATGATTGATAAGACCTGTCTGTTAAATATGAAGCTGGTTCCTGGAGATGGTTAGCTTAGCTTAGCATAAAGACTGGAAGCAGTGGGAAATAGCTACTCTGGGTCCGTCCAAAGTTTAAAATATCCACCTACTAGCACTTCTAGTTCACTGATTAACACACCGTATCTCATTTGAGGTGTAAAAGCAATGATTCACAGCCACTTCTTGTTTGGTGTTTGCATTGATTAAACAGATACGTGTTATATAATCCATATAACGTGTTAATTGGTGAGCTTCAGAGGTGCTATTAGGTGGTCTTATATATTGCTTTATTTTATTTTATGTTATTCTATAAATTTAATTATCTTTTTCTATAGCATGAAGGACTGCAAACACTCATTTTGTGATACGACCTTGTGTTGTATAGTGATAAATCCATCCATAATGCTAAGCTATACTAACAGGTTGCTGTAACTCCATAGTGAGTGTACAGACATGACGGTGGTATCTATCATCTGCAAGAAAGCAAATATTTCCCAAAATGGTGCACTTTTTCTTTAAATAATTTATTTTGTATTATTAGTTGTCTCATACTCAATCTTTTTATGAGTACTGAACTAACATCCAGAGCATGGCCTACTTGTTCCCAATTAAGCTTGACTTGTTTTCCAAAATTTTCAAGAAAGTCAACGTGTTGTTGAAATTCAGCAAAATAAAGCTCCTTGCACATCACAAAATAACACTTCTTACAGGCAAATTCTTGAACTTAGTTGATATGAAATGGAAACAGTTGAACTTATCTCAGCCCCACTGGGAGCTTAAGACTCAACATGAGATGAAATGACTTTGGGTGAATACGTTTGCGCTGCAGAAACAGCTGATAGACGACGGTGAGAGTGTAGAGAGAGATTTGGCGTAGCTGATAGAGGGATGGAGAGATGACAGAATCATTATGGTAATGCTCTCTCAGTTGCTCTCTTTCTTTCTCTCATTTCTAAACAAAAATGTTTTTTCCCAGGATGCTCAGACAGCCATTGCAGACATGCTGATAGTGACTGACATCCAGGCCATTTTCACAAATAAATGGAGCTTTCACAAATGATCTGTCACTCCTTCTCTCTATTTCTAACTGTGCTCTTCTTTGTGTGATAGCATGTCTCTGCACCAGGCTCGGACACACATATTTAGAAACACACACCAGCGACTACGCACGTCCCAACTGTCATCTGCAACCTCGTCTCAGCGGGAGCAGTCAGCCTAGATCTACATGCTCTGCTTCCTGAGGTGTTTTAGCTGGATGAGGGGGTGTCTGACCGTCTGTTACTGCCACGGAGGGCACTGGCACGGGGCAGTACCGGGCACCAGCAGGTCCCAGCAGGTCCCAGCGGGCATCAACCTGCCTGCCCCTGAACAGAGACACTCTGCAGGGAAACTAAAAAAAAAAGACCTGTTTGGTAGGTGGTTACTGTTGACCACATGTACCCAAGGTGCTTTATGTCCCTTTTACATACTGATAAAATGGTGACACCCGTGCCTCAGTAGCAGGATTAAAAACATTAAATATACAATTCAGAATTCTTTAATGTACTAATGCAGCAGCAGTAGTAGTGCAGTATTATAATCATTACATTATTATAGTTTATTTATTAAACCTTTATTTAACCAGGAAGTCCTTTGAGATTGAAATCTCTTTTTCATTCAGCGCACCAATTACAATTTAAACAGAAATAAAGACACGATCAAAAGGGAAAAATAACATCAAAACGCACAAGGAAAGGACTGAATCCAGCTCCAGAATGTCCTCTAAAAACTTTCTGAGGACATTTTAGGGCTAAACTGGCTTTATAAATAATTTTATAGACTTTTAAATGGCATACCTGAGGTGGTTAAGCTCGCTGTAGTGTCAGATTTTAAATGTCTACAAACCTACAGTTAAGTTTGATCAACTCTTATGTAACTATCTTTACGAACTGGCTTTGACCCTCCTTCTTTTGGGGTTATGTTTTAACCTTGCTGTTATTGTTATTGATCTATATTTCATGAATGTTTGTTGCCCCGTGTAAATAAAGACAATGAAGCTTTTAGGATTGCAAACATTTTCTAGTCAGCAGATTTCAACAACATATAATCCCAAAGAATTCATGGCGTGCCGTCTGTCCGTACATGTTTTGCACGCCCTTTGGCCTGCCCTTATCGATTCATTTCTCCTTGAATGCCCTCCTAGCTTAGCAGAGTATAATGGCTGCTCAGAGGTCGCGACCTCTCTAATGAGCAGCTAATTTGTTGATGCAGTTCCTCAGACTGTTATATCACGACAGCCGACAGGCAGTTGTTTGGCTCTGTTCTGCTCTCCCGCCCCGAGGCTATGAGTTAGCATATTTCACTGTGTGTGTGTGTGTGTGTGTGTGTGTGCGCGTGTGTGTGTGTGTGCATGCATGCCCAGGAGCTGTTTCTGTCAGCGGGTTATGTGTAAGCGTGGGAGCTTAAGACGTGACGTGTGGATGTCAGCACTGATCCTGGAATAAATATACTGAATATGTAGTATGTGGATGTGATGCACTACCTCTGAGGCTACAAATATGTATATAATACACACATCTATTTATTCTTACATCAATGTCTAAATCATTTAAAATCAGCACTCTCAGCTGACATGAGTGTACATATGCTGTAGATAACACGATACTATAGTAAATAACATCATACTATGCAAAGATTAGCATTAATTGATTATTGTTTTGTCTATGAAATGTATGACACTTTCATAAAAGCCAAGATGACATATTGAAATACCTTTTTTAAATTTTGTTTTACTATCATAAGACAGAGAATAGCTGCGAATCCTCACATTTGTGGAGTTGGAACCATCAAATGTTTTGCGTTTTTAAAGCAAAGATACTCCCAACATACAATCAATCAATCAATCAATTCAATTTATTGTCCTCCAAGGGGGAAATTCATGTCCACATCACTGCACCTGCAGGCAACACCATACACTCAACAAAGGAACACGCCATCCACAGTTAATTAATACACCTGAGGGTTCACTATATGATCAAAGAGATTAGAAAGCAAAAAGAAAAACATATTTGTCCTACACTTTTTCAAATTTTTGCTTACTTTCACCACTTAAAATCATCCAAATAAAACAATCTGACACTCTTTGAATGGTCCATCAGTCACGTCCACAGTGAGGCCATAACTTGTGATTAGAGGTTGGAAGTTGAATTCATTTGGGTGACACAAACATTTTTTGGGGGAGTATGTGTTTGTTAAACTGACAAAAACACCACAATATTCATGACTTTTAGTACTCTAAGCATCAGTTAATTTGATCTCCATTTCTAAGGGATTGTGTTTAATGAGACTGAGGTCTTAACACTAGTCAGACCTTTCTCATGTGTTTGCTTTAGCACTCTGGGAGAGCGGGAGAAAAATCTGGCTGAGGCTTTTGTCAGCTTTAAATTAAGCGTGAACACGAACTCCAGAGAGGGTTTGTATTTGTACCTCCAGTCATAGTTCAGGTTGGCATTCAAAACAAATAACCAGTAATTGGCTTGGGGCACACAAGACTCTTGAGGTCAATATTTAAGATGGAAGGAAAAAGTTTGCTGTCAAACACATCAGAAAATCCAGTTTTATCCAACCTGCTTGTGCTCATTGAAGCCAAGTTTTAGGTGTAACTCTGCAGATAAAAGCTGCTGATTTAAAAAAAACAACAACACTGTGATACAGCAAAACATAATGCCCACAATCCTTCAGAGTTCTCCCACAATCCAAAGGGCTCTCCCTCTCTCTCCTCCTACTGTGGTGATGGCCATGTGGGAGTTAAATCAGGCTTAGCCCAGGATTTTATCGATCCGTTATGGAGGAGTCCTCTCTGGCAGCTGCCCTTGTTGCCTATGAATCATCTGGGCAACTGTGTGGTGCATCGGGCTGCCTGGCACTGTGATAGATTAAAAAAAAAGGGATGTACAGGAAGGTGAGTTGATGGTACATGGAGTTTTCCTTCAAATAACCTCCCGCCCTCTCAAGTTCTCGGCTTTTTAAAGCCATTACTGTAATGATGAGCATGAATAATTGCTCTGCTGGCTGGCATGATAGAAACTTAACACGCTCATTCATTTCAGTGACAAAAGAATTGATTACAACTGTAATTTCCCTATTCATATCAATCAATATTTTTCTTTTCTGGAAGGCTTGAACAGGCAATTCAGGCACTGCAGATAACATGAATAGGGCCTTGACATTGACATTGCCCCAAATGTTTCTTTTAGTTTGATGTGAAAGTGGTTTTAAGATGGCATGTGGAGTTTTACTATAAACTAACAGAAGTTATATTTACATGCAGTGTTATCTTTTAGATCTAACAAATGTTTTTAATGCATTTCCTTTCTCATAAAACATTTACAAAGCTCTTTTATTTAAGTACTGTAAAACTATTAGCCCAATTAATACTGCAATTAATAGTCCGAATATATTCAGACTTAACGACCATTTCAAACGTCAGGAATCAGCACTTTTCTCGTCTCTCTTGTTTACCATGCTGGTAAATCTGAATGACTTTTATGTTGGTGCTCATGGTTTCCATAAAACGAACTGAACGTTTGAATCTAACCGATCCAACGATGTGTAACATGTCTATATTGACAAAAGTTGAAGAGTTTATATTTGTGTTGGTGATCTAAGCGACTTAGAACTCGCTCAAGGCAACCCAGTGGCCTTTAAGAGGTTTTATAGATCCAAAGAACTTCTATAAAAACTAGACCCTGCGTCTAATGAAGACCATAGCTAGCCACACCCGGCTAGTAAACAGGACTTTCGTCTAATTGGGACTCTTTTAATTTTTAAAACTGTTACCCAGCATAATTTACATCCATTACTCACAAGCAGTCTGAAATAGTGAAACCAGGGCAGGAGATAAATAAACTCATAGAAAAACTCCACAGGGAACCAGTATGACCATTAGAAAGCTGGTTTCACTAGTGTGCAGCTAAATGCATCTTCACCATGACTCCGAGCTCGGCGTGTTGCTCTGCGCCGCTGACGCTCCGTCTCTCCCGCCTTCTTGCTCCCTGTCACTTTGTCATCCGTGGCCCTCACACATCTGCCTGGTTGTGATAATAGCTACCCCTGTCAACAAGAAGCAGGGGAGGGCAGCAGAACACCGAGGGGCCTCCACAGCTCTCACACACACACACACACACACACACACACACTGCACCAGCCACACAGCCTCAATTAAATTACAAAACGTGTTACCCGGCCTGATGATTGCGGGATCGGTAAATGTTTGCCTGCTCAATGAACGCTTGGTTGCTGCCCGGAGCCGCAGCGTTAGTTAGCATGCAGGATGTTCATGGAAGGCTGAACAGACAAGTGGGAGAAAGAAAGGAAGAAGAGGATGAGAGGAGAAAAGATGAAGAGAGAGAAGTGCAGCATGAGCTATCAGTTTGAAATCGTAGCAACCCCGGCATGCCATCACCCGCTACCTTTAGTCTTTCTCTCTTATCCTGCAACACATACACATTTTGAAGAATTTTCTAGACAAATCTACTGATGTCAGTAATTAGAGTTGCTGTAGCAGGGTGGGACCACTTAAATGAAAATCAAAGAAAATTTTGACGACTATTATTCGCCTTTTTTTAGCGTGGTAACAGTATGACTCATGTTGGTTGCTTGATGCAGACTGAAATATCTCAACTATTGGATGGATTGCCATGACATTTGCTACAGACATTCATGTCCCCCTCAGGATAAACTGTAATAACTTTGGTGAGCTCTTAACTTTCCATGTAGCAATATAATAAGGTCAGAATTTCAATTCAGCATTTCTATCAGCCACAGCTGAACATTAGCATGCTAAGACACTAAACTAAGATGGTGAACGTGGTAAACAACACTGGTACTGGACTGTTTCGACTGTGCGAACACAGCCTCCCTCTTTCATTCGTTCAGCCATCATTGTGATATTTGCCTGTTGGTATCCAAGTCTTTCATAATGTTTAGAAGTAGGTGTGTTTCTCCCTCCAACCAGAAATGTAAGCTTTTCTTTTGTTCATCCATCTCTAATCCAGCTTTTCAAACTGTTGGCTAGTTGGTTTGTTTACCATGCATAGCTCTGACCATAAACAAGCAACAACAAGTGTGTCGCAAAGAATGTATACATGTCTAAAGAATGCTCCTAAAACCCAAATAATATTGGCATATCCTACATGTCTTAATTGGAAAATGCGGCATTTGAAACAAGGCTTAATTAGGAATATCCAAACTGAATATGCTGACCATTACCAAACGTGGAATATTGTCATATTTGGAATAATGATGGAATAATTAGCGTGCATGTAAATGTAGTCACTGTGAGTAATGTGAGCATTTAGCTCAAGGCACCATTGTGCCTAAGTACAGCCTCACAGAGGTTTTTACAACAACACAGTTCAATCCTTTCAAATGAGTGAAGTTTAAAGTTTTAAAAAAAAGTGTCACTATCTTAACACAAACCGGTACAAGAAAGATTGTGTAGTACATGGAAGTCGACATTCAACTCAGGCAAGTGCTTGAAACGTTTGGGACAGACATTTTTTTCAGTGTGTAACATTTGTAAGTGATACCATCCATCTTCACTGCTTAGCGTCCCTGTGGGTCTTGCTGAGTCACATATTCCAGGTCATCTGAGTGTGTGAGAGAGAGCGCCTGTGAACGCATTCATACCTTTGTGACTGTGTGTGTGTGTGTGTGTAGCTGTGTGTCTTGTTTTGTGTGTATCTCATTCTTTTCAGTGGAAAGGTCTTTGGCGTCAGCTACGATGTCCTGGCCAGATCTAAACCAGGCAAACTAGACAGGCTGTTCTGTCTGTTCTGGGTCTCCCAGACAACCACTGGGGGTGAAACTGAGGGGTCAGAGGGATAGGGCGACACAGGGTATGTGTGTGTGAGAAAGGGAGAGGGGGGTGTGTGTGTTGCTGTCCCGGGGATGTTTTGCTGCTGATTCAGAGGCCGAATATAGAACAGAACACCCGTGCTTTTTGTATGCTTTGCTGCATGTGTGGTGTATTTGTGCTCAGTTTTTAGAGGATATGCAGGGTCGGTTCTCTGGTGGAAAACTTTGAGTCAAATGTAATAGATTGCTGCAAGATTTGGTAAAGATGTTCATGATCCCCAGACAATGAAAAAATGTCCAGTTGAGTTCATCACAGGATACTGTAGTAACTGTATTTTCTCAGTAAATATACACTCAAACACTGTTTAGTGGTGGTACTACTATTTTTGCTGTATGGTTTACTTATTATTTGATGTTATTATCATCATTAGTGGTTTAATTGTTATTGATTCATTGTTTGTTCGTTTTTTTGTGAACTGTTTTTACATGATTAACATAGTACTTACATTATCATGTAAACATAATTAAATGTAGTTACTTATCTGGACCTAAGGAAAAGTAGTTGCTAAAATATATATAATATCATTCTTTCAAAGGCCTGCTAGCATGTCTGTAGACTTTAAGTTACTCTAGCAGAGGAGATAAAGCTGCAGGAATCAATACTTACCGCCAAAAACTGTCGATACAAGAGAAGAGAGAGACAGTGTTTTAGGAGAAAAGTATGAACCACATATGTACTGAGAAAAACAGTAGAAAGTAGATAAAATGAGATCATTGAGAAATCTAATGAGTGGTTTCCTGTGTGTGTGTGTGTGTGTGTGTGTGTGTGTGTGTGTGTGTGTGTGTGTGTGTGTGTGTGTGTGTGTGTGTGTGTATGTGTGAGTTCATGGTTGTTCACTTTTTGCATCTAGGTGTTGAATTACATAAGTGTGCCTGCTTGGAATGGTGACACAGCATTTTTCTGATGTGTGTGTGTGTTTCTGTGTGTGTTTGTGTGTCCACTGGTCACATTGTGTAGCCTGAAGCTGTAAAGCTGAGGCATGCAAACCCTTTCTTTTTCTCTAACACACAGAGACATTTCCTCAGACATCTCTTTACCCACTCACATTCACTCAAGGCAGTACATTCCACATTTCCAGCCTGTCTTACTTTATACTGTAAGTCAAGAGCAATCTAACATGTGCTGTGGAGGTTTGCCACAGAGCCATGTGCAGCAGATGCAAGTGTATCATATGATATTGAGAATGCGCTTAATACCATACAGACCTTCCTTTAAAATGACACACTGATGTGGGTTTGTCTAAGTCAGGGCTTTACTGAGCTGTTCATATTCTCAGGTCAGAGCTGTGTCTGCAAGTTTTGACTCAGCATGCGTCTCAAATCCTAACACGGTCATGTTCATGTCATCAAAACTGGATGTCCTATATCAGCTGCTGTGCTGCAAATTCTCTACAATTCTCAAAACAATTACACGCTGACTCAACAGTTGATCTAGTGGCCTGTCAGTGTAAATGCTTAAAACTTTTGTGTTACCCCCTTCCCGTTTACTGTAATTGAGATTTAAGATGCTATTAAATTAAACTATTATGTGCTGATTCGCAGCCTCTCAACCACACACAGCCAGGAGGTAAACACTTGGGAATTGGATGAGAAAAATCAATAATGCAAAAATCAAATTATAAAAATACAATTTGCTGCACAATTACACTGCAGTTGCAGTGTTTAGTTTTTGATTTACTCTTAATAAACTCAGGCTAATGTGTACCATAATCATGCTCTTCTTTTTCTCCCCATTCCTGGAAGCATATTATCATATGTCTTATACTAGTGCCAACATCTTTTTAAATCCTTGCTTTCTACAATATCTACATACTAGGGTATGGTTAAAGCTGCAGTAGGGAATTTTTTATGAAAATAACTTTTTGTCATATTTTCACTATATCCTGACAGTAGTATATGAGACAATCTGTGAAAAAAAACAGGTTCCTTAGGCTTCTCCTAGTATCCAACGGATAGATAGAAACAACTAGCTTAGCATAAAGACTGGAAACAGTCCTAATATAATATTCTGTCTGTCTCTCTCTCTCTCTCTCTCTTCTCTCTCTCTCACCCCAACTGGTCGAGACAGACGACCACCCACCTAGAGCCGAAGGATCTGTCCTAGGTTTCTGCCTTTTAACAGGCAGTTTTTCCTTGCCCTTGTCGCCAAGTGCTTGCTCATGGTGGTACTGTTGGGTCTTAATAATGTTATAAAGAGTTCGGTCTAGACCTGCTAAAATTTAATTGAATTGAATTGAACAGTCCTAACATAGCTTAAGCTGTAGAATAGTCTGACACATAAGGGCCAGCTTTTATGGATTAAACTAATTAGATATAATGTGTTAATTAGTGAGCTTTAGAGACGCTGGGTAGCTGATTTCTTTACCTTTGACAGAGCCAGGGTAGCTGTTTCCCCCTGCTTCCAGTCTTTATTGTAAGCTAACTGTCTCTCGGTTGTAGCTTTATAAGTAATGGACAGGTATGTCAAATATCTCAGCTAACACTCGGCAAGCATATTTTCCCAAAACGTTGAGCTATTCCTTTACGGTTTGGCAACTAAAACTCTTGGTGAGGAAAAGATTGTGGTGTCGTTTAATTGCAGGTCTGTGACAGGATGCAACCTCCAGACTCCCACATGAAAGTTTGATGTGCTACACACCCATCCACCACTTGACTTTCACACCCTTACTTTTCACCCTGTTACATAACTTCGTTTTGCATTAGTAATCATGATATGTTGAACAGTCCAGTATGGCCTTAATCCCCAGAATACTGGTCTGTAAGATCTGTTGTTGCCAGTTAGAAATCCTGGCTAAAGTGACTAATGTGAATGTTTTCCCTGATCGACCAAATCCTGTTTATATAATGCACCTTATGATGCATCAGGCTGCAGCACCAGAAACAAAGATCTTGGTTGGTGGCCGTTCCATACGTGCCTTTATCTGATTTAAACCACTGCTGTGACACGGCTGACCCATGCTGTTAACCTGATAGTGACCTGAGTAAGTGAACCGAGACAGTAAACCCAGATTGGCCACTTTGCAGGCTCGGCAGACCTCATATTAACAACTGTCAGTGTTAAGAGTGAGAAGGTGTGAGAGTACTGCTTTCAGACGATCTGTAGTCAAGACTGTGATTGATTATGGTTGTTGCTTATGTGTATTTGGCTTAGCTGTCCCACATGAATCATTAATATGGATCTGTGGACTTCAGCTATGCAAGCAACTGCCCTAAAACCCCAGAGAAGTCACATATCCTCACTTTGCTTTTCACTAATATTGCTACGTTCAAGTGTTCCCTTTCGGGTAAAGCTCAGTCCACTGTAAAGATGAACCATTTTTCCTTCTTGGTCTACTCCTGTGCTGCATATGAAATAGGTCATACTGTATGTGCTCTGTAAAGTACAGTACCAAGCTATCCATGTGTTCATGCATTTTTCATGAGCACCGCTGTGTGTGTTAGAGAGGTTTGTGTGCTCCTGTGTGTATGTGCTGCATATGCCTCTTTGAGCTAAGAAGGGATGTCTTCCCAGGAAATCTTTCTCTGTGTTTCTGTTCCTCTGTTGTTAGTTAGAAAGGACATCGAGAGAAGAGTGAATACAGGAGCGTCGGAGAGCCTGCAGGGGGGTACAGTAAACCCAGAGAGAGGATGATGGTGGGAGATAAATGAGAGGGGAAGTGTGAAGAGGGGAGTGATGAGCTGGAGGTAAAGAGAGTGAGAAAAATAGAGGGAAATCCCCATGCCAAGAGGATGCACACAGACACATCTGCAGTTTGAATGCCTGATGAGGAGACTCGCAATGACTATTAGATGACCTGAGTGGTTTGATTATTTGAGACTGTGCATTTTAATCTTCAGCTCAGCTCACACTGCGGCTGCTTACCAGCTTATCCTTTTGAAAGGAATGCTGAACAAATCTGAATTGCGACCAATTAGGGACACAGATTTGTTATAGAAATCCCAGTTTCATAAATTTAGTCAATGAGATTTTTGTGGAGAATTTGGGGCATTGCAGAGACAAAAGTAGACATGTGAGAAGAAATTACTTTGTAGAATAAATGCTTTTTAAGATACAGAATTTTAGAACAAAAGCAGACAGTTGAGAGTATTACAGAAGTAGATCAATAATAGACATGTGAAGATTAGAACAAAGCATTACATATATTGAAAGACATTGACAGAAGAACCTCACATCTTTCAGTAGCTGGAGATTTCAAGTTTTTACTAAACTCAAAAGAGATTAGAAATCACAAAACATTGAGATTCCATAAACTAAAGTTTAACAAAGATATTGTGAAATGTAGATCAATATAGAAAGAGAAGAAGGAAAACTGGATTTCCATAAGTATTAACTAACTTTTTCAGTTAGTTGTCCCTCATGCCACAAAGAAATGTAAAGATCAGCATTAACTTCCTTGGAATTAACACAGGTAATAAATCTAGTAAACACATGTCCACAAGAATAAACGTAAAAAAGAGTAAGATACATAACAGTTAGCCCAGCAGTTATTTTGTACTAACTGTTACTTTAGTTAGTTTGGTTAGCACTAAAGTTAGAAAAAAAAAGCAAAACACCTTAAATAAAAGAGTTAAGATAACAGATAATGCTCCAACAAGAACATTTGAGGATTCGATAACAGATGCCTTTGAAAATATTCTTGGCCACAGATCTGATAAAATGGTGGATGTAACAGTGTCAGTTAAAGTTCTCTAGCACTGTGCCAGGGATGGTTGCTACTGGCAACAGAATGTTCAGCTCACAGAATGTTCAGCTAACGGAATGTTCAGCTCACAGAATGTTCAGCTCACAGAATGTTCAGCTCACAGAATGTTCAGCTCACAGAATGTTCAACTAACGGAATGTTCCATTTAAACCAACTGCTGGTGGCAGAACAATCATATCACATGATTGGAACAAAAGCACCAGGATGAGCTTGCACCAGCTAATGGTAAACTCATCACATTAAGTTCATCTGTAAAGACCTCAGTAACTACTAACTAGTTTCAAATTTGTGATTTAGTAAATCAGGTTTTACCATTAAAACTCAAGGAACGTCTTAGCTAGTAAAGTATTTTGTGATGTGTACATTGGTTGCTAGGATACATATGTCAACTATGTAAACAGAAAGCCATAGTGTAGCATCACAAGAAGAAGCATGACTTCTAAAAAAGAAAAAGACTTTGTTTCATAAAGAAATATCTGTTTATCTGATATCTGATTATGCTAACCTAACTGACATCATTGGGTCACTCAGTCTAATATTATTGGTATGGTATATATACCAATAGTCTAAACTTAACCAACAGAAGCTAGAAGAAGCGCCACAGAGAGTGGCAGCTTGACACAACAGCTCCCACTCCGCCTCTTATTTTTTTGCCTTAAATCTTACTTGTTCTTTATTCCTTCTTAAATAGCACTGTGTTTATTGTTGTAAACAGACCTCCAGTGTTGGTAGTTAATTTTTTTTTACTTTTTTAGCTGTAGTTAAACTTAGTTTTTTTAAATATAAACAATGTGTAGCAATGTGGACACAACAACCACCACACAACAAAACGCCGGAGGTTATTCACGTGAGGACTTCCTACGGTATCAGGATTTACGTGTCGTATGCCCGAGGGAGATCCCGGTGGAGTTAAGGAGACGAAGGAGAGGAACCAGAGCAGGCACGTTGGTGAGGACCAAAAAGATAGAGAGGCGGTGGAGATACAAGCCATGTCTTCCATCGGTTGTCATGGGAAACGTACACTTGCTGAACAACAAGACGGACGAGCTCTCGGCCCTGGTCAACGGACAGCGAAAGTATCGGGATTGCAGCATATTATGTCTGATGGAGACGTGGCTGAATGACAATACACCAGACGTACAATAACAATACAATACACGGTTTGGAGGCTCGTTTGTACCATCTGCCATCAGACTCCACAACGCCACAGCACCCAGTTCCTCCAACCCCAGCAGATAAAGACTGGTTTAGAACTCCTACCTACAACGCACAAACCTTTTGCACTATTTATATTTAATTTCCACTTTAGTAGTTTGGTTTTAGTTTAGTTTTAGTTTTTTAGTTTTAGTCAAGTTTAATTTTCTGCTCATATTTTGGACTCCATGTCCTACTTGAACAACAAATTGTGTATATACTTTAATTTATAGTTTTTATATCTTCTAATATTAATATATATTATTATTATATATTATTATATATAATATTAGCAATTTTTTTTACTGTGATATTCTGTTCTATAACTATTCTATTTCTATTCTATTTCTATTCTATTCTTTGTTTTCTGTTTTTGCGCTGCTTTGCCCTATTGCTGCTGTGTCAAAATGTATTTCTCCTTAGGGGGATGAATAAAGGAATTATCTTATCTTAACAGTATCTAAATTGACAATATGTTAGCTAAGACTATTTTCTCAACTGCTATTTCCAAGTTCAAGAAGGAACCTTGAACCTCAGTATTTAGAAACATTATTTTTGACAAATTCATTGTGAATGTGTAGTTATAGTTGAAAGAGATTTTGCGTTTTTGCACTGTGAGGAGACTCTCTGTGGATATCCATAAACTTAAAGTGCTGGAGGAAAGTGTGTTGTAATCCAGCGAGGAAGGAGGGGAGAGCGGGGTCAGAGGGTGACTCAAATAGACCTTTGTCTGCTGGCATATTCAAGCTAAAATTAGCCTGTTTCTGTGATTTGCTGCATTCCTAAAGGCATAAACACAACCACATGACAGGACGGAGGGTCTCGGTCCAGTGCTGTGAGCCAAACTAATCAGAGCCAACCGCAAACAACTTTCTACAGATTGATGATTGATTGTGGTTCATTCAATATCAGCCTTTCTAAAGGTCTTTGCCTACACAAAAGAAGGACTATAATATCAGCTATTTAGCATCAGCATTTTAAAATAATGCATTTATTTTGATCTCCTGTGCTACAAAATATTTTGTGTGGTTTAGATTTAGTTTTATTTATCACAGGCCTATACATGTTATTGACCATCAATAAAAAAACATATATTATTACAACCAACTTTTCAAAATGGCTGTTTACCAACATGAGTAAAGTCTCTTTCACACTGTAATCAATCATATCTAAGTGTCATACTTCACAAGATTGTAATCTGCGGTCGATTTGCCACACTTGATCATTTGCTCTCGCTCTTTTTCACACTTTTTGCTTGTGACAACAAAAGGCTGTACTTCCATGCACAAGCCCTGCAGGATTCACAATAGTATCTGCAAGTTGCAAGCGATGGGATGCCGCCACCATTTGTAATCAGCTTTGCCTCCAGCTAACATGCATCCTGGTGATTTGATATTGTATTCAGATTGAGTTTGTGCCGATCAAACAGGTGCATGCAAGTTATATAATGATAAACAAATGAGTTATCTGGAAGCTTGAGCATGGGTTTACTGTCTACTATCAGTTTTAGAGAATGCAAATATCAAAAGAGGAAGTGATATGCAGTTAAGTCAGACTCCAGCCATCTAGTTTCTATATGTTGAGAATTATTCACTTCAGATTTCAGTGTCACGCTGTAGTACAGCTTGTTTTTGAGCTTGTGTCATTGCAGTGACTGTGAAAGCACATTGTTTCAGATTAGTATCAGCGTGGGAGTTTCCCACGCTGCCCTCCTTCTGTCTACTCTCCTCCATACAGGGCCAAGTGGGCATTTCCCACGATGTAGTCTGTGTTTATTCGTGCGAGAGAAGAGAGACGGGAAAGGAGAGAAAAAGATCAGAGGTGAGAGATGGATGCAAATTGGCAAAAATTTGCCTTGAATTCCTGTAACTGAGTGAAAAGTTTCTTGGGGTTTTCTCTACATACATGGGTGATTTCTGTGTTTGGTTCTTCTGTTTGTGGGTGCTTTGTGATCCCCTTAAAAGCATTTAAAAGTCTCTTAACCACAAGAGTACATTTAACACGGTAACAGCGATCTCTCTTTGATTCAGAGTGCTTCATAAATACCTTTTAGGCTTCATACACCTCTCCTCTTACCAAGATTTACTGAAGCATGGGGACTGATAATGGCTTAATTCAT
The DNA here is from genome assembly GCF_905237075.1 of Dicentrarchus labrax. Lineage (NCBI taxonomy): Eukaryota > Metazoa > Chordata > Actinopteri > Moronidae > Dicentrarchus > Dicentrarchus labrax. The sequence continues at coordinate 15,724,761 of NW_026136724.1, read as the reverse complement.
GGAGTAATATGACCCTCCTTCCTTTCACCCTTTGTCTCTACTTCTTTCTTACATAACCGTCTGCTGCCTGTACAGACACACACATACAGTCTCTATGCACTGAAGGCACTAAAGGCCTTAAGTCATACTTTGGTTTTTATACACTTTGCTATAAGCACACAGTCTCATTGTGTTCTTAATAACCGTGGAAGTGACCCATTTAGAAGGGTGAAGCTGTTGTTTACAAGCTCTGGATGATCAGTGTTTTACAGGATACATTTCCATGCATCTACAGTGGCCTTTATGGTCTTGCCCTGCCATGTATTTATAGTATGTGTAAAAACTGCAGGGCCGTTTGCATATATAATAACACAGCGTGCTCGCGCTGTGTGTGTGTGCTCTGCATGACTGTCTCGATGTGGCTGGCCATAGATTTATGGGCTGGTTTGTAATTGGCCCTTGTTTGTCTGCACCTTTTTTCAGAGGCGTCTTCATCCCTGTTAGTGAGGGGATTTGTAATGACGATGCAGGCAGATGTGTGTTGTGTGCATGCGTCGGTCATTGGTGCGTGCGTGTTTGAGCAAGACTGAGAAGTGATCATTATGACTGGGCTGTGTCCTTGTTTTTCTCTTTAAACGACCCTGCGCACTCTAAATTACACCACGCTCCATTCCACCATTGTGCCTGAGAGAGCGACAGTGGGATTACAAGTAGCTCTGTGTGAATCAGGGCAGAGCCATTTGTTTCCTCTGCACTCGCCGTGTCAGTCTCATGCATCTGCAGGTGTGTTGTAGCTCAGCAAAGTACAACTCTATGAAATAAGACTGCAAAAAACTGCATATTAGAGGTATTCAGTCACAAAATAAGTGCTTCCCACAGGACACCTGTGGCTCCTGATTTACTGTATTTCACCTATTTTTCTGTGAGTTTGGTGCTGAAAAACAGAATAAATAGCTTCACACTTCACCAAAACAAATACTTGCAGACTTATCGATACGATGGATGATGTTGTCAAATTAACTCGCTACAAACTCACTCCTCTTCCTCCATTTCATGTCTCTCCTGTCCTTAGCTGAACCCACCGTGTCTTCATCCCTATAGTCAAAGTCATTTTTGGAGCCAGCTGTAAATAAGCTAACCACCGCGATCCAACCCGCTCCGGTTCTGCTGCTCATTCCAGCCCCGCTCCTAGGCTAGTAGTAGTAGTCCGGGTACAGTTAGTTAATAGGACTGCTAACTAGCTAGTGGCAGCAGCTACTACAGTTAGGTATATGCAACAATGCACCTGTAACTGACTGTGTTGCACAGCTCCCGAGCGGAGTTTGACATCTCTGTTTTTCTATGACTATCTGACTAATAAAAAGTGGGTTGACTCTTCTCAGCGACTAACATTCAAGTTGACTAATAAGGGAAGCACTTGGCAGGATATGATGAATGCATGAATAACAGTTACTAGGTTACAAACACATAGCAAGGTTATGTTCTTAGCATTAACAAAAACATGACTGTTATCTCTGTTAAAAGATGGCGTTTAACAATAGAGTCAACTTGTTGTTAAAGAGGCCTCTTAGCTCTGCTTATCACCAGGGGAATGGCCTGAGGGGCAGTGGAGATTCACAGATGTGTCTTCCTTTGTGTGTGTGTGTGTGTGTTTTCAAGGACAAAGTGGAAAGAGCAAAGCTTTTGTTCAAACGGGAGAAAGAAACCACAACATAAGAAACTTCCATCAAACACGTATGTCAGCTGTTGCAGCAGTGAAGACTTGCTTTTCAAATGATTTGTTTGGATGATAGCGTGCTGCAAACAGCCTAAAGAGGATGAAAGCTCGAGTCCTGAAAGGCACTGGATGTTTATTCGCTGTAGGCATAATTGGGATAAATTAATTGCCTCTCATGCAATAACCTTCTAGATTGAATGAGCTCCTCTCTTTCCAATTCTGTGTTGGGAGCTCTGATTTGGAAGCAGTTTCACTCAACCTGATGATTGAATTCTTCTTACTGGGAATTAAAATGGTTTTATATTCCTTCTGATTTTAAAGCTGGCTTAACTGAGCATAAATCACCTCAAATAACAGTCATTATATTTGATTTGGCCTCTTGTGTTTTTAATAATTGGCTGTTAATAATAATAATAAGTGCAGCTACTGTACAGCATTTAATTCTGGTGTACTGCCAGAGGAATACAGTGGGAAAGGTATAAGCTTGTGCCTGTGTTTCAGCTTGTGTGTGTTCAGCTGTTCTGAATAATATGAAACATCCTACACATTCGCAGTTGTCGGTATGACAAGGATGCCAAAATCTTCGAAAATCCAGGACAGACATAGGCAAGGAGAGGAGTGACAGTGATGTAGACGAGAGAGGAAACAAGTTGCTCTTCTGCTAAACTGAGACAGCTTTCAATCCTCTGCTGCATCGTAAGCAGGATGCCACCCGCTGTATACAGTCATACACACACACACACACTTGGCAGGTTTATAGACATTCATGGAAGAGCTATTTTGATAGATCTGATAAATAACACAGGCCAGAGAGTCTCATGTTTTAAATACCTTCTTGTGGTGGGTAATTGCATGCAGCTGTGTGTGAACACAAGTTGGCAGTGCAAATGTGTGCACTCTTTTTGGGTGTCTGTGATTGGCAAGTAGGGGAAGAATAGCAACTAAGATGGAAAAAAAAAAAAAAAACTTGTGAAAGGGAGTGTATAATTTGGTTTAAAGTTAGAGAGAGCAAAAGATGGAGAGGGCAAGAAAAAGTGACTGCAGAGATGGAAGCAGACAGATAGTGAAAGATGCATTCAGTATCCATGGGACACAAAGGTCTTTACATGGAAATAAGGTACAAGTAATGAACAACCAGTGAAGTCGCCGGAGTAACAGATGGACAGTATTCGTTTCAACTAAAACCTGAATATGTACCTCCTCTCTGTGGGATTCTTGAAAACGACATGAACAGAAACATATGACAGAACCTCTGTATTGTGTTTAAAGACAAAAACCATATGTAGCTGTTCTGTGTTTATTTCTCTGTGTTGCTGCGGTTTGTCAAAGCATTGCTTGAACGTTAGCCACTTCTTCTCCTTCACAGTCTCCCGAAGCAAGTTAAAGGCATAGTTTTGGGATTTATGGGAAATATGCTCATTTGCTTTTTGACTTTTACTCTCGTACTTGTTGGTTTAATATGAAGCTGGAGGCAGGAGGTGGTTAGCTTAGCTTAGCATACAATCTGGCTCTGTTTTAATCCATAAGAAAGTGTGATTATTGACTTTTACAGATGCTCCTAGGTGGATTTTTACCAAAGTAGGTGTTTCCCCGTGCTACCAGTCTTTATGCTAAAATGTCCCAAAATGTCAAACTATTCCTTTAAAGACAACACTTGCTGCTTATAAACTTTCACACTTTTTCTACTTAAGCCTGTATATTATGTTCATATAGAAAACATGTCAGTGACCCACTGACCTATATATGTAGCTCCACACCAACATTTATATCCATTATTGATCCTCCTGTTTCCTCTCTGGGTTTTTTTCAACAGTTGAGTATCACCACCAGAGAGCAATGCTTAAATTCAATAGCCTCATTTTTGGGCTCTTTTACACTGAGGGAAAAAAAACCACTAGAACAAAATCTTTCACAAAATCAAACGACTTTTGTTTTTGTCCATTAAACCTGGAGCTGAAGCCACGAGTTGGTAAGCTTAGCATAAACACTGGGGTCGAAACAGTACACATGTAAAACCACAGCTTGTTATTTGTACACGTTATTTTTGCTCAGATGTTAAACAAACAAGATAAAGAGAACATGTTAGTGAGATTTAAACATGCCCATTGTTACCTGTTGGCAAGAAAGCAAGTATATGTATTTCCCAACTTTTTGAATTATTTTTATAAAGATGACATTTGTGTCATTTCTCTACTCCTATTAGCTCTATTACTCTTTTCTACTGTAAAAAGAAAATATGTTAAAGGACGTTTTAACCCATAAAGCAAGCAATTTCTCAACCTCTGATAGGTGAGGTTAGATTTAGGTTAATGTCCCTTCAAGGCTATTTGCTCGAGCATCAGCAGAACAGGGATTATTTATCATGTTTCTTGGGAGAAAATCAAGAAATAACCGATCTTGGCAAATGGCAACACTTTCTTTTTTTTTTTTTTTTACAAACATCACAACAGTGGGATCAGTGCCCAGTGATATCTGAGCAGCTGCCCAGTTACTGCACCAGGGACTTACACTGTCAATACAGGATATAAAGCAATATGTTTTTGTTTGTTTGCATGTTTTCGGAAGTACAACAACAACAGCATGTAGACCTATTAAGAATTTGACTTGTTGAATCATTTTTCATATGAGCTGAAACCTGTTTGGATGACTGGAGGTACCAGTTTGCCTCCCAGTTTACAAAATCCATACAAACTTTAATGGTAAAACAAGATGAAGGAGAATTGTTTTGCTGGCCGTAAAGCAATCTGTAATCCTGCAGTTTATGTGAATAATTCAAAATCACCACATTTGGAGTGTGCTTCTCACAACAATACGTGGTCAGCAACGATATGGGTATGCAATTATCTCAATTTTCCTGAAATAATAATCTCCTCTCACCCTGGTGCTCCGTGTGTGTGAGAACAAAAGCCCAAAATACCCTGACAAATGTGCTGTGACCCCGGCACAGTTGGTGTGCGTTTCAGTGTCTATTTGAGTGGTGTTTACCTGCGCGGTCCTGCAGCAGCAGATGTGTGATCCTGCGGTCTGAGCAGTTTAAATGGGATGCGGCAGTCCTGCTGACAGGCCTAATACACTCTCAGAGGAGAGAGAGAAAAAAAAAAATGGGAAGACTGGCATGCCATGAGGAGACAGCTGTTCAGCACACGAACACACTCCATTTTCCTCCATTCGTTATCGCAAAAATACAACAAATATGTAGAGAAACATAACAGTTGTTTGAGTAGCAAACATGCTTGGCTCACAGTAGCAGTCGCCGTTAATTCATCCCAGGACAGTTGCAGGCTGGTTGCCATGGTGAAAACACACTGTGGACAGATGTGGTTGTTTCCCCGCCTGTTTCTTTACAAGCTTTTTTAAGCAGGTGTGGATCTACGCAGGCGATCTTTGTTACGTTATACTTAAAAAATATCATTTTTATTTGTACTCTGTATGGATGAGGTTACTCATTTATTGTGTTTTATACTTTATTATTGTAATTCTTTAGCTCCCCACTTTTTCTTCACAGTTCATGAAGCCAAAATCATTCACTCATATATACATTCACTCATATATACTGAAAGTTTACAGTCTGACCAGTCATTATTTAGTTAGCCAAGAAGTTATATACTCAAAATATCGCTATAGAAGAAAGAGGAAAAACTCATTTGTGACCTTTCTTTTTATACATGTATTGATTTAATGTTTTATATGTTATATGACTACATTTTTACACAAATTGTACTTCCTGAATTGTATTGAGGGTGGTCACTTATTGTTTAGAAATTTAGAGAACTGAGAGAGAGAGAGAGAGAGAGAGAGAGAGAGAGAGAGAGAGAGAGAGAAACATGGAGAGGTTTCTGGGTAAACCAAAACCTTCTGTCAGACCATATATAGCCATGGATCCCTGCTACTGCCCTGATGCTGTACACACACATGCAAACACGCCGCAGTGTAAATGTTTAGTTTGCAACCAAGCTGAGATGTTTCTTTGTTTCTTTAGAACACCTCTGAGAGCTGTGCTGGTTTAAACACTTTACTTCCAACACCTTCCCTGCCTTTCATCATAATGACTCTCCCACTGATATCGTTTTATCATGATCTCTATTGCGGCTGCATGGCTAATTTCCTCGTGGCAGGGTGGGTAATGAAGATAGACTTGGCGTGGCTGTAACTAACCCGATGAGTTGCCAGATGATATTTAGCCCGAATTGACTTGCAAAATCACTGCACTCCGTGTTCTGTATTTTGAAGAAAATAAGCTTGGCGTAAAATGCATTTGCCAAGTTGAATTGACCCCAGACGTAGAACTGAATTATCATGAACAGAGCAAACATTTGATACAGTTTATAGATGCAGGCATCTGGCCTCACACATTTCACAATCGTTTCTGGAGCTTGTGTATTCAGAGTGAGCTTTTGGCAGGAGAAGTGAATATAAAAGAAAGCAGGGTCGTTCTGAGGGTCGCTGGTTCAAATCCTCACACTACCTAGGGAAATCTGCAAATAACAAAGAACAAGAAATGCATTTGGTGCTCCCACAGTGCTCTTCAGCGGTCATCAAATGAGAAATGGCTGCCCCTTGGAGCTCCCTGCTCTATGTGAGGAAATCTCGTTTTAGGGCTGCAAAGTGATTGTGTTTCACTACAGATTAAGTGGGTTTTAAGACCTAACATTGCCTGTGTTGGTGGGGTTGTGTTGCTTCAGGTACCTGTGAGACAATGCAAGGAAGTCCAGTTTAACTACCATGAATTTAAGCATGGTTGCATGTATTTGATTGTCTAACGCAGTTCCTTGAGTTGAGCCAAGTTCAACTTTTCTGTGGGGCTACCCTGGGTTGTTTTTTTTACCAGGACCCTCTGCCTTGGCACCCTCGCTCACAAAGTGTTGTTGTCTATCTGAATGCACCCTAAGCTATCTTTTTTTTTTTTTTATCAACCATCAGTCCCAAACCCGAGTGTATACGATTAAGAATGGTATAAGATAGAGAAAAACGGCAAATCTACACATTTTAGAAGCTGAAACCAGATAAATGTTGGGTAATGCTGGCTAGTCTGTCCACCACTTTGGTTCAGACTGAAATATCTCAACAAACATTGGATTGGTTTGTGTTGGGTGGTAATTATCAGATGTTAACATGCTAACACACCAAACGAAGATGGTGAACGTGGTAAGCGTTACACCCTCAGCATGGTAGCATTGTTAGCCTGCTGATGAATAAACAACAAAGCAGGATGCTGTATTTTCAGTCAAACGGACAAAACAGTGGCTCTTTAGAACTTCACCGGAGTTCTCTTTACTAGATCTACAGTATAAATCCATCGATTGTTTCAGTCTATGGATTAGTTATCCCACTTAGATAGAGATCCAGAGCTGACGTTTCCCATCCGTAATGCTGCATATCTGGGCTTAATCGATGCTCGGCCGGATGGATTTGTGGCTGGCTGTTGTTAAGTGGAGATCTAAGGCTTTCCATCACTTACTTACTGTGAGGAGAATTGCCTTAGGAAGACACACATACGGTTCATACACGCACTTACAGATTGTTTGGAGCTCTCCAGATTGTGACTGATTGGAAAGGCTGCAGTGTAAATCAATAGTGGCAGCAACGAAGCAGAATGCGGCCATTTCTTCACCTCCGCTTCTCTCAGTTTGATTCAAGAGAAGAGTGTTGTCTACCTCTATCGCTGTCTTGCCGTCTCCCTGTCTGTCTCTCTTGTTGTGTCCACAAGTTTGTCTTGCTTTGTCTTTTAAAGAGACTTTGTTGTTTGTTAACCTTCATCTTTTCATAATGCGTGTTATGGCTAAAGGATTTGTAATTGCGACTTCCAACTCTGATTGAAACTGACATTACTTTCTGTAGCTTGAACTCCAGGCCTGTATTAGTGCCCTACAATGGTACTATAAAGGATTAGCCGGTGCCAAATCACTTAACTTATACATGAAAATAATCAGACAAAATTATGCAGTTTCTTACAGGATTCAAAAATAAACAATAGCATTAAGTTTATTGATAAAAGCTCCATTTGTCAAAGTATGGTAATGATAACAAACTGCTGAGAAGTCATGCCTCAAAATAGAAAGATTTCTAATACCTAACTGATGACTTGTTGTCAGCTCTGCACTTTAGCTACTTGAGCTAAGGCTGGCTGCACAGACAGACAGACAGGACGAGCTGATTCAAGGTCCTGATTCTGATCTTTTAAAGCTGATAATGTTAAAACGATGATATGAGGAGTTTAAGGTTGGAATGGTTGTGGTTGTGAACTAAAACTTTCACCTGCGTTAAGACATTAATGATGAATCAAATTTTGGCTCAAGATTAGAGTCAAATTGGGATTTTAGTGTAAAATAATTACAACCTGAACAGTACTGGATTTTTGAAGCAGATATATTGAGAGTTGCAAGTTGAGAATCTGATGAAGACATATTGGCCAATATTCTTTTTGTTTTCATAAACCGATTTTCCTTTCATTTCCTTAAATGTACATTTATACACACATTTTGAACTTGCCAATACTCTCTGTTGTACAAATGACGAAATGGTGTCAGTGCTTTTAAAAAAACCTTGAACATATCTTGGATATATTATGAACTAATGCTGGAGAATCTGTTGGTCAGGCTATAGTCCTATTTTAGCTCTAGTGTTAAGAAAACATTTAACAAAGGCAACAAACCTTGGCAATAAAGAAAGCAGTTCCCATGCTGTTTCTTCTTGTGTTGTTTAAGTGGAGGAAACAGTTGTTCACATGAGGCTGCTTATATCAGGACTCCTTTTACAGTTTTAATCAAGTCAACTTTGGTAAAAAGGTTTTGATATTAAGCCTGGAGGGCTCTTGGGTCTGAGCACGTTTATAGTCGTCCAGCCAAACTCCTGTAAAAAAAACTAATTCTAGAGAGGTCACAGGGGTGTTTTTCATATAAATCACTGCAAACCTTTGTGCTGCTGCTGAGAAGAAGCTGCCAGTTTGATGTGGATTCTGTATTCAGATGTTCTTGTGTAGAGTACGAGGAGTCAACTCAGGACAGAGGAGGGATGTTTCCATCTCTATTTAAGGAGGTGGGCTGAGAGACAAACTGCCAGATTGTTTAAGACTCGGAAATAGACAAACTGCTCTGATGTGGAAAGTGGAAAGCGTATTTTTTAGCTGTCTTCAGATCGTGGTATCTCATCTGGCTGTCTACCTCTCTCATTGCCTCTTTTTTAGTCTGTTTTCCTCTGTTCTTTGACACGCTGCATGATAAGAGTTTTTGTTGCATTAGATGTATTTTCTCTTCCCCTCCTTCCTCTTGCTGCCTCTCATCTCTCTTCCTTCCTCTGACCCTCCCTACATCCTGATCAAGTGACATATGAGCTTATGACAGAGGTTAAAGGTCAGGGGCATTTGAGTCCCTATGTGCAGTGTGTTTCCCACAGAGCTAGCGGATATTTGAGTTCTGCTGCATCTTCATTATGTTGTTATGGTTTGAGTTTCTCTCAAATTGATGAATAAAAGGTGAAATGTATTTAATGAAATCATTTTATCTAACCATGTCTTTTTTTGTATTAAAGCCACAGGGTGTGTAATTGCCAGTGAATGCCACAGTGTGTGTATGAGTGTGTTGCAGTGCAGTAATAAATTAGTCTAAGACATTTGCAGGCATTAGTCTTCTTGCCCACAGTGTGTAGAGGGATAACCAGCTCATTTATTACTGCAGCCCCTCCAGCTGGATCTCACTGACCTGGATACAGATCCAACAACGGCCTCAACACCACACTTCCTGTACGTCCTGTCCATGTCTATATGGACATTTCAAACTAAAAAATACCGCATGAAAACATATATCACATTATCTGATTTTCAGGAAAAAACGTTGCCACTGACCCCTTTTGTATATCCCAGGGCTCTTTCTCTCCATTCCAGTAACTAACCCTCAGGACAACCCAAATTGATCAATGTTCAAACTTCTATCAATACACTAAATCCCAGCAGGGGCGTTGTGCAGCTATCGATTACTTGTGTCTTGTTTTAATTATGGGTGAGTACGGATAAAAGAGCGGGGTCAGTCACTATGTATGTGTGTGTGTGTTTGACCCAACAGCAACCCTCCGTGTTCTGTTGTGCACCAGAGGTCAGTTAGACCCGAAGATAAATTACTTCCTGTGATGGGGAGCGGTGGCCCTCTTGACCCATTGAACGTGTCAGATGATGTTTGCTCCTTTGAGGGCATTTGTCACTGACTGAGTGGCCTCGCTGCATATTCATTCATTCATTTCACATACACTCTGCATATGTATATTTATGCGTTTATACAGTGAGCAGCCTCTCTGCATATTTAAGGATTTTTTATGCTTCATTTCCTCCACATTTTCTCCACTCCAACACACATTTTAGTGTGTTGTGAGTGGATCTGTGAGTCGCAACTACGGCTTTCAGCTTTAAAGCAGTAATTCCCAAACCTTTTTAAAACTTAGCACACCTTCATAGTGAAACTGTGGATATCTGTTAAAAAATTTGTTCAGCGATCTAATGCATCAGATTTAAAGGAAAATTAGACATTTAGATATGTTTTGTTACCTTTGTTTTTCATTTAGCTTTCTTAGTTACTGTGATGTATTGTGACAACGGTGCACTGCAGCCATTTGTTGCTTTTTTGTGCAGACAGCATATTCTGGCATTTTACTTTGGTGAATTTAATGTTTATTGCTTGTTTATTGTTTGAAAATGTGACATAAAAATGTAGTTACTGTTAATGTCGCCTCATTTTGTTATAAGGTAAATGTTTTTTTCTTAAATGAACAGTAAAAAAAGTTAATTTACAAATCTTCCAGCATCTTCTATGGACATCATGGTTCAAAAGATGCTTGTAAAGTTACATTTGAAAAGAAATGATGGGTCGTGTTACAATCTTCACAGAGACTGGCTTTGGTTTGTTTAAACATCTGCCACTTAAATGTCAGAAACTATATTAGAAAATCCAATGTAGCCTTTCTAGATACAGTTGTCCCCATTAGTCTGATAAAACTTGTCAATAGGGCCTTTCACTGCGATGTTGTATTTTAAGGATTGTTAACTGGAATGAATGTCTACAAAAGGGACACATTCAAAAACTGGAAGCTTTGTTTATTTAATTTCTTTTAGCGGTTTTATGTCTTTAGACATGATTTACAAGTTGGATGGAGTCCCACACTGGGGGGATACCACAGCGTATTCAAATGAGCAAAATTGTTAACGAGGAGGTTTGTAGAGGGGGGAACTTCTGTTTTGCTAAATATGCAAAAGCATATGAGCCAATTTTACAAGAATGAGATCAGCAAATTAGGGATTTGCCAGACGCTGATGAGGAGGGCAAGATCATAGACAGAATAGCTGGGCACTTCATCCTGCAGTTTTGAAGTTATATTAAGTTGTTTCAAAATTTAAACATTTATGTCTTCTGTAAATATCCAAATATAGCAACAGTAGCAGTTTATGCTCACAAACTCAATAGGAGAGACTATTTATTCTGACATGCTGGGGGTTCGTTTGAAATTTTTATCTCTTTTCGCTGCATCTGCCATACTCTTCTGTGAATTTACCCATCACTGTAATTGGTGTAGAAATGAAGCAGTAGAGAGTGACAGATCTGCGAGGGTAGTGAGATGGAAAGAGGAGGAAACACCTCTCTCTGTGAAGCAGTGCAGGATTGCCTGTGTAGGTGTGAATGGGATTTTTTTTTTCTTGATGTCGTGGGAATATTAAGTGAAAATGAGATTGCTGCCTTGTTGGAGGTCACAGCATAACCTGTAGAAATCCTCGGGCTGTCTAATCAGTCTCTGGTGAAAAGTTGATGTACTGTGTGTGCCTGTTCATAATGGAGCATGACTGATATATTGACATGGTCGATATGATCAGATGACATTGGCTTATTATCGATATATAATGATATATGTATGTTTGACCTCATTTTTTACTTAATTAAATTCAATATATTTGTATTTTAAAGGTCCAGTATACAGTATTTAGTGGCATCTAGTGGTGTAGTTGCAGATTATAGCTAACTCGTTTCACCCTCCCTTTCCAACCGTGAGGGCTAGTGTTTGGTTTGTCCCTTCTTATTTAGAACAGGGGTACTCATGAAGTTGCCTTATGGGAAGTGTAGTATCTAGTATATGTGTAGCTTAGCTGTACCAGGAACTAAAAGTCAGGACTTCGTGGCCCTGGCTGCTTAAAATTTCTCTCTCACGCAGCTCTTGGTTACTGCCACCCGCTGTGTATCGGTGAAATAGCGCATTTGAGTGATTGTGCCAAATGTTGTGTCTTTATGTTTATATCAACATTGAATGTGATTCCTAATCAATCACTGTTATTAATGACCTGATAAAATGGTTGGTCATACAATAGCATACAGTTTCTGCAGTATTCATTAATGTAGTTGTTTTCCCTCCGCTCGCTCCCTCTCTCTTGCAGGGCGTTCACGTTTATATAGTTGCAAGAAAAGACGGGAAAAGAAAAGAGAGAGAGAAATATACAGATAGGGAGGTTGGTTCTCTCTTCTCTCTGCAGAAAGGTAATTGGTCTTTTGAGAGTTTACACACACCTTGCTCTATAATTGTCTCTGTGGTTGAGCTGATCTCACTTTTGACACTACACAAACACACACACCTACACACACACACACACACACACACACACACACACACACACACACAAGTGTATTGAACCTTATCCATTCTTGCACACCTGCTCAAGACATTAGAGTGTAAAGCAGAATATTCATGCCCTAAAGCATCATGGGGGATGGGCTGTCTCCGTGTGAGCTGGGGTTTAAACATCAAAGGCCAGCTCTCTAGAAAATTGTGTGCATGTCTGAGTGTGCGTGTGTCATCCTATAGACCATATCAGTTTGTGTGCTCTTGCGACACTGCTCTTAATCAGCAGGTATCTCTTCTGCTTCTTACTCAAAACAGGATATGAAGCAAGTCAACTTCCTGTCTGCTGTTATCTGCTCTGATAGCGAACACACCTCGCATCTTATTGGTTCCCTTTTTGATTTCCCATGAAGTTATTGCTGTTGTTGCCTTCATTTTCTTCTGATAATGGGCTGTGAAATTTCAACAGCCTGTTGGATTGAGTCGAACCTAACTTTCTTCGTCACAAACCCCCCCATCTCTCAAAAAAAGAATCCAGGACTACAAAGGTTTCCCCAACTGCTTCGTTCCTTTTCCTTTGAAGACAATGCTCCGCTTTGATGTGGCTTGAACTTTGCTGCAATGTGATGCCAGCTTTAATAACCATGGTGAGAACCAGCAAATGAAGGCTTTAATTCTGAAACGGCGAATGAGAAGTTTGCATTCAAAATGAGGAATTTCTTACTACTTGAAAGACAGTACAGGTCCTGGTCCTGGCTGATAATAAATGACTTCTAAAGAGTTAGGGAGTCATTTTAGCTCTTGCTTGATGGGCAACAGTATTTTTAAGTTGCTTGGGGTAAGGTTTTTGCATGGGTATAAAACTTCCTCCCTCTGACTTTTTATAGAACATGAATCATCATCTTGTTCAGCTTCAGTGAAAACCCAAATCAATATACAAACAGGATTGTAGATTGTGTGGTAAGCGGTGAGATGTATGACCTTTTATATGAACACAAATGTATAATTCAAATCAATCTAATCTATCAAACTAATAATGCTACTAAACTCTCATAAAGACTTAGATACAACCAAGACAGGTTGTTCTTTTTTGGTTTTCCAATATTATATCATGTCAGAGCAGTCCTCAGTGTGTTGGCTTTTAGTAAAGTGATGTAAAGGCGAGGAAAAACTGTCATACTGTAACTGAAGAAGGGTTCAAACAGAGGGCAGCCTTGCTCTGCCTGCTGGGAGGCCTTTCATGATGCTTGACCCCTTTACCTTCAAGTGCTTTAATGAAAAAATAAAAAGAGCATTAGCACTTACCAAGGGAGAAGGAGACAAATTTGCTGTTAAAGATTGAGTTAGTAAACTCTGATGTAGAATAGCACTTGATTGTTGTTTTAATGCCGCTGAAAAAGAGGCAGAAGTCAAAGCACAAGACACAAAAACACACCATTAAACTTTAATGCAAATGTAAGGTAAGGCAGCAGTAGTTGTAGAGACACACACGTACACAAAGACGAAGACATCTTTTCCCAACAGAGCTTTCCTTTGCTGCAGCTCCTGAGGTTAATTAGGTAGGACGTCGTCTGCATATTTGACTAATCCAAGAGTCTGCATTCCTGCAGCAGCACCTCTCCTCTATTATCTAATCTCAAGTTGCCCACTAATTCTATTTAAACTCTGCTGGCTGGCTTTACGCTGTTACTGAAAACACAGAAAACAATGGCATGGCACCGAAACTGAGTTTGGGAATTTAGAGACGGAACATGGCAAAGCAGAAATTAACAGTTGTGATAAGAAAACAGGTCTCGATAGGAAGTGATTCACCATGATCAAATTGGTTGTTATCCATTGTGTGGTATTTATTGTTCTAAACGGCACAGTCTCTGTGTAGCAATTTAAAGCTGCAGTGGACTCAATAAATTTACTTCATTGACATGTTTTACTGTGCGAATCATGAATATAGATCCAATGTCAAGGACTATATCAAGGGACTATTGTGGGAATATCAACAGTAGTAGAGTACAGTAGTATCTCCAAGCATGATAAGCAGCTATAAACTCACCACTGTATACCACAGACTCATTGTAAGTATCTCTTTGAATTTGAGTGATTCTTTTTGGGGTTTTTTTCAATCTAGATGTTGATAAAACTGGATGCCACCACCTTAATGCAAAATCAGGACTTGAAACTGCATATATTACTAAGTCGGAGGCAGAAGAATTCCAAAAAACACACAATACTGCCTTGCAAAGTTGCTACGGCTGACATACTAGCATATAACTGCCTATTTACACATCCTTAAGAGATCCAGCAACATGTAGAGTTTAGATACATATTTATGTCCATCTGATGAATATATTATAAATCCAATATTCACTCTTTTCAGTTTTAGCTGCAGCTGTTTACTGAGCAAATAAATTGAGTCAAAAGAAGGCTCATGTTTCCATAAGACTTATTTTTGCATCCCACGGAGCTGCCCCCTGCTGGCCATTAGAAATAATGCACGTTTAAGGTTCTTCTGCATTGGCTTCACTTTTCAGACCTGGAAGCTCTGTCCACTGTTTATTATACAGTCTATGGTTCCAGTAAGATAAAAAAAATAAAGATTAGTGGAGCTTTTCTCCAAACCTTTTGTGAAAATCTTGCTAAACCCTGCTTTAATAGTTATTTGAGTCCTACTCCTACAAGTAACCGACCCCACAAAATGCTTTGCTACGTGTTATGGCACCCAGCAGTGACACCCACTGCTGGTGTCACTACAAACACATATGTAAGAGCCAAAAGAAAACACAACACCTTGTTCAGTTCTGGCCGTCACAGCGAGGCTCACGCACACTGCGAACAAGGTTTACACATTCCCTCACAAAGTGGCCACATATATTTGTTTGTGCAGTTTAATTTTTTTTTATATGCGACTCGAGGTATGACTGCTGTGATTATGCATTAATACGGTGTGTTTGTGGGTGTGTGGGAGAGGTGGATTGTGTTTGGGGCTGTGCAGAGTGCCGCTCACATGAAAGACTCTTTGTACAGGAAGTTTTTAATGAATCGGCGTACAGTTTGGTCGTTTGATGGTAACGACATAGGTACATGTGCGTGGGTGTGTGTATGTGTGTGTTCAAGGTCGGGTTTGTGTGGCGAACAGCTATCAGATATAGAAAACAGCTTACGGGAGTGTAGGGAACATTAGCTGTGTTTCCATCCAGGTAGTTTCATGTGATTAATGAGGTATTGAATTAGAAGCAGTGAGTGGAAATGGAACATTTTTGATAAACTTGGATATTGCAATGGCAGCACAACATTTGTTTTAATATGGAATTATTTTGATCAATAAAAATAAATATGTAATAAAAGGCTATAGAAATGCATATGTTGATTAAACAAGCTCACTGGGTGTAGGGCTGGATGTTAATGACTGAACTTCAATGTCTTTTAAATGCCACACCTGCTATCACAAAATTAGTTTAAAAAAAGAAGAGAATTGTTGATAAGAATATTTTACTTATGCACTAATGATGATCAGTACCAATCTCAGGTCTGCGTGTTAAGAGCAGAGCTAGAGCCAGGAGGTGATTATTCAAAATTCTGAAATATTCCTACCAATTAGTTAACGTTAGAGGTGTCAGTGGGTATTTTTTGGTATTTCTTTAGAAAGAGCCAGATGAGCTATTTCCCCCTGTTATCAATTCATCCACTAAGATAAGATAATCCCCTCTAAGAAAGCAAGTGCATATATTTCCCCAAATGACGAACACCTTCTTTCAAAATAAGTAATAAATGGATACATGCAGTCAATAATGAGATAATTCTACTTATTTTCAGTTTCCCTGGCATCAAGTAAGTTCTAATATCTTGACAACAAGACAGGAAACACATTAAATATTTTTATTTTATGTTTTTTCACCAGAGAGAAAGAGATTTTTTGCTTTTTAAGATGCTTTTATGTGTTTATTTCAGCGCCCCAGCTCCAAATTGGTTGATGTTTGTTTGAGTTAAACTTCTGCTGTGCACCAGTACACTTTGGATCTTACTTATGCAGTGCTCTTTGCTGTCTGTCTATCTTAATTTCCCAGAGCAGCAAAAATAGCAGGAAGAACTAATAAACTAATAAAATAATAAAATAACACAGCGCCTGAAGGCAGAGTTCCTCCTAATAATCATGTAGGCTTGATTCACTCAATGACCTCCAGAAAGGTCAGTCCTGTTGTCGGTCTTATGTATGATAATGCCAAGTTTTTAGATTTGCACCAGTATCTCTCAATAAAAGACAAGAGACATTTACTGAGCTGCACTTTTCATTTTTGTGGTGTATGTTTGTGTATGTGGGGAAATGGAATCTGTCCAAATTTACTTGACAGCTGAGTTGAAACTGGCATTAATTTCACTCCTCGTTGTCTCTATTTCTGCCTCACATTTTGGCTTCCTGCATCCTGTTGTCTCATCCTCTGTCAGTCTGCTCTTTTTAACAACCCATCCCGCTGGTTCTATAGGTCAGCGCTGAAAGGGGTCAGCAGAGCAGGCGCGATCAATATGAACACACACACACACACACACTCTCGCAGTGTGTAGAGATCAGCTGACCCAATAGAAACAAGCTTGTGCTGTGTCTCTCTGTCTGTGGTCTACTGCCCTCTGACCTCTGTGTGTAACATACTGCAGTATTAACGTGCATGTGTGTGTGTATGTACTCTTTTCTGTTTTGTTTCTCTTGTTAAAAAGATGTGTTCACTTATTAGTACATTTGTTCTAATGTACTGTTCTGTTCAGCTATTGGACTTATCTAGATTTAAGGCCACCTGGTTGTGGTTGTTTTTTTTCATAGCCATCGTTTAGTTCAGCAGTAAAATGTTCTGCATCCTTCACAACAACCGACTTGGTATTGATCAATGAACACTGTGTCTGTGTGCAGCCAGCCCTTAATACCACTTTTAATTCAGGGTTATTTGTGTGTTAGTGTGCACGCGCCCGTCGTGTAAAAGCCACTGACCTTGATCATTGTGTTGATGTCTGTCAAACTCGCTGAATGTTCTGCTGCCTCCACAGCGCTCAACGGTTTGCCCGGCAGCTTCGGCTCCACTCACTGAAAAGGGAAAATTAAACTTAAGACACAGAATCTGTCAAGGGAAGGGAAAATAGAAGGCAAAGGGCGCTGCTTTCATTACAATACATTTAATAGAAATCATTGTTTTATACTATACAACAAATACAGGCCATAAAATAAAAAGAATATATAATAAAAATCATAAAATATTGATGCATTCACTCAATTATTGGGAGAGCCAACATGAGGGTTGTGTCCAGATACATATTTATGGCAATTATATGCATCAGTTTATGGCCTGAAACAGAAATAAACAGAAATATGTGAACATATTTCAAAACCTAGTGTTGTCTCACTTCATACTAGTAAACCTACTTCATGTCTCGATGTCAGAAGCTACTGTATCGAGTCTTCTTTAATTTATATATTTAAAAAAAGGTAATCTAGTCGCTTCTAGAAGTTACTTGATTCAGCTTTTCGGCACCGCGGAGCTGCTCAAAACTGGAATTCAACTAATTAGTACTTCTTTCTGACGCGCTTGGAGGAGTTCATGTGAAAAAGAGAGGTCATATAATTATAGCCCTGGGAAAACCCTGGGCTCTATTTGTGTAATAGTGAGTGGATGTCTGTTTCTGTGTGTGTATATGTGCATAGCTGGCTTTCCTTATGAGAGTCTGTTTAGTGTGGTTTTATTTGCATGCTCAGCCTTTTGCAAGTACAAGAGTCAACCTCAGTCACTTTCCTTATTTGCCAATATGATGAAATAGGACTTAAACTCTGCTGGCTGTAGCCCCCAAATGAGAAACTATACTTCTCGCCTCAGGAACCAAATACATAAAAGTAAAATTCTTTTGTGCGAAGAAAGAAAACCCAATACTTTTTAATGAGAAAAAGAACAAACAAACAAACAAACAAGAAGAAATGAAGCAATTCTGGCCTCCTTCATCTTCTTGAAAGAGCTCTAAATCTCTTTTTTTATACAAGTTGTAGCTCCTCCTACTACAGGAAACGCCACAATTATTAAATCAGTTAACTCACAGCAAGTACTCATCTGTTTCTCAGTAGATAAATAGCAATTTAACACTGAACAAACATCACTAAACAGTTGAAAGAGCTGTATCTCTGCAAAAAAAAAAAACAAAGCTGCTAAAATGTTCAAGCCTGTGTCGTGTTTTCTGTCTAAGAAACAGTCCAAAATATGTGTGACAATGAGCTACCAATCTCTCAAAAACAACACGTCAACACTACTGTCAACCAGCACTTTACCAAGACAACACTTCAATAGAGAGATGATATAAAAGTGGTTGCCAAGTGGAGTGTGTGTGTGTATCTCACTTTGAGGATTAATTCTTATGTATCTCTGTTTTCTCTCCAGCATGTGGAAGGGCCTGAATGTCAACTGCACAGACAGCACAGGATACACGCCTTTACATCATGCTTCACTAAATGGACACAGGTAAGACTTCTTCAATTATTAATAAATCCAAGTGCTGTACAGTTCAATACAGAAGCATTTGAAGAGGGGTGTGTTTACGTTTATATGTTTTGTAAAGTCTGTCAAATGTGTGAGATGGAAGCCATCAAATTATTGGTATTTTTATTCAATAGTCACCAAAATGAATGTAATTTTCTGTCAATCCACTGATTGATTGATTGACTTTTTTTTCAGTACTAATATGTTAGAGTGCTGAAATGTCATGTATGTGAAAAAAATTATGTAGTTAGAGGGAAAAAGTCAGAAAATGCATTTTTCCTTTGATTGTTTTCTTATTTCTGCTGTCAAGTGAAGACATAATGTATTTAATAATTTAGTAATTGTTTTATTCTTCTCAGGTTGTAGTATATGTGCTTTGTGCTATAGGTGAATGTTGTGTGCAGGATCATACCTATTAATATTATATTCCATTTCTGCCAATAGATCCTTTTGAATGTTACACACTGGACCTTTTAATATTAAATTTTGGGCAGGTCTCTTTTGACTTTTCTGAATAAACATGCAATAAATGATTTATTTGACCATTTGGGGGCAGCAGAAACCAGCTGTAAACACAACATTGACGGATTATAATCACTTTTTAAGTTTTAAGCAAACAGCAGCGACATTAGCATTAATTTGGAGTCATATTTCTGCACAAATGGCGAATGTAAGTCCAAAATTCACTCTTTTTTACTATAACTGCTAGCTCTTGTTTTGCTCTGTAAGTTACTGCTCCTGAGGAAAGTAGCCTATCTGTAGTGTTAGACCAGTCTTAAACTGGCTCTTACACCAGTTTAAAGAAAGTTAGACGGTTTCATAAAAGTAAACACAGACTTATTTTAAGCCTAGAAGCTAACTGAGTACACCTGCTAATTAGCGTTTCCATGGTAACAATCAGTGACACCTGCTGATCAGCGCCAACGAATGACCGAAAAAAAAAAAAAAAGTGGTGTATTATTTGTGTTTTAATAACATTGTGGCGTGAATAAGGAAATAGACAATAGCTTTTAGAGACTGCAGTAACATGGAGGAAATACACATCAGTGAAGAGGTTGTCAGTCGTTTCGTCTTTGTAAGTACTGAGCCCTGCTTCAATAACAGCATGTCAGCTCTGCTACAGGGCTGAAATTCATTTTGTGCTACCGGTAGTTCTTGTATTGTTACACTCCAAACTGAATTTCCCCAGTAAAAGGTCCTTGTAACTCTGGGATTCTTCCAGAACAGTTTCTGCTGGAGTGAAGACAGCTGAGCGGTTTTGGTTTTTGACATGGTTGCTCAGTCAACCATGTTTTTTTTGGGGGGGTTATATGAAAGGGGGAATTCTTAATTTAACCAAAAATTCATGGAAAATTGCTCCTCTACTCATGACAGCTTGTGCAAGGGATAAGTGTAGACATCTTTATTTAGTCTTTAGTCTGACTTGTAGATATTAGTATATTGATGTAACCTTATATATTTCTATGTGAGACCTGCCCCTGGTAATAAGTAGGTTCATCCCTACAGTACTAGCAGTCCCCATGTTCATACGTTATTATAGAAGTATTGATTATAGCCAATTAAAATATAAATATAAATAAATGCAGAACATAAAAGGTAAGAGTTAATCTTATGAGGTTTCATTAGATGAAGGTTAACAGAATTTAGAGAACAAATGTAATCTTTATATTAAGTTAAATGATGACAACCAATCATCGTAGCATTACAGCAGTCCTGTGTTGTTCTGAGTGTCATGACATGCCGGTACTCTTGGGCAATGGGTCGAAATTGCAAACACACTATTTCTGCAGAAGTTTAAATGCGTGCATGCTCTGTGTCTGTATCTGCACAGAGCTACTGTGCAGCTTCCTTTCTTCACCTGGGCCTGCTGAGAAATCCGTTACACAGTGTGGATTAGCTGCAAGCCTGACCGCTATCCCAGCTTGGCGGAACTGAAGGATTAGTACTGTGTTTTGGGGGCAATTATGTGGATTTCCTACTTCAGATCAACTCAAGAGGAGAGGAGGGAGGGAGGGAGGGAGGGAGGGAGAGAAAAATGCAGCCTCACAGTGAAAATTAGGCCGCCAACAAAAAGCTGCAGAGGAGTGATTTAACGTTTAGGTGGGAAAGTAAAAAGAGAACTGGCAATTAAGACATAGACTTGGCAGCAGGCAGTGCTGCATTCAGAGATTTGTTATTCAAGCTGGGTTTGAATTGTTGTTTGAGATCTTTTTAATCATTTTTTACCACATAAAACTTTTGGGGCAAGAAGTTTAATATTTTTATATGTGACCCCCAGATCCCGTCAGTGTGGTTTTGCTATATAACTTCCACTTAAAGTGAGTCAATTATATAAAAATTGAATAACTCATTAATTAACAAAGCAGTTCATTAAGCATCTCAGCGCTGCTTTCACCTCTGGTCCCAGGAGAGGTTTTGCCCTTCTCTCTCCTCTTTTTCTCCCCCTGACATTTCAAATGCAAATGAAGCCCTTCACCTTTCCTCTACAGAGAGATAGGTGACAACTTCAGCTGAAGACTTCCTAATATGAAACAGCCCTGCTGACATTACTACTGAGCAGCAGCTAAGTGGATTTCCAGAACAAGCACAGGCACAATGATTTGTCACTTTATCTATTTGTGTAAGGGAGATTACTTTATTAGAGGGAAACATGAGAGCATTTGTCTGTCCTCAATTTGTGATCGTTTCCAGCTGAACTCCCTGCTATCACTGCCTCCTGGACTGGGCTGTATACTGATCCTTCACTCATAGTAACACCATACATCCCTCCATGACCTATAAGCCTGTGGTTTACACTAGGTACTTTAAGTAGGCTCCAGCTTGATACTGAGCAGAACCTGTGGTTATAGATCTATGCTGTCATTGAAGGAGGAAACAAAAGTAGATAGAACACCTGATTTAAATACATTTATTCAGTCCAATTCAGTCCCACGTGTACATGTTGATGTACATAAACCTGTGTTTTTGAGTATCAAACAGGGCCAACTCACTTCAGGCAGCGTTAGGGAAAACAAAACAAGCCATGATTTTTGCAATGTTATGCATGCAGATGTGAAGGGCAACATTTCCAAGTTTATTCTGTCTTATCCTGTCCTTATGTTTCATTAAAAATAGAACTGCATGGTGTATCCCTTATCTTCTTGAGGATAGTTATAGTTAAACAAAAGGTTCAGTTGAAATAAGGAGGAGTTGCAGTAAAGATGGTGGTGTTGTATGACATAATAACTTTAACGGTAGGTACGGGAAAAAACATCCTGTGTAGGTTATTCAAGCTAATTTTGGCTCTAGCATATGTGATGCTGATTAACACATGATAACACAGTTATTGAGTGTTAAGACCTGTTGAAATCCTGTTGACTGGTAATTATTGAATTTATTAAACCTGTTAAAGCGTCACCAAGGTCACAGAATATGAGTGCCTGTCAAGAGAAAAGGCAGCAATCATTTTCATTATGTAGATTCCTTCTTGGATATATGAAATATTCAGTAAAATTATACATTTATTGTTATTTGCAAAGTGATTTATTATGTTTTTTTTGTGAAATGTGACAGTATTCTGTGATATGGATTTTAGGTCTTAGTGCCCAGCTCTCCTCCTCCTCCCTCTCTCCATCCCTCCATCTTCCGATCTGACGATATATTGATCTGTATGTGTGTGTGTGTGTCTTTCTCAGGGAAGTGGTACTAAAGCTGTTGCAGTTTGAGGCGTCCACAAACATCGCTGACAGCAAGGGTTGCTTCCCGCTGCACCTGGCCGCCTGGCGGGGAGATGTGGACATCGTCCGCATCCTCATGCACCACGGACCCTCTCACTGCCGTGTAAACCAACAGGTAAACGCCACAATCCCACCATCATCCTCTTAAAAAAACCTTCATCTTGAACACCACGTCTTATGAGCGCTATACTGTATTTTATTAGAATTGCATGATGTGTTTCTTCAGTCCAAGATAATGCCATAATCTCCATTCTGAAGTGGTCTTGAGGTGGTCTTAAGGTGGTCTTAGGACACAGAACTCAAGACACGCAAAGAGCAGGGAGGCCTAATGGTTGAGGAGGCTATCAGTTAACCACAGAACCTTAATGCCGAATGCTCGTAAAAGTTCACCCCGCTCAAGTGTTCTTTAGCTAGACACAGTATGCGTTGGTCTGAGGTACCTTGTGGCACAAAAAACACAGCCAAAAGATGCCTAAAGAATGAACATTTGGAGCTTATGATCATGCAGCTCCTTTCTCTTGACATACTAAATAGCTACCTCAAGGTCTTCATGGGTCCACTCAGTTCTGAGGAACCAAGAACCAACACAGGTGCTTAATAAGTTTCTATGACTTTATTTGTTCATAGGACATGAGCAATATTGCTGCTGTAGTCGATTGTGGCTGCTTGTTAATTGATAGCGCTTCATGCTTGATAGCGCATAATGCTGCTGCCAGTGTTGTTGTTCTCCATCTATCGGGGTCTGTTCGGGTCTACCGCATTCTGTAGCAGTGCTAATTATCCTTTGGTCTGTTTGGATCTGGTTGTGCTCAGGTCCCTTTTGTATTGGGTGTGTCTGTTTTAAAAAAAATTATTAATGCATGTCAGGTTCAGCTAGCTTTACCACAGATTTGTGTCTGATCATGAGGATCGCTCGTCGGTGGGCTTCTGCTGCTGGCCCTGACCTCTAATGTATCACTGGGAGAGGACTCAGCAGAGTATCACTACATTTTTTGTTTGGACTTGTAGGTAGCCATTTCACAAGTTGTGTGTTGCTACCTTCCATAAAAGAAATGATACATGAATCTAACCTTCTTTCGTGTTTTTCGGGACCCCTGAGCCCCCACTTACATGTGAAATGATTAATTGTGGCTGAAAGAAACACTCTCCCTGTGTGCTGTCACTCTTTCAGAACAAGAAAGGTCTTATCAGCTAAATTAAAGTTGAGGTCTTCTGTTGTATTTCTTGGGGCATTTTCAAACCAGCGCTGCCACAGGTCGTCTATCTAACAGAGCCGATCTTTTACAGTTCCCAGTGATCTCTCTCTGACAGCCGGGTGAGAGTTTCAGCTCTGGGAGCATTCAGCCTGCCGCTGCTGTCATTCCTCATCAGCAAAAATGACCTTCTTCTCCTCCCTCACTATTTCTCTGTCCATCTCCGCTTGCAGCGTATTGGTGATGTCACGGCTCGCTGATGCTCCGCATTTTGAGATGAGTACAAGGCACACGGGAAGTGGTGTTAACTCAGAAGTGCTGGCTAAAATGTTAATGGCTAAGATGTCTGTTTTAATATTCCTATTCCTGATGGCGGCGTAGTAATGGACCCCCAGCTTATTGGAGCGTTATTTACTCTGCCTAATAAGCACATTTTCCTCTGTCACCATTAGCCAAATCGTTTCCCTCTGAGAGTTGTTAGAGCCTAATTGTTTGTTGTGATAAATGGTGTCCCTTGCCCCTGAAATGAAGAGGTTTGTCAGCAAGTGAACATGGGTAATTTTCTTTTTTTTTTTTACCCCGTCAATGATTTGTAGAGCTGAGCAGGCTGCTGTGCAGGCAGCGTGGACACACACAGGGTGGAAGATGCTGATTGAGAAGGTACTGAAGATTGATGCTGACTTCAGTACACAGTCAATGTGTGTTAATGTGTGTGTGCACTGGTGTTTTGCTTGAGGGACATATGAACATCTCTGGTGACATGCTTTTAGACTTTTTCAGTTTGTGGTACACTATGCAAAACATTCCAGTTATTCTAGTGATGAAGTGTAGTTGGTCTTCGGGTGTATCTGTTTTTTCTTGTTCCATTTTGTTTAATGATTTTTCTATAATATCTTTCAGGAAACCCTTATGCTGTTTGTGTAAGAGGCAAGACTTTATAGCTGAAAGGCATCATTTTAACAATGGAGACGGATTAATGCTGTTGTGTATTTAGTATTTGGTGTGCACATAAAACCTCAGCAACGATGCTGTGCGCTCCATGCTGCCAACATATGCCAAAATGGATTTCTGGTGGCTTTACAATGACACTGTTGCTGTTCTCCAGTGTTTTAGGGAACATTTTCTTCATACTACAGCATGCAGTGGTGATGTTTTAAGCTAGTGTGTTTTAAATAATGTATAAATGGATTGTTTAAACATGTACTGTGTAGGTAAGGATTTATAAAGCATATTTCAAACACAAAAGCAATTCAAAGTGTTTTACATAGGCAAATAAAACATTAGAATCAGAACAATAAGCAATAAAAGCCATTGCTTATTGGGTATAGTAGTGTGGACAAGAATTTTGACAGCTGTATTTATGCCAGGTTTAGTATCTTGCCAAGTTTAGCAGGTCTGCAAATTATTACTGAATTGTTCATTTCTCTTCTTTGTTACTTTTTTCTTCTTTTTTTTCAATTGTTTCCTGCATTTCTTTAGTTCCTTCTCTCCTTTTTTTAAGAGGTAGTTGTTGTTGTTGTTGTTGTTGTTCATCCTGAAACCAAAGACGAGGTATATCTACAATTACAGTTACTGTTTCTGACTTTTTCTAAAGTCTAGTCTTAACTTGGTGACAATCTAAATTTGCTTCAGTGTCTATATTTTCTTTCTTTACTAATAATACAATTTCTCTGAATTTATCGTAGTTAACGGAGGATCAATGAAAAATACAGAGATATCTATGAATACTTGTTTAATTATTGTAAAACACTGAATGATTTCTTTAAATAGGTCTGTCCTAGCAGTAAGCACATTTCTAAAGCAGTTCCCTCCGTCTATTAGCTATACCTGCTTATCCTTCAGGGTCGAGGTGGGCTGGAGCCAATCCCAGCTGACATTGGGCGAGAGGCGGGGTACACCCTGGAGAGGTCGCCAGTCAATCACAGGGCTGACACATAGAGACATACAACCATTCACGCTCACATTCACACC
Organism: Dicentrarchus labrax; assembly: GCF_905237075.1. Taxonomy (NCBI): domain Eukaryota; kingdom Metazoa; phylum Chordata; class Actinopteri; family Moronidae; genus Dicentrarchus; species Dicentrarchus labrax. The sequence continues at coordinate 15,699,095 of NW_026136724.1, read as the reverse complement.
TAAGAGCAGTTTAGAGTCTGCAGTTAATGTTTTTGGACTGTGGGAGGAAACTGGAGCCATGAGGAAGGACTGGAGGAAATTCACGCAGGCACAGGGAAAGCATACAAACTCCACACAGAACGACTGGTAGAAACAAACCCAGAACCCCCTTGGTGTGACAGTGCTAACCACTGTGGCACCAAAAACATGTTATTTTTGAAATACAGTATACATTGATCTGTCTAAAAGGTGTATGCAGTCTGGGGATAGAACATAATAATAATTTATTATGACAGAACATTCATGTGCATCTGTGAAATGAAAAGAACCTTTTTTTTTCACAAATTCTCATATAACATCTCACTTGTTATATCATCTAATTACACTGATCAGCTTGTCTTGTATCTCTATCATGCGTCTCAGTTTATCAACAGGCTGGAAATGACAGGTTTTATCTACCATGTTATCATCAGGTTGTATCTCTATTTCTGTATAATAAACACCGGTGAAAATCCGAAGCTACAGAGCTCACATTACCAAACCTTGACTGTCTGTCACACTGTTGCATACAAACACAGCAACGCAGACTGAAGCATGGCTGCGCTTTGTCATTCTTAAAGTTTATTTTTGCCTTAAGTGCTGAATTTAGCTAAATATGGGTTTAGCTCCAAGTTTAAATTACGGTACCTGCATTTTACAGTGCTGTTATTATGCATATTTGTACAGTCTTGCAGTTATGCATTCTCAGTATGAGGGTACAGTTGTCCTCAGGTTGCAAGCATAAATCTCTAAGATTTATGTAGTGTTTGCGTGTTTACGATGCCTAAGCGCCATATTTTCCCCCTGTCTGTCTTGTCTGCAGTAGAGAGCAGGGCCTGCATACATTAGTCAGGGTGATATACTGAGTCCCACACGTGCTCACACCCATCATTCAGACTTACAGCAGCAAGCCATTGGCTGCACATTACCCCATTCTCAATGATATTACTCTGCCCACGCACACTATTCCTCGTGTCAGAGGTTGAGTGTGAGTGTGTGTGTGTGTGTATCTGTGTGTGCAGCTTAGGTTTATAGAGTGACTCCACAGCAGCATATGCTTTCTCAATATCTGCTCTTTTCTTACATGAGAGAGGGAAATGTAACATTTGTGCTCACCTTTGTACAGGAGGTGACAAATGGTAGCATGAGAGTGTGGCAAAGGACACAGGAGGGAGCTGTAATGAGTGTGAAAGGTCTTGGAGAGCATTAAGAAATTGACAGAGAGAGAGGTAGCGGAAGTGTGTAGGTGGGCCAGTTCCACGCTGCAGCCAATAGAGGATTATTCAAGGTTAGTGGAAGTTATTAGTTGGCGGTAAACCAGTTCCAGCCCACTGTTTACTGCCTAATTGGTCCCTGTAGTTCCCATTCACAGCTGTTTTTGTTTATTGTGGTAGCATTTGTGTGTATGAGAGAGGCGGAGGCCATCTGACTGGTGAAGATGATTATACATAGTGTGTGTGCATGTTTATGTGTGTGTTTGAATGTGTGTGAGACAGTGATGGATGGTGAAAGATAGCTTGTTTACTTGAGGCTTGCACTCTGCTCGCAGGGCCAAATGCATGTCTTGAAGAATGAGGCGTTGTTTGTTGTGATCTCTCTTTCTCCCGCTCAGATTGACTCATGAACTGATGCTTCACTTTAGGTCTGTAACTATGAATAACAATGGGGTGGCCTGTTAGCTTCAGTAGTCTATTTTTGTGTGTGTGTGTGTGTGTGTGTGTGTGTGTGTGTGTGTGTGTGTGTGTGTGTGCATATTTTAGCCTTTAGAGGGGAGCAGATACACCTGGACTTGACTCTCAAATAAAAAGGAAGAAGCTTGACCCTTGACTTGTGTTTGTAGACAGCTGGTGATAGATCATCGTATCTCTTTAAAGGATCCTAGAGTCCCACTGGGTCTGTTACCTGTCTTGATCTGAAAATGATGAGAGAGATGGGAGTGACTGAGCCTAATCATTCAAAACGGTAAACTGAGGGCCTGTCTGGACTTCAAAAAGTAAATGGACTAAATAAGCTGCCCAGGGGCAATGGGAGCAACCTTGTTAAAAGACATTATTAAAGAGTAATGACATTTCAAAAACACCTTTTTTATACACTTACTGTAGACTTCACAGTTCCTCATTCAGCCTTCATGTGACCACATCAGCATTTCAGCAGGTGATGAACAGATCAATGAGTGGCACAGCATCCTATGAAATGGTGGTCAGCAGTTACAGCTCATCTTGTCTCATCTGACAAGTGTCCTTCCTGCACCACTCAGTCTATCTTTACAATGACCATTTTAAGAGACTCTTCTTGGTGGTTCATTCAAGGAGGCTCCAACAACTGAGAATTGGCCTCTGGAAAACATCAGTCACAAACTCTATGGCAAAAATCCTATCTAAAATAATAATGTGAATGTGGTTGCCTCAAGCTTTTGAACAGCCTCATCTTCCATATTTATGTAGCTGCATAACACAGAATATTACAACAAAACAAAATAAGTTTAAAGTGATGCCTTACCCAACCAAAGCAAGTTTCAAATCAATTTTAAATTTATTTCACTGCAGTGAAATAAATGAGACCTGTGATTTCAGTCTAAAATGTTTAATTTGGACTATGGACTGCTCTAATGTTAGATATATAATACTGTAGTGCATGGGCTATGCTTCTTTCATTCTACTGTATAACATTTTAATAAAACATGATGTAGCATTATTGCAGGATAGATGCAAGAAACAAGTATTGTTTCTGACATTTTATGGCTTTATTATAGAATTGATAGTGGTGAGATGACAAAAGATGAGGGGAACGAGCGATGGGGAATGACATGCAATAAATTTCCCCTGTTGGACTAGCACCGGGGATGTTGTACCATGATGTCTGAGCCAAGTTTAGCCCCTTGTTCAGGGGCTTTTTGGCCCGGGGCTTTGAACCAGCAGCACTTAGAGTAACATGTATTTAGTTAGAATATATAGCCTGACTAATGATGGCACATTTTACCTCCGGGCACCTGCCCAGAGCAAGCTTGTGCCTGACCATGGCATTGTGATGGACAGTTGTGTCCTCCAGACTGTTGATCCCTCAGATGTTTTGTGTGTGTGTGTGTGTGTGTGTGTGTGTGTGTGTGTGTGTGTGTGTGTGTGTGTGTGTGTGTGTGTGTGTGTGTGTGTGTGCGTGTGCGTGTGTGTGCGTGTCGTGTGTCTGTGGGAACAAGCGCACAACCTCTCTCTTTGTATAGGGCCTCTGGTCTAGTCAATTTAAGGGTCATTCTGCGTGGGTGACTGACAAGGTCAAGTATGTCCCCCTGTGCTGCAGATACATCCCAAGAATGTTTACTTTTCCACCAACAGAAGGACAGAGGGCTTATACTGTTCCCCCTTTTGCTTCCTCTCCATCTTGTCCACCTCCCTTTTTAACTCCTTTGGGAGAACAAAGGAGATCAGCAGCATACAATTATTGAGATAATAAGTGAGATTAGAAGGCTGGTGCAATGTGTCGTGCGCATGTGTTGACACATACATGCATAAAGTGCTTCCTGCACGCCTCTCTCCAGGTGCAGCAAGGCCTTCTGGGAACCTAGAGGCTGTGTGAACTAAGACAAAGGTAAAAGGTCATGAGGTTGCTCGCCTGCTGTGTGTATCCACAAACGTCTCTCTGCGTCTGTGCTTGGTAATTCCATGCTGCATCATGCAAACATGTTGCTACCACACATGAAAATGAAACCATATGTTTCCTGATAGTCAACATGTGAACATGGCCTCTGTGAGAACACATGCTACTACGAAAAACCGCCCTGGGAAAGTCCTTGCTCAAACATTGCCTACCGCCATGCTGCCAAAACACACACACAGTCACACTGAGCCATAGGATGTTTTCTTGTGAGTAATCTATTTATAAAAAAAAAGTAATGTCATATGTTTTCCTCAGCCTGGCGATCCGTCGGCAAGAGCTTCCTAATTAAAGTTCAGTAAAAGAAAACTGATTCATCTCACCATGAATCAAAACAAACTACAGCCCTGAGTGATTATTGCAAACTGAGAGCAGATTGTGTGTGAGCGTGTTAATCGAGGTGTTATATGAAGACACGGAAAAACATTTGCAGGATTTTCCTTTTGTGGTAATTTGACAGGAGGTGCTTAATTTACCCCACAAAGAGATCCCTCTTTAAATTGCTCGTCCTGTAGGGAGGTCAGAGTTTGATATTCCAACTACAGAGCGGCAACCCTGCTTCTGTTGGGCATTTGTGTCTTGCTAAAGGGGCACTGCAGCAGTGAAAATCCTTTTCAAGATGGGATCCAGGTCATTCAGGCTCATTTAGTCTCCCTTCAACCATCAGGGCGAATATACTGTTCTACCCCGAGCAATGAAATTCTTCAGTCTGATAAAAGCAGTCCACCTTTATTAAAGCACAGAGAGATATTTCTTTCAATTTCCTTTTTTATTGAATTCTTTGAGTCTTTTTAGTCGTAAAATTTCCCTTTTTCATATTCGGTTTTATCACAACACTAGTCAAGGATAGAAAAATGTTTTCTTAACTATACAGATCAAATTGTGATGTATTGAGCAGAGTTAGTCTAAGACTCTTGCTTCCACAAAAGCGTGAACGCATGTTTTGTATTTGAAATTAAATCATATCTGTGAATACATCTTTGACTTATGCATAGAAATCGATCAAGTAAAACGACCCTTTTTATGTAAGAGACTGTAACTATGCCTGAAGGTTACCAGTTTAATTTTATAGTGTTGTCAATAAAAAAATATTAACAACTGAAATAGCAGTTGTCAACAGTCAAGATCAGAGTTTTAAAGTCAATACTATATAGGAAGGTGTTTAAAAGAGTCATAATATTAGTATAGCTGAAATTATTAATCAGTTAGTTGATTAATTGGCCACAATTTTCATAATTATTTAATGTTTCGGTTATTTATCAAGTAAATCCTTTTTCTTTTCTTTGTTTTTAATCATTGTAAACTGAATATCTTTGTTTTTAACTGTCGAACAAAAAAAGTGTTCTAGGAAATGTTGATTGACATCTTTTATAGACTAAACACATAATCCATAAATCATTAAAAACTATTGTTCATTGCAACCCTAGACAATAGTGCATACTGGGTCATCCGTTTGCGTCGTCACATGAAGAATGAGAATATTTTAAAGCGAGGTAAGAAAATATGAATTAATACTCCTCAAACAAGAGGAAATGAACAATGAATGATGTGCACTAATCTTTTTTAATCTATCTTTAAATAAAGATATGTACAGCCAAGTATTTGATAGTTTGATCTTTTTTTTTTCTTTGTTTGGGAATAAAGATGGTATTTTCTACCACTGACCTCTGTAGAAAAATAGGCAGTGTTTGTTTGTATGTTATTTGGACTTAACCTTTCGAGTGTGAGAGGTGGACAGCAACAGTGAAATGTGGATAGCTGCTTTCTTATTTCTCCTTCCCTCAGTGTTTATCCCTGCTGCTCCTCTCATCTCCTCCTCCTCTTATCTTCTCAGCTCTCTTTCACATACAGTCCTCTTGGCCTCAGGTACTTCATTCACTCCATGTTCACTCTCTCAGTAACTGCCCTTTTTTTTTTTTATTCTTCTCCATCTCTTCCTCATGGCTTTCTATCCCCTTATGCCTCTTTACCAACACAGCAGGGCGCTAATTATTATACATGTCTCTCTTGCTCCTTCTGTTTCCAGCTCTCATTCGCCGCAGTATCTTCTTATATGATGTGCTGTCTTTTTGAAAAATTCTATCCCTACCTTTTCGGCTGGAAGACATAATGGTAATTTTGATAGTACGTATAATTTTAATCAAGAAATCAGGGGAAAAAATACTGGTTTGTTGAATACATTATTTTATGTTATGCTGATGATTTATTTATTTATGAGTACAGTCCCTTACTCCATTAAAGTATTTTGTTTAAGTCACTCACTTTTTGTAAAAGGAAATATAAACCGACTAAGATTCAGGGCTCTGGGTGGATGGTTTCCATGGCAGTGGTTGCTAGGAGACGCACTGTCAATGTTTGTGGTGGACCACTGAGTCGAGCACGTCCTGTGTAGCGTACGAATGTTGATACAAGACAATTTTCCCGCCCCAGTTTTTAATAAGCCCGCATTGGGTTGGTTACTGTTAGCCGTTATAACATTTAAGTTGTAGAATTAAGTTTGTATTACACTCTGAAAGGGAAAAAGACCAAGGATTAAGCTTGTTGAAGTTGGCTTTAATTCGCCCTAGATGTTACTTTTTGGTCATTACCTGCTTAGTCATTGGCAGCTCTACCATACTCGGTGCTTTTCCTGCATTGTAGACATGAGGATAGATAGTATAGCTGTTTCTCTTTCATGGGGGTAGTTGTGTCTGGTGGCAAACTAAGTCATTTTACCTGGTACTTTGAATCACGTACAGAGTGAGAAATTAACTTTGAAATCACAGACGAGATTAAACAATTGGAAGTGAGGTGATATTATGAAATCCATCCACACAAATATTGCCTCGGTCAAATTACCAGAGCAGATAATTATTACCGAATATGCATACAGCAAACACCAAAAATGAAAAAAAATAAATTTCAATTTCAAATTGACTTTAAGAAAACAGAAATAAAACCATATTAATATATTAGAATATATTCAGATCAATATAATAATAATAATAAAAGCAGAAGACAAGAGCAAGAAGGAGAAGAGTTTCACCTTTTGTGTCTCGTCTACTCCATTCTCTATTTATTTACCCAGCTCTCCCCAGGCAGCGAGCTGAGCTGCGGGGATTATGAGATGCTGTAACGTAGACGAAGCTCATCCTGCATATCAGTCCATCAGCATTAACACGGTGTATATTCAAACAAATACCTCTGCGCTTCATTCGCTCTGGTTTCATTTCAGCCCGGGCCTGTCTGATAAGGCTTGCTTATTTGCATGGATGTAGCTGTTTGTTTGGTCGCATGGAGATGAATTTAGATAAGACTGATAGTGTTTGCTATGGGAAATAAGTGTGTGTGTGTGTGCAGGTAAATGCACTGTAATACTACAAGTGTGCTGCTAGATTGTGTGTGTGTGTGTGTGTGTGTGTGTGTGTGTGTGTGTGTGTGTGTGTGTCCTTCAGTTAAGAAAGATAATGAAGGGGATGCTGCATGGATAGTAAAGCTATGTCATAAAAATGATCCTCCTTTAAAATCTATAATAAAACCACACAGTGTCTTGTGAAAAAGAGCAGATACTTTTCATTACTCATACTTTTTTTTTTTAAATATTTCTGACCATTAACTGTGTATCAGCTGTTATATGGTGCTGAGAGAAAAGCACTGACATCCATTTGTATGGGCATGTCAATAATGTGCTGCCATGCCTGTTGATGTGTCATTAGTAGATGGCTGTTGCTCAGAGCCCAATCAGCAACAATACACCAAGTGCTAGATGATATCGGAAAGCTGTCACAGCGAGCGTAATGGAAATATATAGCCCGCTCTGAGAACATGGAGGGAGGATTTTCTACATCTCCCGCTCTCTCTTTCGCCTCTCCCTCGTCCTGTCACTCTGTGTCTCTGTTCGTCTCTTTGTCACTCTCCCTTCTGTCTGGAAATTGCGCTTTTCCCTATCTAAAGCTTTGGCAGTGCAGCGGATTGGACTGACAAAGCTTTATTGTCCGTTTAAGGCTGCAGAGACAGAACAGGTCAGCGACAGCAAAACAATAGTTTCAGCCTCCGTCCCTGTGGTTATCATATCCGTGGTTTATCTCTAGCATTTTGTGTGCATGTGACTGGTTTGCTTCATTATTTCTGCCTCCTTGTCCTTGTGTTTTAAATCTGAAAATGTGGGCATTCTCATCCTTTTGAAGGCATAATCCAAATGTTGGTAGCCAGATGTTGACAAACAATGTCACCGTAAGGTCCACTCAGTAGCTCTTCTGGAGCTTTTTGCTTGTGTCACATTATCTTCATCAGTAGATGGAGCTACCCAGTAGTCATGGATGTTTGCATGCCCATTGTTCTGAGCACTTCAGGGTTCATTGTTGAAAAAGCAGTTGACAAAACAATCTTTCGACAATGTCCTCTCAGTTGTTCTGGAGCTTACAATTCTACCTCACATTTTTCTCATAGGAATGAAAACTGCTGTCACTCCTGAACAGGTCTTTTTAATACATTGAACAGACAAATCTCAGGAGTTGCGAGATGATTATAAGAATAGAAAAGACGTTTTAGTTTCCTTTCTTTTTTTCCCTTTTGAATTACTGGATAATTTTACCTCCTCAGGCCACCAATTATTCAAATACATTAATCTGATTGTGGTTTCACTCCAAACAGGCAGGAGCACATCGTTTGAAACGGGTAGTGTTTTCAGAATGAAGTGCACCATGTTACCCTCTCCAGTAGCAAAGTAGAAATCTACATTGGATTATAAACAATAATAATACACATTTTCTGACTTGGTATTTTCTTTAACCACAGCCTGGTGGAAACTAAGCGTAGAGTTAGGTTACTTTTTACATTGCATCCTCATAGCTCCTGTCTCTCCGTCTGTGCCAGAATCCCATTGTCCATGTGTTGTGGAGGTCAGTGTATTTGGATTCAAAATTCAATTTAGTTAAGCTTTGGCTGCAAAACTGGGCGGAAAATCATGGGAGTGTGCACTGCTATGGCTAACGCAGTTGTCTGGGAGAATGCCTTATCTACTGGAAAGAATGGCCTTGCTCTGTGCAGTGTTTGAATTTGTGTGTTTGGTGTGAAAGCTCAGAGAGAGGGAAGAAATATGCAACCAGTCAGACGGGTTACAAATAGGTATTGCTTGATTTTAAGGAGTCGCAAGCCAAAAGGCTTTGAAGCTGTGCTTTAACATCCTTTTTAGATGTTTCATAAAGGTTCATTTATGTCAGTCAAGTTTGTAAAAACAGGAATCAAAATGGGCCTGTTTAATCATTTATAACCAAAAATCCAAAATGTGTATTCATCTATAGTTGAAACTCTTCAATAACCTAATAAAATAATAACTACTTCTGGGTCTAAGATTTAACCACAGTCCTAAATCAATCTGCTACAAATATTATCTGCCAGTAACCACAGCATAATTCACCATGCTTCATACTATAATGTTGTATTATGTTGAGTAAGCACCAAGAAACAGCAAATAAATATGTGATTGTAACATGGTCAAAATGAATTACCTGTTGGGTCCTTTTTCCAGGTACTATTGCATTTAAACTTTTAGTAGGATGTCCTATTCTCCAGACATTGCATTGCTATTCCACACTAAATACTGTCAGTACCAAACTGTGGCTGAGTGCACTGCATTTGTGGTGGTTTGGGACTTGGCAGGAGTATCTTACACTCTGATGAAGACAGTATATACAGTAGATTAGATAAAATGAAACTTAAATGAACCCTGGGGGAAAGTGGAAAATAGTAATATAGTAGAATGTCCACACAGGATCAGAGCAAATGGAGTTTATTATAACATAATGCGACCAACAATTACACCAGTAAACTGTGATGAATGTGAATTACAGTGTGCACGAGTGTATGATTATTGTGCTTACAGTACAGCAGGCCTGCAATCAGACCTGCTCTGGAAGGTTCCACTCTGCCATCAGTGGAGGGGTGTGCGGTCCAGGGGGGAAAACAGATGGATCTGATTGGCTGAGAAGGAGGGAAAGCTCTCCAGCACGTTTGTGGTGTTTTTGCTGCTATATCACGTGTTGGTGTGTCTTCATATAGGGGCTCTCTCTCCCTCTAGTTATTCATACATACAGTATCTCTTATCTCACTCACTCACTGCTCACAGGGGTAAATGAAAGGAAGGAGAGTGAGGGAGGGAAAGCCGGGCTCTGGGGAGAAAATGAGTAAGAAAAGGCTTGAGATGACATCTGAGCAGCAGATTGTGGTCATGGTGTTTGGAATTTTATCTTGGAAGTTTGAGTGCATTTGAGGCAGGAAATGTGAGGGAATTTGATGAAGTAATAGCAGGAGAAGGTGGGAAATATCAAGGACATATCTGTATTTTGAAGCATGACGGAAAATATTTTCAACTGTTGATAACATGATGAGGTGAGCTCATGTTTAAATAGAAACTTTACAATCAGTGCCAGTTTATTTCATGATTCCTTTAGTTCCTCTACCTCCTTGTCCTACTGTCTCCCCTTGCTTTTGTTCATCCTCTCCCTCCTTTTTCTCCCCCTCACAATGTTACATCCCATAGTGTTAAATTTCAGCCCTTACGCAAAATGTAGGTTTTGCTCTTGGACAAACACCAGCAACAACATAGCCTCACACACATGCCCTTCCTTTCCTTCCTCTATTTTCAAGTATATATGAACATATACTGATTTTTTCCCTTTAGGACCCACTTGTGCACTCTCTATCGTTTCTTTCTTCTCCCCAATTATGGCTATCCATCACGTCTCTCTGTCCTTCATGGGGGTCCCTCTGCCCAGTTTTCCAGTCATTACTGTGCTGTTTTCACCCAGAGCTGCAGGACCCTAGGGACCACCAACAACGTTCTTATCCTGACAGGGGCCCCTGGAGAACCAGAAAATGGCCATAGTTCCTCTAAACATGAAAGCCTCCCAAGTTCAAAGTAACCTTTTAGTACATATACTTTTCTCTGAGTCATGTCGGACACTTCAGTGTTCCTGAATTTGGAGTGATTTGTTTGGATTTTCCCAATGTTACTTAATGTTGGGTTTTTTTACTATTACCTTTTACATGTGTTGAGAAATGCAAAAAAAAAGGTATTTACAGATACATTACCAGAAAGGTGCAAATGAATGTGTCTCTGAACCACATACAGTAATTGTGGCCTCATTTACACTTGTCACGTGTGCAGATAAAATCCAGATATAATTGAATTCACTTTCATTTACACTAAGCGACACATACAACATTGCAGTTTTTGTGGGCTTCATACAAACCAGGATAAGTCTCAGTCCATCTTCACTCTCAGATGCATTTACTTTTGACCTTTTTGTCAAGAGTAAATGTAAATGGGGTTATCAGTGAACGGTGTTTAAACAAATTTATTTAATTCATTCAAATTCATTTAAAAAAACTTAAATATCTTGAGAGGAGAGACATTGTAGTATGTGCTCATAGTTAAATGGCAGAAATCAAAGAAGTCAACATTACATTACTGCTGCTGAATAGGTTGATTGGCCAGTTGAATGGAACCCGACAGGCTCAATCAGTGAGTGTAGAGTAAAGTGTTGGACCAAAAAGGCACAGAGGGTTTGTGGAAAACAGTTTGCTTTCTGCTGTTGCTTCCATTTCACAGATGGGAAGCTATAGATTTTCCTTGACAGCTCTCACAAACCTGACACGCTTTTGGAATTTGTACATGCAGGATGATATACTGACTGAGACATGCCTTTGTATGTGTAGCAGAAGTATCTGCACAGACTGTAGCTTTCCATCTTGAATTTCACCTTGTGTCAATATTCCGAATAAATAAAACTAACTGCTTTTTCCTCCTCCTTCTTCTCTTCCCTTATTTCAATCCTTTCACCCACGTTTGCCCTACTTCTAACTCACCACCTTCTTATTTTCTATGCTATTAATGGCCACCAACTCCATATTCCTCTTTTTATCCTATCATTTCGTTAAACCTTCTTCCATCTCCTCTTTCTAATTCTTTCATTGCATCCGTCACCTACTTTTCTTCTTTACCTTTGACCTTCTTTGGTCGCTCACCGCGTCCCTCCATTCTTCTTCTGTCATGTTTTTTCCCTCTCTTTGCTTTCCTCACTCCATCGCCCTTCTGCCCACTCTTCATCAATCCCATAATACTTTCATCCACTCCCACCCCTTCTCTCGTCCCTTTTCCCTTCACCCTTCACACTGTCGATCTTTCTTTCCTTCATTCTACCATAGAACCATGAGAGGGAAACAGCCCTTCACTGTGCAGCCCAGTATGGACACACTGAAGTGGTCTCAGAGCTGCTTCAGGAGCTGACCGACCCCACCATGAGAAACAGCCAACAGGAGACGCCCCTGGACCTGGCAGCACTGTACGGACGGCTGCAGGTCAGTGAAAAGGACATATATCAGTTTTATGACAGAGAATGTTTAGTTTAATATTGTGTGTATTTTACATTACAAACGCCAGGAGTTGAGTGCTGCTTTCAGTTTGAATTTCTCAACATTTTAATGGTATTATAATTGCTAAAATACAAAAGACCTAATCTGTAGTAGTCCAGAGACCAGATGCATGCTGTTTTGCTCCGTAATAAAGTTTTTAAAGGTAGTTTGTCCCCTATTTTGACAAAATTTAAGGTACAGAAGCATTTATTCAGCATGTACTAGGTTTGATAGTAGACTGCCGATTACTGTTAAGAATATGGCACTGTCATAGTTTGGTAATCTGATGCAAATGATTAGGAAGGTGATTTCAAAAGCAAGTGTAAAAAGTATTATTGGAGTATTGTTGGTGTTTGTCAGTTGAAGTTGTCCGGATTACATCTCTTACAATACTGACCAACCGAGGTGTGACTTCATCTTTAACTTAAGTATGTCTTGCAGCCAGGAGAAAGTTAATTAAGACTTTAATTTAAGATACATAAAACATATGATCTAAATATAAAAAAAAAATAGGCTGACATAAAATACAATGTGTATAATGTGACAACATAACATTGAACCTGGAGTCCATCCAGCCTTCAGTTAAGTTAATCAATTAAAACAGCATCCCCATCACCAGCATTAAAGGACCGGTGTGTAGGATTTTTAGCAGTGTAGTAGCATATTGCAGCTCCCTCGCTTGACCCTCCCCTCCCAAGCATGAAGGAGAAACCATGGTGGCCTTGAAAAACAGGAAGGGCCCCATCGAGAGCCTGTGTTTGATTTGTCCGCTGTGGGCTACTGAAACATGGCAGCTTTGATGGAAGCTGACTACAGCGTCTGTAGATATTAGCTTCTTATTCTAAGGAAATACAACAATTCTACACTATTATACACCAATGAAAACATACCTATGAATATTCCATTTCTGCCAGTAGCACCTTCCTAAATGTTACAAACTGGACTTGCAACTCCTCAGTTTTTATTTGAAAGACTCCTCCTCAGCTACATTGGGATTTAACAGTTTGATGGCAAGAGAGATAAAGGAATATCTTACCCTGACCTTTCGATATATCCAGAGGGCAGAATCTCAAATCTCCAGATTTGAGCTTCAGAGGATTGATTCAAGCCTTGGAAATTAATGAGAATGGCCTACAAACGTCTGCTATACATTGCTGCAAGGGCAACTTACCACATAGAACATTTAATTTGAAATTAAAATTTAATTGCAAGTCCAAAAAAACAGTTAGCAGTGCTTGTCACTTGGCTCCATCAAGCAAACTGACAGTGTAGACAGGGTAGGAAAGCTGGTGAGGAGTCATGTTTTTCTTTGTTACTTATACTGGTTGGGAGGGTGGGATCTTTGGGAGGCATATATGAACCTCTACATGTATCCTGGTGAAGCTCCTTACTGCAAGGTAAAAGGAGGCAGCTGGTGACTCAATCTGCACCTTCCCCAGGACAAGAGTGGGTGTTAGCAGTGACGAGGACCACAGTGCATGGGAATCAGCTGGGAGTCGCTGTTGATAATTTTAAATATGGTAGATGCATGATGAAAAGAAAACTTCCTGAAATACTTAAGGTGCTAGACAGGCTAGGAGGCAGGTATACATTTTTAGAACTGCGACTTCACTCTTTTGTCACAAATGCGACAAAGTACACTCGCACATAAGTGCGCATTCACACTGAGAGGTGTATGCCACAAATTCCTGCTGATGTTCAAATGTAATGACACATTTCTCTCTGCTAAAGTAGTGAGTAATTGCAGTCAAGCCATACAGGTTTGTCTGAGTGTGAATGAATAATTTATAAAGGCAGCAGTATTTCTCGCTCTCTCTCCCTCTCTGCATGCTAATGAAGGGAAATCCCTACAGTGGAAGCTACTGCTGCATGGAGATGTAACTAACACAGGGCAAAAGTTTACTATATACACACATGCAGTACACACACAAAGACACACATTAAAGTAGGAAGCTTTCAAGAGATCTATATGTTGTCGAACTGAGTTATTAAAAGCACCATCCGTGATCCAACAGGAGGGTAGCTCCACTAACAAAACTCAAAACGACCTCCTACTACGCTCAAGTTTATTGACATTTCTTTTTACTGAAGGACTTGCACTGCAAAGCCCTAAAGTATATTTCAATTTGTGAGTGGTTAAAAAAAACAAAGTACATTTTTCCTCTTGTATTTTTGGTTTTGTAAAGGCTCAAAACAGACACCAAACTCTTTACTCAGATAGTCCTTTTCATCCAACACAATTCAGTCTGCTGAGTGAAAAAATTAAAAGCCTTATGGACTGGTGAAGCTTCTGTCATGGTGACATTGGGGGACTATTTCTGTGTCTGCTTTAATTGAGTTCTCTGAACGTTGCTTCTCTTTGATTCGCAGGGGCAACGAACATTTACCTTTTCTCTGAAAAACTTTCTTTACTGTGATTTTTCTTTTCCTTTTTTTTAAAGGTACAAAAAGATGACTTATGGCACAGTTTCTTCAAAATGTGCTGTTTTGTCCCTGACTGGCTGTGTTTTTGTGCACAGGTGGTGCGCATGTTGGTGAGCGCTCACCCTAACCTCATGACCAGCCACACTCGCAAACACACTCCGCTTCACCTGGCTGCACGCAACGGACACCACAGCACCGTCCAGACCCTGCTCGAGGCCGGCATGGACGTCAACTGTGTGGTAAGAAAAAATGAACAACCTTTAGTTGTTGGTGTCCTTTATAGGCACCCATGGATTTAACAGATTTCTGGCACAGATTATAGGAGCCTTATGGACAAAAATTATAATGAAATAACAAGAATATTGCTTTTAAGTTTGCTTTTTTGGCTTAGGGCAAATTTTCTTTTTGAGAGAACAATGGATTTTAAAAACTCTCAGTAATGTCTGTTTGCATTGTTACTAACGCTAATCCACTGTCAGCTGTTTCTTTTTAAAATGGACAGCTGGAAGGTGTGTACTTAACAGGAAGTGGTTGTCGGATTAAGTTCTCGAATCAAGATTTATGGATTATCATGATTAATGTTGTCAGTAAACTCTTTGCTTGTGAGTTGTACAGATCATAACATCAACAACACTTGATTATTGTACTCCAGCTAAAAGGAATCATTTGTAATATTATATTTTGTGGTGAAATGTCTCTTTTAAAGGTAGGCTACATATGTACATATTTACAGATACAGAAACAAGATAAACATTTTTTTGGTCTATAGATTTAAGTTCTTAAGCAGAATCGAGTAATAAAGTGGGTCTAGACGTTTTATTTGCGTTATCTGATGCTGCTGCGAGTGGAGAAGGTGACTAGAAAGATATCTCTTTGTCCTTTTTGTCTAAGAAAATCTTTCCAATCTCTAAGACTCTGAATCTCCTTCCTCCTCTCATCTCTGCTGTATGTGAATATTTTAGAAGCTGCTGTCTTGTGATTTTAATGAAAGAGGGTTCAGCTTTGTTTTTTGTGTATATAATCCACCACAGGCATAAATGCTTGGCAGATTCTACTTTTGAAGTGTGTATGTCTGCCTCCATTCTTGTGTTTGTGTGTGTGTAGCAGAGAGCTTATATATGCAGTGCGTGCCTCCCATGGTGTGGTGGTGGAGAGGGATGAATAATTGATTGGTAGAAAAGATTGAGAGAACAGGAGCAGGAGGAAGAAGAGGAGGGAGGAAGAGGACAGGGTGTTCCTGAGAGGTCCTGAGAGTTCACCATCTCCTCTTTATACACAATATATGTTCAAGGAAATAGAAATACAGAGTCGCTTACAGTCTTTCTGTCATGCTGTTTGGAGTGCTCTTGTCTTCGTTCATTTACATTTTGTCTTATTGTATATTCTGAGTTGTCCGGACAGTTCAAACACAGCTTTGTCCCGAACCTTTCTGGGCCATTTATTTTTGTGAAGCCTTGTCAAAATGCAGCCATGCTTTGCTGCTTTCTTCGAAATGGTTTTCTTTCTCTTGAGACAATTTTCTCTGGCAAACTGAACAATTTGACTTTGCTCACTTGTCTTCAATGTGAAGTGAAGGAGAACAGCCCTTTGCTCTACTAATCAGTCTCTTAAGACTGTTTGATAATGTGATCGGAATGATTGTACTATTCCCAGACAGTTTTTATGTTGGTGCTGTTTAATGAAAACACTCAAGAAATCAATGTGTGTGTCTTTTCAAGCTCTCATTGGATAATATAATTTTCTGTCACAAACTTGTCTCTTAGGTGCTCCAACTATAAATATTCTGTGCTGGCTCAAGGGTTTGGGTCTCAGATTTTAACACATTGTGTGGGACTTACACATGGTGGCAAAAGTTGTGCAATCTGCACTGGGCTGAAGTTAGTTATTCATTTAATCCTCAGTCTTTACAAACACTGTAATCACGGCTAATCACATTTTCACTCCTAAGCATTTTAATCTCTAGTGTTTGCTCTGTATTAAAAATCAGATTTGATTCACTCGCTCTTAGTCAGTTTATATAATTTCATATTTCATTTCATAATAATTTCACACTTCCCTTTAATGATATTGTGTTTTTGAGCACAAAAGGATCTTTGGTATTTGCTTCATGAGTACAAACCCCTTCACAGCCTTCAGCCTTTAATCAAGACTCAGTCTATAACCGTGAGGCTGCAGTTATGTGTGGCGGTGCCTAGAGTTAATGTTGGAATGCTAACATAATCAAAATGACATTGCTAACATGCTGATTCAAAGCAGGTATAATATTTACCATATTAGTTAGCTTGCCTGCTAACATTTGCTCATAAGGACTAGAGTTAGTACAGCTGAGGCTGATGGGAATGTCATTTGCTTTGCAGATATTTGGTCATGAACCAAAATTTTAATTTGATCTGATGATGTTGCTGGAAAGTAAGAGAAGGGATGCATCCTCTGAGCAGAATGAAAGTCTGTAAATTCAATGGCAACCATTCAATAGTTGAGATATGTCAGTCTGGACAAAAGTGGTGGACAGACTGACCGACATTGCCATCCCTAGAGCCACGCCGCCAGCACCGCCATCAGTATGCACTGTTGTCTCATTTATTTGCACTTTGAGCACAGTTTTGTTATATTTATTGTCAAATGTGAGCAGCTGTTTCACTGAAACTTACATTTGTAGTAAACAAACCTCCAGGAGTCATATGTCTCCTCCAGTGCAATAAATAACACAAACCTTGTTACATGAGCAGTGTATGCAGTTATCTGTGAATCTGTGGGGTACTTTCTTATGATTTCAAAATTATTGCTTGAATGTCTGTAGGGGGTCCTTGTTTCACACTGTTATTCTTTACTCCAGTCAGTGCTGTTAGGTGATCATGACGGATTGAGGGAAAACCAGCTGCAAGGGTTTCAGGGCTCAGTTAGACTCAAAGCCTCAAGAAGCTGTTGAGTCTGAATGAAGAAACAAGACAGTTCAGATGCTGAGGAGCCGCAGCTGCAGGGAGCAATCAATATCAGAGTTTGCTCAACACACATCAGAATAAAGAAATCCTATAAAGTTTTGAACCTAATAGTTACATTACAGACAATTGATGAATCTGAGACTATAAGTTAACTTCTCCTGTTGTCAAAATCTGATCTGACTCAATGTTCATTTGCTACAAAGACATATGGAGTAACAGATGCTACATTTTCCCTTCCCCCCCCCCCGGCAGTGTAAATACAGTTTATATGCAATATGTGAAGCATGTAAAATGTCTTAATGCTGAGTAGGGTCTGTGATTGCAAGAAAACACTTTGTGTCACGTCGTGCCCCTGACTTCTAGAATATGTTCAAATCTGTCACAAACATATTTCAACTGCAGTTTTTACCCATTTTGGTGGGTTTGGACATGTGTGTTTGTGTGGATTTCATCTCTGGAAAGATAGAGAGAACTTGACCTGTTGGATATAGGTTTCATTCTGGTGCTCTCACAGCGAGGAGGCACATGACTCAGCGGCATTTCGCCCATCTTCTCTGCCTTCTGTCCTTGTTGCAGGCTGTGTGTGTATGTGTGTGCATGCATGCTCTGATCTGAAGAGGAGGGCTGTGTTTCTCTGCAGGGATTTGGCCTCGGGCTCCATGTGTCTAGTGAAGATGAACACTACACGCCTTTGATTTGCCTCGTCCTCTCTATACACACTGCTGCAAATCTCTGACTCTCTCACTCTCTCTCTCCCTCTTTGTGTCTCTCTAGCTAGTGATGATGAGCACTGCAAGTCTTTCATACCTCAAATCTTCTCTGCAATTTACCCTTGACTCTTGTGCTGCTCCATCTCCATTTGGCTGAAAATAATGCACAGCAACAGCACCATCTTTCCCTTATTTCTCCATTAGAGACACAGTAAGGCCTAACATGAATCTATTGCACACCTGGCCAACAAAATTGCCCTTTGGGTGGGTTAAACTCATTGGACAATTTGAGTGAGATAATGCACGCCATCTCACCTGGCTTCAATAACGAGGTCATTTTTGATATATCCCTGTTATGTGTTGAACATGTACACATCATATCCTGGTTTCAGAAAAATCAAAGATCTCTATGTGCAGTTAATGTTCAGCTATATTACCATTAGCTACAGTTTTTAAACAGGCAGCTTTAATGGTTTCTCTGAAGAGAAAAGGCTTTGTTTGTGATGAGATGTAGATGAGATTTCATGTTCTCATTATAAGATGATTTAGGAGTCCACTTTTTAGTAAAAGTCCTTCATTAGTGACAAGGTGTCCTTGATGATTATGGAGTTGTGTTAGAAAGACAGAGCTTGAAGAGGAGATGAAAATTATTATATACACTTAGTCCAATAATTTACATAACTGTTTAAATAACTATGGTGAAAGAGACTGAAAGAAAGAAACTGGGACACGCAGGCAATGTGTTCAGGTGCGTTTTCAGTTAGTCAATAAGACAAGAAACATGATGGTAAACCATGTAATGATGGTTTACATGCTGAAATGAAAGTCTGACACTTTTAAGCAATTAAGCAGTCTGGTAACTACACAACAAACTACCACGTGGATAAGGTTAAAAAGTTATACTAGTGCATGTGTGAATAAACTCAGTGATGACCAGAGATTAACCTGTGACATAATTCTCATATGAATGAGGCAAAATGCAGATTGGACATCAATATACCAAAGTCTTCTTCTCTCTTTGGACTTAGAGTAACACGGCAGTCTTCGATTTGTCCTCTTTTTCCCATTTCCCTCCTCTCTTTTTCGCTGTCTCTTTTTCGATATATCGCTCTCTCTTCCTCTGAGGTAAGGCTGCAGTGTTGGAGCTATACTGTTGACAGTAAAGGGTGGATGCTGTGGGCAACTCACAGATGGCCACCTTGTAGATTGTCACGATGGAGAGAGAGAGAGAGAGAGAGAGAGAGAGAGAGAGAGAGAGAGAGAGCAGGTCAGTAATTGGAGTCAAGCCATATAGGTCTGTCTGAGTGTGAATGAATAATTTATAGAAGCAGCACTGTCACTATCTCTCTTTTCTCTTGCTATGTCTCTTTCCCTCTCTGACTGTTTCCATAATAATGAGGGGAAACCCCTATGGAAGAACCTGCTGCCGCATGGGCAAGTAGCCAACCAAAGGGCAAAAGTTTAGTATAAACTCACACATACACACATAAACTCACTAGACTGGAGTGGACTTGAGCATTTACGTTCATCCCTGCATCCCAACTTCAGCAGCAACGGCAACATTTCTGCCAGCAGCCCCGAAACAGAAAGTCATCCGCCTTTCAATTCCCGGAAACACTTAGAGAGTGAGAATCGCCGTCCTCGTTTCCTCATGACATCACTGCGCGATCGCCATGGGAAGTGGGACGGGAAGTGGTATAGAGATGACCGGCAGAGGGAGGGGGAGGTTAGGAGGGCAAGCGGTGTGTGTATGAGGAAAAGGGGGTGGATCATTTCCTGCGCTCCTACCTCCTCCCACTTGCTTGTGGGTAAAAGATTGTCTCCTCAGGCTAAACGTCCACAGTTTGATGCAATCAGTGAAGGTCTGATGATCTGTTTTCACTTGGGATTAACACCTATAATATTCTCCTAAGAAAACTAGACAATTGACCTTTGACCTTTTTGAGGACATACTCTAGGAGTGGCTGCAATTTGGCGTATTGTTCGATGACAGTTTTATTGCAAAGGGAAGCAGAACAGCTACAGTAAGTTTAGTATTCCCTGCAGAGGACGAGCATGTTGATCTGGTGCAGTGTCGTGTTGAGTTGAATTTCCCGGCCGCGTATCAGCAGACCTGGCTGTCGTCCAGATAATTTGTCTTCATTAAGGCGGGGAGTTTGGTTCAATCCAGGTTTTCATCTGTGTTGCAGGGAAGCCAACCGTGAAGGATGCGACGGATTCAGCATATGTATGTTGCTGCGTGTGTGTGTAAGAGAGAGAGAGAGAGAGAGAGAGAGAGAGAAAGAGAGAGAGATTTTTTAAAATCATGGCTGCATGTATGCGTTAGTGTGTGTTATTCAAGTCTTAAGTGTCCCTGATGGGTATTTTAGCTTCAAGCAAGGTGTACAAGGTAGTTTGTTCAGTATATAATAGAGACAATAAAGAAACATAATGTCCCACAAAGCTTTAGAGCAGCAACTGTGTGAAAAGCAGAATAGGCCGTAAGGTGAAGTAAGAAAAGGTATCTAAAAAAATATTTGTGTTCCCACTCCTATGCACTGCTTTTTAAATGTGTTCTTTTTATAGACAACACCCTTATGAACATCGTGTTAAAAGTTCTCTGCAAAATATCCAGCAGTTTTTTTTGTCACTATCCATAAATTTATATAACTTCATTTATATTCAAACAACGAACAAACAACAACAAAAAGTATCACTCAAACTGACATTGATACCTAAAAACGTGAGACAAAGATGCATTAGGATACTTAAGTGTGATTTAAGACCATGAAATGGCAAATGGATATAAAATACACTAAACATTTAACCTTTAAATACATTGCAAAACACTGAGTTATACATCAAGATTTTCAACAGCCACTGTGTACTCAGAGGAAGAAAAGAAAAAGCACACTCCCAAGATGGCTGAAATTAATCAAAATGCTACCCTGGTACACTGGTAAGCAGTCAGACCAAGGTAGGTGTCTGCCTCCGACCCTTAGACACAAGATAAACAATGTCTTGACAAACAGATATCACTTTTAGGTTTAGGTAATATCAACACAGCGAGCCAGTGTTGGTTCCTCAGTTGCACCTATAATCCAGGAAATCAGATTGTACCAAGAGAGTCGCATAAAAACATGTTTAATATCAGTTCTGCACTATAAAGTGTCCTTGTGTCCTCTGTAGCATAGATGGAGGGTCCTGAAGTTGGTCTTTGCAGACCAGCTGTTGTAGCTGGGGTCCTTTTACTGTCACTTTCCGACTCGTTTCTGTGCCTGATGGATGAGGTAGCCTGTATATCAGCCTATCTGCAGACAACAAAAACTCCACAGAAACCATTTCACACATGTTGCTTCTGTTGGTGGAGTGAAACACAATCTGGGGGAAATAGTGGGTCAATCTCCTTCAATTTATCCTGCCTGTAACATAAAAATACAGCAACAGATTACAGGGGTATAAATAAATTATATATTTACACTGAAAACCAGTTTACACTATCAGCTTCTACACCTTGTAAAATATAAAATACTGTAACCATGTGCAACAAGAATCCTTGTGTTTGTCTCTGGCCTTTTTAAATATAAGGAACGGGGGGGTATTTTATTACCCTAATGGGCAAAACTGTGCCTCTTTATTACGCTGTTGGTTTGATCCATATAGTATGTAAATCAATTTATAAGTCAAACTATTATAGTCATAATTACTTGCTCCAGAAGGCTCCATACACTGTTTAGCCTAGTTATCATTTGTATAAATGATTTTCCATCATAGGCCTCTACACGTTAATAATGCAATTATTAAAACACAATGGTCATTATGTTTCAATAGTGGTGCCTCCTTCAAGTCTGCAGACTTGACTGTACTTGTAGCTGTGTGCAAAACAATGTTTATCTGACTCTGACTGTAGGATAAATATTGAATAAATGATGGAATTGTTCTTAAAAGTTAACCATGGTACCCAGCAGCATTTAGAAAACTTAACTTTCTTTCTATGTGGATTTAAGATGTGTAGAGGATTGTTTATAATCCCATTTACGCACTTTTAAAGAAGGTTTGACTGTAATTTCCTCCTCTTCGCTGCCTTATGTTGACAGGAAGGGCGCAAACATCTTGGATTCTTGTTTACATGTTGTTCCAAATGCGGCCACCTGATGAGTCCAGAGGGAAGAAAGTGACGATTGTTCCGCAAAGCCTCATCATTCATGATCAAAATCTGACTATGTGAGGAGAGAACTATTGCCGACTTTAAACATGAATAACAAAATAACTGCAGGATGACACAGGATGAAAGCACTGTTCTTTGTGAACACACAAAACTACCCAAATGTACACTGAGCGTTACTCACTAAAACATATTGTGTGCATCATTGAGGTTTGCATGTATTTCCATTCTCATAAAATATTCTCAAAGCCAATTTCTAGAAAATTTACTCTGTAGCTTTTTCTTCACTGCCTTTGCTGACGCATTGCTACGTTTGTTGGTTCGTTACTAACACAATTGGAGCCACAAGAGCAGACAAAACAGGGACCCACTCATAAAAACATCGCTCCTAATTGCCCATTAGTGGTCAAAAACCTAAGGCATATCACACAATAAAGAAACAAGACCGAAAGACAAACATATTTCAAACAAACTCCTTTGTTATGTCTGATTAAGAACAAAAAGGCATTATGTGTAGTATTTGAAAATGTATGACTTTGCGTCGCCAAAGGACTATATGGCAGATTATATGTTTCATTTTTCACATAAACCTTTCTACACTTGGTGGCTAAACAGCTGTTCCTTTTTCTTCTTGTGGCTCCTGAGTGTTGCTCTGTTAAAAGTGGGCTTGTCAGAGTAATCGTCTCTCTCATCACCGCTGATCCAAGATGAAGCACTTACCAGCGCCCTCCCCTCGCTGGTTTCCATGTGTTGCATCACATCTGTAATATCCCCATTAGAAGCACTGGAGGCTGATACAGGCCGGCGTATGGTGAGGGAAATTGGGACGTTTCCACACAGGCTCCCTCTGCTTGTGTAATGGTTTGAAATCGGTGTGGCCTCGCGCTCTTTGCAGGCGAGGGAATGCGACTTTGTATTAATCTAGCTGAATCTCTTTTGTTTAACTGCCAGAGAAAAAGAGAGATTGTATCAAATCAAAATATTGTCTCCTTGCTCCCTTTTAATCCTTGAGCTCTTTTTTTCTTTTTACGCTCCCAATCCACTTCTGTTTTTGATGTCTATTTTAGTCTCTGTTTTCAATCGTTCAAGCGATGGAATATTAACACACACTCTCCCTTGTCTCTCTCTCCAGACCGAAAATGGCAGTGCCCTCCATGAGGCAGCTCTCTTTGGGAAGATGGATGTAGTTCGCCTTCTGCTTCACTCAGGTGGGTCTATAAATGTATCCTGGAAAAACAAAAACCGTGTGACTGTTTGCTTCCCTTGTTTTCCCTTCTTATTTTAACCTGCAGCTGAATTTTTCTTCCAGATTGTGGATTGAATTTGTCCTCAGGTGAACTCCAGGCATCTGTCTGCTGTTTTAAAATCCTTCAGCTTTGTTATTGTCTTGGCCATTTTGTTCAGTTGTATCAAGGTGCTGAAAGTTTCACAGGATATGATTTGGCGTCTCAATTTGATGTCACTCGACTTTATAATGGGGTCAAAGGTTATGGTGCTTTGTATTGTGTTATGTAGCGCTTTGTAACTGTGTGTGCTATACAAATAAAGATTATTTCTATTATTAAAACATGTAAAAGAAAAAAAATTGTACACTCACAATATTTAGAGCAGATTGAGTGTGGACACCGTTGTTCTTTCATACCACTGCCAACCCCCCAACCCACTTTCCTTTTGCACTTCCTGTTTCCTGCAGGACTTCCTGTGGTTTGCCATGTTCTTTTGGCCTCGATTTTATTAACATCCTCGATCAACACGATGCTGCGCTGGCCTGATTCACTGAACTTTAACCCAACACAACCCTTCAAACATCGTGTGTATGTGTGTGGGGCATTGTTGTAGAGATGCATTGTGGGCAGCCAGCCTTTCATTCTCAGTCCTGAACTATGCAGGGAAACACGCTGAGGATGTTTAAATATAAAAGTCACTGCATCGGAGATATGTTTGGCATGTTTGGGATTTAGTGGTGAGAATTGGAGCTCTTTTTTTAACCAACTTATTTATTATTCATCAGAGTTCCTTCCTGACCTCGGAAATAGTAGTTGTGTCAAATCAATCCCGAATTAAAGCCTTTCAACCATATCACCCAGTTTTCATCAGCAGATGGAATTTAATTGTCATGGTAACTAATCGTTTGACATTTAAGCTTAGTAACTGTAATTAATTAATTAATCAATCCATAGCATTTAGAAGAAATATCTTCTGTGTTTGTATAAAGGAATAGTTTGACAATTTTGGAAATGAGGATTTTTACCAAGAGCTGGATGAGAAGATTGATACCACCGTTTTACGCCTGTCCGGAAAATAGGAAGCTTCAGCCATTTAGCTTAGCCTAGCAAAAAGACTGAAAGCCTTGGGGCTTATGTGCCGGCCTATTTCTCGGGTGGGACTAGTAACTAGAAATTAGTTAGCTTTAGTGGTGCTGTTATGTGGATGTTGTTACCTTTAGACAGAGCCCGGCGAGCTGTGTCCCCTCCCGTTTTCCAGTCTTTGTTAAGCTAAACAGCTGCTAGTGGTAGCTTCATACTTTATACTTTTCATACATCTCCTAAAATGTCGATCAGTTCCTAATAAACATTAAGCATAAACGTTCATTATTCATTCAGTTTATTTTGTTGTTTGCAATAATTGCACAAAACAAAATAAACTGTGTAATTTCTATTAATTAAAAGAGATGAAAGATGAAACTGGCACTTGCTCTCAATTTTTATTCATTTTTCTTAAATAAATATTTTATGGTGCCCAGCAGAGTGACTGGAGTGACGTTTATTTTTCATGTTGAATTGGATCCATAAGCACAGGTAGGGATTAAACAGGCTAAACGTCAGGTAAAGGAGGGCTTACAGTGGAAGAAAGATTTGTACATGTATTTTTCCTGCACACTCTTGAGTTTGTTAGTGTGTCTATCGATAGTAAAAGCAAACAGGTTTGTGTTAGTGAATGAGTGAGTGTGAGCCCCTTCGTCCAGGGGAAACCCAGGTCTAAAAACTTGATGAAAAGCATGTTTGCTGTTTTGTAAAGAGTCCTTGTAAATTATTAACATCCTACGTTCATCTTCTGGGGACTGCAGCTCATTCATCTTTTGCTGACTGGAGTTTTGTGACCGAGTGGGTGTGTCAGCAGATCTGCGTCTCCGTCTGTGCATGTACACGTGTCTCGTATGATTGTGTCTGTAGTTGAGTGTGTTTTTGAGCAGTTATGAGTAGGTTTGTCTTGTTAGACAATGTCATGGCTGTTGAGGTTTGACCTTTGCCATGCTGTTGATACTTCAGTACTTACATTGTGTTTTCGTATGTGTGTGTGTGTGTTTTGTGTGTGTGTGTGTGTGTGTGTGTGTGTCAGGGATTGAAACCAATCTGAGAGACAGTCAGGGGAGAACAGCTCTGGAGATCCTGAGAGAACATCCTGCACCGAAATCCCAGCAGATCACTGCTCTTATCCAAGGTAAGACACACACACACACACACACACACACACACACACACACACACACACACACAGATTTAGATGAATTTCACTTGAGAAATTGGGTCATTGCAGGAGCAAAAAATAAAAATCGCATGTACAGTAAATGTAGTACAATGTGTACAACATAACGGAGATTAAAAGAGCAATGTGCAGCAGTTCAACTCCTCCTAACCTCGATACAGTGACACCAGTGTGTTTTGTGTGTGACCAGTGATTGTTAGTGTGAGTTTGCTCCGCAGTCCCCAGAGACCCAAAGATTCTCCAGATTACACCTTCTATAGACAGTGTTGTCCTGAGGTGATTATGAGGCTCAGTATGAACTCTGTAATCTGTGGTTTGGAAGCCTTCACTATCTGTCCTTGTGTAATCTGTGGGTGTATGGAAGGCACGTAATTAAAGATGATTTAAAGAGAGTGAGATAAAGGCAGACACAAATGGAGGGATAGAGGGATGAGGAGAACATGTCGGAGCCTAAATTAACAGTGAGTTGGTCTTAACTACGAGGCAAAGATAGAAAAGGGAACACAGACCGAATCCCATAAATGTTACAAACTGGCCACAGCTAGAAAATAACAGATGTAAAGCTGATATTAAACCTGGGAAGACAGTGATGCAACACGCAGGGCAATCAAGTTATAATTGGGGATTCCAATTTCCCAATACATGCTTAGTGCTCAGAGAATCCGATATATCTGACAAATGGAAAATAATAAGTGGAAACCATCTGCACATAATCTGTGTTTTAACCCTTTAACTTGAAGCCCCCCCCTATTTCTCCTTAAGCAGCTAATCAATGTTTTTATGACATTGTAACAATGGATCAATGTGTTTGTGAACGTAGTTGCTTGTGGTGAAGAATCACCTGATTGATTCTGCAGGTCCTCTCTGTTCTATGGAGCATTTTAGCATCTCTCAGCTCTTTGTTTTGGTTTTACAACAAACACTGTAACTGTTTTAGTTCAGTCTTACAGCTCTCATCAAACTTGTTTCTATTAGCAGCTGTTTTCAGCAAGAAAGCTCTAAGAGCCCACTGTATTCTACCTCACAGTAGATAGACAAGGTTAGTAACTCGCTTGTGAACATAGTGGAGCATTTAGCAGCAGAGCCAGACATTTTTCTCAGGATGGCATAGAAAAACAGAATTAAAAGAACAGTGAATATTGGCCTTAAATTCATCAGGTGGCCACAAACATGACATGCAAATTAATGCTAATGTTGCTCCATGTCTGCTGGATGTGTAATGTACTAATGTAGTTTTATAGCTGGTTCTTTTATTGTTGCTTTAAGTTATGAAAAACCATCTTGGCCCACACCGTTTGTATCACATACAATATATTTTATTGAATGTATACAAAACCCTCCAATAGAAACACTCTACATGTCTTGCATACTATTTTGTACACATTTCCCCAACATTTATTTATTTTGACATGTTTTGTGTCGTTGGAAGTTACTAGAATTTAAAGTAAGTTTGGTGGGTTTGTACTTAGAAATGCAATTGATAAATAAAAAATACTGTTATACTCCTTTGTGACTTTGAATATTTGTAAATATTCATTCAAACACTGCACTTGTGAAACAAAAAAAAAAACTATTAGATGCTCAGAACAGACATGAATAGACCACTTGTAGCTTTTTTAAATGTCAGAAATCCATGTGATAGTAGATAATGATCAGGAATAGCAGCCATCAAAATCTAATCTCAGTAAAGCAGCGCTGGAAACGGGGTGATTTGGACTTTGGCATAAATAGGAGACTGAATGTGTTTGAGAGAGAGAGAGAGAGAGAGAGAGAGAGAGAGAGAGAGAGAGAGAGAGAGAGAGAGAGAGAAAGGACACAGCTGTGACTTAGTAAAAAGATCAGCTGCATGCCATTTCCTGTTGGAGAGGAGATGGAAAAGGACACACACACAAAGAGCAAAAGACCTGTCATTTACTCAATTGTTGCAGCTGAGGGGCTTCCTGGTTGCCACAGGCATCTAATTATGAATAAATTCTCATTTGATTTACAGAGCATGACTCATCCTACTGTTCGAATTCATTAACAGTTCACTTTTATACTGCCCAGCAGCCACTGGTTGTGTACTACATTGCAGTGCAGTAGTTTAGCTGTAACACTTAGACACCAGGCTGTACGTCTTCTGCCGCTTATGAAGAATCTACTGAAGTAAGAGTACAGGGGAATAAAACTGTCAAAAACATTTTAATCTTTCCCGACTCTGAGGCACATTCCCATACTCTATAACTGTATGCAAATATGGTTGTGTATCATAATTATTGAGCTGAATGCCAAGATTCATAGTAGTAGAAACACGCACACATTTTCCTGACATTAATAGGGTTCCTCATTAAGACTCTGCAGGGAATCTGCCACATGATTTCACCATTTAAGTGTGCTTGTGTGTTTTCTGCTTCTAATGCCTCCGTTAAGCAAGTTTATTATCCAGTCTTCAACTTATTTTCTGCCCCCACACCTGAACCTGCTCTCTTTCCTCCTCTTCCTCCTCCCTCCTTTCTTTCCTCTTTTTTTCCTTTTCCCACATCATCCTTCTCTTTTGCTTCTATGAATAGCAGAGTGCTCTATTAGCAGAAGCTGTGAAGTGAATTTGCGGTTCGTGGAAAAGTGCGAATTGAATGCAGCACAAGCTGTTTACCGTGCTGATGGCCATGCTATTATATTGATCCAGTAAAATGCCTCTGAAATGCTCTTCATCCCCCATTCTTCCCCACCATCACATTCTCCTTGTGGCCTGTGTGTCCTTCTCGTCTTTCTTCTCAACATATTTTCACTTTTTCCCAATTTGTCTTGCTTTTTATCTTGTCTCAACATCCATCTTCTCTCCCCTTGTCTCCATGTCTCTGTAGAATATATGATGGACGAGATTGAGAGG
Organism: Dicentrarchus labrax; assembly: GCF_905237075.1. Lineage (NCBI taxonomy): Eukaryota > Metazoa > Chordata > Actinopteri > Moronidae > Dicentrarchus > Dicentrarchus labrax. The sequence continues at coordinate 15,670,460 of NW_026136724.1, read as the reverse complement.
AGAAGCATTGTGGAGGAGCCTGTTCGCAAGTGTCCCATCCCTGCACCTCGAACTTCTGTCCCCTCGCCCTCTGCCTCCCCCTCCCTCAGACACAAGAGTGAGTAAACACACACATACACTGGTGTAACAACCACAATACAATAATTGAGTTTACTCTGAGATTCAGGGCAGTAAAAGATTGTTTTATTGTTTATATTTTAAGTAGATTTTGGGGCATTTATGTGTTTTTGTAGTAAAAATATACCTCAAAACTTAATCTGAATTATTTATTTTTACTATGTGGGCAAACAATGCAATATACTGTATATCCATCCATGGAGAGCAGCTCCTTTTAGTGGTGAAAAACAGTTACTACCATATGTGAGCAGCCATACATTTTGCCTGTCCAGCGCTGCCCCCTGTGTTATGAATATGACATTGCAAGCTTGCAACAAGCTGAGCTCCTGCTGATCCACTCTCCTCTCTCATTGACTGTCAGCAGATACCATAATTACCTCAGAGACTCTTGGAAGGCGGGGGGGCGAGAGAAAGTGATTAGCACAGTTTGCTCCTCAGAATGTGCTTGAAAGCGACTATGAATACATCAGCAATGCAGAGGCGAGACAGGGGAGGTGTTTGCAACCATTAGTTCTGTTTATCTCGTAGTGTACAGTCTGTTTTGGTGGTGCAGTCACACTTTTGCACCAGCGGTGATAGAGACTGGATTCATACTGATGCTTTAAGGAACTTTGGATGTATTTCTTACTTTTCAACCTCTCTCTTTCCCCTCTCCCCAGACGATGCTGTGACAAGTGAGCTGTCCAAACTGCTCCATGAGATCAAAAAGTGCCGAGACAGGGACTACTCCTTCGAGGAGCTCTGCCACACCATCTCCTCCCACTCCATGGATAGCTTTGGCAGTGGGCGGCTCTCTGATGAGGAGCGCCCGGATCGACCCAACGGCACTCTGACTCGAGTCAGCAAGGTACAGTGCTCAGTTATGACACAGGATGGGTACATTTGAAGAAGATTGGTGTGTTGGAGAAATGAGATATGGTGTATTATCTTTGGTCCTGGGTCTCCTCCTGTCTTCAAAGGGCTTCTTGTGAACTCCTACTTTTGAGTTAAGAAGTGACAGCTTGTCTTGCTAAATTGGGTCCAGCAACAGTAATATTATGTTGGTGGCTGTTTATGTATTAGTGATGTGGAGATAGTTTCAGGATGTTTATTAAATATGGTAAATGGACTGCATTTATATAGCACTTTTGTCCGAAGCTCTTTACAGTTTGCCTCCCATTGACCCATTCACACACGCTACAACACTGATGTCTAACAATTAATGGTTTCAGTCTCTCAAATCTAAGGATTTGATCCTTCTCTCTCTCTCTCTCTCTGTGTTATGTCATTGTAGCATATCTTTGTGTTTTTGACTGCTGTGGTCAGGACAAAATAAGCAATATGAAGAATCTGGGAACTTGACTTTTAAGCATTTTCCACTGTTTTCTGACTGATTAATTGATTCATCAATCATTAATCTCCAAACATGGTCTGGTCAGGGTGCTAATATAGTGCATGTTGGCTCACTGGAGAGGGTCATTGGTAACACCTGTGTTTGCCCTATTTCTTATCAAAAAGGCTACTGTGAAGGTCAAGGTAAAACTCTTACTTGTGTGTTCAGAAAAAAGTTTTAATACTTTGAGCACCACTTGATGAAGAAGGTGAACTATTTTGTACCTTTTTATGAAAGAGATGGTGCAAACATTCATATATATTGCTCTCATTTACCAGTACTTCAGAAAACATAGGCAAGTAATCTTAACATACCTGTACAAAAACAACTTAATCTTTTGGTATGTTATCAGCACCATGCATAAGCTCAGCTGCTGCATTCATCCTTGCATCTGATATGTACTTTGTAGACTCAAAACCCACATAGACCACCTATCCCTGCTGTGTGAAGTGCATGAAAGCAGGCCTCTTTCTGTTAACCTAAAAGCATTTCCCTATACATTAATTTTCCATGTCTTTTTTAGGTTTGCTCATACTACAACTGCTCCAGAAGTACACGATGTGTGTAAGGGACTGGTCATTATTGCTTGTACTTTGTCTATTCTGACAACAGAGGGCAGTGTCAGATAGATAGATGCCACTAAGCTGGCTTGCTCCATTGAGTATTCACTTGTTGTTGGTGACACACAACAGCTTCTGTTTGTTGTTTGCCAGAATTTGTTTAGAATTGTAATTATTATTTGTGTTCAAACAGCCATTCACAGCCTGCAGACATTGTTTTTCTTGACCTTTTGTCTTCTATTTGAGGCCTTTTTATACTGAAATATTGTTATTAGTATCTGTTCCCTCGTTTTCTCTCTCTCCACACTCCCTTATTCACACACGCAGAGGAAAACTGATTAGACCTTATTGGTTTGAATTCCAGATTAGGGATGAAATAGGTGGCTTTTATCAGTGTTTACTGACCAGAGAATCACAGCTGCAGTTTATTTCTAACAGCCTTCGCAGCGTGACAAAGAGGCTATGAGCTTTTTCAATTCCACCGGCTAGGAAGTCAGACGCACTGCAGGACACAGAGGTCATCTATCACACTGACCCCCCACCTGAGCCTTTATACCACACACACACACACACACACACACACACACCCGCACACAAAGAAGCATCCAAACAAATGCCTATATCTGTGCTTCTCGCTTGCTTGTCACGGCATGTCTGTTTCTATTTTTCTTTCTCTTTCTCTCCTCCTCGCTCACCTACATACAGCAATGCACACATCTCAGTGAGGGAATATTGTGACGCTGATCAATAGCTCATCTTCACCATGTCTGTAATAAGCTCCATATGAAAGCAAGCTGAGGCATGTTTTTGCACAGTGTAGCAGGCGTAGCAAACCTGCTGAGGCTTACACACATGTGCACGTATGCTGAACACACACCACCTCTCACTTAGACTGTAATTATCTCAATCCATCTTGTGTCCCTCTCTTTCTCTCCAAGTACCAATTTGTATTCCATTACTGACATTCGCTGTGTGTGTGTGTGTGTGTGTGTGTGTGTGTGTCTGTGTCTGTGTTTATGTGTCCCCAGGCTACTATTTGTACATGTGGCCGGAGCCATTAGTATGCGATTCGATGTGTCTATTAGGCATGAATAAAACATGCAGAAACCTATGACAGCACGCACACGTACACGCACAGGAAGATCGCAAGGCAGGCTTCCCACATCACCTTGGTGCCTATTGTGTGTAAACCGAGCAATACATGTTCTGTATTCAGATGAGTACTTCCATTATGTGTGTTCATCCGGCTTAAACCAATATGTGTCTCTGAAAGATAATTCCACTGTTTCAATGACACTGGAAATCTTTTCTGCTGATATTTATACCGTATCTTTGAATTTAACCATGTCACAATAAATAAAAAAACTGCTGCTACACAAGATTATTTTCAAAATTTAGCGTATTGAGTAGACGATGTCAAGAAATAGATTATTACCAATCACAATGTCCCTGAACCTTGATCCCTGACCTCTTCAAATGCCAATCAATTATCCAGTATCTCATATTTGAGAAGCTAATACCAGAGCATATTTGGCATTTTTGCTTATTGGTCAATTTTCACTTGATTGATCACAAACATTTACTGTTGCCTTTGCAGGTTAGAAATGTCTCTGAAGCGGTGAAGACACCGAAGAACAAAATGTACTCATATATTTGGTTAAAATGTTTGAGGCTCATTATTTATTTTTTTTAAACGAATTATTTTTTTTTTTAATATTAAAACATGAAAATGTGATTTTAATTATTCTTTTCATTTATATACTTTTGTATGCCTTAATTGGATAGTGACAGGCGAATATAGACAGGAAAGACAGCTCAATACATGGGACAAACACCCTACCAGTTGAGCTATTGAGGTGCCCAAAAATGGGATTTAGCAAAAATCTATAACTGGAAACTGAGCTGTGTTTTCACGAGAGAATTATGTTTACAGTAAACTGTGGCTAACAGTGTGTTCTGGCACCAGGGAAACTTTTGAATGTGTGGGGACATAAATCTGGGTGAAAATTTGTTTAGATTGATCTGCAAAATTGTACTTTTCATAGTCAGTTCGGGTCACAGAATGAATCAGATGTTTGGTTTCCTCTGTCAAATGAAGCCAATTCTTAACAAGCCTTCAAAATTAAAAGAAACACCCTTATGCAGTTAAGTAAGAGAAATTCCCAAAATAGTAATCTACCCCTTTAAGGATTTCCCACACACAACCAATGTAATATTGATCAGTAATGCAGTCTTCAGTGATGAATAATTAATGGTGTCCTTTCTATTGAACCCTGCCTGATATCTGATTTTTACTGTAATGAAAGGATATATCTGTCTTATTGTTCATGCATACAATGCAGTATGTGAGGACTGCAGTCCGTTTTACATCAATCAATATTCCGGTGTTGTAGAGGGCCCTTAGCAATCTGGAGCGATTGGTGACCTTTTGGTTTCAGCCTCAATTTCCTCCTCCGTCTCCAGTCTCGCTGCTTCTTTTGCTCTTCCCATCTGTCCGTCCCTTCCGCTGTATCTTCTCTAAATGTAACTCGTCACAATTTTATTCTTACTTAAGCTGTTTCCTCAAACACTTTGTCATTTCTTTGACATGACCTCCAAGTTCCCCTCTTAATCTTCTCCCTCTTGACCTCGTTTTGTTTACCCTCTCTAAAGCTTTGTTCTTAATTTGATTTTTCTTCACCCATCGTCATCATACCTTCCTCGGCTCTCTTCCTCTCTTTTTTCTCTCTCCTATTGTCACCTTTAAAAGCTACATATAAGACACTGCTGTGATTTCTGTCTACGTAATCTGCATTGACCTGCGTCCTCTGCTGCATTATATGGTTCACTGAGATATCAGGTGTGCTGTATCTGCCCTCTGACATCTCAAGCCACAGAGCTCATCCACACACCTGCCTCCTGGGAACCAAAGTGCCCCAGGAAAGGACAATGTGTGCATGAGTGTGTGTGTTAAAAGTTGTTCTGCTGTTCCTGCACCTTTTCTCCTTTCTGGTTAACTCATTGTGGCAACTAGAGCAGCAGTGCAAAGGCTTGTCCAATTTAAATGGTGGGTTACTTCTTAAAATCAGCATTATGGGTGTGTATCTCTGTATTCTGTCTCCAACTCCTCACAGAAACATCTCACTTTTAAACTGCTAAATATTCCACTGTGTTCACCAGCTAGATGCAAACTTTGTCTGTCATTTGGTGCTCGGTAGTAAGCCTACAGTGGGTTCATCTGAGCTTAAAACTGCTGACTGCTGCAACTAGAAACATTACTATTGGAGTAGTGAGACTGAACTAAAACAATAAAGTTGTGAGCCCGAAAACCCCCCCAAAAAATGAACTGAAAGACTCGTCTGTAGAGTTGAGGATAACAGCTTAGTTGGGTGATAAATCTCTTTCAGTGACCCCTTTGACATCACACGTTCATTCGATCCATTGTTAATGTAAAAATATTGATTATATTTTACATATATTATTATTGATTTGATTCTTTTAAAGAACTCCTACTCCTCTTCTCACCCTGTATAAATAAACATCTCATCTCTCCTTTCAGCTCTTTGTTTCATTTCCCACTTTGTCACAGATCAGGTTTCTCTGGAGACACAGATCTTCTGACCTTTGACTCGCTTACTATTTGTTACTTCTAATCTGGTAATCTAATTTTCTTTTTTTAATATACTTATACAGCGGCCGACCCCTCCTCTCCCTCCGGCCCTGGAGGAGGATGAGGCAGAAAAGGGCTGTGGCCCCACTGGATTCTGGGAGGCCTTGACACCCTGCAACGGCTGCCGCAATCTGGGCTTTTCCAGCTTGTCACAGGTACGCACACAGAGCATGAATGAGCCTACTCCAACTAGACCACTCTCCCTTAAATTACAGCGAATATTCTCACTGCTGATTTTCATTATATTGTATTTTACAGTGTGCACATAATTGCACTTATGTAGAACACTCATCATATCACTTCATAATCAACATATAAGTTTATCACATGGTGTGGAATAATGCAGCATGCACACACGCTGCTTCAGTACAGAGAAATTACAGGCTAGTAATATTGCCATTGTTCTTAGTGAATACTTTCACTGGTTACCTTGGGAACGCAATGAATGAGCCGTCACTAGAGAGACTGGCTCTCCTGGCAGCTCTGGATACTGTTTAGTATCCATCTCTTTCTTGCTCTCATGCTTGGTTCTGTCTATCTTTCATCTTCACCTTCTTCTCTCCTTAATAGAATTTTCCCCCAAAAAATCACCTTATCTCCCTACTTTTTAAGCTTTTCCCTCTTATGAATAGGACTTGGTTAATCAACTTTAAACGAATAACATTCAACTGAAATATCTCCTACAGTGAGATCACATGAAAGGATAATCGTCCCTGAGGGGGAAATGTGAATATTGCAGCAGCAAAGGAATGCCGAATAGAATATAAATGTGACTTTTAGCGTTTGACTGATATTGTAGTTCTTACAGGACCAAGACTAGCATTTATAATTCTGTCAGAAAAGGAATGTAAACCAATTTAATGTACACACTATTCTGAGAGTTGATATCTGGTATCTAATCTCTTACATTCTCCATATTAGGAAGGGTCAGGGTACAGTATTAGGAGGAACATATTAATGAACTTAAGGCCTACAGCTGAAAGGATTTGTACATACAATCTACCCATTTAAGTACATTTTAAATGGAAAATATTAATACATTGTGCAGTTATTCTTTCTTTCCTCCAGTATATATTTGTTTCTGTAGTACAAAGCATTACTTAGTTTAAAATTGGCTGTTGAGGAGAATTGTGGGATTTTACAGTCTATCACCTGTCACCTGAACTGGCTGCTTAACATAAATAGAAATTACAGAGAAACTCCATACAGGAAAAGTTAGTTCAGCAACTTCACTTCAACATCTTGTGCATCTCTCATAACACTCTCAGTTCCAGTGTGTTAAGTATCCTGTTTTACTTTTCAACCAAACTCTACAAAAAAAAGCTTAATCCACATTCCCCTCCACTTCCTTGTAGTCATGCTCCATCTTTTCTTCTTCCATCCTTCCTCTCTCTCCCCCCGCACCCTCACACCCCCACACCAAGCCCTTCATGTTGCCTATATAAATGTGGTTAAGTGTGTGCAGATGCGTGCTGGCTCAAACAGCAGGACACCTGACATTTACAACACAGCAGACCCTCTGTCTTGTATACTGGCAGCCTGCCTGAATGACTGGCATGCTGCCTGGAGAGGTTTGCACCTGGATCAGTGTGTGTGAGTGTGTGTGAGTGTGTGTGAGTGTGTGTGTGTGTGTGAGAGTGTGTGTGTCTGTCTGTCTAATGTTGTTGCATTGAAAAGAAATGTGCATGTTATTTTAGATGTGAGCATGAGGGTATATGGAGCATATTTGGTGGCATCGGCTTTGGTATGTGTGTGCAAATGTGTGCCTGAATTTGGCATGGCATCATTTAGAAATTGCGTGGGAGGGTTTGTGTGTGTGGGTTTTATAGAAGAGGATAGAGGGAACACAGCGAGTGAGGAAAGAGAGATGCAGTTGCATAATTAAGTTAGCCCTGTGCTAATTTGCGCTGTGTAATTGTGAATAAACAGAGTTAACAAAGAGAGAAGCCTGTGCATCCCGTCTAACGATGAATGGACAAAGTGAAGCATTTTCGTGCTGCAGTCTCTCCCATCGTTTCCATCTCATCCCTTCTTCTTATATTCCCACATGAGATCTCTCAACCTAATTCCTTTTTAGTTTGTTTTCTATCTTCCCTGTCTATCCCATGTTCATCTCTCTCTCCTTCTCTCTCTCTCTCTCTCTCTCTCTCTCTCTGCCTCATTTATCTTCACTTTATATTTCAGCAGAAGTATGTTAACCTTTGTATCGATTGTCTGGGCAGCCAGTATTCTGGTTGTCCAGCTGTCACTCAAAACCGTCAGTCAGAGCACAGAAGTTGTCTAACAAATCTAGTGAGAGAAAAGAACCATGTTTTGAAAACTTCAGCTAACCAAACTTTAGAGCCACTGCATAAAACTCTGAAGTTCTCTGATCGAATTTTGTATCATTTAAAAAGAAAAATCATGTAAAGCCAAATGGATTTCTGTCGCTGACATGGTATTAATGCCATCATTATCGACCCCTACTCTTTCTTAGCATATTATATATATTGTTTAATTTGTAAATAACCTATTTAAAGGCCACCAAACTGTATTTTCCAGCTCTTTAGCTGATAGCTGCTGTTAGTGTTGGGAAGATTGCATACAGTCGGTGTTTAGTGCTGGTTTGCATTGTATTTTATTTGTTACAATGATGTTGTTATGCATTGGGTAACAGCATCACTAGCTACATCCTCCTTAATGAGATTGAATCAACACCTCCCTTCAGTAATTACAACAAAAACAGAATAATGTAACTTTCATGATGGTGGTATTAATTGCAGAAATGTGGCATTAGTTTTAACCAGGTGTAGCATTTGAGTGTTTATATTGCGTATGTCTGCGTAAGTGTTCACATGTCTAAGCAGGTGCATGCACAAATTATATGAATGTGATTGGTAGTGATTGTTTCATTGTGTGTGTGTGTGTGTGTGTGTGTGTGTGTGTGTGTGTGTGTGTGTGTGTGTGTGTGTGTGTGTGTGCGTGTGCATGCAGAGTACACGTGTCAGAGACTGTACTTTGTACTAGATTAGCCAGAAAAACAGAGTGCACTCTGTTCCAAGCTAATTCATTTAACATGTCATTACTGTCTGTCACATGTTTGTGTTTGTGTGTGTGTTTGTGTGTGTGCGTGCAGCCATACGTGCCTGCATAAGGAAGCCTCCCTTGTTGTGAATTTTTCGTCACCAGCCACAGGTTTCCGCCTACCATCGCCATGTGAACACCGACTGACGCCAGAGTGTGCGTGGAGGAGGTTTCCTCTGTGATGTTGACTTTAACAGAAACATTTAGACCTCACTTGTGGAAACCTTGAAAGCAAAATAGGGAAAACGAAAAAAGGGAGAAAGATAATGAACGAACGCAAGACACAGATTCAGATGCAGAGAGGTCGGCAGGGTTGCCAGGCAACCCAGAAATTCATGAGGTATCAGGCGTGGGATGTCCACCATTGACAAATCTCAGTCGCCATCAACACAGGTGCGTCAGTGCTGCGTGCATAGACACACACACACACACACACACACACACACACACACACACACACACACACACACACACACACACACACACACACACACACACACACGTCAGCGTGTCCCAGCTGCATATTTGAGCTTCATTCTTTTCTTTCCACCACCTTTTCTTCTTCCTTGCTGTTTTTCTTCTTCTGTCCACAGCTGAGACTTCCCCATTACATTTCTCTTTCTCCAGCTTCTTTTTCCCTCCCCCAGGGGGGTTGGCTGCTGACCTTTTAATGTTCTCAGCCCAGGGAGTTTTAAGGAGGTGGGGTGGGGTTGGTCTATGTCGCACTGGCAGAGGTTAAGATCAGAAACCCATAAGGGCTCTCGAAGATGTTGAGGAACATCAAAGGAAGGTGTTTCAGAGAGAACGGAGATTATGTGGAGAGCTTTATAAGCCTGTAAATGAAGGACGTTATGTGCTCTGTGGGACATTGGGTGAGGTTATCGATTTTATGTATTAAACAGTTTGGGATTATAAATTTGCAAATTGCATAACCGTTTTATGTAATACTTAATTTGAATAGTTTAATACTATAGAGAGTTTGACTGTAATAATAATAATGCCATGATATTGTATAATAATTGAACTAGCTTGAGCTTCTCATCTAGCTCTCGGCAATGAAGTGAATAAGTGTATAATTTCCCCAAATTCAAACTATTTAAAAGTTGAAGGCATTTAATGTGCAACAAGAGTAAAGTTTCAAGATTCTATCAAATGAGCACCCACTCCTGGAAAACCTCAACTTCATGGAAATCACTTCCTCCTTCATTCATTTGCTACTCCCTATATAATATAATGGACACAGTAAAAGATTTATTATTTTGGATTACCACTGACACTGTCTACCCGTGACCAAGTGTGAACCTGTAGTTTCACTACTACAAGTACTGTTTTGAAGCCTTGAGTTGTTGTATTTTTGCAGCCAGCAGTGGTGATGTACTGCGAGTTGGAATGCACTCATTGCCTGGTCACACACTTTGTTGTACTACAGATGAACAGTACACTAAAGTAGGTTTCTGAAAACATTTTAAGAGAGAAATGGGCAATGCGGTATCAGAATGTTGATTCATACTTGTTCAGCATTGCCTAGTTTACTCACTGAGAATCACAATGCATACCCTGTTTTATCCTCTATTTTACTCTAAATGGCACCATAATTTACAAAATGAACATCATGCTGTATGGAAGAAGACTTGAAACTATCAATTGAGACCATAACATTAGTAGGAAACTGCATTGAGCCAATAAATCAAGTGACAAGTAGGGTTTTTTTTGCCATTACATTAAATGCAACCAGGATTCTTTTTTACCAATATAATCCAGGCCATTAAAAAGAATGCAAGTTTAAGGTAATTCCACATTAATTATATACTGCCATGCCATGCCATGTAGGTTAAGTGCAAGTTTGTTTAATTTGTCTCACCTACACTCCCCTCCAGCTGACTGAGATGAAAAGGAGCATTTCTGATCAGTCTTTTAAACAATACATACATGTTGACACTATTTTTGCTTACAAAAAGGATGCTAAAATGGGATTTTAGTCATTGATCCCTCACTGTTAAACCCAAAATACTGATTCATATGTCTTTTGTTAGGTGGATTTCTATTCAATTTTCAATAGATTATTCATTGTATTTGCTGAAAACAAAAACAAAAATATAAAAATGTTTCTCCTCGTTTTCTCTTTCTGCTGCTATCTATCTCTCTGCAGGACGCGATGCAGCTCTGTCCTTACAGTTGGTTCTTGTTAATGACTTAATGCCCTGCAGACTCTGCAGCTATAGGCTGTCTTCCTGTCAACCTCACCTTCAACACACACACACACACACACACACACACACCTATAGCTGCTGTCAAAATACAGTTTTACTGAAATAGATTGGCACACAGATGCAGTATGCTGGCCTTGGATACTTAGAGATGGGCCCTGTGTGTTTGTGTGTGTATAGTCTGACTTCCCACTGGAGTTCAGATATGTTGTTGTCCTGAGGTAAACAGGAAAAGGGAGAAAAGATTGGAGAAAGAGGAGTATGAGCTACACTAAAAAAGACCACCAACAGCAACTACTGCTGTCAACATGGTACAACACAACAACCATGCCACTGGTGTTAGTGTGCCCTTGAGCAAGGCATTCAAGTGTAACAAGAGCGGTGGAATGAGTGCAATCATTTAGTGTCGGTGTGTGTTGAAAGCAAGCTAACATCCCAGGGATTAACTGGCAAAACACACAGGTGACAGGGAGAGATACGGGGGAACGTTTGATTTCTTTATTTAAATGAATTAAAGAGGTTGTAATCTGTCCCTCATATTTAAACAAGAAGAGGGATTTAATTAATTGTAGACATGCAGATGTATCCATGTATGTGTGCAACATCTTGCTTGAGTCTTGATTTTAAATGTGGCGTTAATATTTCATATGAAACACTGTATTGGGGCCCCAGATGACTTGTGCATTTTCTCAGCTAATTATGTTAGCACACAGTTGCTGTTTCTCCTTCTCATCTTCCTCCTGGCAACATGATTATGGAAAGACAGTTGGGGGGGGAGAGATAGCTTATTGTAATAAGTCTTTGTCATTTTGAGTGATTTATTCACTACTAACAGGTTTGCTGAGAGTTACCGAGGCAGCAGCAGGGTGATGTAGCATTACCCTAGAGGGATCAATAGAGTTTAATTTGATTTAATCAGGAGAGATTAAGGAGTCAAGAGTCGGTCACTGTTGAAGCAATAGTTCACTGTTTTGGGACATAAACCTATTTGTTTTCCCTGTCTCTGAGTTTTCGTGTGGATGTCGAAACAGAAAACCTCTGTAAATAAGCAAAGAAGTGCCTTTGGGAGCCCCAACACAGCACACACTATATTTCACTAACCCTAAAACAAAGCCCATCAAAAACTAGGGCAGATCAGCTGTCATGCTGTGCTACTGTAACATCAAGCAAGGTAGGAGTGTGTGTTCAAGGTTGCTGTGAATCTGAAAGGAGCAGTAAGCATCCTCTAAACCAATTCCGTGCATCATGATTGAGATATAAAAAGGAGAGTTACCCATAAAAGTAATAAATAGGAAGACATTTTTAGTACTCTGAGCTGCCACTAAATGCCTGATCCATAAAGAACAAGGAAAACTCATTCAGCTAAACAAGAGAGTTACTCTCAGTGCCTCAACGTTTCATGATTTTATTGTTTTTATTCTGTTTTATGGAAGCAAGTAGAAATCTAATTTAAAAAAATCAATATTACAAAAATCTGGGTTTAAATTGGATTATGACAGCTGTTAGATATAGAGTGAAACTAAAGTGAATGAATATGATTCATGTAGGGAAAATAAACAAGAGTTTGCTGATATTGTGCTGAACTTTATTTCACTGAAATTCAACCTGTATGCTTTTTTGTTGGTTGTTGACCCTCCAATCGTTAATGTTTGACAGAAAAAAATACCATTTGTAGTGCAAACATTCTGTAGTTGTGGTGTTTTTTAATCACTTTCTGTCTGATCTGCAGCATACACAAAGACATAGTTGTTTTAATGTATGAAATAAATTCAAGCGAACGTCTGAAGTTTAAACTTATCTGGTCTTTTTAGGAAAACTTTGGTATTTTTTTTGAGTATATTGACTTTACATAGGGAAGACAAATGAAAAATCCTTACAGTTGCCATAAAATCATGGTTTTACTTTTACTAAGATCATTTATGTATATTTTTCACGAAGTGGAATTAAAGACACTTCAAATGATGATGTTGCTAAGTGGGAATACTTGATCATCCTGTTTTAGCTTGTGTGGCAGTGTGAGCTACACATGGTTGTGTGAATCCAACACAAACTTAGGGAAAGGAGTTATAACTACCTTGCTACAGTTTCCACTACATTTGGTGACTACTGATGTGTCAATTTTTACCTCCAGTTCAGGAGAGATGTTAAAGTTACAGCAATTCTAGCCAGTGCCAGTGTCTTTACAGGCTAGGTTCAGGTTTGCCAGAAGGTTTTCCGGACATCTAGCTTAAAACTACACACTCCATATTAGTGTATGTACATACAAAAATTTTACATGGGCTTATAAAATATAAAAAATATTTCTAAAAGGCAGAAAAGAAGTATTTATTGCATTTATTCATTAGAATATCAAACTGTTTTGTACATCCAGCGTATCTATGCAGACTATTAAACACCTGAGCAGCCTTTAAAGGTGGTTCTCCAGAACTTGCTCCAGAGTTATCAGGCTTGCAGTTAAACACAGTAAAAGTTCAGTCACACAGTAGTGGCTCTCCGTCTTTAGCCTCTTGCTCTGGCTGGTTGCCGTGTCTGTGGGATTAAGCGTGGAGCCAGGGGAAGCCACAGTTTGAGCTGTGCTCAATACAGAAGCCATCATGGAGAATATGAAGGGTGTTATTTTCTGAGGAGTGACTGTCGGTGTCCCATGGGTGGCTCAGCTAGCTGATTTCTGTGGGATTAGCCAGCCATGGAGGGAAATCCAATTCTGCAAGGCAATCCCTGCTCACTGCTCTGACCAACTTGCAGCTCTGGCTTTCAATTTTACTCTTTTCTTCCACTCTTTCACTCCATCTCATCTTTTCAGCTACCTTTTTTCTCCCATTAACCTTTTTATCTCCCCCTTTCTTGGTTCAGTTCAACATCTACACTTATTGGCTTTCTGGCAAATAACCGAAGTGTAGCCTGGCTCGGTCCAAAGTTGAAGAAAATACGCTTACCAAAACCCCTAAAGTTGGAAAAGGTGCATCCTGTTTCAACAGAAGTCCAAAAACAATAATTGTGCTTTCAGAAGGAGTTGCATGTGACTGTGAGTGGCTGAGGTCTTGTGCCTGTACAGAGACAAAAACTTATGCTCACAACCATGTGTGAGCTGAAGACACTGCACACAAATATTGGACGAATGGATAAACCGCAGATGATAAACTAATTATATTATGTGATATTCCCATCAGACTCTGCTTATAAGCATGCTAGGAAAGAAAGCACGTATTTGCTTATGTATTTTTGTATTAGTTTGAGTCGAGGACTCAAGGCTGTTGTTTGCCTCCTTTCATTTTTTTAAGTGGTGCAATCTTTCTTAATTTTCTATTTCTGTATTTTGGTCAGTGCGTCTCGCCAGTACTGTCCTCTCGTGACAGCGTTGCTCCCCTCATTGAGGGCCTCAGAGGGTCCATTGTCCTCTCTGGTGTCCACCCCTCCCTTTTCTCTCTAATCAAATAGCCTCCATGAGGAAATGCCATCAAATTATGGCCTCTATTCATATCTGATGGCCTATGAACTCGTGTACAGTGTATGAAGCAGTGGGTTGGGCTGTGACTGTTACAGTAAATGGCTAAACGGGGACCGAGAGGAAGAGAGAGTCACAGGATTTAAGACTGTAAGATAGTAGTTCCTCGGACGTGACCAAAGCAACAGCACATTTCCTATTTGGGTTATCAGCTCTGCGCACATGCAACCACACACAAACACACACACTTTATATAATATAAGCAGACTGATTTTTGCATAGAAACACACACAAAGTATGCACATAGGCTCTCACATGATCACACATGTTAACTATATCTGCTGCAAGCAGACAGACACGTATAAATACCACACCGATATAATCACACACCGATACAGTCTTTTGGTCTCATGTGCAGGCACTGTCGCTCACACACACACACACACACACACACACACACACACACACACACACACACACACACACTCACACTCACACTCAAACATTTAATCTACCCTCTGCAGTTGGACAGGAGCTGCATACGACCTGCTAATTAGTGGCCAGAGGAGGCCTCTGTTTGTCTGCTCTCTTCCTGTGCAGCTCAGACACAAGTTTCTCTGTGTCCTATCTCTTCCCTGAAAGATAGAGAGGGAGGGAGGGCGGAGGGAGAGGGAGGGAAATGAATGAAGACCGAGTGTGTTTGTTTGTTGGAGGGACTTGCTCGTATCGAACCGCGTGAAGCCTTTTCTCCCACTTTTTAAAGCCATCTGACCCCTCCAGGGCTGAGCGGGAAGGAGAGCGAGGATACATCAAAATATCAGGTAGCTAAACCTGTTGTCACACTGCCGGATTAATTTCATCTCCAGATCTTGGTTTGCTCCCAGGCTTCACTGTGGACTTGTGTGAGGGATTTCTTTCCAGTGACTGTCCTGTTCGAGATGGAGTGTAAAGTAGTTTTCCGCTGGCGAGGGAATTGCTCAAACTTCAAGCTTGTTGCTCACTGCAGTTGAATTGCGATTTTTCTTGCTGTCCTTTGTGTGAGAAATCCAACATGTTGCCTGTACTTGACTCTCATTTCTGTGTGTCTTTATTTTTGTGTGTGTGTGTGTGTGTGTGTGTGTGTGTGTGTGTGTGTGTGTGTGTGTGTGAGGAAGTCCCTGCTCCAAATTCACTGCACTCCCACTTCCTCTCCTTCCCTTCCTCAGTACAAACTAATTTTCCTCTTCCCGCTCTGTCTCGTGCACGTCTTCTTGGGATTTACTGACACAAACTCTGAAGTAAGTGTTGAGCTGGATCCTGATGCCCCTTGATCTATCTGTGTTTTCTTTTCCCTTGTCTATTCTCTCTCTGTCTTTACCCTGAGCGATGGGTTTAGTTCCTTCTGACAGCTTTGGCCGTGCTCTTTCTGTCTCTTCCCAAGTCGTTGGGATGGAAGCTGGAGATTCAGAGTAACAGGAATAATCAGAGATGATGTATAAGTGAAAGAGAGAGGTAAGAGGTAGGAGTAGTAATAGGTGAAGGTTGGGAAAGAATAGAAAGCGCACATGGTGAGACAGTACGCATTATGGGTGATTCTCATATCTCTGCCCTTTTTTAAAGATCATTTCAGGCACATTTCTCATTAGTTTTCTGCTTTCTATCTCTTTTACCTCCCCCTTTTTTCATTTAATTTCTTTAATATCTCCCTGTAGACACTACAGAAGAATCTCTTTCTTCAGCTCTCGTTCTTGAGTGCCTTTTTATTAATGATGCTACTGTACCTGTGGCATTTTAAAACTTCCGAATTTGATTGTTAATTCATGGCAACATCCTGGTAATTACTGTAAACAGATGAGACCATAGCTGAGATGATTGGTAGCCTCAATCTCACAGCTGTGTTTCATCATAAATATTAGAACGGATGTTTTATTTTTAAATCAGGACTGCATTTGCCATTAAACCTGTTATTTCCTGTTACAGAGACAATTGTTTCACTTGTTTCTGTTTCCATTTAAATCTACTTTCACTTCCATTTACTCCAAACTTTATCTCGCTTTTTTTTCTGAATAACTGCACCCTCTTCCAGCTAAGGGCCATGAAACAATTTGTTGCATTTCCTGCCAGTGTCACACACGGTCATACTTGCATCCGTACAAGGAACCAGGTTACTCAGAGAAATCTGTTTGTGAAGGAAATCGGACAACACATTTACTACACGTCTGTGTTTACATGCAGCAGTCAGTAATCAGGTTTCTCCCCTATCTTACCCTTATTTTCTTACTCTTAACTGTAATAGTGATTTAGCTGTCATAGCAGACCTGTCTCCTAGAAATTATGTTTATATATAACTAATTTGTATCAGTAAATGTCTTATAAGAGCTGCAGTGCCCCACAGACTATATTCTATGTTCACAACATGTTTGCAAACTTTTAGGTCTTAAAAAAATAAACATTAAAAAAATAAAAACATTTTCTTCATTAACATTTAACCCCAACCATTTTCCTAACCTTAAATGAAGCACTTGTAACCACATGAAAAATGTTGCTGGGGAACATAATCCTGTCAGCAAGTATTCTTCCATTCAAAATGTAACTGGAAAAACAAATTTAGAAGTATATAAATGGAGTTTTTAGGAGACAGGATTGGTCACAGTGATACATCCCTGTTTTGACATCTTGTGTCATGCACATGCATCCATGTATACAGCTGATTAGAAACCCAGTTAGGTGTAGTATACATGGCTTTCTCCAGGAGAAATATAGCTGGGGTAATCAGGTTTCTCTAATCCCCAACTCCATTTATGGAAACCTGGTTTCTGGTTTACAAGGCATGATAAATCAGGCAGAAAGCCAACCGTAACCAGGCTAACTGAGTGCATGTAAACACACTGTCTGAGATGCAGTTAAGTGGCTTGATGAGGCTACCAGTCCTAATGTTCTGAAATCACAATTAGGCTAAAGCCTCAAAATGAATGTGAAGATGATTAATTGCACCTTAAATCTGAGCTGTCAGAAGAGTTTATAATTTGAAGTAGAGTTTTTATGTCCTGAAAGGAGCAGTGAACTACCATCAGGTCTTTATGGCTCCATCAAAGTGCTCTCAGCCTCTCCGTCAACACTGTGAGCGAAATCTGCAGCTAACCAGGTTGTCACATCAAATCAGCATCAGCTGAGGCAGGGCCACCTGCAGAGTGAAGGCGTAAAAGACCGACTGGATCTCCATTAGTTGGTAATGGCAGTCTAATTGAGTGCTGATGGAGATAGAAGAAGGGGGGGGGTTAGTTTGTAGGCCTTTTAATACAGTGCAGTATAAAATAAGTCTCAGATTGAGTGCAGAGGGTGTAAGTGAGAGAAATCATCAAGGGACTGATTGCTCTGTCAGCCAGAATGATTAATCCATTTTGAGTGTGCTCAGTGTGTGATTGATGGCCTGGTGCAGTCTGGGTAATGTAGTAGCAGATGATGACAGAAAGAGTAATGGCTTTTGAATGAGGAGAGTAGGTTGGGAGAGGGCGAAGAGGTAACAGATAGATGGGTGAGAAATATATGCGAGGCTGAGAACAGGCGTAGCCACACCCACAACTTATCGGCATGGTGACAAGTTTCCCACTGATCCCATTAGGAAGGGTACAACCAGGGGCAGGTTGCCAAGTGACACTCCAGAAATGATGATAGAGTGTTGCGTTATGGGAAAAAGGCAGACATTCAGAGGCTACGTTGCTGGAGAGAAATGTTTTGTCTCTTTGGATGAAATGACGCTCGGCCCTGTAACCTTTTCCCCTGCTTCACATCAGTCAGTGTTGTTTTTCATTCTTTCTGGGAACACATCAGCCTCAGAGATAAGGGACCTTTTGGTCCTCAGCTCTCTCTCGAAGCCCTGTGGGGCTCAACCTTTTCACCAATGCTGCAACAAAGTGCAATCTGAAATTCTCCTCAAATACCCACAGTGAACACAGTTATATAAAGGTCCCCAAGAAACATTTCCTTACATGTTACTCTGAATTAATCCCCTCCAAATGAAATGTTTCTTTCAAAATGCTGCAAGTCCCTGTTGGTAAAAATCATTGATGTATTTCATTTAGTATGCAAATTACCATTTAGACACTTGGCAGACACACTGTTTGGAAAGACTTATAATAAGCTTCACAAACAAAAAGTGCATTAGCATTAATTAAGAAAAGTAAAGCAAGAACCTAGTTCCTATTAACAGTCTTATAGCATACTATCAAGAATAATGACAAGTGTTTTTTTTCTGTTGTGTGTGTTGGGATTTATAACCTTTACTTGGTGAGAGCTGGAGCTTGACGGAGGAGTAGTGAGGTGAGACATTCACATTTTACCTTTCCAAGACAGTTAAGAGAGAGACGGGAGAAATTCTGAGGTTACGTGAGTGAAGGATGCAGGGTGGACAACAAAGACAGAATTGTTGCCGCAGTCAGCCCTGTAGGAGGAACTGCGGCTTTATGGATGTACTGGTGCTGTGTCTGATCACACAGAGGTTGTAGAGATCAAATCTGCAGGATCAAGTGGCGGCAGCTGTGTGGAGTGCTTAAGACGGTTGTTTGTTGAGGATCACAGTGAGGTTGTTGGTGGATGGTGCAGATTTCAAGACAAATAAATACAAACTCAAATTAAATTCAGTGCTGGAGTATCACATGTTTTCCCTTCTGAGCCAATGAGGAGTTCATCATCTCAGCTTAGATACATAATAAAGATGTAGTTTAAAAGTTGACATTTGGCTTGAACTCTTAATATAAAAGAAAAATAATATGTCAGAATGTGACGATATCACTGCAACTTGAAAAGGTCAGACATCAAACCATTTTTAAGTAACTCGCGTAGGAGAACTTTACTTACAGTTGTCAGTCAACTGGAGGGTATTCGCTCAAAAGGTGGTGCAGGGAGAGATAATGGAGGCTTGTTGGGCAGAGAATCATACTGATTCTAGGCGACAATTTACAATTATGAAAAGGTGAATTGTCCAGGCTGCCCAAGCATACAAATGAACCCATATTAAACCACCAGAGATTGTCTCATGCGCCTGGTTGCCTTGATTTTGTACCCCTCTGGTTTCTGAGATTTGTCAGGTGCTCAGAACCGGTATATCTGTTTTTCTGTCTGGTTTCCGTAAGTCAAAAAGAAAAAGTAGAATTTAGTTTAGTTATTTTTAACTCAGTTGTGGACATGTTTGAAATGAAACTCTTAAGATATATTTCAAACAAAAGTGCGTCATTGTAAAAAGATTCCAGCTGGAATTGCTCAGCCAACAGGTGAGACAAAAAATGTTGTTTTGATTTTTAATTCTGTTGCTGTTGTGTTTGAGGGAATTTGGTGCCCTGTTGTTTGGCTCTTTTTAAAATGTATTCACACCATGTGATGGGACCCTGAAGCTATTGTACCACCATAGACAGCCACCTCTTTCATCAGTTAGGAAGTTAGTAAATTGAAATAAAGTCATTGTATCTCACATTTTACGGATATGGATTATAAAACATATCAGTAAGATATTACAGGATTTTGCAGTATAGACATTTTCCAGCACATTTCACATAAATCACACAAATCTACTGTTCATTAAAGACACTTGGACATTTGACAGCAATCATAATTCATCATTCATCATTGCCCATGACTCATCTTTAATCTTGGCCAGTCTCAACAATTTTATAGCACATAATTGTTGAGGACTTGAGACTTTCTATTTTCTTCTAAGAAAAGCTCCAGCAAAACCTTGGTGATCGCAGTAATCACAGCGGACAAAGCCCCATAAGTCCTGAAAAGGACCGTTAAGAGACTACAAAAAAAAAAGGTTTCAACTTTTTTTTTTTTTTTTTAGTGTTTGCTTTGAACATTGGCCTAAATCTTTCATGATAATTCAACTGTGTGGACATGGTTGGACTTGAATGGTAGCCTTAAGCTGAACTGAGAGATTACTGTGAGGTGAGGTGATGTGTTTGGTTGTTTTCTTTTTGTTTCTGATCATGCACCCCAGGCAAAGGTGAACAAAAAGACACCTTTGGCCCTGGATAGACACCGTTTGCCACACATTTCAAAGCCGACATCAAAGACCTCTTTTCTGCTTTCCTTTGGCTGGGTTTTGTATTGCTGTGCTTTCTGCCTTTCACATACAGCTCATAAAATCAAAATGACTCTCTTTGACTCACTCAGGGAAAGAGCTCTTCACTTTGCTTTCCAAACACTATTAATTAACCTAATACATAATTTATAGGACTTTTGGAAGGGATAATAGGCCAGTATGGCTGCAGTATGTAATTAATAATGTAATTAGTGGTGTGTTTTATCTCAATGAATGTAGCACTGCTGGTAGTTCCTGAGTTGCGTGTTTTTAGGACCAAACACTTCTGGGGAGTCCCTGGGAGGAACTGCCCACTGGGGAGCTCCCCCGAGAATTATATACTGTCACAAGTGTATGTTTTCTATCGTTTGCATTCGCAGCACACGTAGGAACGCGGAAGTGATGTAAACTGGCCGGTATAGCAATGTCACTTCTGTACAACATACAATGTCCGAACCTTGGACTTTGCTGTCAGCCCATTTGTCCGTGTTTTGTTCCATCTTTCAAGGCTACAACGCTAACGTTTTAAAAAGGCGATTGCGGCTTGTGTGTTTGACCTATTACTGTACTCAAGGTTCTGGGAAACTACAGTTACAAAAGTGTCTCAAAACTACATCTTACCTTGTTCCTGCAGTGTTGACACAATAAAAAAGGGGGGGTCCTCCAACTGTTCTTAGGACCAGGAGAAACTTCTGTGATCAGGAACCTCTTTGGCCATGAAATTGTACACTCTGATGTTAGACAATGTGGTATGTTTAACAAATAGCCCTTACATTTCTCTCTCTCTGTTTTTCTTTCTGTCCTTCTCCCAGAATTCAAAGCATTCAGCAGAGATTGTCACCTCGCCGTCTCTGGATGTTTTCCTGCCAGAGGACGAGGACAACCCGTACGAGTCCGTGACCACAGCCGTCACACGCAAACCTTGCTCACTCGATATCAACCACCGGCTCAACGCCTGTCCACGCAATGGTAGGGCAAAGCAGAAAACCACACTTTTTATTTTGCAATCAATGTGTCAGCTCTATTTCCCAAAACAGATGATACCACCCTCATCGTTGTTTAAAAATTATTCATTTTAAAATCACAGAGTGACCATTTGTAGTAAAATTATTGTTTTTACACAAGATGACAACAACCAACAAAGAAAAAAACAGGTTTCAGAGATTTCTAGATTAACAAGTATTTTAAATTACCTGTTAGTCCTCCAAAACCTCCCTCAGCAAGATTATTGCTGTATTCTTCCACAGCTTTCTGCTAATACATTTTACAAGATGCGTGTAAACTAGAAAATGTTATCAACAATCTTTCACACAGATAGGTGCAGCCAGAAAAGGTACAGTCATCAAACTGTATTCAGCCAAGTGAACTAATGAATCAGCTGCCCATACAAAACTGCAAAAAGAGTTGACAACCAACAATAAGTTGACAACCAACAATAAGTTTTTGATGATTTTGTAAACACACCGTTGGATCGAATCAGTGAGTGTTGGGGTCATGATCATTGCTGTATTGATTTCTTGTGGCTCTTTGTACACATTTTGTTTTTGGTCCTTTTAAGAAGTTTGCTCTAAATAATTGACGGTGGAACATATGGTGCCTTCCGTGTTTACTGTGTTCACAAGCAAGAATCCATATGAACATCCCGCTGTTGTGACGATCACGACTTCAGAAGAAGACTTGAACCACCAAGCGTATTGTCTACAACATTAACACAAGTTTCATAGCAATAAGCAGGTGTGGAAAATGTGGGTGAGAGTGAGAGCAACATTGTTTGGGATATGCATTGTTGAATTTATGCCTCTAGCACTATTTGGATGGGATTCATTTCGTAAAGGCGAGGTTGGGTGACTCTAATATTGCATGCACAGATCCGATGTTTGTACCGTCCTGATCACATACAATATGTGTGATTTTTCTTTCCCTACTCTAGTATTAATTACAGTTCTAATACCTGTTCTTCAATATCAGTGGGCTTGTTCGTCACTCCATATTTTATCACCTCATGAACATCCTCTTAAAAGGGGAACTCCACCGATTTTGCATTTCAAAGTCTGTTTACAGGTCCTGCGGAGTACAACTGCGTACGTGGAAACAGTTGTATGAAGCCTTCTGTGGCTCCAGAGGGACCTGTGTGAAGTCAGTGTAATTGCCTCAAGCGATGTCATTTGTGTCGGCATTGGTTGGGTCTGAAGCTTACATGTTTGAAATTGAAAAAAAGTCTGGAGGTGTCGAGTTCGAAAGAGGTGCACTTACCAGATCTCTGTAACCCGCTCCTCATTTCTTATTCAGGCTAGTGGCTCGAGGCTACATTAGCTACTACTAGCATAACTCACCTGAATCTACAACCTAAATGTTGGCAGTTGAGTAGCATTGTGGGTAATATAGGCACCAGGATTTGACAAGAAAGAAAAATGTGTGGAATAAAAAACAAAATCTTTGATTTTTTTTTTTTTTTTTTTTGGTCCATTATGAGTACAACAGAATTCACTGCTGATTCAGTGCGACACTTTAAACCAGCATGAATTGCTTTTTTGGTCATTGGGGAAAGAGCAACATGGCGATAACAAAGTCAATACGGTGAGACATATTGCTGCCACCCTGTTTGTTAGTAATGTTCCTTTGACAGTTATTTCTTTTTTTATATAGTCCAACACTGTACAGATATTCAGTTTTATTTCATTATCTTAGTCCAGTTATCCAGGTTGAGTAAAGTGCACCGAGCTGCTCCCAGGTCTTTCAACAGCTTCCTCCTTTGAAGTGAGTAATTATACTGTAATGTATAATGTTAAAATGAATTTTATAAAAAATTTGTATCAAAGAATCATTCAGAAACTGGCATGGAAGTCAAGGTTGATATTTCTGAGCAATACCCAGCCCTAAATGCACAGCACCTTCTGTGGTTCAACAATGGCTTAAATGCATTCAGAACAATGAGTTTAGTTAGAGAACCAGGGCAAATATTAAAGAGGGTCTACAGCTGAAGTAACTTCAGTTCACCTGTTTTTTGTTTTGTTTTGTTTTGTTTTGTTAGGATTCAGTGTGAGTTAATCCTCCAGCCTCGGACCTTTCAGTCGATTCTGTTTTCTGTGTCTCATCAGTTGTTCGGTCTGCGGCGTTATACTTCAACACCCACGACAACAAACACCCACAATGTGCTCTTGCCTTTCACTCAGCTCCCATAGCGATGCTACACACTGCAGGTTGTCACGGCAACTGCATCACCGGCTGGTGAGTCACCTGTATGTTGCCATGGGAACTGTCTTGCTAGTGACACCCCCCCCTTCCCTTCCCAATCAAACCCCCCACCCTTCCTCCCTCTGACAGGAGCGGAGAAAGGCTACTGTAGCTTGTTTTGTGTTCACACGTGTGTGTCGTCCCACGTTTGGCTGTTACATCTCGTCTGTGA
The DNA here is from genome assembly GCF_905237075.1 of Dicentrarchus labrax. NCBI lineage: Eukaryota > Metazoa > Chordata > Actinopteri > Moronidae > Dicentrarchus > Dicentrarchus labrax. Next base: position 15,646,586 of record NW_026136724.1, on the reverse strand, counting down.
TTGGCTGCAGGCTAGTGGAGAGCTGACCTGTCAATATACAGTGTAGATTGTGTGTGTGTGTGTGTGTGTGTGTGTGTGTGTGTGTGTGTGTGTGTGTGTGTGTGTGTGTTTTGTTTATGTATGTGTGTGTATGATCTGGGAGGTTAGCTGCTTTATGTCAAAGTGTCTTTTGGCAGAAAATTGCTCCACTGACGTAAGTGAGCAGTGTGGGTGTTCTGTTTGTTCTCAGCTCTCTAAATGCTGTTACCTGGCCAAATAAGAGAGAGACACAGAGAGAGGATGGAGATGAGTGTGAGAGAGACATCTGCACATAATGTGGGAGAGCAGAAGAGGCAGAAAAACAAAAAAAACAAAAGTCAGAGACGACAGGATAGGTGAGGGAGAACTCCATATATTTCCATTTCATTGCAGAAAATGACTAGAAATGCCTTACAGGCTGCAGATGCTGTCTTGTTGCAAAGAGACAGACATTAACGAAAGGTGAGAAAAGAGTCTGAGAAAGAGAGAGGGGGCAGATTATAGATTCAGCCTACGAAGTTGGTGGGTCGTCTCAGGCTAAGCCATCTACATGAATGTGAATCTGTGACGCAGCAGGAGGGAAAATCCTAGATTCCTGCTTTTGGGTCCAGTCACATGTTAGGCTAATTGGACATGGGTATGAGTCAGTCTCTCTCTAGCTGCCTCTGAGAGGATATGATGATGAAGGAACATGGAGAAAGAGGGACTGAGATGAGAGGAAAGAGGAAAAGGGAAGAGCAGAGAGACAGACTTGCTGCATTACACTGCAAAAAATTACCTTTCTTGATACGTCAGTCTGTTACTGAGTCTTAAAAATCTTACTTTTGGCAAATGTTACATTATGCAATTCATTTTTTTCCAATGCAGATCAACTTGTTTTAATATCCTGTGTCATCATTTTCTTGCTGCTCGGTTTAGATTAAACTGAAATGAGTCTCAGGATGTTGCAGCAACACTATACAGCACAGCAGTTAGAGGACAGATAAGACAGTTAAAAATAATCCTACACCAAGAAATAACAATAATAATATGATTATTTAAATTTGTGCCAAGAACATATCAAGTAGAGTTGAGTCAAAGTAATAGTAACAGGATAGGCAGCAGTAATGAAAATAATACACTATTAATGTAAAATGCCAAGAAATAAATGTAGCATTAAGTGTGTGAAAGTTGTAAATGTAAGTGCAATATCTTACATACAAACCCAAAGAAATAGTTATTTCTGAAGGAAATAAAAGTGTGATTTGCCTTCTTTTAACACATTGGCATAAGCTTCTAGGTGGTAAACTGTTGGTATTAGTGGCATCATCTTCTTGTGCTGGTCCATGCTGCTGCATTAGATGTGAACTTTAATCACTTTAATGGCTTAATCATTTAGCTTTTGTTGTTCTCACTACCACACTTCCTTTATTTTTCATGCAGCCCTGCTGAATAATAAAGCACATGTCCTGTTGCTTTCATGACAAAGAAATTGATAGGCGTACTTAATACACATTTCACATTGTGGCTAATTGGTGCATTGGTTAAATAAGCTACAAAATATGAATTTGAAGGCACGGGTGAGATATCCTTTGTGTTTTGCCATAAAACTACTTTCAAGAATCTACGTATGTATAAATAGGATCTGTTAAACATAGTTACAAAGTTTAACTAAATGAGAATAAGATCTAAAGTGGCATGTTATACAACCCAGCTAGCAGAAATTCCAGCAGAGGGTCAGCTGATCATCATGAGATGAGCAAAGGCAGGGTGATCAACTCAGAGATAAGAGGATAAAAATAGGTGAAGAACTAAACATTCAAATCAAAATAACAAAGAGTCAGGATTGGCACACAGAGGAGTTTCAAGTGAAATACGTGTCCAGGCTAATGGATCTGAGGAGTAAAGGGAAATGTTACAAATAAAGTTATGATATCAGGAGCAGAATTTGCCCATGCTGCTCTTACTATGCCATAGACCACTGTACTACGCAGTCTTTAAACAAGAGGCCATCAAGCTATTTTGAGAAGTTTCTTGAAACAAGTGAACTGCATGTTAAACTGACCTTAGCAAGAGTTGTGTCTTGGTAGAAGAAAACTTTTTAAAAAAAAACTGAAGGTGGGACTGAAGGATGTGTGAAGATGGATTTTTTTTGCAGTGTAAGCCCTGCCTGATATCCACCTGTCCTGTGCTGCTGGCTAGTTTGTGTGCAGCTGTGGGCTGCTGCAGTCCCACAGTTGAGGAGCCACTACAGCGCTGTTCGAAGCCTCAGACAATCAGGGCGGCTTTATCAAAATCCATCTGGTGACTGTCACTCAGTCCAGCCGCTACAGAAACACCAGGGGACTGTTGTCAGTGAAACTGCCACCCCAAACAACGTCCTGCTCTTTCATGTCTCTGCTTCTTGGATATCTCTCTCTGCCTCATTCACTTTTTTTTATTTTACTTTCATCATTATTTTCCTTTTGTCTTCCTGCAGTTGTAGTCCTGAGATTTCCCACAGCCTGTTAGAAGCACCGTCCCACTTTTGATGCCGCTGTATTCATGAAAAGATCACATGGGAATGTTATGCACGATACCCCGTCGCACCATATGTCCTCTGACATGACAACTGTGGTTTCTGACAGTGTATTAATGGAAATTTCTTCTTTATCATGTAAAGTACATTGAGTACAGACTTTTGTGCATAATCCCACTACTTAATGATTCCTAAGGCAGACACTTTGTACATTAACTCAGGATTATATTTATATTAGATGGATTCCTTTCTGATGGAATTTCATTTGTTACAAATGAGGGAATCCATTTCTGCTGCAACACTTGGCTGCATATTCATTTATTCTACATGTGTGCAGCTTGTGACAAAAACCTTCCCGTCAGCCTTTAAGGAACCAAGGAAGAGGCTCAGGTTTAGCTTGACAAGCAAGCATTGTACTCCTTTTTGAACTGTTGTCTCATCAGGCTTTTTTCACAGCAGACATTTGGACTCATCTAAGTAGAAAATATCACAAGCATTGCTAATAACATTAATGATGGCTCTTTTCTATTAAGTGTCCCAGTAAATCATGACAGTGGTTATGTCTGAATTTACTCCTTAGTTATTATATACAGTGGTGCATTAGATTTTACCCTCTGCCATTTTATTTGAGTGCGAAGTTGATACACTATATGGAAGAACAAAGAAGTACCCATGGCATGTACACTACTTTCTACAATTCACTGCTTCACATTTTGTAGATGCAGAAACCGTTACTCTATGTTGGTCAGTGGTGATGCAAAATCCCCATCTCCATTTACTGCTCACTACTTTTAAACAGCTGAGTGATTGTTAGATTAATTAATTTAATACTAGATGCCTGTCTGTAGTACTGGGATAGCCTCTTATGGTTGTGGACTGTGTGAATATTCAACTGACGTTTTGCAGAGATCTTCTCAATGACAGCTTGACGTTTACCCTCCATTACTCAGTATTTGGAAATTGCAGATTTAACCTGGACGTATTCCAGATTTTTTTTTAAATTGGAAGCAAAATCCTTAAAAAAAATAACTGAGCATGTAGTTGCGAAGTACGTGCTGGAAACGGTAGATCAGCTGTTATAATCAGTTCTACCACAAGTGTTCTGAACCACAGGAATTGGTGTGCTGACAGCCAGATTGCAGAAACACAAAAGCTTTGCAGGAGAAATGTGATCCTGGAGATATGAAGACAGGCGGTGGAGTGGCGAGGAGGGACCTGCAGGCGAAGCTTCGAAGCCTCCAGTCACGTATGGAGCAGACAGAAAGCGCAGAGCGTTGCCAAGCGGTTGAAGCAAAAGTGCTTCTTTTTCTGCTATCGACCGACTCCTTCCGAGATAAACACACACTTGTCTTTAACTGGTAAACAAGCCACTGCTGACGTGTACAACATGAAACTACAAACCTGTGTGTGTCTATGTGTGTGTTCATGCGTGTGTGTGAGTCTCTACAATGCTTCAAAAGTCCTACACATTGTGCCGCATATCTCACTGCACATTTCTTATGACAAAATAGGTCAACTAACAGGTAGAGATCTCGAATTTCCAATTTATACCAGCAGTGTGGCAACCATTATGGGTCTTATTTTCTCTGCTATTTACTGGATAGTGATTTTTCTTTACACATAGACTAATGGCATTTTGGCGGTTTGAAGGAATTTGAACACCTTATACATTTATTGAACATTTTTGCATGTCCAGAGCTCTGGTGGAGACTTTGTCCTTCATATTAAGACTAATGAGGGTAGTTAATATAGGACATTGAAATCCTAATCACTGTGTTAACTGTAATCAGCTGCCACCTGGATTCAGAAAGTGCCACAGCGATCACTATGAATGAGTTCAGATTAGCCAGCCCCAGGTATGCACACCACAGTGCTGCTACCTGTAAGGTTTATGAATAAAGGCCTCACTCTCCCTTACACTCTGTCATACTCTCCCTGCCATATTAACTTCCACCCTCGGTTCTCCCTGGTGGATAAAGCTGTGATGTTGCTGTGTTTCGCCCCATTTATCCCACTTAGGCTCAGAGTGCCTAATGGCAGTAAGTAGTAACTCCAGGGCTTTGCCATTAAAAGGGTCAAGGCCCATTGACTTGTTGAAACAGAGGCAATAGTGTGTCTTCCTCTTGAAAGCCAGGAGAAATACATTTTTGGAAGCAGTTAGCACATGCGCACACATTTTTGTACATCAAGTTTTTAACACTTTTTGTTTTAGTTTGTTTCAGTTGTATAGGCTGTCAGACATTTCTAATGTAAGATTAAAGAGAAGTTTGAAATAATGTTTTCTTAAAGATAAAGCCTGCCATTATTCTGTATTTATTTATTTGTCTATAAATCTCATGAAAAGACCAAAACCAACATGGTTGTTAGTCTGTTTTGCTCTCAGTCACAAGCCCGTTGATTTCAACTGTAAATACTTTGTATGTCAGGGACTATTTTCAGCTGTGGATTTTCTGTTGGATATTTACGGCGTCAGTTTGTGAGATTAACTCAAAATAAGGAGCATGTCACCCAGTGTGACAGTGTGGCTCACTGATGCGTTTTAATAGCTTTTTGTCTACAATGGAGTTCAGCTTTCAGAATTTGGATGCACAGGCGATACTTGTTAGTAAGATCAGTTAATTGTTGGTTTTAGTCTTTTGGATTTGTTGACAATTAGAAAAATATACAATATCACTTAATTTAGCCTTAAAAAAAGACAAAAGTCAAAAGACTGTAGACTTGTTTGCACACAGCATTGATACCCTTGAACTGAAAAGAACATATGAAGTCTCCACTGTCCATGTCTCATTTAATACACAGAACAATCAAAATCCTTTTATAGGACTGGTTGCTGCATTCAACCTGGTCAGAAAAAGTTGGCATGTACTACAGATGAAAATGAACCCATATGGCTAAATCTGGCACTGTGTCCTTGTTAAGTCCTTGTTAATTAATGTGTAGTGTTTTTTTTAAATACTCATCCAACATAACAGTGCAGTTTTTTATTTGATATTGCAACTTTTTGTCCCCCTCGCGGAAAGTTTTCTTTAATTTTTTTTTACCAGTATTTGATCAAACTTGAGAAACTTGTGTTGAGAGCTAAGCTGCAATTTGCCACTCTGACACAGAAGAGAACATGTCAGCGCAGCTACACACACACACACACACACATGCACACATGCACACACACACACACACACACACACACACACACACACACACAGCTGGAGTATACATATAAAATGCTACTTGTCAGAGTGGCATAGAGGCAGAACTGACAGCCTGAAGAACAGGTCTGAAGTTGACAGTTTTCAACTTGTTAGGCGGGTAGGAAGAGGACAGCTGATCTGAACGCTTGCTCAAACCAAGCGTTCACTTAGACACACTCCTCCAGTACACTCTGCTGCATGCCTGCATTAACAAGCTGTGCAGCTGGCCTTGAATGTACACAGAGGTACGCTTGTGTAAATTTAGGCACTGTCATGCGTTGTAGCACGCATGTATTCTTGGCATGCAATATATATCTGAATCCTGTGAAGCATGTTAAAGCATTTCAAAGTTTCACATTTTCCCAGATGTTATTTCTCACTTTCTCACACTCACATGCATTGACCTGAACATATGGATGTAAACTGATAAACTGCAAAAAAATGTTATACCCTAGAGTACATATACATTCTCATAAATGTGTTGTGTAAGCACCTTTATATGTACACACACAAACATATATTCCCTTTGGCAAGGAGGACTGAGAGTGTTTCCCCGGAATGAGCTCAAGGCAGATCTGAAGGAAGCACAGTCAAAAACACACACACACACACACACACACACACACACACACACACACACACACACACACACACACACACACACACACACACACACAGCTCCCATCCATCATCAAAGCCTCAGTGTTGACAGGCTTATTTACTCAATAGGACAAAACCTCTATCTATATATATCCCCCTGTTGCATCCTTCCTTTCTTCTCCCTTCCTCAGATTTTTGCAGTTTTTATTTTATCTATTTACGCCCACATTTAATCATTGATTCAGCTCCAGGCAGCTCTTTATGATGTGTGTCTATTTGTGTGTGTGCGCGCCTACAGCCATTGTGTACTTGCACAACCCCAAAGTAAAATCTAGAGAGAACCACCCGTCTGTGTTTGCACATGCATCGCACACACACATTAAGAGACTCAGTGTTGATAGATGTGATGGCTTGCTGGAAGCTGTGTCACTTTCCCTGAAGGACTGATTTGTGTGTGTCTCTGCATCTGCAGCCAGACTGTTGAAATTTCTAATAAATATATGATGGAAGATGATGGCCTATTTGGAAGCAGGAGCAGACTCTTTCAGTTCAACACCACGTTCATGATTGAGCTTTGAGGATTAAAACAGTTATTGTTTCAGAGAAAGGATCCTCTGCTAAAAGAAATATGAGGATTTAATTTGGTGTCAAAGTATCGTGCGGCTCAGTATTAGTATTTAAAGAATGTTTCTAGACTCTTTAAATGTTCATCATGAGTCATACATCTCTGCAAACCTTGGCTTTCCTTCTATCTTGCTAGTATATTGTCACTGCCAGTGTTTCCTCAAGGTTATTCTCCAGTGAAGCCCATTGCATTCTGTTGCTAAGACATTTATCAGAAAACTGCTGCAGTTCAAATACTACTTGATGGATCTTTTAACATATTTTCAAATGCGTCAAAATAACTAATCAAGTGTCAAAGTTGGAGGTTAAACAACAGGTGTTATCATCAGATCTTTATTGCAAACTAAAGCTAATGAAATCAGAACAGCTAAGATCAAACATTAACTTAATACACACATTTCAAAGCCAGTTGTTCAAATGCTGATGACCAGAGAGGAAAATAATTTGAATCTTGGTTTCTTGGAAAGAAACGAGGCTGTGAAGTCATTGACACGGGCGAAGATGAAATCGGGATTGGCAAGCGTAAGAGCAGTTCTTTAATTTTCCACTCATCTCTTTTAGTGATTCGGACGTAATGATCCACCAAGAACAAACGAGCAGATGATCAAAAAAGTCATTAAGAGTTTGGGACAGTGTTGTATCAGCTAAGTGGACAGTTTCTTGAACCCATTAACCAAAGCTGGAATCCTCAATATTTCTTCGGGGAATTTGGAGATTTTACTAACCTGGCGTTCAGTTCACATTTTACAGTTTAAAAACGTACACAGTTTTGGCTAATTGTATTATTTTTAGACCCAGTGTTTATGCATGTCAGCCTCATGATGCAGGTATTTCTATTTATAAATCCTGGCTATTGCCCTGCTACTATCCTGTTTTCTAATGGTGCTCTAAAATAATCCAAAATGATGCTATTATTAAATTGGGAATCAGAAATCAGGGAGTTTTATTTACAAGATGAACACAATTAAATGAATAAAGCAACGTTTGACGAGACCAAACAGGTACTGATTCTGTCCAGTGTTGTGAAATATATATTGAAAACAGCCTGTAATGTTTCTTCCCGTATGTTTATGTTAAATAAAACACCTTTGTCACTTATTTTGTTGTTTGTTGTCGTCGCTCAATCACCAAGAGACTCCACTTGTAGAGTTAATCCATCCATCCCGCCAAATTAAATGTAAAGGTTTACCCATCTAATTAAATAACAGGAAGCTGTGTCATTATCTAAAACATAATATGCAGCCCCACTTTTTATTCCCTGTGTGACTTTGTTCTTTTTGAATATGTGAAGAAGATTTGTGGGAGTTGTGAACAATCACACCCACGTTGAAACACCAAGAAATACTGTTTTTATTCCCAGTTTTTGATAATGGATCATTCATATGCTGTATCTTTAAGGAACGGTCCCTCCACAGCAAATATATGACTCTGCTAGTACTGATAGTGATGTCACTGTGAGTGAGTGTGTGTGTGTGTGTGTGTGTGTGTGTGTGTGTGTGTGTGTGTGTGTGTGTGTGTGTGTGTGTGTGTGTCCTGGCTGGGTCTGACACCATAATTGGAAGATATTCTGCTGTTTAATAGGATCCATGTAGGCAGGTGGCAGCTGACAGAAAGCCACCGGTGGGTGTGTGCGCTCTGACAACAGTATTTTAGCAAAGGTGTGTTAGTCTGTGTGTTGTGTCTCCTCCAGTTGATTAAGACAGATGCTTTCTCCCCCTGAAATTTAATTCAGGCTACTTCAGCACTTCCCTCTCCTTTCTTCCTTTCTTCCCTTCATCTTTTCTTCTCCTTGTGCTTTTTTTCCCCCCTTCCCCTCTGTCAAATGATCATACGCTGGGGAAATTAGCTCTGACAATCGGTTGTTCACTTAGCCACATGCGAGCACACACACACACACACACACACACACACTCTCATGTTGTGTGTCAGTGTGTGAAAAGCTGAGATAGACATTAAACTGCAGCGGGCAGCCGTCGTATTTTTCTTTCTGTGGTTGTTTCCGACGCTTATCAATTTACAAAATGCACTCTCCTCACCGCTCTCTGTTACCGACACATCTCTGTGATTGTCTGAGCAGTATTAGGTGGAAATACTCTGTGCGACACATTAGGTGTTGAGCTGAACCCTCTCTTTCATTTCTCACTTCACCCAAAATTGCACTAAGGAGTAATTTGTATGCCAATACAACATAAAAGTTAGTTGGCTGGTGCAGCTCTATAGTAATCCTAAACCTTCTCCCTTCATATCTGAAGCAACTGGGAAATGTTTCAAAAGGATAATAAGGATGGAGCACAAAGCACAATACAGAAGCTTCACAACTTGGATTATGCTGCGCAAGCTCTTTAGGGGAATTTAGAGTCTTTTTTTGGACCTAAAAAACAATTTTCCAGCTGCTTCAGTTGTTTTGTAGAATCCTGGAATGAAGCTGTGCAAGATTAATCAGCGTATTTACTGATATACAGAAACATGCTGTACAGATTAACAGTGTTCTGGCTTATGTTAGGGTGAGGACTGTAGATAAGCAATTTGGTGATTGAAAAGTGATTTAATAGCGATAGCAATGATAAAATTGAAAAATGTTTGTAATTTTTTCCTCCGTTTGACCTGAAATAGATTTAATGGAAGAAGCTAATGAGAAAAATTTAAACAGGCATCATAAATTATACCTTCAAGTTATCATACTTAATATTTTTGTTCCGGTTGATTTGGCGACAACAGCTGCTGGTGGTAACGCTAAGAACTTGATAATATTAATCTTAATAATCTCATTCATTCAAGCCACTGTATTGTCTTTGAAATTACACGTTTTGAGATGATTATATTTGTACAAAACTAATATTTTTCCAATTCAAAATGCGAATGACTGATCGTTCAGTATGTGCATGTGTTGTTTTCTGTAAATCAAACGCCGACTGTGTTTAAACCGAGTGTAGGAATGGCTGCCACTGACAATGCAAACCTCTTATAGAGAGGTAATTAAGTGTAAATGAGTTAAATTGCTATAGAACATAAAGCTATTCTTGAATGCGTTTGTCACAAGGATGAGATACTAACATTTGTTTTTTTTACAGTTTTACTTGTTTTATGAACTTCTAAAGAATATCTGGAGAGACTTATCTTGATTTATAGAAATGAGATTGAAAAGTTGAGCATTTTTAGCATATCACAATAATTCCTTAGCCTGAAAAGGGCCTGATCCAGTACACCAAGGTTGTTTGTTGTTGAATCCCATGTAGTGTGTCATAGTGGAAGAGAATCTACTTACACTGTTTGACAGCGTCTACGATGTGCTTCATGATGCCAATGGTTGTTGACATTCCTGATCCCAAAAGTTCTCTCTCTCTCTCTCTCTGATGCTTCCTGTCCAGTCACCTTTGCACGGCGTGAAAAACCTCACAACAGGTCAAGGTCCAACATGTCTTCTGACATATCTCTTGGGCCAAAGTCACAAGCAGGACTGTGACCACCAAATTGGACATAGTGACCATGTTGGAAGAAATACCTACACAGCAGTCTGATCCCGGCGATAGCATGAATCCCTGACAACTCTGGTGTCTAGTGTACAATATAAAGCACAATACTCTACTCTCTTTACCTGTGTCTTACTCTCTCTCTCCCTCTCTCTCCTAGGTCACCTGTCCCATGTAGCGGTGAGTGAGGGGGAGTACAGTAACCATGGCAACTGCTCAACGGGCCCAACTCCAGACTGCTCTCCCCCCTCCCCCGACACGGCCCTGAAGAACATTGAGAGAGTCATCCGCCCACAGGTGAGCACACACACACACACACACACACACACACACACACACACACACACACACACACACACACACACACACACACACACACACACACACACACTAATGAATGTGTTTCAGAGGCACCTGATGCATTATTGAACATCACCACCTACAAGTAGCTTAAACACCTGCACCCACACACACACACACACACACACACACACACACACACACACACACACACACACACACACACACACACATAATGGTAAACATCTCTGTCTCCCTCTGAATGTTTCTGTCTGTTTCATTTCATCTGCACTCTTCTCTCTGCCTCTGTCAGTCACTCTCACAGCAGATTGGAGTATCCTGTTGTGTCTGTCCATCTAAACATCATATCCTGCTTACAGAAACCCAGATGAGCCCCTATCATGGGTCTGAGAGCTTGACTGCGCTTGCTGGGTTACTGTGAAAGGGTCATGATTTTGATTAAAAATTTGTTCCAAGTTCAAACAAAATTTGTGTCTTGAATCTGAAGGCTGCATTTGTACTCAGTTGTGCATAGTAAATCTCTGCATCTGGGGCTTTGAGACATTGTGGTCTGCAGCCACCCCGGCTGGGCGCCTACTTAAGATATAAATCAAATTTCCCCTTGAAGGATAATAAAGATTGGGCTGTTGTACTATGTTACCTCCAAGCCCATCACCTCCTCTTTCTTCCTCCTTTAAAAACACACCCCAAACTGTATCACCAATGTGTTTTTTAAAAACGAAGAAGCAAGTAAACAAGTACAGGCATGTGCTGTACAATGGTGACAGCCATTGTGAAAGTTCTAACAAAAGAGACATTACACACAGCTTTTTCCCCACTTTCGATGAATTTCGCCTGTGTGCTGGCTGTAAATTTGTACCCCGCGCCTACTGAAGTGTCTTAGACTGCAACTTTTGACAACAGAGCACCAGTACGTTCACATTAATTGCTGCGGACAGTGCGTGCAAGTGGTGCAAGGACCATGCTGAGCCCTGACGTGATGAGTCACTGCAGTGTGTGGGAGCTTAGTTTTTTGACAAATTACTGCAGTTACCTAAACTTTTTCAAATATATAAACTGCTTGTGTTTCACTTTTAATAAAGACTGGTTAGTTTAGTTCCTAGCTACCAGTTTTGTTTTGTATTGCAGTGGACTAAAACATAAATAAAACCCCTCCTTTATTACTGCACTGCAGATAGAGCCTGGAAACAGGTGTGGCATTTTATCAATATATTATTAGCACTCAAGAATTACACTTATTGGAAGAATCTTGGTTCCTACCTGAATCAATTTTCTCCTCCAAGCGCAACAGCGACTTTCGCAGGTGCATTTTCAACTCAAGTCACATCGTAGTGAGTTGGCCATCGTCTAAACCATTGATTGTTTAATTATTAAAGTGATCTGACTTTGATAACGGAGGATATACTGTAGTATCTAGGGTGATCCAGATTGAGAAGCCAAATCTGGTAGACTGTGTACATTCAGTGTCCAGGCAGCCTGAAGCTAAGGTGGGTTCATCATCTCCTGCTGAAATGATACAGAAATGACTCATGCATACTTGTGTGGAATCTAATAAAAATGCTGCAGTAGGATTATTTCAGGGAAGGGGCCTCCTGGGCAATCAGTGTAACGTTGAAGAAATATGCAATAAATATGTATCAGTATCATTATATCAGAAGTGGACAACATTACCTTCATTCTAAGGCATGTTGTACACACCTAAATGCTCTTAAAACACTGTTACTTCTTTCACAGAATAGATTAATAATTTCTCACTGATCATGAATAACTTCAAATCAACATTCAGCGATTCAAATGCAACAACAAATCAGCCTCATTAGTGACTTCAGAGTAATTTAGTCCTCACACTTCTGTCACTGGGAGGATAGTATCAGACACAAGCTCAGCGCGAACGTTTTGCACCTTGATAATTAAAGGCAGTTATTTTCTCAGTCTGCGGATGACTTGTGACATAACACTGCAAAAAATATCTGTCTGAACTGCTTGTTTAGTCTGGTGATGAATCATAAAATATTAGTTTACTGAAGCATTAGTAAATTGTCTGGCAGTGGGGTGAGATTATTAATAAAGAGCTGTTCAAGATAGCACTGGAAGGAAATAAGAGTTTTAGGGCTCATGAGACTTAATGGCTCCCCAAAACTTCACCTGCCTCTGACTCTCTGAATGTCCTTTACTCATCTCTTCCTCCCTTGTTTCTTTACCTCACCTCCACTCCCATCTTTCCCCCCTCATCACAGTCCTGTCTTTGGTATGTTAACTAATGTGTGTAGAGGGATCACATGCGGTGCCCAGTGGGCCTCCGCTCGGCTTGAAGCGCACATAATCAAGGAGCACCAGAGTTCAATTTTATAGCGCCTAATTAATTCTCTAGAATTCATTTCATTTCATTTCATATTAGTGCTCCCGCTGGCTATTTCATCAGTACACACTGTACGCAGAACAGGCTAACATGAACACAAACACAAAGATGACTCTGGAATGTATAGAGGAGTCTGGTAAAGTGTAATAGTCAGTATTAGAAAATGAATGTGGTGCTTTCAGGCTTACACAGGGGAGGTTTCCAAAAAAAGTAGGGATTAGATTTCACTGTTTGTAAACGGTGATACAGTGTAAAGATGATTTGATCAGATGGTTTACTGCCATCTCACAAACAGTTATGTGATTCTATATTATATCATTTCCAGCAGTAATATTTTCTCAGATAAGTTGCTTTGGACAAAATTGAATGTGTGATGGGAATCTCTTTAGGGACTTTGATATAAACATTTCCCTGAGAACTTCTGTACTACATACACTTCACAAATTGTTGATTTAATTACTCTCTTTTTATAGTTATTTCTATTCAATGTTATTGCTTTATTCTTTACTACTGCATATCACAAAAGTGAATTCAGTCAAATTAACTGGGTTGTTTTTCTCTTTAATTAACAGGATTTTTGTGATTGGGATTTTGAAAACTTGACCATCGGTCTGATAATGTCAATAGTTATCGTGACATAAATCCCAGTTCCCATATTGAGCTCTAATTCTTAGTAGCACTAACACTAGATCTGGAAACTGGTAGAAGGGTGTGTTTTGGCAAAATATCCTGATTTAACCTTAAATAACATCTTAAATTTCTTTAAAAAGTAATGTATCTTCTAGAAACTAGACCTTAACAAGTGGACTTATGTACTTCAATGTTGTGATTCTCTTTGAATATAAGCAAAATAACACTTAAAAACTAGTGTGAGACTCAATAACTTCCTACTTGGCATATTTTTTTACAGTGTGTAGACCTTCCTCCCCCTCTGTCAAGACTCCCCGAGGCTTGTGGCTGCAAATAAAAATGTGCTCTAAGTAATTCATCTCTTTAAATCCTGGTTTAAAAGAAATTATTTCAACTTGTGTGCTGCTAAGGCTGCTGCAACATTGACCACAAGCCAGTCGGGGAAAAAACAAACATGTGATCACTTAGTAAAAGCGCGAAGAGATCACACAGGCTATGTTGACTGAAATCCACGAGCTTAACGATTGAGTCATTTTTTTACTATTTTTCTTTATTTCTTAATCCCCTGCTTCTTGTCCAAAATGTCAGCTGGACATGTTGGATCTCCACAAGCTCTTGATCACACTCATGGGCAGATGGGATGTGAATAGAAAGAATGAGGGGATATTCAACTGGATGAAAAGAAGCAGAAAGAGAGGAGAGCGAGAAGGACAGACACTGCGTCATTGGGGTTATCAGTTTCATGCCCACTGGCTCAGTGTCCTACTTTGCTGCTTTTGCGTGTGTATCCTTAGTTTTAATAACCATTACTTGCCTTTGAGTGATTCCAGTCAACACATGATAGAACTCGTGTTTGCACGCACAAAGGCTGAAGGTGGTATCTCACACAATCACATGGTCACTATACAACATTGCGCACACACACAGTACATCTCTTTTGCACTTTTTGTGAGGACTAATTTGCATTTTATACCATGAAGGGATAGTTTGAGTTTTTTGGAGCGGGGTTGTGTGAGGTACTTATCCATAGTCTGTGTATTACCTGCAGTAGACGAGGGTTGGCACAATCCCAGTTTGGAGAAGCAGATATGAGTATCAGCATGGAAACCGAGCAATGCACTGCTGTGGAGTGGCAGTAATAAAATGTATTTTATCCACCAAAATAAAAAGCCCACCTAACAAAATCAGTTTACAGGGACGGTGTATTTAATATATTTTCACTGCTTTACCATGCAGAACACAGGAATCACAAACACCAAAGTTACACTATAACACTAACACATTAACCTATTGAGGCAGCACTCGACCTGCAAGGTAAAATGACTTCTTGAGACTTCTATGATCTTTAGCATGCAGGTACTAAGTATCATTGTGCTAATTCTACAGTTTATCTTGCAATTGTCAAGATGGAGAAGAAATAGGTTTCCAAAACCTTCATAATCATAGGTATGTTATTAAAAATAGATTTTCCCAGTTTGTATCTTATCTTCTCATTGATACTGCCGATAGGACCAGACCCATGCAGCTCCTTGTGTCAGTTTTTCCATCTGAGCACAGCCTTTGTAAAGTTAATGGTTTTAGGGTTTAGGTCAGAATGATTGAATGAGCTGTAATAGTTAAGATTAAGGCTTAAGATATATAATCAATAGTGCATCAGTCCTTCTCTCAAGACTTTCCATCTTCTCCTGTCTGTCTGTTTGCACTCAGCCCTAATTTGTTCCCACTATATTATCAATACTTTAAAAACAGGTCAAAAATTCTCCCAGTTGCCAGTTTATTAGGTACACCGAGCTAAAACTAGTGCAGCGTATATAACAGTCAGTAAAAAACTACCTTTAATGAAGGTTATAATGTTCAGTGTTTCTCAAAACTGTTTTTATAGAAGTGTTGTTTCAACTTAATGTTCATTTGGAGACTGTACTAAGTGTTGTGTTTTATGGAGAGGTGTTTCTAATTAAAAAGTCATTTAGTGTGCCCCAATTGATATTAATGCGTTGCACAAAATATTAGAAACACCTCTCTGAATAACGCAATATAGCAGCTCAAAAAAACCAAAATGACCATAAAGTCGAATTAAGTTCTCTCTAAAACAATTTCAACCAAATTGAACATTATAACCTTCTTGAAGGTAGAATTTGTTGCAGGGTTGTGGTAGCTCTGCACTGTAGTATTTAGCAAACTCAAACAGGAGTAAATCTCAATTATAAGTAAATATTGTATTTGTTAGAGCTATAAGGGGGCATATAGAGTATCACTAGACTTTTCCTTTAAGTTTAAGAGCAAAGGCATGTAGTACAGTGAGTGTGGCCCATTACCAGAGAACAGCTTCTTTGTTTGTCTCTTTCTAAGTGTGACTGTGTGTCATAGCGGGGCCACACACACTCACACCACACACACACACACACACACACACACACACACACACACACACACACACACACACAAATCTAGATGAATGCATTGCACACATTCAGATCAGACTGTCACACATGAACACACTGTGCTACATATGTATGAACACATACCAGAATGCAGAATGCACACAGTGACAGACTGATAGAGCATATAACTTTCCTGACCCCACACACACAGTCAGACACATACTCAGAGTGGAGTGCAGATAAGGCAGGTTAACTGGTTTCTGATGCTTTACGGAGGTGTGGAGATGGTAGATATTTTCCCCATACAGCGGCTGAAAGGATGCAGAGACACACACTGGGTGATAAATGTACAGAATAAACCACAGCTCCCATATAGGAGAGCGTATAAGAGCTTTAAGATGCAGGCTAGCAACAAGTTTGTTTGTTTAAAATTCCTCTGGAGGATCTGCTTGAGGAAACCGAATGACGTATACTCCAAACTCCTCTAATTAGTGTGGTCAAGGTACTCTTGAGCAAGGCACTTAAAGAGCATTATCCTCAATCACGCTTGCCTCGCTGAAAAAAGTGTATTGATTTTAATGTGTTTCTTGATGTAGAGATGGTTTGTTTTGACCAACCAAGAGCTTGTGAACTTAAAGGTGATATGTGTAATTTTAACATCAGTGTAATTTTGAGATGACAACATAATTATAGTAAACAAACAAGACAATCACAAAAAAGACTGCCAGGCTCTACCAGTGAAGCAGTTTGCTTTTAAAGTGCACTGCTGGGCCATATCTAATTGGAAATCTATTAAAGGTTCAAAACAGTAAAAGGGTGCTGTCTTCAGTTCAAATGGAGCTAGAGTCCTTAGAGGGTCTTATGAATCTCTCCAGCATTTTTATGATCTTTTAACATCAAAGGGGAAAACTAGCATCCTCTTCCCTACAAGAAGCACATTGACATTGGTCCTTTTTTTTAAAGTTCCATGAAAAAATATTAAATATTGTTGATATTAAATCGAATGACTCATGTAACAGAACTGATGGTACAACAAGTCCACTATAACACCTAGTTCTTGTAGGCTGTAGGCTACCTGCTTGCCACAAAATGCAAGTAAACAAGTGGCTGGTTAAGAAAGTTTAACATCTACAAGCCCAACATGCCCATTTTCTAGGTTTTTCTTGGGAGTCAGTGGAGCAAACCAGAGATAAAATAAAATAATCTTTAACTTACAGTATGTCCAGTGGGATGTTTGCTAACGTGTTAAAGTACTGCTGAAACAAATAGTCGATTAATACCTTAGTTGATTGGCACAACAATTTCCATAATCTGTTTATCGTTTTGTTATTTATAAAAGCAAAAACACATTCAGCTTTACTTTTTCTGTTTTGTATCATTTTAAATTCACGTTAAATGATAAATTATATCATTTTAAAATGTTTTAAGCCAACATTAAGCAAACATTTACACTGTTTTCTGCCATTTTATCCACTAATGATTAATCCAATAATGGGGGAAAAAAAAACAACAACCACAGATTAAAAATGGATACAGCCATATTGACGTTAGATAACCATTATTTCATCAGGATTTCAATTTATTTCCATTAGTGGAACATCTTTTTCACCAGAAAATCAATACAAAATACAATACAAAAATAATACACAGAGGGATAACTAATCACTTTGTCATTTACAGCTCATTAATCTGTTCACATTCATCAGTCATTTAGCTGCTGAGGCTATGTTTGTGCTGAATACACACACATACAGTCACTTGATGATCCCTTTCTGACAGTGTTGCTCCAGTCAGTTAATCTTCCAGCAAATTTGCTCGGATTTGTGCGTAATTACAGTACATGTGTGTACTGTACAATTTTATGAATATGATTCTGCATTTGTGCCAACTCGTTATTGAGCCAATATTGCAGCCTGTGCGAAGACCACACATACAAATACACACATGCGCACACAATCGATAAACAATCACATTCATGGCAGCGGTCTCGCTTCAGAGAGGAATGGAAAGAAAGGAGGGCAGTGGGAAGCAGAGAGAGAGAAAATAGAGAGAGGAACCATAAGGCGAGGGGGGGGGGGGAGATTAATTTACTTCCACGTACCTTGCTCAGCTCATTCCTCTCATCATAGCTGGCGGCTTACTGCACTCCACCTGAACGTTTTAAAGTTACTGAGACAACTAGGAGACATTTTAGTGTGTGTGTGTGTGTGTGTGTGTGTGTGTGTGTGTGTGTGGGGTTGTGAAAGAGGTTTGCTTTCCCAGCCAGCAGGATGCCTGTTGCCCCAGAGGAGAGGCGTGGGTCATACACCGCTAATTGAACTGATTCAAGCTAATGCTAAAAGCTCTCCAGTGGGAGTTGCACATCTGAGCTATTTCCCGGTGTTTCCTACTCATGTTAAAAGGATTTGTACGTAACATTTTGATTTCAATAAATCATGCGGTTCATTCACCTCATTAGTTGTAAGCCGAGAGGGCCACTAGCTTTTGTTGGCCTCTGCACTACATTTATAAATGTTTTGCCGGGAAAACGGCTACGACTTTTTACCAGACAGAAGATGAACTACTTCCAGTTCAAATCGAGCTACCGTGAAGCGTTTCTCTCAATTTTGGATGGACAAAGTGAAAGACTGTGTCATCGGACTGATATTTTGTGTGAATCAAAAAATTGCCCAAAACAAGCTGTTTGCTCTGAAGTTGCAATATAGAAACGACCAATGATATTAAATTGAATTCAGTATGCCAACATAGACCAACATAAAAATATGAGAAATGGGTTAGACCCACTGGGACCTGGCACCTATATCCTAACTAATGCTTGATTTATGCAACTTCACAGGCTACTTCTTGTGGTAGTTCATACAGAAACTGACGTCTGTGGGTTATTTAGTGTAAATTTTACAATATGACTTGATCTTCCAAAATCTGCAAAGACCAGTGACAACCCAATAAGTGCCATATTTATATTTTTCAACAACGCACATGAAAGGCCAAAATTGATATCTCAGTAAAAGTGAGCACTTGTTAGTCTTCTGCTGCACACCGCCTTGAAGAAAATGCCAATTGACAATCAGCTTTGTAAGGTTAAGAAAAGTGGTTTTAATTAAGAAAACTACCCGACCCCTCAATAAAAATTGATTCAGTATCCCAACAGTAAATTCACAGTTACGTGACACATTAATAACGACCAGACAGAAATTTAAAGAAATTAAGTGAAGGAGACTAAAACCGCCATATTCATTGGGAAATAGTCAACTCTGCTTTTTTTTTTAAAGAAATCTGGCCGTGCAGAGGCAATAAAGCTGCCTCAATACATTACCCATGAGTGCTTCCACTCGCACATTTATCATGACCAGCTGAGAGACTTAACATTATGAGAACATTATATCCATTTGTTTACCTTTTTTTATTTACAATTAACACAACGGCAAAAAGAGGCTTTTTAAATCAGCTTTCCTGGTGAAAGTAGAGGGATAAGGGAGCACTAAGTACAGTACTTCACTGGATATCGTATGTGTATCTAGAAAGGCACACGCACTGCTGCATGAACCGTGTTTGAGCCTTTGGAGGGGGGCACTATATATGTTAATGTCACTGAAATGGTCTCAAAGTGTGTCAGTACCTGAGAGGATCGTCTGAGTGAAACTTTCTAAAAATGTTTCTTGAAGAGAATAAAAAAAAGAAGCTTGATCATCAGAAGGATTGAAGAAATAAGAGGCAAAGTGTATCAGAAGAAAGTGAAATTGTAGAGTAATAGTTTCAAGGGTTGCATGAGGTTGTTTTGAATGTGAGGTGGAGGAAGAGGTTTGGATGTTTAATACTTTTATTTTCTCTTCTCTTGTTGTCCGCTTTGCTCTTCTGAGCCTTCTGCCGTCTGAGTTTGTGACTGAAAAAGGAAAAGAAGCGAAAACACTGGCAACAGCAGACTCTGTGCATTGCTCCGTATCCAGCATCATTGACACTAAATTAGTCAGCCAGTAAAGAGATTTAAATGGAAATGGCAACATTTTGGAATAAACAAGCCCCCCACTCTTTTGGTAAAATTAACATACGTCATGTATCTTTCACGCTTCTCCTACAGGTTACACAGTAAATTCTGCTTCTGTGTTAATCATCAACAGTGGACACCCCCTGTTCGCCAACTCTGCAGTATCTGATCGTTTAAACATGCTAATTGTATGATAATTAATTGTCCTGTTCATTCATAATTTAGCACACGATTCCTCACACAGAAATCAGCATTTTTGAACTGCAAAGCACATCTCACCTCGTCTTAGGTGAGGAATTACATTTTTTAGCTAATGGGTGTGTCATTTATTAGCACCCTAGCACGCACACACATTAGTAAAGTGTTAAATGGCACATTTTCCCCCAGGGAATCTGTTCCAGGCGGAGAAAATGTCTTTTCCTGTAGTTCAGTGAGGCATGGAGAACCTGCTTGTATGTGTGTGTTCTTGTGTGTGGATCTGTGTGTCTGGGCTCATTAATCCCCATCCAATCGGCCATGACATGTTCATTAGTCTGCTGCCCGTTTGCATTGTTAACGCTAAGCCTCAGCCGGAGCTATAATATGTGTGTATGTTTTGTTATATGTGTCAGTGTATGTGTGTGTTTATTTGCATGTGCGAGCTCATAATAAGCAGGAGTCCAGAGAGAAGACGCCTTTAGTTGTTAGAAAGAAGCAGAAGCCAAATACACAGAGACCAGGCGGGAGATAAGTGTGGGAATAAAGACATGCTTAAAGGGTGAATAGGAGAAGTTGAAGCTCCTATTAAACTCATTAAACATTAGATGGCTTGCAAAAGAACACGAACACACACACACACACACACACACACACACACACACACACACACACACACACACAAGCACATCCTCAACCTCCCACTTTGAAACACTGCAGAGTCACATTAGAGTGGTTCCATCATTCTGGGTTGATTGCTGTTTCATCTCATTTATTTTGGGACCTTTTTCTGCTTGTTGTTGAGCCTGCGGCAAAGTAAACACTACAGGTTCTGTCTTGAAGTGTTTTTTTTTTTTTTTTTACTTTACCAATAGGTCATGGAAGCTTTTGATTACAAAGTGGTCATAAAAAATGTATAAATACAAGTTTTTTGACAGCAAGCTTGTGCAATGTTCCTCCACTTCCCGGTCAGGGTTATTCCCTGTTGGGCTCATACATCATCGTCCTATTCCCGGTTGCCTTTCTCGGCTGTTGTGATCTTGTTTGGTTAATGTGTTGGTCCTTTAAAAATCCCTGGTCTCTGCAGGATGCTGCTGCTATGGTGTTATTCCCCGCTGAAGAGAAAAAAGTCGATCTTACTGCTGTGTCGCATTCTGGTCTGTTGAAGCTGCTGTGTTTGGGACTTCACTTTCTGTGGCTCCTTATATATATTGGATTTCTCCAGGTATAGCCCTCTTTACCTGACTGCCTGTGTGTGTGAGAATGTCTTGATGTAACCTTTTGTTCATCCCACTGATTCAAGAACACACACAGCAGAACAAAGTAACCTTGAAAGTCAGGTACAAGAGTTAGATGAGAGGATCAATACCATTCTCATGTCTGTATGTTAAATATGAAGCTACAGCCAGCAGCTGGTTGGCTGGAAACGGAGGAAAAAGGGGAGAAAGGGGCTTTGTCCAGAGGCAACAAAAGTCACATATCAACACCTATAAAGCTTGTATCGTGTTTGTTTAATCTGTCCTAAAACCAAAGTGCAGAAACATAATGTGGCCAACAATTTCTTGGCTGGAAGCTGTGACTGCACCAGGATAGCTTTTCCAGTATTTGTGCTAAGCTGTTCCTTCAATACAATTATCTTTTTAATGACTGAAAGTTACTTCCACGTTATTCCGGTTGCTCGCTTTATTTTATGAGGTTGTGTAGAGCACTGAAATAAGAGACGTATCCTCCTTCCTTGTATTGCTAATCTCCTTCTCGTTCCTTTTTTTGCTCACTTCCTCCGTCTATCTTAAATTCTGTTTCTCTGACTTTCTTCCATTTCTTTCTTATTAGGAGCAGGTCTATCTGTCTTTTTTTTGCCTTTCTGTACCAGTCTCCTCCCTTCATAGCTGTATTCCTTCTTTCCCAACCTCTTTCATTTCCTATTTAAAAGCCATAACAGCATCCTTTATTTCCTCTGTTCTTTGTTCCTTCCCCTTTCTTTCTCCAGTGTTTCCATATTCTCTCATTTATTTTCCATGCCATTCTCTTGTTCAGCCTATTTCCCTCTTTAGTTTTGCTTTTGTTTGTCATCTCAGTTTAGTTCAGTCGATCTTCGAGGACCTTTCAAAGCCCAGTTTGAGTGCACCATGCATGGAAAAGGAAGCCTTCTTTCCTTTCTTGCTTTCATTTCCTCTGCCCCTCACTTTCTCTCTCGGGGTTCAGTTTGTGTGCCTTCAGTCGTACACAAGACGGTGAAGGTCTTGTAAAGGTTGTCCTGTCATGTGTCTGTCTCTCATAATTTCAGGGTGGCATTTTGCCTTTAGGGTTCACACAGTATTGATTTGCTTTGCCTACATCCTCCAACTTGTATGCACAGACACACCAGCAGGGTTTTGACTGCCTGAGCTGTTTGTGAAGCATAGCAGCAGGTTGTTGAGAACTGCAAATGCCTCATTATGTAAGATGTGTTTACCAGATGCCAGTCTACAGTTTCGGTTGTCCTCTGCCTCGCTTTTTTTCCTCTCACTCTCTCACTTGCTGTAAGCAAATCATTATGTCTCTCTCTCTATTTATTTCTAAACCATGTTAAAATCTATATATCTGATTACGTCACAAACATTGTTCAGGTGTCACAATGAATAAGTCTGAATTTGTGTGTCATGTGAGACTAATTCAGGGACCAGACTGCACAATATTTTGGAAATTCAATGCCTTAGCACATGGCAGACTACACAACCAGGGACCCACTTTACTGTTCCACCTGACAGCACTAACATCACTCCAACCTATTTTGCTTTGCCGGGTTTACAGTTTATACGTGTAGTACTCCTTCTGTGTGTGTTAAGAGTCATGAAGACGTCGTAAAAGTTGTACTAATCAGGACACTGGGACTCATTCTAGTTCCTGATCTCCTATGTCTGATTAGGTTGGGTCATTATCTGGCTGATGGCGTGTAGTTTGATGCCAAAATTACCATAACCTTAACTACCACATGCTAAAAATGTAATTGTTTACCTTGTGGGGACCAGTGTTTTGTCCCCAGATGTGACATCAGTTCCCGTAATGTGACTGTTTGAACAGATTTCTGTCCCTGTAGTGTGACTGATAGTATTCCATGCACACTCTTGCCATCTTTATCCAATTTTTTAAGGGATATTTGGCTAAAGAGGCAAACATTAAAGTTGCAGAACATGCAGTCACATGAAAAAAGAGAGGAAAATATACAAACTACAAGTTAAAAAGGGGTTACATTTCAAAAGATTGATTTGTAAAATAAAGGAAATTAGAGATTGTAAGACAAAATTAATGAAAATAATGAGCATTTATCATTATGGATTTAAATCAGGAATATGAAAGTGTAGTTACAGTCACATAAAAGGACGTCCACATGCAGAACGCATACCCACAATGCAGTCAGGTACATAAGAGAGAATATTATAGTTTAGTTTCTATATAAGCCCTCCAAAAACAATAAAACAGTTTTCCATTGTCTAACCTGTCCTTCTTTTCTTCCTGTCTTGTATCCAGCCCAAACAGCGCACCTCTCTGTCTTCGTCCCTTGACGTCCAGAGGCCGGTTAACCACAGCTGTGAGCCCAGCGAGGTGAGCTCATCCCTGGGCTACGCCAGCTTCAGCACCAGCCCCCCTGCCAGCCCTCCACTCAGCCCCAACCAGGAGGACTCTGCAGGCTCCAACGACGACTGTCCGCTCACAGGTAAGACTCGGCCAGGAGAGCAATTAGTGGCAAAAGCTGTCTCTTAGCCAGAAGTGAGCATGAGTGTTGGCCCTGCTGGAATACATCCTACCCTGACCTCTGACCTCCATGTGGAGGAGGATCAGCAGAAAAACAAATATCTCCTCAAGGGGAATATCACAATAAAAAAACTATTGCTATCAAGTATCTTTGTTTGCTGCACAGATGCAAAGCAAAGCAATTTAATAAGAAACTTTATGATTATTATTCAAGACAGAGATAATTAGCTTTAAAGTGAATGTGAAATATTCAAATAGAATTTACTTTAAAGAATACTAAGAAAAGCAGCACATATTTAACATTTGTAAAGCTACATCCTGTAAACATTTTCCCTTTATTTCTATTTCAACCCACTAATCAATTCATTGACAAATCATATCATAGGTTGAGTGAAGTGAGTTAATGCAACATGGAAATGTGTAGAAGGTTCCACATGTCATGTATATTAGCCAGCTGGTGACTTAGTAAGTGGTTGAGTTATATCGGTCCCATTCAGTTACGGCATCAATAATGCATTAAGCACACATTTACTCTGAAAGTCAATATATATATATATCATCTGTGTAATACCTTTGGCCTTGTGCATTCATCTCCCTACTTTGTAGTCGACTCTTTCTCAGGCCATTTTGTTTTATTCCTCCTGTTGAAGCCCTCTCTTTTATTCTGCCTTTTGTTGCCTCAGTTCAGGTGTTGTTATAACTCCTTCAGCCGGGAAACCAAATGAAACTTTAATCCTCTTGCCCTGGGTCCCAGGAAATTGAAATCATATTTCTGCTCCTGTCATACTTGAGACCAGAGCCAAGAGGCAAACACCTCAGAGGCTAAAAACAGATCTTAGAAAGAATCGCTGGACTGGTCGGGCTGTGGAGTGGAGAGCACACCTGTCAAAGGGGAATTGGTAATGTGATTCAGAATGTGCTGAAATCGACAAAAAAATATGCTTTATAATACTAGTTCCAGAAATAATTTTGATGTTTTTCAGCCTACAGTGCTACATTAGCCGCACCCGTTCTAATCCAAGGAGGTTGAAACAAGCACCGAGAATAATTCTTCAGGGGTTTGACCTTTTAGATAAAGTCGTCTGGGTTTGACACATGTATGGCCACACAATGTGATTTATTAATTCTAGGCCTACTGGGATATTTGGAGGGTTGAAGAGCATCAGGAGAATTTCACTGTTGAGCAATAGCCTTGTAACAACAGAAAGAGCCAGCTGATTTAAATAGGTGCTTCCTACTCACAGCCACCAGGGAACAAGATACTAGTACCAGTCACAATAGCTCGAGCTGGCTACCTTGCTGGTTAGCTCGGTCTCTAATGGTACAATAAGATCAAACAGTCGATTATAAAGACATAGTTGTCCCTTTGACACCTGTCTGATAACTGTCAACACTCTCCCCTTTTGTGGAACAGTTTATACTCCAACAGTGGAGGTTAAGTAAAAGCAGATGGTGCCACACAGCTGGTAAGTTACGATATCATTTTAGATTCTCTTCACGTTCCCACAAGTGTCAGCACTTGCTGACACTTGCCACTGTTCAACGATGTGAGTTAGCGTGTCAACATCAACCAAAGATAAACACAATGCACGGGATCACCTGTACGAGCAAATCCACCAATCGCAGTGTTTCCACTGAAATAAAGGGAGACATGTTTATTGCAATGTTGTTGTTTTTCAGGTTTTGCGTTAAAAAAGGGACATTCGAAAGGGTTTTTTGAGGCAAAAACTATTCTTAACTTGTGTGTTAGTCTCAAGTCTGTTTGATTGGAAATTAGGATGCAAACAAGCACTTTAAGGGGAAAACTCCACCGGATATCTTAAAAACTAGGCTCCAAGACATCAGCAAAGGATGCTCTGTAAGTCCTGTGGGGAGTCAGACCAGATGAAACACTGTTAGTTTCATCTAACGACATCCCCCTGGTGAGTTTAAAAGTTTCTCCTCCAAAAGGAACATTCCAGCGAACGAGGTGTTTCTCATAAGAATCTCATAATGAGGGCAGTTAAGTCTTAAATCTGAACATATTTTAGTTTTATGTATGTTCATATAATAAATACTAAATAATGCAACCATATTTAAAACTCACTTGCATTTATTGACAGTATATTATTGTATATTAGTGTCCTAGGGGCCCCTCGGTATCACCGTGCCATACTTTGGGAACCACTCAACCTGGTTTACTCCCAACTTTCATTTCCTTTGTGTCATTTCCTAGTCACGCTCTTCATGTGTTACCATAGCGATGAGATTCTTTGTTGTCATGGCGAAGTGGTGGCCTTGGAGATAGATTGCTGGTGACGTGGTCGTGAATACTTCCTCTTCTCTCACCTGGGTTTCAATCCAACTGTCCCTCACACCCGCTGCTATCAGGCACCGACAGAAGAGGCAAAGCAGGGGAAGTCGAGCAGGCGGGAGGCATTTTCTGTGTGTGTGTGTGTGTGTGTGTGTGTGTGTGTGTCTTTCATCCTGGAGCAGTTCAGAGGCCCGGCTAGACTTTGATCTGTGTAGTGCCTGGGACGAAAAAACACACTCATTATCAATCCACAGGTGCATGCACACACACATACACACGCACAGACATAAAACTGAATGAGCCGTCTTTATCTGTTATTCTCACTGAAGCATTGCCGTGGTGTTTATGTAACAAGAGTGTGTTATTTCCTTATTGAACCTACATATAAGTGGTTGGGCCTTGACACTGAGGTCCTCTGAGGACAGAGACTGAGGAGCAGTTGTTGATCACGCTGTTGAAAAGCTCTTGTTTTTAATTTGTAACACGCTAGCTTTACTTACTGTATATCAGAGTAATTTTAGAGAAGGTTAAATTGTGGATGCATAAGAATTTCATGACTTTAAAGAAGATGTTCATACTTATTCATGGTCAGATTTCTCATTATTAGTGATTATTAAGGATGGTTATTGGATTATATTAAATACAATTACAGCATATCAGTATTGATACTTATTGGTACTCCTTCTAATTTTGTTATTTACTGCTAATGATATAAAATGGGCATCAGAGCCACTTTGGAAAGCTTGGAAGAAGTAGTGCCGAATTATTACCAGAACTTTACGCAAAATGTTACACACATGCATTTTGTGTTAGCTATATACATTTTACAACATTTTAACCTGTCTGCCATAACTTGGTCACACAATTCTTACAAAACACATATAGAGAAAAGCTTTGTTAACAGCAGTGGAACTGAAATTGTCTGCCTTTTAAATTATTAAATCTAAATAGTTATTGAAGCACCAGCAGCCCAGAAACCTGTATTTCAGTACTTTTTAATTTTAATGTTGAGGTCGAAAAGATTCTTTAGACTTTCTTAAATCTTGCTTATGTTTGTTAAGTGCATCTTTGCTTTCATTGTAGCCTGAAAGCATCAAATGTGAAAGTAACAACTTGCAAATCAGTTATTATTTCTCTTCAGTTTTTTAGATTTTCTTCAATCAAACCACCTTGTACATTACTACATTACATAACTAATACATAATTGGCAATGTTTGAAAGGTTCCTGTAATATTTGCTTGAGGAAAATATGACTGTTGACACAAACATACTACACTTGAGGTACTGGAGGAGAGATGATCCTCTCTCGTCTTCTCTGTTGATTTTATTAGGAAAAACAGGTAAAACACACATTTACATTAAGAAATTATAAAGCCCTAATAATGTCTGATCACCACCGGTATAGCAACACATTATATAAGCACTACAGTACATTACAGGTACAACTTATACTGTATTTTAAATATATGTACATCTTTTTGTTTCTCTTTCTCTATATGTATCTCTCCCTCCAACACCAGCAATTTATTGGCACAACATTTTATTTCCATTTAATTTTTTCTCTATTTTTTCCCCCTCCTCCTCCTCCTCCTCCTTCTTCTTCTGCTACTCTGCTCATCCCTCCTGCTATTTCTACTTATTAGCTTTATAAGGCCCATTGTGGGGTTGCCATGGTAACAAGTGGCTTACAGAGAGAGAGAGAGAGAGAGAGAGAGAGAGAGAATATATGTATGTGGATACAGAAGGCAAAGAGTCGCAGAATTCAAAGGATGCCAGTGAAAAAGAGAGTGGGTGAGGTAGAGAGAGAGAGAATGAGAGTCTAATGTTGGAGGGGGGAGGAGGAGGAGGGGTGATGATGAGCAAAAATCTGAAAAATGAAGAGAATGAAATGTGAGATTTCACGGGTTTGGATAGAGAAATGAGGACAAGAAAGTGAAGGGAACACCCCCCCCCCCGCACACCATAAAAGGTCTTTCCTTCCTTCATCTCCATATCTGTCTCTCTCCTTCTTACTTCTCTCATTTTCTTCCTTAAAATCCCGAACCATTCTTTGACATCAACCTAATATTTATACAATAAATCTTCGGCCCTGCAGCAGAGTATGCAGGTGTCAGCCACCTGCGTGGGCAGCCAGATAAAAAGGAGGCCTATTTATAACCCGATCCATCACTGGTGCTGCAGTTGATGTTATGGAGCTATGGTTTACGTAATGTTGGACATTGCTCGGGAAGATATTCCCTCAGTGCCCCACGGTGCAGAGTGCCAAGTGCAATGCAGTGTTATGCAAAAGCAGTGCAAGTGTTGACGCAGTTGTCCTCCATGAATTATGCAGTGCCCCCTGCGACAAGTCAGTAACAAAAAGGCACACATTTACAGGTCTATAGTTATTCCTCTGGAAGTTGTTAAGAGTTCATAGCTTCTTATATGCATCATAATGTAAATGCGAGCACAGAATTTACTCGTAATACACTGTATGTTCCATATTGCACAGTGTTTGTGTTATTTTTAATGTCATTTAAAGGGAAATCCCAGTATTTTCTTGTTTTTGTTGATTATGACTATTGGTTCATAGTAAGATTTAAAGCTGCATTTCTTTATTTTTATATAAACAACGGTCCAAATGACAACATGTAATATAAAAGCTGTTGCTCGTAGTGATTAACACACAGTTATCACCTCACTCAGCTCTATGTAGTTTTTCTTCTTTCAGCTCTTTTTTTGTTTGTTTTACAGACCGCAACTTTACTGTTTAAGCTGTTTAGTGAGAAAGCTCAGACTAACCAACTGTGCACTATATGTCCAGCACCAAACTGCAGACAAAGTTGGTGACTAGCTGGTAAACAAAGTGACACATTTAACAGCTAAACAGCCAGATGTTTTCCTCAGGAGTTGGCAGAGTTGGACGTCAGGAAGTTCCTGTAGCTGTTGTAGGGAACGGCATGCAGTCGTAGGGCAATTAGCCACAACTGTTGTCTCTTCTGACATTTGCTGCTACTTCTCTTTATCAAAAGTGAGCTGCAGCATCATACTAGAGGGATTTTCAAGCGACTACTTCCTGGCTTTAGTTTCGGTTGGACTCGATTTTAAGCTCTTCGCCCCGATTAAAATTCTTGCCGTAGTAGACATTTCCAGAGTCTCTGCATCAGGCAAAGTGTGCTACGTTTTATATGCAGTACTTATTTTTGTGATTCAAGCAGGAAAGACCTTTTTCTCTCTGACTCACTTAGTCTTATTCTATGAAATACGCTACATAAATGCTGTGTTTCACCTTGTGTTTTCCGATGTGTCAGCTAGTTTTTAGACTCTTGCTTCCAAATTACTATAAGAAAAATGAAATTTAGTAATTCTCTGGAGTTTCCTTGGTCAGTTGTGGAAAAACTGTTGCCTGAGAAAAGAAAAAGAAGACTTAATACTCTCTGCAAATGCAAATGGCCACAGAAGGGGCTGAGTGATCGATGAGGTTTAACCGTTAATGAGGCATAAATGGCAAAGCGATCAATTGCTCTGTGTGTGAGTGCAGCACCGGCTGCGTGTTTACTTAAAAGAGTTAAGTTCATTAAAGCCTCCGTTGCCTCATTCAGTCATTTGTTCTCAAAATATCACACATTTCATTTGCACCTTGACATCAACTACAAGCACATTCTTCCACACAAATGCACAATGGGTCCGTCAGCCTGCTGTGTTCGATCATTAAGTCGTACTCAAAGTCGGCAGTGCTTTTTGTGTGCGTCATTCATTGGAGAAAGTTTTTTTTCCCCCAGCTCTGTCCTTTGCTCTTCGTCACATTTGAAGCCATTTTCCTTTTTAAGTGTCTGTACCAGTATAGCATGAAGCTTAAAGAAATAAACCTGCTGTTATTGACCACTGATATTTAGTTATAATCACAGCTTAACAGAAATAAGCATGCATATGTTGTGTAGTCCCCCACACACACACACATTTTACATTGAAGCAAAAAAAGCAGCGGTGCAATCTCTAGACTTGCTGCCCTCTTTATATAAAATGACAGGAATTCTCCCTGCTGTTCTACCCAGGTTGAAAATGCTGAATGTGTGCCCCCTGTCGTGTGGCAGAAGGCAAATGTGATGAAATTATAGCTTTTCTCTTTGCACTTTTTCACTCAAGGGTGAGAGAGGATCAATCAAGAGAAAAAGCTGTTAAGTTAAATTTGAGAGGTGAAGGTTTTATACTACATGCACACTTACATGGAGTGTATAAGATAGACCTGTACAATCTCATGCAATCAGATACAAAGCCTTGCAATCTTTGTAAAGTTTCTCATCAGTTTTTTTTGTTGACGAAGAGAAGTTTGGATTCAGTTCTAGGTACATTTCAGGCCACAGTCACACAAGGGTGTTGACCCATTGATGG
Organism: Dicentrarchus labrax; assembly: GCF_905237075.1. NCBI lineage: Eukaryota > Metazoa > Chordata > Actinopteri > Moronidae > Dicentrarchus > Dicentrarchus labrax. Next base: position 15,615,919 of record NW_026136724.1, on the reverse strand, counting down.
GCATTTCTAATATTTTGTCTTCCTCATGTAAAATCACTGCAGAGTGGGTTCACAGTCTTGCCTGCGGACATCACCGGTCTTTGTAGTAAAATGTCCTCTCTAAATTGTACCGCCTTTAGAGATGAAGCTCTAATTAACAACACAATTTCATTAATGAGCGGGATGGTTTTGATCACACATTCTGTGTGCTTGTATCATTTAGTTTTGTCCTCAGGCAATTGTTGCTAACAAGACAGTTAAGATTGAAAGGCTTTGTCTGTGCTGTGTGTTTGATTGAGGGCGGGGGCATCAATTGCAATTTTTAAGCCATGCTGCTCCAGGGATGTCGGCCGGTCCACCACTTTATCAATACTTTAAATTAAACAACTATTGGATAGATTGCCATTCAATTTTGTACAGACATTAATTGTCCCTAGAGGATGAATCCTAATAAGTGAAGTAATCTCCTGACTTTTCATCTTCATTTTAAGTTATCTAATACTTTGATTTATGACCACATGCCAAACTAAGGACACCAGCCTCAGCCTGTTTAACATCAGCATGTTAGCATTATCTTTGAGAACATGTTTGCGCACTGATGTTAGCATTCAGCTGAAAGCACCATTGTGCCTACAGTATTTAAAGCCTCACAGAGCCGCTAGCCTGCCTGTAGGTGATGGTGACTCATGTTTGGAAGCTCTGAACTCAATGGAGATGCAAACAGATGCAGAAACTTAAAAATTAATAAAACAGAAAGAAACAGAATTCAGTCAGCTGCAGAGAGAAGCTCATTCTGCTGTAGCTCACATTCAGCAGCAGTGATGACAATACAGGACCTGATTGTAGAGCAGAGACTTTACTGCTCTAAAAAGCTGCACTTTATTCTTATGTAGAGGTCTGTTTGTCAGTGTCATGCTACCCTTACAGTCGTGTATACCGACTGTACATCCCTCTTCATAATATGAGAAAGGAGCATAATTGTACTGCAGCAGGAAGTTTTATTTTAATCATAAAATAAACATTTGTAATAGGATATATAATTATAATTGATAAATCTTTGTTTGATCATAGAAAAGAAAATATTTGATGTGCTTGATTCGTGTAAAAATCATGTTTCCTGTAACTGTTAACAAACTAACGAAGTATAATAGTGTAAACATGATGACAGATTTATAGAAATGTGTGGGCTGTAGAGGCCATACACAGTCTTGGGCAACTTTAATTGCGAAGTGGTTGTATTGACAAATAGTTTATACGGGGTCACACTGATACTTATTACATTCACTTTCTGTATTATAATATAGATTGTTACAGGAGGATCTCAAGTTTGGTCGTTGAGAAAAACACTGAAACTCTGAACTGCTGAGTTACTGTACAATGTCCTGCAAGCTGCTGCACCGGCTATGTGTAATTTTGAAAGAATCATCACTCGTAACAGTTTTTTCCAGAGTTTTGTAAACATTTTTATTAATTCCAGATATTGGTAAACACCCTTTTTTGCATCTTAAAGACAGTGAAATGAAGAAAATATTGTTATTTAATTGTTTTTTCATCACAGAAGCCCTTTTTTCTCCTCCTGTAAAACTAAACGTATTTGATGACTCATCTTGAATTTGGGGGTCTGTTACATAAATGTATCCAATCCAAAATGTGATTTTGGGTAACCTGACTAGCAATGTAAAACCACACTTAACTGCTAATGGGTAGCTAGCAGAACAATATGATAACAGGAGGTGAATGTTTGGATTCTGACTGGAAAAAAATCTTAGTTTACATTATATATATTTATACAGTCCTTTCTTTGGTCACAGGTGGAATGTCTGTCTATCTTGGTTGGTTGGCTATGAAAACCCTCCAGGGACAGTGATGGAAATGAGTTCAGGATGTTCTATCCCTGACATAATCTAATGTGTTGCACTTCATAAATATATAATATGTTGTCAATAAGCAAAACCAGACCACACATGCCATTTTGCTTTGAGCTGATTCAGGGCTGAGATGCTACTAGTGCTACCAACACATACATACATGCATCCCACACACTCAATCACATACGCACATTTAATCAGCGGCGACCTCATATCACATTTAACTCTCACTGCACTCCCCCCTCTCTCTCACACACACACAAAAATGGAATGGAGACGCTAGTGAGAGACTGCCGTCGCTCCCGACTTGAGGAGACTTGGAAAAAAAAAAAAGGGTTACCGCGGGTGATGAGCCAGTTGCCGAGGCAATATACCGTGCGTGCTCGAATAAGGAATGAAAAGTGTGAATTCAATATCTGCAGACTGGTCCCTTGATGTCTTAAGGCCGGATTCAAACACATACACTGTGTTCAGAATGATTATACAAGTGACAGGATCGGTAGGATTTCACCTAGTTTTTAGTTTCTCAGTGAAAGTTTTTGTCTTATAGATAACTAGTATCAATCTCAGATGTGTTAATTAGTCTGCCAGGTGATCTTAATTAAAGGGAAACCTACTTAAAGGTCACTTACCTGGGGATCAAACTGGGAAAAAATATATGAGTAGAGGGCAAATCAACTCAAAGAAAAGAGTAAAGGAGGTGCAGATCCTAACATCCAGGTTGGGAACCAGTGCATTAAACAGTTGTGGACGTAAAGCTGGCATTCACTGAGGCTAATAAGGGTTCAATCTTTGGGTATAATTAAAACTCCCTCCTTTTAGTGCTAGTTCAGAGTACTTTTATGTCTATAACTAATGATTGTGACATTTCCTGCAACACTTGAAGGCAGCAATTCTGACATCTAATTCATTGAATTTATTGTTGCCTTGACACTTTCTGAAATCAACGATCCAAACTTTAGATCATTTCCTGTCATCATCAATCCAAGCAGCGGCCCACCAGAGCCCTACTGAACCATCTTGCTTTTAGTTTGTTACCATAGCCTCGCAGTAACCTAGGTTTAGCCTAGTGCCTGAGTCTCAGGGAGCTGATAATGATTTATCCAAGCCTGTGGCGCTTAGGAAATAGGGCTCAGTCTTAAATCTCTTGGATGACTGACAGCCCAGATATTACTCTGTAGTTTTTAATAACAGTCAGTGCGGCGCCACGAGACGGAGCGATGAAAACGGTGCTATCAGATGTTTGGATCCTCTCCCAGCTCCTCCTGCTAACGCACGCACACACACACACACACACACACACACACACACCCACCCCCCCCACACACACACACACACACACACACACATACACAGAGGAAAACATCCAACAACAGAGCAACAGAGATAGAGAGTGTGTGTGTGTGTGTGTGTGTGTGTATTTATAGTGTCTGTGTGTTGGTCTGCAGTCACAGGCTCACAATACATTTTAGTGATTTACCACAAAAAAAGAGGAAAAACGATATAGCCATGTTTGTGTTGCACCTATTAACAAGGAAATTCAAAGTGCTTTATATAAGACAGTAAGACGAGTCATTAAGATATAAAAAGACACACAAATAGGATTTTAATGAATTAAACTAAATAAAATCTAAAACGTAAGAGAAATCAAACAATACAAGATAAACTACAGTGCAGCTGCAACATATGAATAATAAAATGCAGTGGTAAACCAACTCTCCAGCACGGATGTAGAATAACTGAGAGTTTTCTGGGAGTTTGTTCCAGATGAGTGGTGCATAAAAACTGAATGCTGCTTCTCTGTGTTTAGTCTTGACTCTGGGAACAGTGAGCAGACCTGTCCCAGATGATCTTAGAGGTCTATACGGTTCATGACGGAGCAGCAGAGCAGAAATGTATTGTGGCCCCTAAACCGTTCAGTTTATAAAGTTTGACACACAGGAAGCCAGTGTAAAGAGCTGAGAACTGAGGTGATTCACTCTCCAGGTCTTGAGGACTCTAGCAGCAGTGTTCTGAATCAGCTGCAGTCGTCTCATTGACTTTTTAGAGAGACCTGTCCCTACAGGTCTCTCTCAGTCACAGTAGTTGAGCCTACAGAAGACACATTTTCCAAAGTCCTTTAATTCTTCAGGTGATAGTAGGTTGATTTAGTTGTTGTCTTAATGCTGCCAAGAGTCCAAGACTATCCCATTATTGCTTGCCCAGTTTGTGGACCTTTTTAATTGTTGTTATTTCTGTTTTATCTTTGTTTAACTGGGGGAAGTTTGTGATTTGTTGAATGCATTTAACCTTGGTCACTTGGTGATATGTGATAAATGTGTGTATCATCTGCATAATTATGGTAAAATATTTTATTTATAACCTGAGCTAATGAGCTAGTAAGATGTTGAACAAAAGATGCACAACCTGTTGTTGAAAATCAAACCAGTTTAACAATGTGCCAGAAAGTCCTCCCAAGTTAAGAGCAGTCTCGGTGCTTGTGGTTGAAATCCTGACTGGAACATTCAAACTACTGTTTAGGGCTAAGAGGGTGTTGTAAAACAGCCTTTTCAATTATTTTATTTAAAAGTGTGAGGTTTCTAATGAAAGTGTTGATTATGTTTTTTTTAAAGTGTGGCTTAATGACTGCAGTGTTAAGGCCTGTGGGAAATAGCCCAGAGAATAGAGAAGTATTGACTATTTGTAGAAGATGCCATGCAGTTAAAAACACAACAGCAGGTTCAAGGTTTTTTTCTTTTCTTTTTTATAGCTGTTAGGAATTATGTCATGCTAACTGAATTGGTTTTAAGTGGACGTGAGGACAATACAGACCTTACACCTGATGTGAAAGAAACTGACAGCTTGTCTAATCTTCTGAATTTTGTCACTGAAGATGGGAGTAAACTTATTTCATGACTTAAGGGATAAACATTCTGGGGCTACTGACACAGGAAGGTTTGTCAGCCTGTCAACGGTGGCAAATAAGGCATGTGCACTTTAAAAAAAAAAAAGATTACTGTTTTGGGCATTTTTGCCTTCAATGGATAGTTTGACAGCTGTAGCAGTAGACAGGAAACGTGGAGGGAGAAAGAGGAGAGTATGATATGCAACGAAGGTCTCCAGCTGGAATTGAATCGGCAATGTTGCGGTTATTTTGCATTCGCCGCTGTGGGCGTGTGCATTTTTATTGTTTCTGGCAATTGTGTCTGAGAAGCAGAACTGTCTTGCAATTCTCAATTCAAAATTATAAATGCATAGTGTGTCCTTTATAGATGTCATAATACTCCTGAAGATTGTTTTTTCGCTACCTGTGTTCAGCCTACAGACTACATTCACCTTATTAGGAGCAACGGCATCAATAACATTTGTAATTTTAGTCCTGAAATTATATATACAAGATCATCAACTGAGAGCCAAGCGGGGGCAGAGAGGCGGGAAGAGAGAGCCTGAATGAATAATTCACTGCATTTTCAGTGGTATACCGTTTTTCTGAGTAACTTTCAAGGAAGGAATTGATATTAGTTGAGTGCATCTTCATTCTACTACTTGTTAAAACAGGAATAGGAAGAGGCTGCTTCAGGGCGTCGGCGGGGGCCACTGCACGAGGCAGTTGGTCCATGCCCAATATGATCTTCTGAATATCTCTGATCTTAGTTCGTTAGCAATATCCTCTAATAGGAGATGTGGGTGGAGACTGATGAGGCAAACTTTTTCAGACCTTGCTGGCTTTATAATTCTCATCAGCCCAGGCAGGAGAAAGCTGCTCTCTCTCTTTTTGTCGTCTTCGTTATCAGTTGATGTTGAATGTGCTTGGTCGGGGTGGAGGCTGACGACGTGCCAGTGACAGGCTGGCGAATGTAATGCCACCGTTAACCGGCGCTTCCATTTTATCAGTGAATCCCAAAGGGGGTGAGGCAGCGGAGAGGGGGAGAGGGAATTAGACTGATCCATGAGCTGGTTGTCAACACGCTGACATTGAGGCTGTGATGTTTTGTCTTCGTGGCTCCGAGGCTGCTTTGTGTCAGGGTGAATCATCTTTGGCCTGACCGATGGGACTTTAACTCCAGATCTGCTGCTAGAATAAAGATGCAGTGAGACATCTTGTCACATCTTTTATTTTGCAAAAGTTTGTTGTATTTACTGTCATTTAATTGCGTTTGTGGCCATAATATTTATTTATAAAATAATTTAAATCATTTCACAACCTCAAGTCAGTGTAAAAATAAGTAATGAATGAAAGTTTTATCACACTTTTGTTACATATCTCCAGAATTTAGAAGGAACCCAATTTCTATGGTGCAATTATGTGGATTGAGCGGCTTTACTATGACAGATCAAGCCGTACTCCCGTCCCTCCAGTTTCTTTTCCCTCCCATTTTGACATATAACCTCCAACTCTGTAACTCTTTCATCTCTCTCCCTCCTGCCTCCCCCCTCTGTCATTCAATCCTTCATTCTGTCACTTCTTTATTTCTCTAGCCATTTTCCCAAGCTCTCGTTCGCTTCTCTGTCTCTCTCTTTTTCTGCCTGTCATTCAATGTTATATGCTCCCCGCCCACCCCCTCACTCCCTTGCTGCCATTCGTCAAGCCGCTTTCTTTTCAGTTGTGCTGTATTGCTACAGTTTGCCTCTCATAACTCTTTTGCACTTTAAACTCTGTTTTCCCTTCAGTCACATCTTCTTCTTGCACCTCTCTCTCTGCCTTTTCTCCCTTGTTGCCCACTCCCCCATCTCTCCCTCTACTTCAGTGTTCACCTTTTCAACCTCCCCCCGAGATCCTTTTTTCTCTATTCTCCTTCTTCTCTCCTTCAGTTCTCTTCTGTTTTCTTTCTGTTGATCCTGAAACTTGGCAAGAAACCGGCGGTGTTGACCACTGGCACAGCAAACATTTATTAACAAGCAATTAGACGAGCAATTTTGCAGACTATGTGAAAGGAAAGGAAAATTGATTCACCCTTCTCTTATCGAGGGTTTAGTTTTTTTCTCTCTTGGCAGATGCATCTCCCCTCAGCACCTTCTAAGAACTGTGTTTACATTTTTCATTTTTGTGCCTTACGCTCGTTTAATCTTTTTCTGGATTTAGATACTGTATGAAGGGCTTCATTTAGAGTCGAGATGCCTTATTCGCCACGCTAAAATTAAATCTTACTTCTGCAAAGTGATTGCTTGCAGGAGAAATGGAGAAAATTACCTTGAAAGAGCTTTTACTTTACAGGCCAATATAAGCGTGTTAAAGACCAAGGCTGTGTCTCAGTGTAATATAGCATACTAATTCTAAGCAGGCCAGAATATGTAATGTGTTCACAGTGGGAAAGTGACACATTAAGTATACTTAGGTAGTCGGTATTGGCACTAAAAACGCTTGGTTTTTGAAGGTGCTGTTGCTAGATACTATTGTCTCCCAGCGAAATGCACAAAAAAATGAGGAGGTGCTCACAGCTGCAAAACATTAAAACAAATAGCTGACAACTGGAGGAAGGAAAAAAACAGTCTTGAATCTTAGGAAAAACATGTAGCTTTTTCTTTGTGAAGTTTAATCAACAGTGGTATTCTGTTGATTAGTCCTGGTAAGTCCTGGTTGGATTTATGCGTGCACTTGAAGACCAGACCACCGGGATAAGCACGAGTGTAACTAATAACATTAATTATAACTGCATTCCACGTAGGTGCACAAGAGGCGTTGTTAATGTTATTAGTTACACTTATTTTATTACTATTTCCTGCTATCACATGTTAAACAGCTGTGAAAAGTACATCGGTTTCTTTTACTGCAAAGACGGTGTACTACAACAATTAGTATTTAGTACATACTCAATAATGGAGGTGGGACACAAGAAAAATCTATGTCTTGGATACAATGAATATCCAAAATATTCCTCTTTCTTTAGACGCCACAGTAGAGCGGTGCAACAAAGGATTACGTGAATTTTATCCTAATTTGATATTAGATACTGACTTTGTAGATTATGTACGCTGTTTTTGGAGGACAATGGAAAATATAATATATTATACTTTATATATATAACTGCACCAAGAGACTGGACAATGTACTATATTCAATACTTATTTTTATTTATCTTATTCTCATATATGTATTTATTTATTTAGAAATAATAATAATGCAATGAATGCATTTAATCGATACCCCAGGGGATGCTGAATTTAAAGTGTTTTTATTTGACCTATAAATAAATATAGTATAGTAGAATAGATGGTGTTTTGGTAGACTGGATGAAAGCTCGATTTCAGATCTATTTCTCTCCCTCCCACTGTCTTCCACTGATAGGTGAGTGGTGGGAGGATGTACACAGCTTAAGGTTTTGCCTCTCACCGTTTATCAGCTGGAAGTGATGGCTTCACACATCATTGCATTAGTCTGTCAATCAATAATATGACTTAATAAATCAGTCTTTGCTTTTCGAAGTGGACCATTTAGTGATACTGATGATAAAGAAACATACTCATTGATTCGTAACAGTGAAAGAGTTAACTTTATACCAGAGAGTAATATTGAGACACACGTGTCTCCATTTATTGCGCTAACAAACACATACATTACTATGGTTGTTTGTCTTGAGATTAACACATCTTATCCAAATACTAATCAGTTTCTGGGCTGGGCTGCTGCATGCCACAACCTGTACGTGTTTGTGTGTATGTGTACTAGTTCTGCAATAAAAATGCAGGTATGCAGCTGCTGTTTTACCATCTTCTTCATAGACACTCGCTATGTGTACAGTACATACGGTGTGATTGTTCCTTAGTTTGAGCTGATATTACCTTGGATGCCCAGGTAAGAAACACACACACAAACACACACACAGAGGACAGTCAGTCAGTCAGTCAGGCGAAGCTGCAGAGCGATCTGTAAGCTCAGTAATGAAAGTTAAAACAACACACAAAGGTGGACTATTGATTGTTTGCAGGGGAAGAAAAAGAAAAAGAGAACCAAGACTTTCCTGCTTGAGTTGAGCCAAATTACTCTACTGCAGTGTTATCCATCCTGTAATTTGGCTGACACAAGTTTTCAGCTCGTCAATATTCTCATCAACTCAACTGATATTAGTTTTTTTTTCCCCTCTATCTTTACCTGAATAAGTAATTTTTTTAGAATAATTTTCAGCTTGTCTTCTGCCCGGTCCTCAGACCTTTTACTGTTGTACTCACAGATATATCAGATCTACCTCTGTAGTGTTTCTTTTTTTCTGTCTAAACAAACACACACCTGCTGATTTGATTGCTGTGTTTATCAGCCGTTCACTTTTCCCTCGTTCTCCTGAAGGCCAGAGATACTTAGCCGCCCCAAAAAAGTAAATAAAATAAACTGGGAGAGATGCTGGCGCTGGGGCTCTCTGTTGCCATAGCGACCAACAGGCTCACCTGTTGCCAACGGTTCTCATCTTTTTTAAAAAGAGGAGAGGCATAGAAAGAGTGATAAAGGACTGGAAAAGAAATGCACGGCAGGGCTTTGAGAAGCACGTACAGAAAGAACGGTGTCAAGAAATATACAATCGATGCCTTCGTGGTGCAGTTAAAGGGACAAAGGTCAACACACTGTCTATTTATGCTGATCTTTTAGCCACTTAGTCCCGTTTATCCTGTAAAATGTTGAGGATTAGTCATAACTAAAAAGCTTTCAGCTTGTGTAGGAAATAATGACAATTTCAGTCGACGTAACGCTTGAGGATGAGTCATGTTTTTCAACCCTCATTACCTGAAGACTGTTAATGGGTGTTTTGTACTTCTAAACACAGCAGCCATTTAATTTGCAGTAACATTCAAATTCCAAACGATACGAAAAGGCTCTCCATTCGAGGACTGATTTTAATATTGTTCCACTTTTCTCCCACTTTTATTCCTCCACAGTGAGGAGAGCGTCTCCTGTTTTTAATCACTGTGAATGATTCCAGTGAGTCACTCTTGTGTGAGTGACTTTTGCAGACTTAAATTTCCTTATGAAAATCTCTGTTACATATGGAAATGTGGTTGGATGTGCCGAGGACAGTCATGATGTGCTAGCTCAAATTGGCTCACAACAGAGAATGTTTGTGTGTGTGTGGGGTGAAGAGGTGGCGAGCAGCAGGACTTTGCGGTCAAATGACTAGATTGTAAATTCAGTGAGTGGTTCGGGGGGCAGCGGGGATGAATGCAATTAGTCAAGTGACAGTTTTGATTACAAGGCTGTGGAGTTTGCATTTATGTGAGCGTGGACATGCAGTGTTTGTACTCATTCAAGTGACTACGTGATTCTGGGACTGTTGAGAGTGCGTGATACTTATCAGTGGTGAGATTGTTTACATGGCCTGGTGCACAATGTTAACACACAGTGATAGGAAACAGAGAACGAGAGAGATCTGGGCTCCACACGCAAACACACAGACGCAGTTTTTCTTTTCAGCTGTTTAGAGATTGTAAGGTGATGAGACAGAATATAATGTTGTATTATAGTTTAATCAGCAGATGATTGGAAAACAAAACGCAATCCTGAAAAGCCTCTTGCAGGTTTCGACGTGTGTCTGTGTTTGGGCAGATCAGAGGTACAATTTTTAACTGCTGATGGGTCACTATACATGACATTACAGACTATACCAGTGGTTCTAGCCAGTAACATACAAATGGCATAGCTACAGAGCGCTTTTAAGGTCCAGTGTGTAACATATAGGAGGATCTATTGGCAGAAAGGGAATAAATTATATTCATAGGTATGTTTTTCATTAGTGTATAATTACCTGAATATAGCAATCGTTATGTTTTCGTAGTAGTGCTAACATGTTTCGTTTTAGAAATGTTCTTTTACACTGTCTATTCATTTGTTTACATTCATTCCCATATAGTAAAATCTATTGAAAGCAGCCCATGTTAGTCACAGTGAGGTTCAAGCCTGCATTCATTTACATTATACAATGTAATGCAGTTTGCAGACTTTATAAATCAATATTATCATAACCTCTATTGATATCTAATAATAACTTAAATACTTAAAACTGTACAACCTGAGAAGGAGGATTACCTCCTATGTTGCTCCTCCTGAGGTTTTTTTCCATTTATTTCCCTGTTAAAGGTCTTTTGAGGGTTTTCCTTATCTGAATCAAGGATCTAAGGATAGAAGGTATCAAGTGATGTACAGATTGTAAAACCCCTTGTCCACATTTGTGATACAGGGCTATATATTTAAAATTAACTAGACTTCATAAAAGCTGTGAGGCTGATTCAAAACATAGTTGTCAGCTGTAAAACCAACACAATGAGTTGAAATGAGCTAAAAAGGCGTCATAGAGCTGAGTGGAACCGCAGCACCAGATGATTCACTTTCTGTCACTACAAGCAATCCCTTTGGTATTATAAATACTAATTTAATCTATTAGTAATATAAAAATAATGATTAGAGCAGCTTCATGGATGACCTGCAAACACACTGGTATGATCCTTTAATGTATATAGTCTCCAATACACACAAGAAGCACAAGAAATCTTTCATGACTTTCTTTCCATCAGTCTTTCATCCCTACCAGTCTGAGATTTATTCTGCACGATTCCCTCCACCTGCCTACCTGCTTTTCTATCTTTACACCTCTACTAATCATTCCAACTCCATAAATTTGGCATTTCATTTTAGTCACACTGTGTAAGAGATTTTATTTGTGCAACTATAAATAAGAGCACAGCTGTTCCCGGAGGAGCTAAGCTACAACGTGAATCTCACTGGAACATAATGTTACTTGTTTTATAACAGTCTTTATATTGAGTTGACGATTAATCATTATGATTTGAGAGTGTCACTTCTCTGGCGAACTGTAATAAATACTCATGGTAGAATGAGAATAAATAACCCACCTCACCTCATTTTGCATCTCATATCATGAGGACTACATCGTTTTAACATGCAAGACAATTATTGTGCCCTCAGGTGTTACTTGTTAGCAGATGTGAACATAAGCATTCACAAACTGACAGGCAGACGCACACACAGACGGGCATTTATTACACACCAATATACAGAAGAATCAAAAGAAGCTTTCAGTGGCTTTACTTTCACCCCACTGCACACAGACAGTGAGTGGGCCATGAAAGCATTCCCTCAAAAAAAAAAAAAAACTCAGTCAATGGTGTAAGAACGTCTGCCTCGATGAGTTCATGCATACACGCACAAGTTCAGACACCCAAACGCACACTTTTTCACCCAGTGAAGGAGCAGAGGTGTAAAATCCAAGTCAGGAGTTCTTTTAGTTTTCCTTGGAGAAACAAACAGCTTTTCAACAGGGAAGCAGGAGATGTATTGCGTTGTTCTTATCTTCCTATTTGCAGCTTTGGTTGTTTTGCAGCATTTGTTTTTTTTTAGCTCTATTGCTTTCCTCCCTCTCTCTCTCTCTGTTCTGTTGTGTACTAAGTATTTTGCTCTACAGTTTTAAATATTATTGTGTGCTTTGTTTGTGCAGTGAATGTAAATGTGTGATCTCTGTCTTGTTTTCCTTGTAGAGTAAATTCATTAGTGTGTATCACTATTGTGACAGGACCATTTTATGCAAATCTGTATGATTTAATCCTAATCAGTCAGTGTTTTTGTGTGTTTTTTCTCTTTGCAGACGACGGGCGAGACCCACCTGCTCCTCCTCCTCCCTGCTCTTCCTCTTCCACATCCAATACTCTATTGGAGGAGCGTAGGAAGAGCCACATCCCAGAGGAGTTTGCGGGCCTCCTTCATGGTTCTTCCCCGGCTTGTGAAACCCCTGATACACCTTACCATCTTTACAACCCCAAACCTCGCACATATGCCCCTACAGAAGTCCAGAGCAGCCTGTTGCAGACCCCTGAGTTCAGCATCGTGATTGGAGGAGGACCCACTCAAGTCTTCCCCAGGACAGGAAGCGAGTCGTCTCCTCAGTCAACCGCCAACGACCCCCAGAAGCCACAAGTGGTGTACCGGACTATCTTCCATACTAGGGTCAACCAGGACCAGGCCCGACCCAGGAATTGCGAGCAGGTTGATCAACCTCGTGGCTGGTCTACACTGGACCGCCCACCCTCCTTCTACTCTGGTCATAACGGGGAAGTTCCAGAGTTACGGGGGATCCACACAGGAGGTGTTTCCAAGGGCAGTGCATCAGGTGCTGGCTACGAAGAGCGGGCTTGCACCCTGGGGAGGATGAGGTCCATGCCCCGCAGTGTGTTGGACCTGCAGCTGTCCAAGTCTCTGTCCAAGTCTGATTCCAACCTGGTAGCTGTGTCTCCCATACAGGTAACTGACATGTCTAGACTTAGATTTGATTTCAATCTTCTTTTGTTACTCTCATCTAAAATGACTCGACGTGCAATCAAAGCATTAACGAGAGGATGATTTATAAATGGAGCTCAAGAGTTTCATTATGAAGACAAGTCTTTTTTCTCTGATACTGTCTCGTTCTTCTGAGACATTTATGTAAGAGGCCAAGGATGACATGAAAATCTCTTTTATAAAAAGTTTCTCTTTTTATATAAGTTCAGGTCAGCACCAAGATCTCAGTTAGCCATGAAAGCCAATGCATTTATTGTAAATATTCAGTTTTATAAATTATGCAGTCATGGAGGTAGTTTGCATCTTGCTGTATCATGCAGAGTGACTTCAGAAAGAGCAGAGAAACCAGTCCAACCAATTAGATAACTCACCAAACTGGGCCACAGTGCTCCCTGCTGTGCAGCACATTTTATGAAGCTTCTTTAATTCATTGAAAATAAATCATAAGCTAAATACATAGTCTGTTTGATGAAAAATGCTTCATTATGAAACTTTGATGAGCAGTGAAAGGACTCTCTAAACAGTTTTTAATGCTCAGTTCCATATTTTTACCGTTAAAGTATTTGGCAACCATTGTCTGTCGTTTGATTATGCTTGAAAACAAACCGTTTTTTTGTTTGGTCCAGGAGGAGCACGGCTGGGGGTCTGGATCTCGTGGCCAAGGACCTGGAAGTCCCAACCCAGGAGAGGGTGCTAGCCCAGGCGGGAGGCTGGAGAGAACACCCTCCTTCACTGCTGAGTGGGAAGAGGTAAGTTTTATGAACACTGTATTCACAGATGTGTAGGATATTAAAGTAAGAACGTGGTGGATTTCACAGAAGATAGAAATAAATGTGTCATGTTTTCACCACTCAGATTATTGAGTCTCTTTACTGTGACACTACATGTATTTCCATTGTAAAATATATTTAAACCAGCTTCTACAAGTGAACTATCTCCGCAGGGGGCAATTGAAACGACTGCACCCACAGCAGCGAGCTGCTTCAGTTTATCCTCCCTTTGAAATCCACTCGGCTACTACTGTGCAGAAGGATCCCCAGTGCTAATTTAACATGCTCCCACATTGATTTCGTCTGTACCCGGCACTGGAGCTGCAGGGAAGAACAGATATAAGACAGAAAGCAGTTTCTGTTATAGAGGGGGGAGAGCGGAGGTCGAGGGTGCTGTGTGTTTTGGTCTTTGTGTGTTTGTGCCTGGGGCTTCTTCGTGATTAGAGGGTCCTCTGACACAGATGTGATCCATTGACTGGACACCACTGTTTGATTTCGCCCCTTTATAAACTGTTTGGGTCACAGACACATTAGCTTCTGCTCACTGGTCATCATTCACACCACGGACGGCACACACTTCTACAAACTGATTCTTATGCGTGTTGAAAATGAAGAATCGTGTACCATTTTATTTTAGTTATGAACATGGCTTAATTAGTCAGTCTATTTTTAAAATAATGCTAATGTGTGTGAGTGAAAGTACATTTGTGCATGCCTGTCCACATTTGCATGTGCATGTTCATTAGTTCCTCAACACACCTCATAACTTGCTGATGGTGATGAATTACCATATGGAATTTCCCATAATTCTCAGCAATTAAGGTGACCTTTCCTGTTTAATTGCGTGCTACGGGAGGATGAGATAAGATGGCTTCAGGGGAAACTGTGGAGTGATATATGGGGATTTCAGAGGAAAAAAATAAAAGAAGTTGCTTTATTTGCAGCACATGCTCTGGAAAGAGTTGCATTATTAGCAAGAAGTGAGTCACGAGGGATGCCGCACAACAGTCAATGATCTGGAGATATCCATACTCATTAGTACTACAGGCATAATTAAGGTGGTTTCTCTATGTTACAAATTTGTGTTTTAATCTGGCTTTACCTTGAAAATGTGTTGGAGCCTGTAGCAAAATGTTGGTATTTCTGCCCATCACCACAGATGTAAATAATACAGATTTAATACAGAAAACTACAGAGATGATGAATCCCTTCAAGGACAATTCTGTAACAACATCTTGGGTTTTATATTTGCAGTTTTGTTCTTCTCCGCTGTCGGAAACATTTTAGTCACCTAGACAATTATTGAGATCTGGGCACATTCCAGTTTAAATATAATGGATAAGAAAAAATGGCAATCTGATCATCAAGACATTGGTTCAGTACGCTGTTACTGTATCCATATACTAGGTACACATGAACTGGTGCTTTGTGTGCAGTGACATATGCAGAAATAGCTGCCTGTTTATCCAGCTACTGAAATAAGGCCACCTCCATGGTTCACCAGCTTGTAAACACTGTTTGTTTTTGTCAGACCGGGCCCTTTAAACACTGGTTAGACCAGTTGCAGCAAGGCCAGTTCTCTCTGACCCGTGGTGAGCCAGCAGTCCTGACAGGTGGATGGATGTGGAGGTTGCATAGCTCAGTGGTTAGCAGCAGGTCCAGGGTCAGGGATGACCATTTGACAGCGAGCTGCCAGACACTAATGAAGCTACCGTGGCTCCCTCCAATTCAGTCTTCCTCTTCCTTCATCTCTGCTGTAACACATCTTTTTCCCCTTCTGCTCCTCCAAGCTTTTTTCAATTCACAGAGGGAATGACTGACATTCAGTGCGCTGGCTGGCGTAATGATCATGTTATGTGACACTTGAATCCAGAAATAGGGGTTAGCCTTATTACTGGGAAATGACTTTCCCATGCACATTCTGTACATCTCTGTAACTCTGGTTCTGTCTGTCTCTCTCTCCTATTTGTTCAGATCGACAAGATTATGAGCTCCATTGGGGCAGGAATAGGCAGTGGATTGGACATCAAGGAGGACACCTCAGGTAAAATACACACAAGTATATATACGGTTGAGTGTGAGTGTGTGAGTTAATCTGATTTAAAGGATTTAAAGATAATTCTGGTTTATTTCAGTTTGGGTCTTATTTTAGTAGTTTCGGACATCTTTACTGTTGGTTATGATAACACTGTACTCACCACAGTAATTGCTGAGATCTGGAAACACTGCGACATTGTTACAGTTTCTTGCCTTGTCAGACTTTTCTGTAACAGCCAGATAATCTAAACCACTTTATTTGAAGGTAACTCTGAAATGTGTGGTATGTTATACGATACTCCACTCTTCTTCCTTTCTAATTATTTTGACTTTCCTTTCGAACTAATAATAACATTTACTTAGAGCTGTGGTTATTTTGAAGGGGTCACAAGCCAAAAAGTTTAGGAAATGCTGGAGCTACAGACAGTTGACACGGGTGGCTTTGGGATGTGGAGAGCTAAAGTGACATTAGAGAGAGAACAGGTTATGTAGTTAAACATCCCTAATGCTCGCTGATCGAGGAGAAGGCCACAAACAGATCACGTTGAGTTAATTGATTGAGAACTGATAAGTGGAGCTCCAGAGAAATTAAAGGTGACAGTTGTCTCCCTGCTCAACATG
The DNA here is from genome assembly GCF_905237075.1 of Dicentrarchus labrax. NCBI lineage: Eukaryota > Metazoa > Chordata > Actinopteri > Moronidae > Dicentrarchus > Dicentrarchus labrax. The sequence continues at coordinate 15,599,393 of NW_026136724.1, read as the reverse complement.
CACTAAAAGCTTAATTCAATACAACCGATAGGAAAGATGCATTAAAACCAATTTGAATGATGGCCAAAACTACAAAATAATTAATAATAATAATTGCAATAAACCACAATGATCCTTTGATTTGTATGTGTGTGAGTGATTCTGCTTTTTGACTTTGTTGTCTCCATCAAATCCCGGTTGGTGCCAGTTTTTTTTCACCTGCGTACCTTGAATCCTCCGCTACTCATCTCTATTTACTGCGTTCATCCCCCTCTCCCTGTGTTAACTCCCCCATCCTCCACCTCCTGATCCCCTCCCCTCTTCCTCCTCTCTTTTCATCTATGAATGCAAAGCCTCTCCTAACCATGGTTACCACTGGGAGAAATCCTGTTTGTGCCAAAGCAGCCCCCCACCACCACCACCAAACACACACATAGCAACACCACAGCACACACCACACACACACACACACACACACACACAAACACAGACAAACACGTACATATACTGTAGATGCGCCTGCATACATACACCCAACGTGGTTTGTGAGTGGGAGGGAGGGAGGGAGCTCAGCTTTTTGCAGACAAAGAAGCTGGAGCTGTTGTGATGGCTATTATCAGCAGAGCGAGCCAGATATGTGAAGAGCGAGCAGGGTGACGATCGACACCCTGAGAGAAGATAGACACAGGAGGTAGACAGAGCAAAGTGAGCGAGGTTGAGAGAGAGTGAGGGAATGAAGGAGAAAAGCAGCGCTCAGAGAAAAGAGAGAGAGGGAGAGAGAGAGAGAGAGAGAGAGAGGAGGCTGCAGAAGCATACAGATGAGAGTGGGAGTACTTGATAAAGAGAAATCTACAGCGCAGGCAGCTCTCGCTCTCTCTCTCTCTCTTTGTCACACACACACACACTTGCGTGCGCACACACACACACACACAAACACACACACACACACACACACACACACACACACACACGCTCAAGGGAGCAGCCAAGCGAGCGCAACAGCTGAAAAAGAAAGCGGCTGCTGTGCTTTGCGCGACAAACACAGAGCCAGTCGCTTTTGCTTGCGGATCTATACCTCCAGTCTTTTCCAACACCCATCACTGGCAGGATTTAACCCCAGGACCGAAGCTCTTCTCTGGATACAACTTCAGCTTTTACCCCCCTCTCATCCTCCCTCTGGCTGGATTCAGAGACAGCATCATTTGGACGCCTTAACCTACTCTTTACCCACTTGCACCCTTGCATGCTGACCCCCTCCATCCTCACCATGCCTCTAGCCTAGCCTCCTCTTCCTCCTTTTCCTCCTCCTTCTTTCTTCACCTTTCCCTCCCCCCCTCTACCTTCCTCCCCTTTATTCTCCTCCTCCTGCTGCTGCCTTGCCAAAAGACTCCTCAAAAGCATGGCGGGCTCGTTCGACAGCCACTTTGCCCGCCATAACATGATGTGGCAGTGCCAGCTGTCTCAGCCGGACTGCCGCTGCTACCGCGTGGACGGCTACTCCCTACTGAAGCGTTTGCCCCTCCACCCCCTCATAGGTCCCCGCTGCCCGCTGCAGTCCGTGGGCCAGTGGCTCGACTCCATCGGCCTGGTCCAGTACGAGAACCACCTGCTGGCCAATGGATTTGACAACGTCCAGTTTATGGTGAGTGTTTTCAGTGTGTGTTTGTATGTTTTGGAGAAAAAGAAAAGGAAGCTGGAGAGATCTTGATGCTGGGAGTTTAGGATGGGATCTGTTTATACATTGGTCTTTCCTTTCTTGTTCTTTTTTTGTCTTTGCTTTGGCTGTGTTTTCTCTTTTTCTGTGCTTTAAATATAATCTCTCTGTTGTCCCATCTCCCTCTGAGCTCTCTCTCCTAGGTGTAGCTCATCATTTCTCATCATTTTCTTTGCAGTGATTAACATGACTAGTTGTGTCTCCTTCACTCTGATCTCTTTAATTTATTCAATTTCCTCCTCTTTGTATCCTCTTTTTTCTTCCTTCTTCCTTTGCAATCATTGCTGCCTCTCCCCACTGATGCCATGTGAGGTTCCTCCTACGCGCAGAAATCCTACGCCACTCTATCTCCAGCATCAAGCTGCACACATACATGCTAATGCTATTTTTTTTTACACTAAAAATGCACGCTTAAACCATGCTTGTTTCATGGCTTTTACATACACTACCACATGATCGCACATAGAAATACAACCACCTGTAGCCTGTGGATCAGAATGCAACCTGATCCTCTGTTTTATCTGATGGTTCCTTCATCTACAGTGACGTAGGAAGAGAAACTCACTGGGTCATTTCGCATTCAGAAACTCTCTTTTGATGTTGTGGGTGTGTGTACATGCGTGGGTTAGTAGGACTTATAGCCACAGGGAGACAGAGAGGGTAAGTGAACGACGGAAGAGGGGAAAGCGAAGAGAAGCGACGATGCCAAATTGAGAGAAACTGCAGCAGGGGCAGAATGATCGGAGACTTAGCAGAGGGATGCTGACTGGATGAGTTTAACTGGAGTTGCAGATAATCGCTGTTGGCGGGGGGGAGGGTGGGGGGGACATATCTCAAAAATTGCAACTTTCCAGGACTAAAACAATGTTTTGAGGTTTATGTATTAAAAGCAAACTACTAATAGTATTAGAGTAGTTTACCAACCTGTAGAGGAGAATGTGTTTGGTATATTTGACATTTCTCCCATTGAGGCTGTTAGCTGCTTTATTTTTGAGCAACCATACCTATAGGTTTCATCATTTGCAGCAGTTAAATATTCTTTCCTGCCGTGAAGTCAACTAAAAATATATGAAGACATATGTATATGTTTTTATGTGTGTGTGTTCTGGTCCTCCACTCAGTGTGACCTGCATCTGTTCATTTGGTTACCCTGGCAACAGGAGGAAATCAGAGAATCTCTGTTTCTTTTTTTGTGTGTTTCTCCCACACGTGGTCACTGGTCAGTGTATATCTATATGTTTTTGGCCACACTTCCTTACATCCTTAAAGGGTATTTTCTTTCCCTTTTTAAGTATTATATACAGATGAATTTTGGGGGCAGGTAGAAAATTGCTGTTAATTCTGCGTTTAAGGACCTCGTGTTGGCTCATCTACATTTAAACATCTCCGACTCTGCAGTGGTTGATTATTTCTTCCTACTAACACATCAACATGCGAAGCTCAACAGTACTCTCCTCCTTTCACCCTCTCTTCTTTCTTTTACTGTGCTCCTTCCTTACTCCTCCTTTATTTCCTTATGCCAGTTCAAGCTGATTGAAAAACATGTTGCCAGAGCAAATCCATAAAGTAAATAATACATAAAATGATTGCATTACAAAAGTGGTGATATAATCCAGCACATGGAGTGAAACAGCTATTTATTGATAGCATAAAATAAGCGAGAGGAGAAATACATAGCAACATAAAAAAGAAAAATATCTATTACTATGTATTACTTTCTCCTTCTAAATCCTTGAACAGTAATGCCTCCAGCATAAATGTTAGTTATCCTTTTCTACATATTCTTTATGGTTTGCATTCCATGCTGTTGTAAACAGTTTATTTTATTTACCCATAATCTGTGCTAGGCAAGGGTTTTTTTTACATAAAAATATACATTTATTCCTTAAGGGAGTATAACGTTGCAATATTTGCATCATTAACCTTTTGACTTTTTTCCAAATTTGTTTGGGTGTCTCTTTTACCAAAAATGAAACTAAATTAAAACTGAAAGCAGCCATAATTGAACAAAAACAATGAGCTGAAAGAGCTAAAACACTCCGTAGAGTGTGGCCCTTTGAAATTACACAATGTAGTTTTACACTAAATTGAAAAGTTACTTGAAACAGTTTACAGCATTTCTTTCTTCTTAGTTTTTCACTCTCAGAAATAACTTTTATTGTCATCTATCAGTAAAGGAATTCACAGCCTAACCAAATAAATACAACCTCTCCTTCGTCACAACTGCCATCCATTAAAACTTCAGATCTGATTTAAGTCAAACTTGTTTTCTATTAGCAGAGATCACGTCTTCCAAATGTTTGCTGTCTCATATTGAAGTCTTCAAAAATAACTTTTTTTTGTCACTTGCTGTGTATTTATATTGAATCTGTTTTCCTACAGTTGTAAGCAGGTGAATGTGTCGAGGTACGAATCATTGCTGCAGTTGTCTGACTGTCCAGGCAATCATTAATGTCACACATACTGTTCACATAAGCAGTATTTTCTTTTAGCTCAGAATGTCTTTTCTCTATTAATAATGTCCCCAGGTGCACCCTCCATTCATTTACACTCCCACACATATATGCCATCATGTCAGCGTACCAACGTATCGTATTTTACGCTCATTTGCACCTAGTTTATAGTCGCTAACAGTTTTTGGCAGTGCTTCTGAGAGACTTCTCTATTCTCCTGGCCTCGCCCCTCTTGTCTCAAAGTGTTTCTCAATAGCTCAGTTGTCTCCTCTGAAATGCCTTTGGATACAATTAATATTGAAAAGAGCTAAGATGAAACAGCTAAGATGACTTCAAAGTCCCTTCTGTGACTGGGCCTCTCTCCGGGTCTTTCTCTGTTTAAAGTTTTTGTTGCGTCCCACTTGCCGAGTGGAGTTTTTAACCTCTTTTTTTATTGTTCAGGACTAAACAGGAAGACTGTTAATGTTTTCCGACCTTGGGAAAACTCAGTGGCTGCCACAAATTGATATTAATGCAGTTGAGGCACGGACTACAGGGATTACATTGGTATTTGCAGCGCTCCTTATTATTGTTGGCTGTGGATTCTTCAAGGAGAGGTTTGGGTCGAATTCATTTCAGCACCACTCAGTATGGGAAATCAGGTTAAATGGCAGATTCAGACTGAAACAAGTCAGCGCATTAGAAAATAAGTTAATTTTTTTTTTCCATTTCAGGGCCAGTTCAAGTTCATCTGTAGAATTGATTGGTTTGCAAATTAATTTGACCTCGAGTCTGATCTGAATCAGTGTATGACAGCACAAAGGCTGCATGTGCTGTGCAGGAATGTATGCATACATTCACATGTACACATAAACATGGACTAGTCCAATCTCCCATTACCATTTACCACTAATGGGGGTCATTAGAGTGGGCGTGTCTGGTCACCTTAGCCAGCTAGTAGAGGACAAGTGCTCCTAGACTGATGGACAAATAGCAAAGGGGCGGAGTGGTTGTTATGGAGACAAGGTTTGATATGAAGGGCACTGGATGGAAACTAATCACGCCCATGTTAAATGACTGTACATGCACATTCCTACTGTATGTGTGTGTGAGAGAGGGAGGGGGGGAGTAGTAGACAGAAAGTGGAGCTGAAAAAGGAACATATATTACATGCAGAAGCTGCAACACAGCGCTAAAAAGAGCCATTGACTTCGAGCCACTACCCACATTAGCCTTCTTGCTACTCTCTGTTCTGATACAAACAAAGCCACACACCTTGTCTTGCACTTTGGCTTGCTGAACAGCTAACAGGGAAAGCTAATTAGACACAGGCTTTTTCTTCTTTTCAATAAAAAAAACCCCCAAAACAATTAACCTACCCTTATTGATTTTTTTGGCCACCTGGGGGTAGTGCAACAAGCTGTAAACACAACAGTGTCACCTGAAACAGTTAATATGTTGAACTTGTTTGCTGCAGACACAGCACCTCTAGTGTATTAGCATTAACCTAAATTTGTGTTTCTGGCCACCCTATAAATAAATATAAAGTATATATATAATATAAAGTCCTAATGATCACTCTCCTTCTCTGTTTGGTTTCTACCAATGTCTGAGGGTTAAAAAATACTCCACTATGTACACCAGCAAGTCATTAACTTTGGTGCTGGGCAGATAGTGTACAGTGGGTTGAGGAGAGCTTTATGCTGAAAACAGCTACTTGTGGAAACTATACTTATTAAAGCAATGAGACTGGAACAACAGTAAAGTTGCAGGCTGTAAAACCACAACATTGAGCTTAAAGAGCTAAAGGACTTTTGAGGAACTTCAGTCTGGAGATAAATCCCTGTGTAAAAACATTGATTATTTCTGCTTTAAAGAAAGAAATTCTATTTCTGTATTAGCTCTATTTTGGTCTACACCAACTCTTTCAGCTGCTAAATGCACCACTTTGTTCACCATCTGTTTTTTTTTTGTTTTTTTTGCTGGTCAGGTAGCACACAATGGCTTTATTGGAGCTTTTTCACTGAAAACAGCTGCCTGTACACCCAGTCTGGAAACAGTGCTTATTAGAGCAGTGAGACTGAACCAAAACAGTGAAGGTCCATCACGCATTTCATCATTTTGTAATATCATCCATTGTCTATATAGGAATATTTTATTATACCAGCTTTAAATGATTAAAAAGTCACTTTGACATGATGTGGTTACAGTTGAAATATTAAGCTGTTTTTATTGCAACAACGTACAAATGCATCTAATCATAAAAATGATTGAAAGCAGTGTCTCAAGTTCTTGCATTTTCAAAACCATTTAACGGAGGATCTTAGGAATCTTTATGGCACTCGTCTGTATCAAAGAGCCAAATTCACTTTGCTTAGTACTCTGACTGCAGTCACACTGTCCCTATTAAAGGACTAGTGTGTAGGATTCAGTGGCATCTAGCGGTGAAATACAAATGCAGTGTTTGGTTTGGCTGTTCTGGGCTACTGTAGAAACATGTAGGTTCAACATGGCAGCCTCCGTGAAAGAGGACCGCTCCACCTGTAGATAAAAAGGGCTCATTTTATAGGAACAAAAAACTTTCAGGCAATTCTACAGTAATGAAAACATACCTATGAATATTACATTCCCCACTTCTGCCAATAGAGCCTCCTAAATGTTGCACACTGGACCCTTGACGTGTAGACACTTAGAAATGTGACCAGAATATGGAAGTTAAAAGAAGAAACGGACGGAGGCTGAGAGTCAAAAGATTAAGCACGATTTGTTATAGCTCACTTGAGAGATAACATCTCGTAAGCGTCACAGAAACAGATGCTTTGTGGATTCTTGAAGCACTGAGACACACAAACACTGTTGTGAACGGTGAAAGAATTTCATGTAAAAGCCCTTTTATCATGACACTTTTTTTATTTGGCTTCAAGCAGCACAATAAATTGAAAGAAAGATAGAAGACAGAGCTACAGCGGGGTTGGGTTTGTACATGGAATTACAAAAACAAATGGGTGGCAGTACTAGATAGATAGCAGAAACGAAGAGATAAAGCATGATATTGTGCAGCGCATACTAAAGAAACAGCAGCTGATAACAGCAGCCGTGAGGCTAGAGAAATGAATTCGACCCAACTGCTCCTCAGAGGGAGGAAACAACAATACTTGAAATGAAATTTTGTCATTATCCACATTTCGTTCAAAGGTGGCACCTCTAATCCTCCTCATAAAGGACTTTATTATTCTGAAAGAAACATTCTTATGAATATCAAACTGCCACCATGTTGGTGAAATTTAAGTCACTGCTTCTTCACTTATGCAAAAAAAAAGATAAATGTAACACCAACAAGTTTGTAAAGAAACCAAAATGAATTGGAATTACAGACTAAAAGTGCAAACGAGGACAGAGAAAAGACGAATAAGTAAGAGAGAGGCAACAAAACTATGAGAAAAAAGGACTACTTCTTTGATAGCAGAACAGAGAGACGAGGGAGAAAAGGCGACGGATGAACAGAGGCATGAAAGGAACAGAACAGAGGAAGAGCAAGAGATACAGTAGGCCGAGCATGATTTGTACTACTCATCTAAGCCTTTTGGTGCCAATAATGGCCTTCACTACCATCACTGAATATCAATTTTTTGCCCCATATCTACTCTTGCCTCAACCGCCAGCTGCTGTGCATGAATTTTAATTCCTACGTTCAGAGTGTCTGTGACCCACTGTGGCGCCGTTTTTAAGCGATGTGGTCAAAGTATCACAAGCATACCACAGGCCATTTTATCAACACTGTGGATGCTGAACGCCTTCCGCAACCAGCAAAATAGATTTTTAGTGTTTATACCAATGTTGCATACCAAGTGAATTCAACATACATTTGCAAGATAGAATAGCTGTCTTTACTTTTACAATACAGAACAATGTGGGCATTAAGAGGAAAAGCTGAGTCTAGAAAATGTACAGACATTACATGGCTTCTCTCTCATTTATCCTAACTCAAGTTACATTGATCGATGTGATATTTATCCCCTGATCCATCATATGCACTTTGAAGTGGCAGATATGGGACAAGCATAATGTCAAGACAGAATGGGAAAGAGGACAGGATTAGAGAAAGAACAAACATTAAGGAACTCAATCTCTTCCTATCAGGATTCCAACAGGGAGCAATTAGTTATGCCTTTGAATCCCCCCACACTCAACTCTGCGCTGACTCTGTGAGTCATTATTCTCCTGCGAAGTTGGAGCACGGTAACTCTAACTTACTTCGGCTTTGGACTGTGTTCTATTAATCAGCCTGGGAGCTGATCTATGAACTGCACTCGTTTCACAGAGGGCCCGGGTGTACAGGTTGGTGAGGAGAATGTGGAAGGAATAAGTTTAGCCACAGGATGAGTCCAATCAACGGCTGCAGCAGCACAGTGACAGACTAGTGGAGCCCTGGAGACAAAGTTAAACTAATAAGCTTGCAGCAACATCACTCACTTTTTAAGAGGCTTTTTATTCTCCAAAGTCTGTTGACATTTTAAACTTCCATTCCTCAAGGTAAAGTTTTAGACAATCTGCCTGGGCACAGAGGGTATGAAAACATGATGTGAAAATAAACAAGTACATGGATTAATAAAATGAGAGCATGGATTAATATACCGTGTGTTTGGTTTAACAGTCTTTGCGCATGGATTAATAAACTGAGGAGAAGAAATCATTTGGAATAGCAGAGTAAAGATGCATTAACAAAAACAGTAATTTTCAGTATGCACCTTTGACCTTCAGAATAAAAGGTGTGGGTGGGTTAGATCGTTTTAGATACTATAATTAGTTATTTTATATGCTTCTACCCAATAGTGAATGCACTCATTAATAATAGGTGTCAGAAAAGCACTGAGATGACTGTACCAGATATTCCAAGCGTACAGTATGTTGCACATACAGTACGAGGGTCAATCAGCTATGTCTTAATGTCCTGTTTGATCTGATTTGAATATTAATTCAGTGTTTCTTACCAAAACTCTTTGTTTGTTCTTGCAAGATGCATTTACTCCCTCATCTGTCAGCACTTGCAAAGCAAATCTTTTACAGTATTTTTAAACCTAGATGTTTATATGAATATTGCTAGCCAAGTTGCTACATTTCGTTTCCATGTTTCTGCCACCAGTTGTCAATCAGTGAAATAGTCTAAAACTGGTGCACTAATGTGCTAAACCTATTCCAAGTTAAGCACCATGTGCACATATTACTAAATCCGTATTTCTTCCTACTGTATGACTCCATACAACTTTACAAATTGTCCTTGAGTTACATTTTGTGTGAGGTTTTCCAGCATTGTCCTTATATTTAAAAGTCCAGTGTGTTACATGAAAGCTGCCATGTTTCTATAGTAGCAAACCAACACTGGTTCTAGTTGGGGCCATTTGCGTTTTTTGGGGCCATCGTAGTTTCTCCTTTGAGCTTGGACGGGGAGAGGCCTAAATCCTACACACTGGTCCTTTTAGGTGGAGATCCACACATTCATTTCTGGGAGATGCTCAGTAAACAACCGCAGTCTTCAGGACTAGCTCAGATGGATTGCTCAAGGGCTTCTGGTTACTATAATGTTAACTCCAGCACTGCTCCAACATTTCCTGAATAACCCTCCACCTTTCTTCTATGTTTGATATTTAAGTTGCTTGTCAAGTCTCGGTCTGTTTGTAGACTGGGACAGTTCAAAGCCCTCCAGTTAAAAATGTAAATGTCTAGTAATTAAGTGTGTGCTGATCTAGTAGCTTTGGCTAGAATATCTGGATTCTCAAAAGTAAAGCAACCTGAACGGAGATTTCTCTGGCAAACGTTCTTCAAGATACCGCCGTGAAAGACAAACGACAGCTATCTGCTATCTAGAATTAAAATGTCACAGCCTCGAAGCAAAATGTCCTTTTGGAGGGCACAGTGGTCCCCAGAGCCAACTTCAGGACAAAAGTAAACTAAAGTAGAGGGAGGAAAAATCAGATATCTGCTATCTACCTGCTTTTTCTTCTCCTCGTCTCTTGGATGTTTATCATTATTATTAGTTTGACATGTAGAGGGACTGACAGTTGTAATCCTTCACTTCTACCTTCTACACCTGTGTGTGTATATGTGTGTGTGTGTGTGTGTGTGTGTGTGTGTGTGTGTGTGTGTGTGTGTATGGTCTGAGACTGAGACTGCCTCCAGGCTGGTCACACGGTCCCTCTCCTGCTATTTCTTTACCATCATTTTGATGATTACCTTACTTTACTTTTCACTTCTGTCAGAATCTATATTTCTGATGGTATTTCTGGCTGACTTGACTTTCTCATTGCTGTAGCTGTCTTCACGCACACCACATCTCTTCCAATCCCTCCCTGATTTCCTCCTTTCCTCTAATTATCTGTCTGCATGAAGACTCTTTCTTACTCTCTGGAGGGGGGATGACGGAAAGGTCTGTTAAGGTTTCCCATTGGATTAATTAAAGGTGAAACTCTGAATGATACTCTCACAGGCTGCTGCGTGTGAGCCAGAATCTTAAATAAGAATATCAAACTTGCCCTCTACTGCTCCATAAATGCTAACGTTAGCTGTTGTTTTGTTACTCTCCAGGGCAGCAATGTGGTGGAAGACCAGGACCTGCTGGAGATTGGGATCCTCAACTCGGCCCACAGACAACGCCTCCTGCAGGCCATCCGGCTGCTGCCCAGGGTCAGTACTGCAGCTGATACATCCAACAAGAACATCTCAGCAAGCTCTGATTAACATGAACTAAATCTGAGCTTTCTAATCTGTGGTTATCATAAATATGAATAATATATGAACTTCTTAAGTCTATATATATATTTTTTTTTTTTTTTTCGGTTGACAAAATAAAAATGAGAACTGATCTTCACCTCTAGCTGCAGCCAATCTGTTTCGTTAAATCTCTTGCTCCATCTGTGTTTCCATGTGATTTAACTCTCTCTGTGGGTGGTAAGGTTTGTCTTTGTATGTTCTACAAAATACTTAAAGACAGAAAGAGTGGGATTTTTTTCGGCTGCGGCGTGAAAACGCAACATTCAAAGTTAGCCCCTCCTCCTCGGCTTAACGCTTCCTCTTGGATGTGTGTTTAAGATCTGGCAGCTGATCTGTACTTTCCCGCCCTCACACCCTGCACGCTTTTATTGGCTGGGAGCTACACACACACTGCCCAAAGGGTGATGCCTAGAAACGTCAACAAATGGCAAATAAGAAGTACAGGCGGAGGGCAGGGTCTCTGCAGATACAGACACCGCCACACACTCCTTGCGGCATCAAGGGGATGAATGATTCAGGCACACAAAGATGTTACTGGAGATCACAGCATCCAACTCTGATTGAACTCTGATTTGTTACTTAACAGTTGCTTAAAATTGACCAATGGCTGTTGAAATAATACAGAAAATATTTACAGACTTGGGAGAGAAGTTTATGTTTGCATGTGCGTGAGACAGAAATTAAGATGAAAGGTGTGTGACTGTATGGGTAGAGAGAGAGAGAGAGAGAGAGAGAGAGAGTAAAAAAAGAGTCTGCAAGGGAGAGGAGAGAAAGAAAAGGAGGACTCTAAGCTCAGAAATAAGCAGGTTTCATACAGACACTCAGCAAACTTTGATCTCCAGTCGCCTCTTCTCACCCCCTCCAAAACACTGTGAAAAAATTAAACCTTTAACTTTTGTCTGCCATCACACACATAGGCAAACACATGCTCAGCTTGGGTGGAGGATGTGGGATGTGAGATGTTGGTTTGAAGCACCATAAACTCTCTGAAGTTGTTTTGACTGTCAAAATAAAAGTGAATGAATTATGAATTATCTGCGACGCTCTCAAAGCATCTCACTCAAGGCAATAACTCCCTGCTGTTGGCGTCCTATTCTGCCCTTTCTCAAAAGTTAGGCTTGTGTTTAGTTGTTTGCACTGCAAATATTTGAGAAGTACGTGATTTTATTCCAGCATGTAGTTATAAAGCTATGCTCTATCCTAAAAGATTTACTCTTCTAGAGCTCAGCATCTCTTGTATTCCTCCTGTACTCTGCTGAACTATGGAAGGTCTTTTATAATAGAATAAATCTTTAATGATCCTCATGTAGAAATGAGGCTGTTGCAGCAGAATGAAGACAGAAGATGGGGGGAAAAGTGCATTGCAGCAATCAAATATGGTGTAAATAGAATTTGAACAGTCTTGTTATGTAAGAAACGTAGGCTGTAATGAAGTTAGCATTTGTACAGAGTGTACCTTAAGACACCAGCTGTTCTATGCTACCAGGCTCCAGGTCAAAGGCAGTGTACCATATGGGCAGAAAAACACATCCAACATTTCCTCACAATATCACTATATTTATGAGAATATAGAGGAAAACAAAAACCTACATCATGAAACTACCCAAGCAGAGAATGTGCAGAGGTGAAATATGCTCAGCAGTCCAGAATATGTTTAATATACTTCTAGTAAATAACTGCAGAAAAGTAATAAAAAGCTAAAAATACAGAAGTGGAAAGATCACCTCTTACGCTCTTTCTCCTTCCCGTCTGTACCAAAGGTGCGACCCATCGGTTATGATGGCAACAACCCCACATCGGTGGCAGAGTGGCTGGAGTCGTTGGAGCTCGGCGACTACACCAAGTCCTTCCTCATCAACGGTTACACCTCCATGGAGCTGGTCAAGAAGATCTGGGAGATTGAGCTCATCAATGTAAGTCACATAGTTATTTTCACTGTGTTTTCCATTTTAAAGGACTTTTATTATGATCTTATTGCCAACAAATCCCATGAGAAGACCAAAATATTGCCTATGTACCCAAATCTTGATATGCAGTATATTTATGTCATAAAACCTCCATATGTATTAATTCATCGTGAGAAATAGTCCTCAACAATTACAAAATACTAACTACAATCCCTGGCTGTTTGAGGAAATGATTCAGCCTTTAAAAAAAAAATGACACTATACATTTGTGACCTGTTTTTAAAAGGTTATGTATTAATTTTTTTTAAGAGCAGGATACTCAGTTTCTTCTTTCTGAGAAAATAACATTGATGATGGTTTGACAACATAATCTTACAAGATTACTAGACCTTTCAAACACATCTAACGGTCTTCATCAGCAGTTAGAGTTTGCTCAGTTACTTAATGCTATGACCAAAGGAGGTGGTGTCTGAAAGACATGGGCATATACCAGGCAGGGAGGGTCTAATGAAATAGGCCGTTTAGCTGCATTATGGGAAATGTAGGTAACCAGCCAATACCAGGAACTAAAAGTCCAGATATTTCAGCCTCTGCTGCTTCGATTTTCTGAATGTGTCTTCATTAGGAAGGAATTGTCTTGGTGTTGAATACCACAGACAGAGTAGGGAAGTAGGAAAGTATTGAGTGATAGACTTAAACATTTATAGTTTTGGTTCTTTCATGTGATGTGATATGTCAGATATTTGACTTGCTTTTAGTGTGAAAAAACTTTTTGTTTTGTTTTTCATTCATGTGAGGCTATCTTGATACTAATACAATAATCCCTGTTGTGTCAACACACAGTCTTATCTCTTACTTTAGAGACATTTATGTGGCAGGTCAAACTGCTCCCTCATAGACAGATATTAACTACACCTTTAAGCTGTGGAAAACACCCTTTTAGCTTAAATGAGGGCTTCTGATGGATATATTTGTTGGGGCTTTGTGAAGCTGAATGCTTGTTGTGCTGTCCTCATCTCTCACCTCGGTGACAGACTGAATTTGTTTCTCTTGCTCAATATATCACACTAGAGACCCATACATCAGTTCTCACAGAGGCTTTGTCCTTTGGATTATCCAAAACGCAGCTGATGTCGATGTGAAAGTTCCCTCTGTGGGAAGGATGCTGAGGCCATACAGTGCAGAATGCCCATCAGGCATTTCTTCTCATTACTGTGCAATGCGTGCTAAGAATACAAACAGGAAGGAGGTGCATTTTTTCTGTTACATCATAACCTTACTGCATTATAGCACTTTCTCTATTTTACTTCTTGTCATAACAGCTCTTCGTCTTGCTGTAGAAGTTTGTGGTTTAAAATGTGCGGTAATAAAGAGCAAGTAGATAGTTTGCAGCTGCTCCCTCTTGATTGAATTCTCTCCTTCTGCAAATATCAGTAAAGCTGGATAATAACAAGGTTTGACATTTGAGCTCCTATGTTGTCACAAGTAGTGCAGGTTTATGATTCAATTTTTGCCAACATAAAATCTTCACTAGAGTTGGGATTTGCTGCAGCTTGATCTCATCGGCGTGATGTGCTCCTTTGATGCTCAGAGTGTAACGAAATCATGCTCGATTGGAGAGGGCGCCCGCCTGGCTGATTTCAATGAGAGAGAGAGAGAAAGAGAGAGAGTGAAGGGGTTTTTTCCTTCCCAGCGGAGGATAAAGTGATAAAGTGATGAGTGATCAGCTGGAGGAGGTGGAGAGGGAGTTATATAAGCATGTGGGATGCAAGATGTTTCACAGTGCTGGGGATGCCGCCCACATGCTGCACTTGAGTGAGTTGTGTGTGTGTGTGTGTGTGTGTGTGTGTGTTTCTGGATGCATATGTGAGATAGAGAAAGTGTTAATACATGCTTATGTGTTTATGTATGCGTTTTAAATGTATCACTTTGTATCACAAGTGAAACTATACATCAATCTCCTGTTATGGGGTACAGAAGAGCCTTAAATGATGTTCATATGAAGCACATATGCACGACATACTCCTTCAGTATGCCTATTTAGACCTAGACATGTGCATGTAAATACAAATAATGTATAGCAGAAGGATTCTGTCTATATGAAGAATTGAGTGACGCTGCACTGCAGCTCAGAGTGGAGCCACTAGAGGCTGCACAAGTACACAACAAGGCCACAATAACTTGTACTGTGATTGTACTTCAGTGTTTGGACAATTAAGGGAAAACGTAACACAAAACTTGCTGCAACATATTTTAGACAGTACAATGCTCCTGTGCACAAAGACAGGTACACAAAGATACTTTATCTCATGTGTCACTTAACTCCATGTATCATATTTTCAATTAACTTTAAAGTCATAGGCAGTTTCCTGGAATGGTTTTGTAATGCAGGTGGTGTTTAATTGATACACTTCCAAATAATTAATTACAGTTAATTGCTAACATAACTTAGAGACATGGATAAATAATGAGACACTACCAGAGCAGCTCTTAAAATACTACAGGAAACCTTTGATGCATTATATTCAGTTAAAGCTGAACTATTTTGCTGTCAACCATATATTTAAATAGTTTTATTGAATTTGTTGTAGGTTGCCTACATTTGCAAAATTAAGAAAAATACAATAAAAAAGAAGAGGCCCAAGCACACTCAGTAATCTATTCATGCATAGAAAGTCTTTCACAGCAATAAGAAAATGAACAATTAAGGAACATTTACTTGATTGCCTGAATAAATATAAAAAAATATACTTATAGACTTCCCCTATCATCACTATAGTACTATGTTTCATAGTTATGTCTAGAAATCATCCTTGGAAACTATACTAATACTACTATACTAAGTGAAAGTGTTAAGTGGAAGTCATGGGTAAAATAAAGTTACCCTTGACTGGTCTGACCTCAACTCCATCCAGCACCTTTGGGATGAATTTAAACGCAGACCTTATCGTATGGGTGAAATGTCCAGCTGTCTACATACTTTTGGTCATGTAGTGTGTTTGAAGCAGATCTAATCGATCGTGTGTGAGTGTATGTGAGAGTGGATGTCTGCTGTACAAGCTGTCCTTATGACTGCGTACCACTGCAGCAGTACGCTGTCACTGAAGTAGTCTCTAGGGCAATGGAGAGGTCACTATTGTACCTGAGAAAGAAAGAGAGAGGTCTGTGTGTGTGTGTGTGTGTGTGTGTGTGTGTGTGTGTGTGTGTGTGTGTGTGTGTGTGTGTGTGTGTGTGTGTGTGTGTCTGTGTGTGTCTGTGTGGTGAGAGATACTGTAGTGGAAGATTAAAATAGAGTGATGTGGGGAAGGACATATAGTTGTAAGAGAAACAAGGGGATGGAGAGAGAAAGAGGACAATGAGTCTAAATAGAATTTGGCCACTGCTTTCATGTAATCACCAGATAATCGCTATGGGCAACAGATGCTGTGGTGTCCAGGGAGACAAGAGAGGAGCGTTAAGCATTGTTGGAGCATTTTAAAATAGAAGGATAGAAGTGTAAGTGTGTGTGTGTGTGTGTGTGTGTGTGTGTGTGTGTGTGTGTGTGTGTGTGTGTGTGTGTGTGTGTCCTTTTTGATTGGGCACATATGTGCAGTCCTGCTGCCGTGGGATTACAAGAGTATTTCAAAACACCTTATAATCCTGCCTGTCCACACTCACAACATACTGCAGACACAGAGCAGGTGCAGCGCGCTCTCCCTCTGCCTGCAGTATATATGTGTGTGTGTATGTGTGTGTGTGTGTGTGTGTGTGAGAGAGAGAGAGAGAGAGAGAGAGAGAGAGAGAGAGAGAGAGAGAGAGAGAGGATGTTTGCAGCTGTGGTTTTATGTCATCAGAGTAGTTTGACTCATCTTAGTTACACCTGGTCCAGGTTAACTGTTACAATTTAGTCCACAGGAAGAATATTAGCCGGCTATTCCAGTATATTAAAACTTGGGTCTTATTTTGTACTTTTGACCATCATTTTGTAGAGTTAGGATAACATGTAATCTTCATTTTCCCAAACAGTGTGAAAGCTGAGGCCAGAACTCTCTTGATTTGTTTAAAACATTTACAGAAAAAAAGACTTTAATCTCTGTTTTATAGTAACAATATTAGAATAATGATATAACTATCAAAGATAGTCACACCATGAGAGGTAGTTAATAAGGTCTTATTTTCCATTGTTGTTTGTATGTTCTTTGTTTGTTTTTAACCCTTTGCAGTTGAGAACCTCCAAATAAGTTTGGCTTAAAACCTGCATTATCATCGTCTTTTTATTCTTCGCACAGTTTTATTTTTACTGATAGAAATGATGATCAAAACTACAAAAACTTAACCCTAAAAAGTCTCTACTAAATTAACTATGCCAACATCAGTTTCACATAATAGAGAATAAGGTGTACATATATGCAGTTAGTATAGTAAATGTATGTACAGTTATTCATGGTTAAGTATAAAAAAAAGCCTCATACTGTATAGTAGAGTGGGAATTAAAGGCCCTGAGAACATGAAATGAATGAGATTTTATACCTTTTGAATTATTAAATTAATATTAATAGTTAATAAGAATTCAGTATTAAAAATGGTTGTGTAAGTGTGCACATACTGCTTATAATTGGAGTTTTCATACATTGTGCTAAGATTTGACTAATCATATGCCACTGAACATACCGAGCCAATTTGCTTCCACCTATAGTGCTAAAATGTTCACAAAGTCGATTAACAGCAAATTACTAAATGATTACAGATTTTATCTTTAAGTAATTTATCAAGTAAAAGAAGAACAATTCGGTGGTTGTAACGATCTAAACGATTTCTTGCATTCCTGCGTATTAGACCATTGTAAATGGAGTTCTGTGTGTGAGAGGGCAGCAGGTTTTGAACGTCTTCAGGGAGCTGCCATTTAAGCTGCTTTGTCTCCTTAATTTCCCCCTGAACCCAAACTAATTTAGAGGACTGTGTCAGGTACTTGAGAATGACATTATGACTCTATCAGCCTGCTTTTAATATCACGAGTCTCCTGATAAAAATCTGTCAACTGTCTCAAGAATAATATACTGTCATAATCTTCGCTCTATGAAGCTTCGGGGCGCAACCCAGGCAATGAGAAAGGCTTGTTTGGTAACGTCTTAGCCAGATCTGGACTGACATGTTGACTTTGAAAGCTTCATTGTGCATGAACATTAGACACCATTAGTACTGTTAGGCTGACGGTCAGTCTGATTCGCTTTTGACTGGAAAAAAATGGCTTAATTGTCCTGTCAAAACCAGGAGGTGTTTGAAAATCTTTTATCAAGATTTGCATAAAGATTAATTCTGAAATAACATTTAGTTTAGAAGCCTGTCTGTAAAAGCTTTTTTAAAAATTATACCGTATCTTTAGCCAGACAATAACCTTTGATTGAGGGGATTTAGGATAAATGCATCCAAAAAGACGAATGTTGGTAAAAATACAATTAATTATAAGATGAACGTGATAATGCTTCTAAACAGCCTTCTAAATGTTTTCATATTTTATTATAGTTTGAGGTGTCTGTCTGTGTCTTGTAAGAGGGTCTTTTGTTCTGAAATAGTAGATGACTGGACAGCCTCATATACATATTAATTTCCCTGCAGTGCAGTGAGCGTACAGACACATCGTGTATAAATCCACATGGTGGTGCTGCTGCCTCTCAGTTCAGTCGGACCACCTCGTCTTGATGCGAGTAAAGTACAAAACAACTGCGTCAAGGCTGCAAATTGCTCTCATTTCAAGTGAGTCCTTGGAGAGCCCAGAGCGAACCAATTAGAAATGGATTTCGTTTTGGAAAACCACGTTCACGACGGTGGAGTGCAGATAGTTTCTGGTCCTCGAGGAACAATTCCCTTAATGTTTTCTAGATAAGTGGACCCTGATATCACAGAGAAGAGTGCCCTCAAATGTGTGTGTTTTGTGTGTGAGTGTACATTTTGTGTGTCCTTTTGTTACCTATTTATTTTTACCTGTTAAAATGGGAAGGATGTGATTGAAGGTCAGTGATAAATTAAGTCTTTCCGGTCTTGCAGTATACCCGTTTCTCTCAATCAGTGGTTACCAACATTTTATAGCTGTGACCCCTTATTATGAAACATCTCACATCTCACTGCTGCCCTGCATGTATAGAAGTTGTGAGTAGTTCAGTCACAGAGATTTTCCTCTCTCAGAATTAAAGTTTTTAAATAAAATAACCAGATAGGAAATTAAATTGAGATAATATTTGACAAATGAAGGTTCATTATGTCTGTACATTGTAATTCTGCTCACTGATTAAAGAAATTACCTGAAGTGGTCCAATATAGTAGTTCCCAACCATTGTGTATTATAACTATTTACAGCAAGTACAATTTATAGCAGCATAAATGTACTTAAAGTTTCATAACTTTATTTTAATGTAGTAGCTGATCAAAGTACATGAAATGACATTACTTAATGAAATCTGAAATAGTAACTATAGCTGCCAGATAAATGTAGTGGAGTAAAACCTACAGTACATCCCTCTGAAATGTGGTGAACTTGAGGTATAAAGTAGCATAAAATGTAAATATACAAGTAAAATATAAGGATAAATGATTAAATGTACTTAGTTGCTTTCCACCACTGTATTTTGTATTTTGTCGCTCATCTCGCAACCCCTCAGATTTATCTTGTGACCTCTTAAAGGGTCACAGGCAGTTTCGTGTAGAGTATATAATCATCATATCTCCCAACTCTATTAGAGAGAATGTTTGGATGTAAAACAGTGCGTGAAGCTCCTTCTTCATGCCTTTCTCTTGCATGTGAAGACCTGTTAGTGTGAGTTCACTTTATATGAGTGCGTGTTTTACCTACAGGGTCAGACTTGTCCCTGAATTCCCCAGTATTATTACAACATACACACAAACACACTAAACTGGGAATGTGTTCTAAAAACCTCAAAATGACTAACTCGGTGTGTGTGTGTGGTGTGTGTGTGTGTGTGTGTGTGTGTGTGTGTGTGTGTGTGTGTGTGTGTGTGTGTGTGTGTAACTGTACGAGGGGTCCAAAATAAATTGAGGACAGTCATGAGAGTTCAGCCTTTCTTCTACCGCTTGTACTCTGTTGCCATGACGGCTACTAGTTACCATAGAGACTAGAGATATGTGCACTTGGTATAAATGAAATGTGTTTGTGTGCATGTGTGTGTACTGGATTGTCTTTTCCTGACATTACTCCAAATACTCTGAATTTATGTGTGTGTGTGTGTGTGTGTGTGTGTGTGTGTGTGTGTGTCATGTTCCTGTGCTTATCACCTTCTTTGTCACCTCTCCAAATGGACAGATTGTCTCACATCCCAGCACCAGATGGTTCTTGCCTTCGTTAGATACTGCAGGATTAAACCCTATATATCATACCAAACCTACACACACACATGCACTCACAATTCCGTTCTGAGTTTTCACACCAAAAAGACGTCTATGTGTGTTAAGGTATGTAATTGTGGCTGTCGCGCAGTTTCATGGTACTGTAGGTTTTCATACATGACCGATGTGTTTAAATGTGCGAGGATGGAGTACGTTCACATACAGTATGTGTGAAAAGGGAGTGAGTAGTAGCTTTCATGTGGGTGGATTTGCCTCAGGACTGCAGTGTACTTCAGCGTCCCTGCCTGCCGATATCGCTGTACCGCAGCCTTATTTGGCGTTTGCACTTCCCGTTGTAGCGCTCACCGTGCTGGAGATAGTGTAGGAGGTGTCAGGAGAGAATGTGTGTGACCCCCAAAGCACACCCTGAACCTGTGACTCAGTAGTGCTGCAGTAGCTGCCAGTCTGCTGCTTCACAATCAGTCAACATCCTCACTTGTTAACTCTGTAGGTAACAACAGGGATGGAGATTGATTACATTTTGGATTTTAGTTTATATGAAGCTCAAGTTAAATATACTATACTCACTGATTTCCCCTGAAAGATTTCTTAATTTTCATCCAAAATGATGATGGATTCATTCAGTTTGGCTTTTGGTTTTACTCTCAGCGTACTTAATGGAAATCTATCATTTTAGCTATCAGAGCTTTCAGCCAAACGGGTGTTAAAGATAAAATTATTTCTGATATATCTCCAAAGATGTTCTTTTTCCTTTTTTCCTTCAATAATAGATCATATTTACAACAAATCTGAATACCACTTGTTATTTTTTGACAGCAAAGTGACGATTTTGGACTGTTGGCTTTTCAATCATATGACATAATTTCATCTGCTGTTTCCAAGGTCAACGATAAACTTTTAATCTCAACTATTGAGCCAATATTGATTAAAAGTCCTTAAAATGCTCGGAAAAAGTAGACATCTAAACGTTTACAATTTTAATACAACTGAGCAAACTCATGATCTCATGATGAAGATTATGTGACATGATCAGAAGCTAACACACAGCTTGTAAATGAACCTTAAGATTAGATTTTATCAAGGTCAAAATTTATTTTAACTACACTTGTGAAGTTGTCCTTTAAGCCCTCCGTTAAACTTTTAAAATATCATTGTTAATTTAAGAAATGTTAAGGGGGAGAGGGGAAACTGATTCATTAATATCTGTCTTTATATTTGTGGCTACTGAGGCCTAATATGGTTGGGGTTAAGATCTCCCTTCCTATTACCAATTGTACCTGCAGAAAAACAGTTATATCTCACTCTTTTAAACTCTTTTAAAATGGCTTAAAATGGTTCTGCACATTTCTCCTCAAATGTGTAAGGAAGTTGTTTTGAACAATTTAACCCAGATTCTTCCTCAAACTATGGCGATCAACAGTAATGGATCAAATATGTTGCGGGTAATTCTCTTACATTATGCTTAAGGGTTCATTTACTCCATTTAAATCTATAGCTGTTTATTAGTGTTTTCTCAGAAGGGAAACAAGGATGAGTCATGCACTATCTTCGGTTATTATCCTACTGGATCACATAAGTAGACTCTTGTAAATGACAGAAATAGTCAGAATGACGTCGAGCTTTGTGGGTTGGATTTCATGTATGTGACACTTGCAGTCAAACACATGTGAATATATACTCTCACGCATAAACACATGCTCATGTTTAATATAATGCACCAAACACACAAGCACTTGGTGTGGTCTCAGTTGTGTCCTGTAGTCAGTTGATAGTTGAGTCTACTGTAAAAGTGAGTCAGGTTTCAAACTTACCCAGATAAGAATATTTGGTTGTTATGTCTAAAATGTCATAAACACTTATTCATATATTACACAGGCCTGCTTAGTGATGACGTTTCTATGAAGTACATGAAGCCTAAAGGAACATTGCAAAAGAGTGATTAGGATCAGATAAATTGGAGTTTCTCGGCTCTGAGCTATTTCCTGCCAAATGTCTAAACTTGTTTGCATAGTTTATAGTTTAGGTGAACTGTGCAGAATTGACTAATAACATAGAGTGGCAATGTGAAAGACCTTATTTTGGGTGTCTGAGAAGGTTCTGAAAGTTTGTCTCATTAATTGTTAATGTTAAAGTCACAATGTGACCCACAGTTGGAGCACTTCTAAAGCTTGGATGGGCATCAAACTCTCCAGGTTGAGCGGCACGATGATGACCTGGTGCTCTGACTATGAACCGTCCCTGGTTCACATCCAGTTTTTGCGTGTAATCTCCACTCCACTGTTGGCTATCAAAGAAAGTAATATATTTTTTTAAACCAATATGAACAACTGCGTCAGACAATATCTGGTTCTTTGATAAAATATCAAAGGTGCAAGTTTGTGTACATAGAAACGCAAGGAGAGAAGTCAAACGATGATTTCCAGTGAGCAAAATCTAGTCTTGGAATACCAGCAGATCGGAGATCTTGCTGCCTACCAATCGTCTGGGGATTTCTAAATGCAAAGTATTTGCTTGAACAGTGGCGAGAACGGCCGCAGACAAACGTATGCCCTTTACTTCAAGGACAGGCCTTATCTGAAACAATGTTCTCCTCCTGCAGTAGTTAAACAAACTAGAAATATACTGTAGTGAATCACTTTGTAACACACACAGAGCTTTTTGAAAATGAATGTCCCGAGCAACATTATGTGGTACAACAGTGATTACAAGCATGCAACGTCTGCATGTCATTGCCATGGCACCACCCTAAAGACTTTGGATTGTCATCAGCTTGTATTAAATGTTCAGCAGTTTAAGTCAGTTCTTTTCGAAGAATTCAACAGCTATGGTTAGGTGTTCTGTGCCAAATTGCAGCAACGTGTTTGATTCACACCTCTGATTGGCTTCTTTTCCATAGGAACAGTGGCTAAGCCTAGTGAGTATTGTATTTAGAGACTTTCAGTACTCCAAACGGACTCATACTTAATACATAAGGATTAGTAATGATATCATTAAAGGAATGGTTCCACATTTTGGGAAAAAATTGGGTTTATTTACTAGCTCTGTCCTATCGTTTCAAATAGAAAAACTCTCTAAGCATTATTTTTTTTACTAGTTTATGTCAGTATTTTACATTGAAGTCATATTGTGATGATGATACTGCTTGTTTAACTGACTCAATTCAAGCTACACACTGTCACAAACTGGCTCAGGGAATGTGAGAAGTAGTCCACGCAAGAAATGTACTTAAAACAAGAGCTTTAAGTCCACATTTACACTCCTTGTGAGCCAGCACGAGCTTGTCTCTGTACGGGCCCAGTGTCTCCATAGTGACGAGATGGAGAGGAGGAGGAGGAGGAGGGGGGAATGTAAACTGGGTAGAAAGAGAGCGAGTGCGGGGAGAGAGAGTGTGTGTGTAGAGAGAGAGAGAGAGAGAGAGAAAGCGCTCAGGCAGAGACATGTAGGAGATCTAGTCTGGCTGCCGCAAGCTGAAGAAAGAGGAGGAGTTGGTGAGCGCTGGAAATCTGCAGAGAGAGTGAGAGAAAGGGAGACAAAAGCTGGTGGTGAGGAGGCGAGGAGTAAAGCTAGGAAAGCGTGGCTGAAGACAGAAGAGAAGGAAGAGGCACTTGTCTTGGACGGAAAGAAAGCAGCAGAGTGTGAGAAGAGAAAACACAGGAGCAGGCAGAGGAGCGCAAACTGAGAACGACTCTTCAGCCTTTCATTTGGAATAAGTCCAGTCTTGAGGAGAGGTAGGTAACCCTGCAGGGAGACGGGACAGGACATGAGTGATGAAGAAAAAAGAGATTTATCTGTTAAAAAGAAAGATTAAATGGAAGAGAAAGAATATGACACAATGATGAGCCGTAGATCCTTTTGTTCTTTGCTTGCTGTTATGTGTGCATCTATCATCTCTCGGTTTGGTGAGGCAGAGGTGATTACAACATATGAAATGCTTCCATCGCGCTCAATCAACACTGCTGACTAGGCTAATTTACTGGCTGTGTGCACACGTGTGTGTGTGTGTGTGTGTGTGTGTTTGTGTGTGTTTGTGCGTGCAGGCGTAAGAGCTAAATTTTTTTTTGCATTTAGTATGTGGGTGTCCTCAAGCCACCTGAGAGAAAGAGCTCCGTGATGAAGTATCAATTGCGCTTTGATAAAACTTAAGTTTGATGCAAACTCTCATTATTCCACAAGTATCATAACACAACAGCAAGTAATGCATCTTCTTTTTTATCTCTTTTGAAAAGACTTGTGTACTGGGTGTATTCTTGGTTTTCTTGAACATGTACTGTACATGAAATTGGACCAACTTCTTATATTTGTACATGTCACAAGACTCTAAAAGTCAAGTTAAATCCCAAGTCAGATGTCAGCTGAGAACATGGTAATTATTTTCTGTAGTTCCACATTGAGTCAAGTGAAGCAGAGAAAAGGAGCAAAAAGCTATTACTACTACAGTAAGATGCACTCAAATCCAACTGCTGCCCTAATTTGTGTCCTATCCTCATTTGCATGCACTAACATACTCTTAGAAGACGGCGAGAATCTGGGACAAGAAAGAATATAGTTGCTTAAGAGAGAGGTGTTGTGGCTTCAAGTGAGTTTGTAAGAGTCTCTGAAGGCGTAAAAGGCTGAAACGGTAAACATCTATTAAAACAAGGGAGGCTAATCAGCTGTTTTCAGGTTTTTAATCCCAGCTTTTACAATATCTCTCATAGTGTGCAAAGTGACGCTTTTAAATCACTCAAAGAAACTTCAGTTGAAGGCTTCCTGGCTTTGTCTTAAATCAAAATCCACTGGCAACCCAGAGTCAAACAGGCCAGATGATAACTTAATATTTCCTTGCCTATACAGACTTGTTTTCTAACAACGATGAAGGGGAAACAAGGCAACATTGACTGAAAAGGATAATAAGTGAGAACCTTGCATGAGGTAAATATAGGGAAAGATTGAGACAGGTCCTAGCAGGACAGGGGAAAGAGAAGAATTTGTATTCTCCAAGCTGTTGAAGAACAGCCTGGACAGATAGAAAGATTGAGTTGGAAATCCTGCCAGATGCTTTTTACCTCAGACGCCGGTCGATCAATCATAATCCTGCCTCCTGTTCATTGAATCGTCACCACGGCGAGTCACAGCAATAGATTTCCCCTTCAGTGACCGGAATTAGTCAGTAGGCAGCTCAGAGAAACCACAGCATGATGGATGATGCTGTGAGAGACATTGTGGACAAAGGCTTTTAACACAGTGACTGGGGTATTGTTGCTACGGGTTTAAATTGTAAATATCTTTATGTTATGTTATGCTACCTGTATTATCAGAAGAAACACAACTGGTTTTATTCTTTTTACTCAACTCTACCTTATCTTCCTTCATAGCATTACCACTTCTATTTCACACCCTTCAGTCATTTACATTTGTAGGGTAGAGTTTATTTTCAAAGTGTTTGACATCTTATTTTGGGACTGAACTGTGTCGCAAAGCAGGAACACAGACTATAAATCAGCTGGGTTTTTTTTTTTCTGTCTGAAACGTTTGTCCTCATCAGCAGGTTGAGTAATGTGGCCGAGGCTTAAAGTCTTGAAATTCCTGTGTACACGTGTGGTTTGTGTATGCATGTATCTTGCTTTAGGTTGGTCTATGTATAGCACCAACGGCTTGGACCTCACTATCAGCCGCTTGTAATATTTGGCTACATGTACGCTGCTGCTCTGATACAGCTTGATTCAGACTTAGCCTAGTTGTAATTTAAGTGTTCAGTAAGTGGATTTTTATGTTTCACTAAATTTAAATAGGTTGCGCCACTTAGTTTTCATGTAGAGATTAGTTGTCCCATATATTTACAGCCAACACTAGCTGAACTAGTTTACTTACATAACAGATGTCGGCTAGCTGACACATGACCAGTTTAGACTGAAGACTAAGCGAGAAACTATGAAATGTGGTCGGCCTAAGACTTGATCAAAATTCTGTTTAATACCAATGTAAACTGGAATTTTAAGATGCATTTCACCAGAGCATAATGAGATATTTTCCACTGACAAAACTGTGTAAAACTCTCAAACATACATTTCTTCTTTTATGTATATATAAATTAAACCTAATTTTGCAAAGAAAGGGCATGTAATATATTGTTTGCCCCCTTAAAACTGTAATTTCTGCTTCAGTTTGTGATGCTACAGTGACTCTGTTTACTTAGTTGATAGCTTTTGATTGGACATGGCTACAGATGATTCATAGAAACCAATTTACACATTAATTAAGTTTTAACTTTGCAACCCGACTTAGTAAATTCCAAGTATACATTTAGTAAGCACTTTACACACAAACTTGAATTTTACTATTGTGGGTACAAAACAATCTAGGATTCATCAGAGTAAACATCTTCTTTTTTTTTTTTTTTTTACATCAGACACAGACAAACCTCCTTTGCTATAAATTCTAATGCAGTCCTGATAACTAATATCCAATGTAAATGTAAATATCAGGAAGGAATTGGCACCTTGCTGCTGGAAAGGGCTCCATCAGGAACAGCATTGGCACAAATAATCCACAGTTTCTCGTCTCATATTAAAGTTTTGCCACCACTCACTGGGAATCATGATGGCTACACAGCATGTTACCGTCCAAAGCTGTCCCTCAGCAGAGAGCTCAGAGATGCACATATGGCTGCTACAAGCATCCTATTGACCTCATCTTGTATCTGCAGCCTCTTTCCCCCTCAAATAGTGCGTCTGTATGTCCCATACTTCACTGACCGTGAGCAGCTGTTACATGCAAGCTCTACTGTAGTGTGTAAGTGCAAGGTACCGAACAACAATGTAAACATTACTCCACTAGGCTCTCTCTTTCTGTTGCTATGTCAACCATAACTGTTATGTCATGTGGACATACACATCATACAAGGTGCACATGCGTTGTGCATGATCATGATCGACTGAAGACCTTGCATCTACTGAAAACCTAAGCTATGCATCAAGAACCCAAGTAATCCATCAGTGAATTTGAATATCTCTATACATTTTTTGGCATTCTAAGTTCTTTCACAGTTTGAAAAAGGCCAGAGGTGAATAAACTCTTTGAAGCATCCACACCCAGATATTATTGTACACACACACGCACATATTTCTGCATGTCCACACACAGCCTGCTGCCTTAGGAAAGCTTGTGCTTCTCTGCAGTGTGAAAATCGGTTCCATCTTGGGGCTTTGAAGTATTTATTAACCCATAAAAATATCATACACCATTTCCACTCTCATCATATTGAGAATTCAATTCTCCAACTCCTGTGTGTGTGGTTAAGTGCGTGTGTGTGCAGAAGACAAGCTTTGAGAGATCTTGTTTCCACCTTGATCCTGCAGCATTTGGCAATGTTTGTGCACAAACACACACACACACACACACACACACACACACACACACACAAACCCAGCCTGTGCTTCCAGTCATAGTTACAGTTCTCTTGCTATTAATGGAGATATATCTGTCTCCATGTAGGCGGGCTTATTAACAGCCCACTCTCATTGGCTGACTGTTCACTCGGCACTGAAACGAGCCTTCCTATTGGTCCCTGTTGGACATCATTTTCAGTACATCACCCTTAGTTGCAATTCCCCTCCGCTCTCTGGTCGCTAGGCAACCAGTGGTCTCCGGTTTTCCCCCAGTGTTCCCCCCTGCAATATGGTGTGTGTGTGTGTGTGTGTGTATATGTATATGTATATATATACATATGTGTGTTTGTGTGTGTGTCTGTAGGAGCGGCTGTGGTTCTAAACAGAGCAGAGATGAAGCAGAAACCTGGCCTTCTCTGTCATAAACCCAGCCTAGCTCACAATTACTGGCTGCTTTCAGAGGGCTATATGTTGTGTGTGTGTGTGTGTGTGTGAGTAATCTATTGAGAGTTCAGGCAAATCAATACTCATCATTCCAGACAAAAAGCTCCACCTCCCAAACAACGCGCACAATAAGTGAAGGCTGGAGCACTGAGGAAGGGACGCAGGGAAGGTGGCCGGCTGTGATTAAGTATTCAGGGTTAGAAAAACGTCAATAATTAGGGTGAAAAATGAGCCAAGCTTTGTTGCTGTAAATTTCTGCATGTTCACACTCACAGTGCTATTACACATTATCCACAATGGACAATCCTCAATGCTTCTCTATAATAAACCCTATTGACTGCAAGATGAAAGCTAGTTTGGACTTTTATCTTCTTTATGTCCCATCTTAGCTGACAGATTTAGTACCACAGCTCCAGCATGATTATTGGCTAATGTTTATTCTGAATATAATAGTAATTATACTGCTTAAAACAGGACTCTTTCCTGGATTTTAGAAATACTAAGGTCACATATTAAATAATGAGCTTTTGAGGTGCTAGGGTTGGCAGATTTTGTTACCTTCAGACAGAGCCAGGCTAGCCTTTTCCCCCCGTTTCCAGTCTTTATGCTAAGCTAAGCTAACTGACTGCTGACACATATTTACCATACAGATATATGAGTTCAATCTTATCATCTAACTCTTGGCAAATTTGCCATAAATTTCATCTTCCAATATTATGGCCTATGTATTTTGTATAGCCTTCTACATATTGACAAGTCTGTAATCCTCTTTTTTTTTTTTTTTTTCCCTTTTTGAGATCTATATAGTGTAAATAAATATCATAATTGGTCTTTTAAGCCCCAAATTCTCAAATATTCCCCAGGACGGGATCTTGATGTCCTCAACCCTGTACTCAACCTCTAAGATATCACCTAGACGTGCTATTTGCTGATCAATATTACCATTCAATCAACCTGTAATGCATTCTGACTTGGGCAACTTAAGTAACCTTACGTCAGTTATTCTTGGATCTGGAAAAATCGATGCAGGATTCTTCAAAGGGTTGAACCCCAATCACACCATTAGCAGACAATGCCTGAGAGGTTTCAGGGGGCTGTTGCTATCACAGAGGTCACAACCTGATGGTCTACACGGGAGAGGTGATTGATCATATTGACATGAGCCTGGAGAAGGTAGATACACACAAGCTAACAAACAAAGATGGACCAATCACATGCAGTTGCTAAGGCTTAAGAGAAGAAGCTCCTTTGAGTGCAACTGCAGAGCCTCTTCTTTTATTAGTCCGAATCACTGACACTTGTGCACTATTTATTCCCTCTCGCAGGCTTTTTTTTTCTTGTAGTCTTGCCTTCTATCATCTGGATATAGCAAGAGGGGAGTGAAAGTAAGGACAAAATGGGTAGGAAAGAAGAGACGAAAACAGATGATGAGAGGTAATTTGAGGTCAAGGGACTCTGAATATGGCCAGAGAGTGAAAAGGGATACGAGGGCGATGAAAGGGATATTTAGACAAGTCAATGTAGTTTAAAAAGGAGCAGAGAGACTGATGAAAGCATTTTCAGTCCCTTCCTTCTCCATCATTAAAACTATGTGCTAGCTTGAGCACAGACAGTGACTGGACTGTTGTTTCCCTCACTGGGTTTTATGCTCCAGTGAGTCGACCAGCTTCCAACCTCCCCTCCAGTGGGAAACAGAGAAAAGGCTTTTTGTCTCCAGTGTCCTGACTGAGAGAGGTCGTTGTTAATGTCCCCAATCACTGACGCTTTCCACTTACCCGTTATTGTTGCACTGGTCTCTTTGCAAAAATGTAATTTTGCTGCAGCTGTCGTCCTTATTCTGTGGTCACTCTTGTGTTTAAAGAGGTCAGTGTGTTCAGGAGAGGGTGATTCAAGGAAAAGATCTGATCTGATTTGCAGTGAAAGTGAAATAATCTCAATACCACAGGAAGATGGTTTGCTCTTACATTTTTTTACAACTCATTGCTAAATGAAATAACTTGAGGGTGGGACAGTTTACAATCAAAACCAAACAAATATTTAAATTCCAAGAAGTCAGATTATTTGTTAAATTCTCGTCGTAGTGACAGCAGGCTGCAGAGAGAGGGGGATGGCTGTGAGAAAGCACAGCTCCGTTAGCCGTATGTGTGGTGGCTAATCCGTTAATCAAGCCTGTTCAATCTGGGCTAACGGGACTGTTAACAGGATTAGTGCATTGATCGGCACACACACACACACACACACACACACACACACACACACACACAGAAGACACAAACACAGCGGCCCAGACAGACACTAGAGGCAAACAGCGCCCCAAATCACTTCATACTACTGGTAAAGAAAAAATAAAATCAAGACCAGAGGGTAAGTAACCCTCATTGGATGCTCTTGCCACTCAATGACACCGCAAAGAGAGAGAGGAAGAACGAGAGCATGATCACTCAGAAAGCTTTTTGAGTTGATTTGAATAGGATTGAGCTTAAATGAATGCGTGGTTAGTGTGATGTATGGAAAGAGAGGAAAGGGGTGCAGAGAGGGTGTACATTGTGGTAGCTCGACACTTCTCCTGTCAGGATATACAGCTGCTGTGAATATAATTTAAATGCAAATGGGGCGATACTGCAGTCAAGCATCACAGAGAGAGTGAGAGTGTGAGTTTGTGTTTTAACAATAATGGTCGGGTTGCATTCAAATTCTCACCCATTCAGGGATAACAATATAATCTTCTTCCCCAGGCCGAAACAGCTGTTTGTGTGTGTGTGTGTGTGTGTGTGTGTGTGTGTGTGTGTGTGTGTGTGTGTGTGTGTGTGAGTACACATCCACGTGCATGTGGATTTTATTTATTTTATTTTTGGATGAGTGTGTGTGGGTGACTACTGCTGCTGCGGCTCTGTGTTGCCATGGTGACAGTTGAACTTCAAGCTGAGGTTGAGGCTTCTACTGTAGTTGAAGTAGATGCTGTTGCATAAGACAAAGTGTAACTCACAGATATACACACACACACACACACACACATAGATACGCACTATGCTAGGCAATTACTGTGCTCCTTCTGGAGTATGTGTGTCCTGTATGTGATGAAACAGCAGTGTGGTGTCACGGTATTGTCCCTCAGGAGACAGACAGGGATAGACACAGCAGCATAATAATGAATATATCATAACCTGTACTTCATAAAAACAAAACAATATCTAGGTCATTTTGTGTGTTTTATAGTTCAATCAAAAGTCACCAAATCTTTAAAATTTCAACTCTCAGAATTGCAAATTATTTTTCTTTCTATGAACTCATTGATGAATTGCCTTATCATTTCATTACATTTACACTGGCTGAAAGAAAAAACTACACTACACACTAAACAAGTTATTTAAAAGCCTTAGAATGAGACAGATGTATATAATGTCACCTGTTTTAAATTTAGTTTAATCATTACAAGAATATATATAGTGTAAATTTTCTTTTTACCAGTGGCGCAGTACAACTTATTCTCATTTAATGATATGACTTGTTTGCATTGGAAGCAAGTATTTCTTTCTCAAAATGACATGGTCTTAATGCACCAAATTCAGCGAGCCAATGTCAAATGCCAATTTAGTGCAAAGAGACAGACACAGATTGATGGAGGCAGAGATGTTGTAGTATCGCTGACATTGTGTGTCCATAAAGGACGGTGTGTGTGTGTAAGAGAGAGAAAGAGATAGCGAGCTGTGAAAGCCAGAAGAGAAGGAGAATAGAGGAGGGGAAAGATGAGTGAGTAAGAATTGGTGGAGGGAGCACGGGGCGGCCATAATATGCCAATTAGTTCCACTACCCGCTAGTCCCAGCTCTGCTCTCTGTTTCCCTTTGATCCGTCTAATTTTAACAATTAAAATACATTGTTTCCATGCAGAGAAGAACAGCGTAGGGTGTCGTTTAACCCGTTGGTAGCTGCTATGTTTTTTTTAACATCGTCCCTTTTCCTTATTCACTGTATGACATAAAATTTAATTTATGAAACCTACTAATCACAGAAAACAACAAGAGGAGGTCTTTAGCGTTTTTGGAGCTTGCTTGATACATTATATATCAGTTGTTTACATGCAGTATGCATACATACACTATTCATTACGGTTAGGTTTGATTTATTCATGTTCTGTCTGTGTGTTTAGGTTCATGCACACAGACATTGAACCAAAGTATGTGCATCCTACGACACTGTTCTTGTTGTTAGTTTGTATTTTAATGTTTCTCTAGCAGATGTGGGGCAGTAATTGGTGCGAGAGATGATGAAGTATGTGTGTATCTGTGTGTGAGTTGTGCTGACTCAAAGCAAGACTGTTGGGAGAATCATTAGACTCGCAGCAAGGCCTCACATTGAGGCTAATTACCACCTATTGCCCTGAAGAGACACACACACAGACACACTCAGACTCACACATACCTTTATTGGAAGACCTCCAGAGGCAGGCCCATAAAACCGGGCAAAAGTTTGTTGTATACTGAAGTATGGGTGCCAGAAGGTGCAAACAACATCCCTGCAGAAGGCTGCCATGTTCCAGCTCATCTCTTTAGAAAACCCAGTAACTGGCACAGTCAGTGGACGCCTGGTGACCAGAGAAAGAATGAATGCTTTCATTGGAGTCCAAGTGTGTATGTGTATTTTGTCTCTGTTTGTGCCCGTGTAATGAGCGCCTGGGGGAAATCAATAGACTATTACAAATTTGCCACAATCTGATATTGTTGAATTTGCATTTCATTGCTCTCGGCTCTCATTAACAGTGTTTTATCAAATGGTGCCCTTAACAAAGAACTGGAAAATCTGATACTAATACTTTTGGTTTGTGTTTGGTCTTTTCACTTTTAGTTTTAATCTTAGAAATCTTTCAAAGGAATAGTTTGACATTTTGAGAAATACTCTAATTCGCTTTCTTGCTGAGAGTTAGATGAGAAGATCAATACCTCTCGTGTGTGTGTGTGTGTGTGTGTGTGTGCGTGTGTGTGCTCTAAGTATGGAACTTGAGCTGTGTGGCAATTAGCTTAGCTTATAGCTATCATAACTTTGTAGCAGTGTTGCACCATTCACTTTAATTGAACCGCCTCTGTCTGAGTATAAACTGCTCCACAAAAGAGGAATGGATTATGAGACATGAGGCGATGGTAAAAATGTGTCTTTTGAGTGAATTGTATGGACAGACAGTCCTGTTAGGGAGTATTATGAATGGTTATAGTCAGAGATACAGTTGGATGGATGAATGCTTTAAGGATGAGTTTGGTAATGATTTTCCTTACAGAGAAAATAGAAATAAGTTTGAGAGCTGTTTTGACTGGCAAGTGCTCGCCTGGCTAGCTACTGTGTTAGAGTTAAGTTTCTATACATATTCTCTGAAAAACATGCAGATATTATATATATGTTTCTCTCAATTTTAGGTCAGACCAGGCCATATATCCTATCTTTTGGGGCAAAATTCTGATCATTAAAATGACGTAGTTTTGTTTTTGAAATTGTTAGTATTTATTTAGATAACTGAGACCAAGTCCCTTAAATCCTTAGGCCTGATTATTAAATATTTATAGCAATTGTTTAATGTTCCAGGATTTTACAGGTCAAAACTTCTAATTTGCTTTTTGCTTTAAGTTACTCGAGTCCCAAGTCTACATCTCTTACTGTATACTCTGCTTCAGGGCATATTAGATTCTTTTTAATTTGATTGAAAGAAAAGAACAGAGTAGTAAGTTACTACAAGAGCAGCAGTTAATTGAATCAGTCTGTCCCTGCCCTCCCTCTCTCTCTCTTTTTATGATCTTTGTGTGTGTTTACTTCACTTGCTGTTATGTGTTTTACATTAAAGGAACTATATATCACTCTATGAGCATGTTAATGTAACAACACGACTAACAGCTTCAACACAGCCATCCAAGCTATGGCGGTTATGTAATAATAATAATAACATGATGTATGCATGTGCTCAGGGGCATTTTATGTCATTATGCACTCATTAGTACTTCCCTGAGTGCTCTGCAGTGAACGCCGGTGTTTTTCTCTGTGAAACTCTTCTCTGGATAGCAGCATTATCTTTCATTTGAGGCTCATGATGATGATGATGATGGTGATAATCTGTTACCTTTTAAGCAGTTTTTTTTTGCAGATATAATCTCGTTATTATCCAGTCTGAAAGCCTTTGAACTCTTGCTCTTTGTAAAAGCTGTTTTAAATTATGCTAATGAAAGTGAGAGTCATCATTTTTTTGTGAGCACAGTGTATTTACAGAGAACACAAAAAACAGTCAGTGTTAATTTATTCTTGTGCTTTAGTGTGTCTTCCATCATCCATGGGTGATGTCTTCAAATTGCATGTTTTGTCCAACACCCAAAGATATTCAATTTAAATGATATAGCAAATCTATATCTTTCTTCATGATAAATAACTTAAATTATTAATTTTCTGTGTACAACACCTACAAACTACTACTACTACTATCTTCATTTATTGAACTGTAATGTCTTATATCTGTGTATTCATCCAGGTATTGAAGATCAGTCTCATCGGACACAGAAAACGGATCTTGGCCTCATTGGGGGACCGGCTACACGAAGACACCCCACAAAAACCTCCGCGGGCCATCTCCCTAAGGGTGAGTGAGCAGACAGCATGTGTTGTTTGAACCATAAAAACCCTCAAGCAACATGTATTGAAATTACTATGAATTCATCAGACAGAGAAGGAAGGCACTAGTTTCTTCCCAGATGGCCGTGTGTTTCTCTTAGGGAGCCACAGCCTCCCCACTGCTGCAGTTACCACCCAACTGATTACCCAAATCTCTCAGGCAGGCACAAAATGGCCGACCCACTGCAGTTTCCTCCCTGCCGGCTTGTCCTGGATACTAATCACAAGGAACTGGCTTTCCCTCTCCCATTGGGGCTACGCTCTAATGTCCTTATAATAGTCTCTTGCTCTTTGTACTGTGGAGCTAAAGGAGGCCTTCTGCTTCTGAGATGACGCTTAATGTGTCGTCCTGGTCAATTCTGCCCCTTTCTGTACCTTTGAAACAGCCTAAACTGTCCACTGTGTCTCAACATTTCTATCAGAAAACTTCAGTTACATGCTGAGCCTCATAAAAAGTGTAAAAATCATCACTGGGGTAAAGAAAATTGCCTTAGAATGAGATAATACAAACAGAGAAAAGCAGCAAATGTTTGGCATCTCTGCTTGATAAAGGACCTTCTCGATCAACAAATCGATTTATCGACTAGTTGTTTGAGCCCTAATTTAACTCCGTTCAAGAAAATTCAATTCAAGAAAAGAGATGCCACTGGCAAGTAATTGAAGAAAAGCAAGATTATACTTAATACAGCGTAAAATGATGTGTTTAAGCAGCTTCCAGTGTGTGAGCAGAGGGCTGTGTTTACTCTGTAATACAGTACAAACCGTGGCTGACAGCTGAGTGTGTTAGGACAATGACTCAGGATGAGAACTTAAATGCAAAGTTTTTACACTTCAGCTTCCGCAGCCCAGAAATAAGCCTCTTCTGTTGAGACCCTTCGCATATGTAATCAGCTGAAAGTGAATAACCTCTCAGGAGAAATAAGCTGACCTTCGAGTGTGTAAGACCATTAGACCATTAAAACATATAAAAGTTCTAATTCTTTGGGGAATTTAAGTCTGCGTTCAGCTTGGAAAAACCTCTTAAATGAACTTAATTTTCCACTTTAGGGATCGAGCTTCAGTGTTGTGTTTACGGCCAATTGTGCTGATGGACCTGCTGAGACCTTCTTGTAACAGGACAGTGTCTTTGTCCTGATTATACAAAGCACTTTTGGATACTATTACTCAGCAGTAGCTGAAAAATAAAATGTGACAGTGCACAGCGAATGCAATTGCCCTACTTATTGTACTTGCAGCAGTGACACAGCACATTATGAAATGATGAATGAACCCTCTCTTGCTTCCTTCCCCCACCCCACCTGTCCTGTCCCAGGAGCCCGGCGGAAACCACACTCCTCCCCAGCTCAGCCCGTCGGTGGGCCAGGCAGCGTACGCCGCGGGGGTCCCGGGTGGATCTCTGGACGTGCAGCACCTCATCATGCAGGCGGACGCCCGGCGCAGGCAGCGCAGCAATGACAACTACTTTGAGGACGTGCCGCGATCCAAGCTGGAGCGACAGATGGCCCAAGTCAGCATGGTGAGGAAGGGAGGACAGGTTGGAGGGATGAATGGAGGCAGGGACTGGGAGAGAGGGATGGACTCAAGGGGAGGGTATTATGAATGGTTCTAGTCAGAGATACAGTTGGATGGATGGATGATTAAAGGATGAGTTTGGTAACAAACACATCTTCTAATATTTCAAAGTTGTATCCTGTAATTTCACAAATTGCAAACAATAATAAACTAATAAGCTTTCACATTTCTAATCAGGACGATGGAATATATCCTAATCATAACTGAAGTATCTCAGTAATTAAATGCTGGTCCCTAATAGCCACAAGATGCAAGCCAGAAGTGTTTTATCAGCCTATTTGGTTGTTGAAAATCTCCCATTAATAATCTGCAACATGGAGACCATCTGACACCAGCAGCCCTCTTTGCAGTTTAGAGCTCATATAAATTTTACAAATAAGGAAATAAGACATAAATTGCCTGAAACTTTGTGCTATAAAATGCTAAAATATGCAAACTGCAATCAGGCATAAACTACTGCTTTACAAATAAATGTTTATCTCCAGTAGTCTGTCTCAAACATCAAAGATGTAACTCCTTAATAGTTCTGCATAAACAAGTGTTTCAACTTTTCAGCAATTTCACTCCCATCCAAACGCAAAATTAGAACTTTATGACTTCCAATCAGCAACAGCACAATGACTCAGACACACACACTTGCACGTGTGCATGCATCTGAGGTAGCAGCTGTGTTTTGATTCAGTATGATTAGGGTCTTTTTGTGTCTCTGTGTGAATCACAGAGCTTATCAGTGCAGACTACCACACACTTATGGTTACCCTGCTGAATCTCTTAAGTGTGTGTGCGTCAGTGTATCCCCCCCCTTTTTTTAGAAACAACGCTCTGAGGTGGCATTGATGAGTCAGCTTTGCCAGAATAGAAGGATAACTATTTTAGAAAAGACGAAATATCTTCATTTTCGATTTGAATACCCCTCTTCTCTGACTGTCGCCACATTTCTATGATTGGTTACCTCACAAAATCTATCCCCTTTTTTTTGTTTGTAAGTGTAACAGCTGACTTTTTTCTACACTATTTCTTTAGGTCCTTAAGATAGGACATAAAAACGTTTAGTAACTGAAGATTTGTAGCTGAGTCCGTCCCAAGCAGGGTCAAAGGGTGTGAGAAAAAGTGGTGTAATGCTGTTAAGCTGGTTGAGTTTAGCGTAGCTTCGGCCATCGCTTGTTTCTAAAGCCTTATCCCCAGGCTGTTAATCCAACATCTGATCATCAGATCTCACCTCTACTGTGCCTCACCAACTATGTGATGGAATTACACACAAAAGCAATCAGATATGGACACATAAACATACAGTCACAGGCTGCATGCATTACTCAGTATGCAGAAAATCATCTGGTTTCATTTACTGAAGAATGAAAGACCATAAAACAAGCTTAATTGTTATCCGCAGACATTTGAGAAGTATGCAGATAGGATTTTGGTATTTCCTTTGTGTAAAAGGTGAAAAAGCGGTTAGCAGCGGCTGCAAAGAGTCTTCAACTGAGCTAAAGAATGGGAACATTCAGAGGCCAAGCATAATTCATCCAAGTTTAATTTCCTCTTGGATGTTCTCGGAAGTGTGGCGTTTGAAGGCATGTTCATGTTCAGCCAGCTGTTACATTATGAATTTACACACATTTATCTGGCCAACGAGTTATGTCAACATGGGATACACAGACCAAGCCCTTGATGTCATGTCCTATCTTATAATCTTGTGTGATCTGGCTTGTGTCCTGACGTGCGATTGGTTGTCTTTTTAGGCAGGCGAGTGGTGCGAGCCGATCACGTTGCGTCCGCCGAACGAGGCCACCTCGTCCACTCCAGTGCAGTACTGGCAGCATCACCCCGAGAAGCTCATCTTTCAATCCTGTGACTATGAAGCCTACGTGAGTCCTACCCCTTCACCTCACTTCACTTGTGTGTGTGTGTGTGTATGTGTGTGTGTGTGTGTGTGTGTGTGTATTCACAGTTCAAATATGTGTATTTGCATGTAGACCTAAGGTAATAAGATTGAAGATCAATGACCCTCAACTTCACCCTTTCAGTCAATACTGCACTCAGTTATGCTCAGCGCTTTGGTAAATTTAGACCTTTGCCAGTTACATAAAGGATGTTATATATCCACGTTACCACGGATACAGCCTTGAACCTCTGATTGGTTATACGCTCAGCATCCAGGTTGCAAAGGGAACTTAGTTGGAGCAGGTAAAACTGTGCAGAAAGGCAATTATGAGATGCCATTGGCTCTCAGAAACAAAGGGAGGGATGTAATTGGGTATCTCAGAAATGCTTGTTTTGATTGGTTCTGCAGCTATGCGGTGAGGACCTGCAGTAAGATGTGAGCTAGATGATTAAGTAAGAGCAGGAAGGGCAAAGGAAGAAGATAGTTGGAGAGAGATTGAAAAACAAATAGGGCGAAGAGAGGAGAAATCAAATGTGATGCTGAAATCAAATATGAATGAAAGCAAGAAAGATGAGATACAGGCATTGAATAAGAGATAAGTATCCCAAGAGCGTGTCTTCCCTCAGTCAAATCCCTCCTTATTCGTTTTCTCACCTCAGAAGATTGATAGCAACACTGTGGACCATTAGGCTTCTGACAGATGTACAACTACACAGGCAATGTGTTTTGGGTGGATGGTGGGGGAACGCACAACGGGTGGGCCATCGAGGGAAAATATGGAGGTGCTTTCATGGAGCCGTTTATGACAACATCTCTAATGCTCGCTGTCCCAGGACAACGGGCTCCAGAAAGTGAGATAAATGAGCGGGAGCCACAACAGAGGGAGAGGCAGAGCGCTCAGTATGAATATTGGCAAGCTGGAGGGAGACAGAGAGTGAATAAGAATAAATTAGATGGAGAAGACAGTGATGAGAGGGAGTGAGGAAAGAGAGAAGTGTATTGTGTTTGTGTTAATAGAGAAAGCAGGATGGTAAAAAGCCAAGAGGACTGGAATAAAGGATGCATCAGCGCTGTTCTCATTTTCATCTCGGGCTCGAAATAAACAAAACCTCCACTTTCAGCACCACCTCAGATGACATCTTAACTTTATTATGTCAGCTTTACAACCAGAGCTCGAAAATATTATCTGAAGTTATTACAAATCCATTTCCAGTAAAAACCCTGCAGACATTCTAACATCATTACCACACTCTACATCATTAACAGCCAATGTTATCTCAACATTGACTCTCTGAGCTCCTTTATATTCATCTAAAAGCTTCTGTAGATACATCCAATATACAAAATATAAGGGCGTTCTTCCTGGTATTGAATTGCAGCCTATTTTCTTTTTATTCATACCTAGTGTAGAGAAAAATATGAATCTATAAAGAACAATGTCATTAACCTGGACTGCCCCTTCATGAAAAGAGTAATCACCTTAGTCCTGCTAGACATCTACAGACATCTCTGAATTTTATCTGGAACTAATAAAAGACTTGTGTGTTTGTGTACACCAACAATTACTGCCACAGAGACACGGTAGACAAGAGAGCAGCTGGTCTTGTGTGCAACTGTAATGCAATTTCTAGGATAACTGCCAGCAACCCCGCCATAACAGCGATTTAAGATTGTTAGCTTGAATCAAGACAAAGTATTAACATGCGCAGATGACCTCTTTCTGATCTGCCAAGGACCAGACTCCCCGAATGAAAAGTCACAGTCTGTGCTACACAAAAAGTAACTCATCACGCAAAGCAATTTGCCCAAAAGCTTGCTTTGCCTCCATAATCAAATGCATCACTAATCAAATGTAAAATAAATCCTGTGGGGTAGATAATCAATTTTGGAGTCATGTGCTGTAGAGTTAAACAGATGAGACATAAAAAAAGCTGTAAATATTCTTTGTCTAATCCACTAAAAGCCTTGTTAGGGTCCCACTTTAAGGAATAAGGGCTCTTCCACAGGCAGCAAGGGCACTGCAAGGTGGTGGATGTCACACCCATTAAGTGCTCTAATGTCGACATAAACATTGTCCCTGTAAAACACTGTCACCATTAGTAGCTTCTTTATTAAATCAGATACTACGTGTGCAGAATATCTGTCCAGAGAGAAGGATCTGCCACACTTTGGTGTTAATGTCCCTCCAGGATCCTCTCAAGGTGGATGTAAGCACTGCTGTGTGTGTGTGTCTGTGTGCATTTAATCAAACTCCATGTCAGTACAGCTGAATGTAAACATGGCACCCGTGAATTACTCAAAATATAAAAGGTTTCTTTCTTATAGATAAGTATACTCCATAATTAATACTATAAATTAATACACACATTTATATTTTTGTCAGTTTATTTCATCAAGACAATAAAGACAAACAACAGTTTCATGTGTCTTTGTCCTCTTCTTTTTTGGGAGAGAAGGCTGGTGTTTATGTTATTTTAGACTTCGTATAAAACCTCCTACTCCTTGTCCTCCACATCGTCGTGGGTGAGCATTCAATTGTTGACTCTGTTAAAAGCCCAGGCTGAGCTGGTTACTTATCAGGGTTTAATGTGTAAACTGGTCAGATAATGGTAAGGAGGGAAGTAAGTGGTCGGTAAAGACTGACTGGTCTATGGTGCTGTATCTGATGGTGTTGGAGTTTTGTATTTGTGAATAGAGACTGCAGAAGCAAAGTTGACGGCTGATGACTGTCCCTGCTAACTGTGTCTCAATCATTTCTGTTTGAGAACTTAAAGTAGGTGGGACACATCTTCATCTGGGAGGGGAACATTAGACCAACAATAGTTTAAAGTTGAGCTTTGATGTTAATCCGCTAACAAACAAATCACAGCTGAATGAAAGCCTTATTATTTCAACCATTTTAACAATCCACTGTTTATTTATCAGGCAAAAATGCCAAAGATTTCCTGGTTGAAGATTCACAGATGTGAGGCTGCTGTTGGCAAACTTTGGGAGGTCTACTAAAATTGAAAATTTAAGTTGGAATAGCCTGCACAGTATGACTTCATAAAGACATTAGGAGGTTAATATGGTGACAGAGTTTTGTATACAGCCATAACAACACACTCACATAATTCACTTTATATTCTGCTAAGCATTTGTATGTGTGTCTTTTCCACAGTACCTGGGCTCCATGCTGGTGAAGGAGCTGAGAGGGACGGAGTCCACACAAGACGCTTGTGCCAAAATGAGGGTAAAGCACACCCTAACACACTTTTTTTCTGCTATTGCTAGGAAAACTAACATTATAAACATCTATTGTTGGGAGCTGGGGACACAGCAACTTTGCTAAAAAAAAAAGTCTGAAAAAGAAGCTACAAAAATAAGATCGAGGTTGTAATAAATTGGACATGAATGCATGTGGAAGGACCTTTAAATCTGGGACACAGTCTCATAGTCTGAGTGGCCTCACACTCACACTGGAACTTAAACAAACTTAAAATATCATGGCGGTGGATTAAGTGTATTGAGGGATTTATTTTTAATATCCTTCCCTGGGTGTCTCAATAACCCCCTTTTACCTCAAATCACCTTATCTCTCCCTTTCACTTTGTGTCATTCTGCTGCTCTATTTTTTTCTTCCTCTCCCCAATTTCTCACTGCTGTTATCTGTCTCCTGCTATCATGTCTTCTCTTCCTGCTCGCTCACTCTCTCCATATTTTACTGTAACACTGACTCCCTCTCTCCTCTGGCCCTCAGTTCATATCTCTCACTCTCATCCTGAGCTGCTGCAGTGTGAAGATACATTTTAATATTCATGAGCAAAGCTTTCTGTTCCTTTCCCCTCCTCCCGCTTTTCTTCTGTCTAAATATTTATGTTGCCACATAAGAGGGCATCATTCTTTCTTCTACTTCTCTCCTTCCTCAGTTTGAGACACCTTTGCTGCACACCAAGGCTGTAATTAAGTGCAATGAGATACACATCGTATGAATCTGGCATTTATTACCGTGTGAGCGTACCTTCCCTGTTTACCCCGTGCTCCTGTTCCCAGCATCTATTCTTTCATCTGTCCCTCCATCCTTCCACTGTGGATGTTTAAATCCCAACTTCACAGCCTCTAGCTGGGTATCTGCCAGCGAAGCCAGGCAGCGCTG
This sequence comes from Dicentrarchus labrax, assembly GCF_905237075.1. NCBI lineage: Eukaryota > Metazoa > Chordata > Actinopteri > Moronidae > Dicentrarchus > Dicentrarchus labrax. The sequence continues at coordinate 15,557,212 of NW_026136724.1, read as the reverse complement.
CCTTTGTCAGCTTTCCAGCACTACCTGATCCTGACAAGGCCAAACCGCAGCAGCAACACGCAGCGAGGAGGGAGGAAAGAAACAGAACAAAGAAAAGAAAAAGATATCAGAAGGATAGCAGCAAGTAGAATCGACAACGGGGAGAAAGGAAGGACGGAGCGTGATAGAAATATGGATACTGAGAGACAAGCGATGAAAGAAGCGATAAAGAGAAAGCAGGAAAGGGACTCATCTCACATCGATTTATTTGAATATATTAAAGCTTTTGGCAGGTAGAATGACAGCTTGGAGGGTGATGCTGACATCTCTGTATATCACACGGTTCTCCACAGCACCTCACTGCATAATGAGTTTAAATATAGGTAATGGAAACACACGTTAAAGTGGCAATATGTAATTAAAAGAATGAGGAGAGATGTATAGTAGGAGTGTATAAGCTAATAGACTTATTGGACGCGGCGCTGCAGTCGATTGGGTTTAGAAATGTAATTTGGAAGCAGTTGTTCTTCATGACAACCCTTGACCTTTGGAGATGATTTGAATTGACTTTGGTAATCAAGGAGGAAGTAATCAAACAGCTGATCCATTAGCTCATTTACTTCATGCTTTCTTTATTTATATTCATTGTTTTTCATAACTTAGAAGACATGGATTTGAGACTTGTATTAAGCTAAAAGTAATTAAATTCAGTGGAGATCTCCATCAACCGGAATTCATTAATCTGGGATTAATTACAGTTCTTAAATGTGGAGTGTTAGAAGTTCAATACTGCAACTGATTCCACTTTATGTACGCCGTGCCTTAAAAGTCATCGCTGCCTCTCTCCTCTTTTTTTGTCTCCGTTTTGTTTTTGTGCACTCCAAGAAGTCGACAGAACAGATGAAGAAGGTGCCGACTATCGTACTCTCCGTGTCCTACAAAGGAGTGAAGTTCATAGACGCCACAAATAAGGTAACACTCACAGCTCACTTCCTGTAACGCCAACTGCAAATAACACATGAAAGGTCAGGCTTTTGAACAGGTGTCAGAAATTGCAAGCATAGCAGCGCTGAGGTCTGCTTTGGCTGCAGTCTGACTCATTTCAAACTATATGGTGTAAAAATCAATAAGAGGGCAAAACACAAACAGGCAATAATTGGTATGGAATAGATGAGCTGAATGTTAAGAAAAATCAATAACAACCCTACTCAGTTCATTAAATCCTTAATGGAATGTTTTTAAAAAATGTAATTTTAAGTAGTTCGTCTTCGCTGCTTTGCTTTTTCCATCCAGAGAGACATTTGAGTGAAGGCCGCCCAGTGTCCAACTTAGACAGAGAAAAGTGTTTTTCTGTGTGAATGTGTAATGAGTTTCTGTCTCTGTGCCACATTAAGTGAAGACAGTTTAGACACTGAGAAGTCAATTATTTCTATGAGGTAGTGATTTCCGTGCACAAGTGTAAGGCAATCTAATCCACCTCAGGTGGTTAAAAACGTGGCACAGTGAGAAACAATTTCAAGATAATTATATGCTTGCGCACAAAAAAAAGTACTTATTTAAACCTCTGTTATGAACAAAAGCACACACACAGCAGAAGATGAGCATACTTAGAACAGAACAGAACATTTTTAATCTAGTGCTCTTCCTTAGGCAGCACTGCAGACTTAAGTAATACATAAAATGACGACGTGGTGGCCAGCTGGTGACATTAGACACCACTATCTGTTGTGTCTGTCTTTGCCCAAACAGTTAAATGTTAGTCAGACATACTCTCTTCTCTTCTCACAGATATGAGATAAAATGAGCTGGTACTGCCTCTAACATGGCCATCAAGCAATCATAACTCATTCTGAAGTTAGCCTGCTCAGAGACATGCCTCAGTGTGGATCCTGATATTTAGCAGCCAACCGCAAAATCTACATCTCAGTTCCCTCCAAGTCCTCAGATCACACTGTAACTTATGTACCAAAGAGAGAATGATACTAGGGAAGAAATGATAATGATGGCCATCAATTAAAGGGATATGGCACACTAAAAAGGGAAATCAAACAGGGCCAGTAGCTTTACCTGGATTCACCTCTCCAGGACATTTTGTGAAAGTAGTAAATCTTCTTAGCTTACCTGCAGTCCCAGTGCACAAACAAACAACTAGAGGGAGTGGATTGACCTAACAAAAACAAACAATGGGCCAATATCTTTTTATAGCATCAAAGATAAGATGATACTGTTCAGTATGACAAAAGAATTATGTTTTTCCAACGTTGGCCTTCACTAAAACTTTCTTTTGGGGCTTTGATGTTCTATAATTCACAGCACCAAGATGTGCTTTAATTAACACAAAGTTTGATTGTTCTCTAGTGACATTACCAGAGGACAAATTCCAACTCAGCGACTCCAGAAAACTCTCAAACCAAAATTGTGCTACAGTCATTATGGTTTTGGGATGTGTGAAATGAGATGAATAATAAATCAGATTTGTTTTTCCATGAAGTGGCTCACTGGAGATAATCAACAATGTCTCTCTGCACCTCTTTATCTTTTTTTTTTGGCCTTTCTCTTTCTCTCTCTGCAGAACATCATAGCAGAACATGAGATTCGTAACATCTCGTGTGCGGCTCAGGATCCAGAGGATCTGTCTACATTTGCCTACATCACCAAAGACCTCAAGTCCAGTCACCACTACTGCCATGTCTTCACTGCTTTTGATGTGGTCAGTACCGACACTGTATCAGAGTGTTTTTATAAGCAATATAATCATTGTGCGAATAATATCACATTCTATTCTCACGCCTGTTTGCCTTTGCCCTCTTGTCAGAACCTGGCGTATGAGATCATCCTGACACTCGGCCAGGCCTTCGAGGTGGCCTACCAGCTGGCCCTGCAGGCCAGGAAGAGCGGCCACGGATCGTCCACACTGCCGGAGAGCTTTGACAGCAAGCCCAGCAAACCTGTCCCCAAACCTCGCGTCAACATCCGCAAATCTGTAAGCATCACTGCCACAAAGCTGCACTACTGTTTGAAGGGAAATCCATCCTAAACTGAAGTCAGCCACTCCAGTTGTTTGTGATGGTTGCTTAGAAAATTGGTTGATAACATTCTTATATATTATTCATGATAAACATATTGATTACATGTTCTTTCCAAAATGAAGAACTGTGTTTTAAGATGGATTTTAACCTTTCAACCCTTAAACTCAGTTTTAGCCGTTATGTATCTGCTTCTAATCAAATCTAACCAGCATCCCATCAACTCTGTCCCATTTACACTGAAATCTGTCCACAACTTCCATCCCTCTGCTCTGATTTGTTCCGGTCTCTCATCCCCGCTCAACTGCGCTGTTTTCAGCTCTCAGTTTGGTTTACTGGGATTATCCTGGAGCACTTGCGTTGTGTGTGTGTGTGTGTTTGTGTGTGAGCGAGAGAGAGAGAGAGTGAGAGAGAGAGAGAGAGAGAGAGAGAGAGAGAGAGAGAGTTTTGCCCCAGCGGACAGTGTGCAGAGGTGTAGGTGGATATTTGATCTGTTAAGCGTCCATTCGGTCTTGTTGTCCCTGCAGTCTCGTACACACTGGGCTGATTGATGAGGCCTGTTTGCATAGAGCTCTGGGGAGGCTTGCTTTGCTCGCCTCTTTCTGTGTGTGTGTGTGTGTGTGTGTGTGTGTGTGTGTGTGTGTGTGTGTGTGCGCAAGAAGATAAGGAATCCTCATGTGGAAGACGCCTACATACTGCAGCGCTGCATGTAGAATTCATTTATTGACATTTCAGACCATGAGCTCCTCATCATAAATGCTGGAGTGTGCAGGGTAGCTCCTCTATCTTCAAGGCCTTTGTTGGTAAACTGCTATACTTCCTTGCACGTTACCACCCACTACTGGCAATCAGTTGAATGCGAACACACTACGAGTGATCAAAAGCAGTTTGAGTCTAGTTTGAGTCAGTACCAATAAAGAATTGCCCCTAGCTTTGTGATTTCACATACTTGTGTCCAACAGTCTATCATGAACTTCTGTGTTTATATGTGCAAACGTGTGTGTGCCCTCTCTTTACACCTCCTCCAACCACAGCGTCACAAAGTCTATCTGTAAAGCTGTCAACCTCCCATTAACCCCAGACAGAGCTTTAAAATAGTCACGCTAACCCACTTCTCCACCTTCCCTCCTCCACACGTCGGCTGGCACAGCAGCACATGTGTGTCTAAAGGGCCCCGTATAGAGTTACGCTGGCTGCTATATCAGTGTGCTTGGACCAAATTTAAGGCCACTTAAATACTGTGAGCCATGGAAGAAATAAATGGTGATGGAAGAGAATCGGTGGCTCCATAGGAATGGTCCCACTTTCTAAAGTTAGAGTGAGATGTGATACGGTGAGGAGAGACAGAGTGAGAGAAAATATAGAAAAGAGCACATGTAATATTTGTGTGTTCGCTCTCCTCCTGTGTGTGGTCCTGTGCCTACGGAGATGATGGACGATGGCATGTGTACACACAATCTGCTGACTCTGCGACTGTTACATTAACCATTAATTGCCTTTTTCCTCCCTGTGTTCGTGTGTGTGTGTGTTGTAGTTAATGGCTTGTGGTGTGCAGCAGGGCAAAGATACTGCAGGATTCACTTAATATTCCTGCCACCTGCCAGCCATAATCTCCATCCTGCAGCACCTCTCAAGCCCCTGTGCTTTAAAGTACTGTTGCTTTGTTTCTCTGCCCACAAGTATGTTTCTCCACACCCTCCTATTCATATTTCTGTTGCGTCTATGAGCGTATCTGCTTTTAAATCTCCCTCAACATCCACTTAACTTCACCCTCGTGAGCGTGAGCGTGTCTGATATGACTCCGCTGTCTTTGATCAGCATCGGCATGTTACTGTAATCTGAGTGGAGCTTCGAAATGGGATTGAAATACATGCAACTAACCATGTCTGATTGAGTTTTACAACCTTGTGTTTCTTAAAAGGAGTGAAAAAGCCTCCCAGTGAAGTGAGATTCATTCATTTTCTTGTTGGTCTGGAGCCATGAAGTTACACTTTCTTTAAAAAAAAAAAACCTCAAGAACTGTAATGTAACCACGAGCTATCCTCACCTCATTGGCAAAATTACTTTGGAAATTGACTAAGAGTCTGTCTTGTGAAGATGCTTTTGCAGGATGAGGTTTTGTACAGTTGCAGTGCAGTTGAGTTGCTATATAAATGTGGCGTAACCTGGCCTACTCTTGCTTTAGTTTTTTGCTGTATTACAGTATGCTGCTGTCCCACGCTGTTGCTAGGGCGATGACTTTGCTGCCATATTGTTGCCATGGTTTTGCTTTGGTTTTGGAGTGTTGTTGCCTTTCCCTGTTGCCGTGCAGCTGCTCTGTCATCGCTGTGGTTTTGGCTTGCCGCTGTGTTGTTTTCGGTGTTGGTGTTGCTGAGCTGGCCCACTTTGACCTGTATATGAACTCTGCCCCTGTAGGTCATCATGCCCCCCTCCAGCCGCTGGTCACTGGGCCACATTTACACCCCTCACCGGCCTCCTCTCCACCCTCCTCTTCCTCCCCCTCGACTCTTCCATCTTCCTCACAAAGCTCAGTCACAGGTCCTCCACGCTTTTCCTTCTCTTATCCTTTATTTCCACATGATTTTGCTTTTAGTCGAGGAGACAGCGCCGTCTGTAAGTGCTTCCATTTTATCCTGTCGCTCTGCATCCTTGTGTGTTCTCTTTGCAGTGACTGTTTATGTGTCTCATTCTTCGGTTACTACCTTTATCTCCATATCAACAGTTAGTAGCATTGCTATAAAAACAGGCAGATGTGACACTTCAGCCACTCCTGCAAAGCCGACCCATTTCATTTCTTTACAGCTAATACAGCGAGCCGAATGCAGCCCTCGACTTTAGTGCCTCAGTTTTTATATGCCCTACTGCACCAATTCAACCGCTGGATGGGGGATACACTGCCTCCTTAAAGATGCACATTTGAGATGGTAAATGTATAAATAAAAAGTGTTTAAAGCAATAACCACTACTTTAAAATCAGTTTACAAAAACACTTCAGCCTGTTAAAACCTACACTGAATGCTTTGAATGAGCTTTTACACTTTTACAGCGATTTCCCTTCTGATCCACACTGCTTTTCTCCTCCTCATCCACATTGAATTTTTAAAGGATCATCAAAAGACGACTGCACTATCAAGAGCGTACACAGTGTGTCAAAAAATGATTGAGTGTAATAGACTGCCATTGCATGTTTTGCATCGGCTTGGATAACCGAGGTTGCTGCCCTTTGAAGGTCTGCAGAGCCAAATCACACTCTGGATGTCCCTGCAGCATTACTTCATGTTCTTACGGTCCGACCCTTCTGCAGAAAAAAAAAAAAAACAAACAAAAAAAAAGGGGGTGTTGATCTAAAACTTATTTTGAAGGCAGACATAGTTCAGTCCGTGGCTTCATGTGTGGTGGATGAATTTGAGGCTGATCCCGGTGATGCTCTGAATGAGTTCTTCACTAAGCATGATGGTGTTGTGCTGCTGTGAGTTTGAAAGTGTGTTTGTCCTTAATCCTGTAACCCCATAACAAGATTATAAGGTCTTGCTGTGGTTGTGTGAGAGGGAGAGGATAGAGAACTGGATTAATATTGTAGTTAGTTTCTGTATTGTTGCTGTAGCAGTGTGTTCAGACAAGATAAGAGAAACATGGCTCTGTTAGTGTACTGCAGAACTCTGATATTAACCCTGTTTACTCCAGAAGTACATCTTTAATGCTTGTTATTATTTATATTTAGTTGCATTTAATATTTGTATTCATGTATATAATTAGCATAAGACAGACTACAAAGACAAATTTAGTCTTCTACTGTCAAAACTGCAGCTCTTACAGTCACATTGCCCCTCCCCCCAAAATCATGTGAAATTAAACCAATAGATTGGAGGAAAAACACCCTCAGCAACAAAACCCAGCTTCTTGATTGGTTGCCGTGGGGTTATTTTTGAAAGCATTGTAGATTGTTTGGTTTGTTTCTCAGCTTTGAAGCCACAATAAGCTTCGCAGTGGCAGTAGCAGAGGAGAGTCAACAGCCCTTTGACAACTGAAATTGTTAGGATGTACAGGAAGTGCACTGCTGCAAATACAGCACATGGTAATAGTAGAGGACTGGCAGGATGCACAGATATGGGTTTCTTTATGTCAGACTGTGAGCTTCTGTCCATGATCATCTGTAATCTGTATCCCATCTCCCTCTCAGTTATTATTTTACATTACATTACTTCGTATGCAGCACATGCTCCACCTCACTTATTCTACCGTCTAACTCTGTTTTCACTGACTTTATTGGCATGAAGTTGTATGAGAAAATTTCCTCTACAGCGTGTAAAATGTCGATTCTCAACAGAAACCGTTTGCATTCAAAACGTGTCGTGATGAATTGTTTGGTTTGAAAACATGAATCCTAAAGTACAAAATCAATACAGTAATGTGAAGTGTTTTCAAAACTGAGAATATGCAGGTCATTGAAAATAATTTGGCTCTTGTTCCTACTTCTCTTTCTCCTTTTCCATCTCTTTCTGTGTCAGATGGAGCAGCCATCCATGGACCAGAAGGGCCACGCCAACGTGCCGTGGATTGTGGAGCCGGGTCAGGAGGCCAAGAGAGGAGTCAACACCAAGTACGAGACCACTATTTTCTAACATACACCCGCCTTGTCCACTCCTGTGTGTGTGTGCCTTTCAGAGGTTGCCCTGTACTGGGGCCCCGCCCCGGAGTTGGGCACGAGCGACGCACGCCGCCGCGTCACCTCACCGGCTGAAATATAAAAAAACAAAACATCCCGCCCCGCCCCCGTTAGCCGAGCCTGTCCACTGCATGATGACGTTTGGCGCTGCGCTGTCTCTCTCTTCTTTCTCCTTGTCTCCTCTTCTCTCTTTTGTTTCTGCTCTCCCCCTTTGGCCCGGGCTCCATCCTCCTGCCTGCAGGGCTGGCGCATGACCTTTGAACCCAGGGCTGTGGTGCACTTCTCTGTCTCCACCTGTAGGGGAAATGGTCTGTTTTTCCACTTCCTGTTTGTCGGTCAGTCAGTGGTCAACCAGGTTGTTCTGCTTCCAGCTTCTTGTTTTTTTTTTTTTTTTTCTTCCTGTTGATGGGTGCAACCGATTGGCTTCGTCTCTCTCTCCTTTTTTCTCCTGACTGCCTCCATCCCTCGCTTTCAGCCCCTTTGTCAAACTTTGCCCCTGACAATTTGAATGAGATTAGTAACCAGAATACTGCTAAGCGCTGTGACAGTGTTTTAGCTGTCTGAGCCCAGTGTGGGAGCTGACAATGAGGAGGGCAGTTGTCAGAACATGACAACTGGAGGGAAAGTTCAGACTTTTTAGACATTTTTTTTAAATCAATGAGGAGAGCTGAATTACAGGAGAGGTGATGTAGCACAGTCTAACTTTGACTCAAACTGGTTCATCCAGCAGGCTACTAGAATGTATTTCAACTTTTTTGATTCTTTCTATCAGATTATTTTTTTGAAAATACTAACAAACTTGTGAATTTCTTTAACAACTTTAAACTTGACCTGTGATACAGGAAGAAGTAGGTGACTTTTTTTGTTTTGTTTTTGCTTCTGAACCACCTTTTTTCAGCACATGTGTGTATATGTTCAGAATTCTTTTAACCACGTGGATTTTCTTCCCTGGCCGTAAACCTTATTTTATTTGGGGGGTGAAAAAAAATCCTGTATGTAAAAGGTTTAGCATGTGGCTTGTGAGACGCATGGTGGCCATTTTAGATTTGCTGAGCAGGGGGGCCGGTGGAGAGGCGGGGTGTGAGGGCTCTCTCGATAAGTGATGTCATCTCATTTGCAGGGCAATGCCGGACGCTCATGTCTATTACTGTGGAATGCAAAGAATGTAGCCAGCCCTAAACACGGACCTTGTCACACATACAATGCAAAATGGACTACAAAGGACCCGCTTGCTCACTTTTCAAAGGACTGCAAATATGGATGCTACTCCACAGTGTTTAAGGTTGACTACAAAATTTTGACATCATTCATCCACATGATGCTTGACACATGACACTTACACACACACACACACACACACACACACACACTAACAGGACTGCATCTTGACAGACGATGGTCTGCTCTGAATGTACACTTATATTAAAGCAGCCTCAACTTTCTGCAACTACAGCAGGATCTGTTTCATGTGTCCAACTGGGAGGCATGACCTGTGAACTTTTGGGCGATCACAGGGTCTCCATGGAGACTGTGAGTGTGGTTACAGGGCATCTGTTGGTAACAGACAATGGGCTTGCTAAAGGCACCACTGGGCATGAGTCAATGTTGGAATGGGCATGGGTTTGAGGACATCTGGCTGGCTTTATTTTTTGTTTTTTTATTTTCTTTAAAGTCAGAAAATAATACAGAGATATATGCACAAGCGTGTAAATGTGATTGGACTAGCTGCAACACGCTCAAGATGCAACAGGTGTGTCTCATAACGGATGATGAACCTATGTGAACAAAACAGCATCTGGCGTTTAAAAAAAAGTATTCTATTCGTATTGCCCGACATTTTAATGTTTAATATGAGAGTATTATATTACCATGATGATTATGATTATTCTTGTGCAATTCTTGTCTACTGTTGTCTTAATGTTACATTATTTTTCTATGATATGATAAGATGAAAACCTTGGGCTTGAGAATGATGGCCATCCTTTAAAAAAAAATCTGAAACTACATGATCATACTTATACACAGAGAGTGAATGTTGCAGGTGGCTAGCTAACTTTTGTCAGGTCAAATCCTCCATCATTCCTCATGGGGCTCTACTCTTATCTAGCAGATGTACTATTTTAAACGCAGTATTACTGTATTATTTGGATGAGACATTATCCAATTATAAAATGTACATAGATATTTTGCCAACTCATTGTTCATACATGTAATGTAAAAGAGAAAAGAATAAAGGATTTGCAGTACATGGCACTGGACACAAGGTACCAAAATAAAGGTTGGAAATTGAAAAAAAACTGGTAGGTTGTAGAGATTGTACTTTGAGTGGAAACGGAAAATGGGTTATTTGGTGACATCACTGCTGACCAACTTATGTACATAGGCTTGGGCTTCCAGCACACTGATTTTTGTAATTTTGGCCATTATTTATATCCTTGTAAAGCACATGGAATAAAATATGACTTGTAAAACCATTATTTATCCTTGGGATAAAATTGTCATGAGTGATTTTCTTTTTCTCTACAGCGACTACCAAAAAAGCTCTGAGTGCCATCTTTTAGTGAGTTTAAAAGAATAATTACAGGTTATTACAATTTTATCTTGTTTTGTAGTCTTGGTCATCATAATAAAACTGTTTGCAAATGCTGTTTGTAAATGCAGAAATCTAGGAACAGGACAAAAAAAACTAAAACACGAGGCACATATGAAAACTGGGTTCATACATGATTATGGTAAGTACAGTAGATCAAGGTTGAATCTGGAAATTATGTCGGATTTACAATTAACAGTTCATAATTTTACTGTTGACCGTCGACCCGAGAGTTTGTCTAATTGCTTATTTTTTAGCGATGCTGCTCTGTACACACCAACGTAATTTATAAGATGTGGAAACAATCATATTACCAATAAAATGGCCAAAGGTTACTATTAACTGGCATATCTTTTTGTCCAGTAGTTCATCAAAAGTGCAGATTTTGGGGAAATAATGCATTTGCTGTGTTCCTATATGGCTGCGTTTGTTTATTTTTGGAGTTAAAAGCAATAGCATCAGAATTATCTGACAGCTAATTTAGACCTCAAAAATAGTGATTGTGATCTAAGTAATCTAATATTAAACTAACCTTAAATAAAATAGTGTATATAAGGTAGTGAGTGTCCCATACCTCATGTTGGATCTAGTTCAGGCTGTGATAACAGTGACTTCAGAGCTCTCCTTCCCAGCACCTTAACATTAAGACACAGACAAGAACTTATTCACCTTCAAGATTTTAAATCATTAAGAATGAGGAACATGATGAATTGATAATTGTTCACATACTACACACATAGGACAAACTTATAAATAAATTATTGCAATTAGGGATGGCATTCAGACTGGTTAATGAATCAGTGGGATATTGATCTCACTCTGCATCTACTGAAGTTATATATATTTTTTCCATATGGGGAGTCCCCTCACATTGAACACATGTGGGTGATTCACACCTTCAGGTTGTGAAAGACGATTAGTGACACAGAAAGAGAAGCATAAGTGGTTGTGAAACCTTTAGAGAAGAGATGTTGAGATGGTATTGTATGTGGCAGAGAAATGGAGTCACCATTGTTTAAGCCTCTTTAAAAAAAAAAAAGACAACCTATTTTCCCTGACCATGATGTACATACTTTTCAGAGAGAAGTGTCCCTTGAACTGTAGATGTAGGTAGACTGGTAGACCTGACCCAAAGAGTTAGTTCTGCTTCATTAGGCTGTAAAAGGTGGTGAAACCTGCCACCTATAGTGGCTACTATTTTGATTTGCTAGTGTGACTAAGCTTTTGGGCACTCTGCACATCCCCGCTGGTATGCTTATAGGAAGGTGGGTTAGCAGAGGCAGAGCAGAGGGTGCATTTACATCTCAGTTTGAGCCCCAAAACATAAATTAAAGCAAAGATAATTTATGAATTATGTTTTTACACCAAAGAATGCACCTACAATTATATATGGACAGGCAAGGTCACTGCAAAAACAAACAAGGTCAAAGTTAAAACTGATTGAACGCAGGAGAAACGTGTAAAAGCCCTTCATGTGAAGAGAGCCTAAGTATGCTTTTGGTCTTCATAGCGATACAGTGTTGAAAATGCTTGAGTCTCAGCTGATATTCAAGTAGGTCATCTGGTCATCAACTTGTGACCTCTTTGTTTAAAAGTCAATCAAAGTGATTGGGTCTGCCAAAGAAATTATTAACTGTGATGACCCGATGAATGGTAAAAAAAAATGAGACTACACAGCAAGTGCAGTTTGTGTGACCAGTGCCAGACGTCACAATTTAGACAGCTCAGGAGTACATCGACTGTGACAGAGAGGTCTGCACCGGGTCAGCAGTTAGCCGCTTTCCCATCAACTCAATCAACTACCTCCACTGGCCTCCAGACAACCCCGCTGACACTGATACTTGTGGTAATGATAGACCGGGCTGTGGTGCCACCAAGTTTCCATGGTGACCACATCCTCTCGCAGTTTCATAAGCCTCTATGCAATGTTGAAAAAGCACAAACATACATTGACACTGCCATGATAAATACGCAGCGAACCATCACAGCAGCCATTTATTGACCGAAGGGACTGCTGTTGCTACTGTAGAGGCAGCCACAATACGAGAATCACAATAAGCAACAAATCTCTGCCAATATAACGCACAGATACATTTTCTAAAATGACCACCACACAGTCTGCTTCATTATAATACTGACTACATAGACCCATACTGATTATATTAGATTTCCAAGCTCTGAATGGGAAGCAGTGGAGATTGTGACGATGTAGTTAAGACCATGTGCCAGATTTTAGCTTTCTGCACATCATGTCAGATGGATTCAATGCTTAAAGAGAACCATGTTATTTATCTAACTAAGGTACAACCCTTAAAAGCACACTTAGCATGTCATCTCAGATGCAGCCGTCAGCACATCTCTTTCCTTTAAGAGCTTAGCAATGAGGGATTTAATTAAACAAACGTGAAGAGGCTGGCAGGGTTCGGGAGCTGGAGCTTTCCCACTGGGATTTGACTGACAGAAATTAAACCCAGCACTGTTCACTGTTACAGCTTTGAAAGGATCTACAGTGGCAAGTGGTAAAGGTGAGTGTACCTCAGGTAAACAGCATATTTCAAATAATGTACATTTAGAATTTCAGTAACATCCAACATTAGTTTGATGTTGTGGACAAATCAATTAATTACTTCATTTATAAAGCACAAACACCAAACTCCACCTTCTGAATTGTGACTATTTTACTGCTTTTTCTCAGTTTCATATCATCATAAACTGAATATCTTTGACTATTTAACTTAGTCTGACATGAAATGCATTGTAAAAGATATCGCCTGGAGTTCTAGCAGCTTGCAATGGGTATTTTAAACAATTTTCTTGTCTATAAAAACTAAATTGATAGATTGATTAATAATAAAAGTAAAAGTAAAAGTCAGTTGCAGCCCTGCTGTCAGTTGGTGTTAGCAGGCTTATTTTAGGCGACAAATATCACAGACAGCAGATCGTAAAAGCTGTAGCTAATTAATGTTAATTCTGTTACCAGCTTAAGTGAAATGTTTTATGTACTTCATCAAGACTAACTGATTATTAGTTTAAGTAATTTCTTAAGCAAAAAATGTCTAATATTTGAGAATTTACTGGTTTTCCTGGTCTTACACCTCAGTAAGTTAAATATCTGGAATTTAAACCACCCCTCAAACAAAACAAGAAATTTGATTGATGTGTTATGGACCAAACAAATAATCAATAATAAAGAATATAATTTAGAAATTGATTGATGATGAAAATCATTAGTGTGTCATATACATATTTAATCACAATTTCATGCAGCTACAGGTTGTCAACTTTAATAGTGTTGCTGCCTAAAGAATCTGCAGTTTTACCTGTAAATGTTAAAAGATAAACCTAATTAGATATAATAAAGGATCTGAAAGGGTTTGAATTCAATACGTAGATTCAGTAAAGTATGCCCCACAAATATATACTGTTGTATAAAAGGGTTTACTCTCCACTACAACCCTGGTTTTATTGCAAGATTTACACAACCAGTAGTTCCTTTAGACACCATCACCGTCTTTTACCATCCCTTATAAAAAACTGAATTAAAAAAAATTCTGTGTGGAAGCAAGGATGAGTGCCCGTGGTTGAGTGTCTATTAAACTACAGTGGACTGACATTTACAGTGAGCCTCTGAAAGGCTGAACAAGCATTTGTCATGAGCTATAAACCGCTGAATGAAAAGGCTCACAATCTACAGTTACAATCTGCAGCCAACAGAAGCGACCACTGGGCTGCTTTCTGAGATTGGACGAGAAACGACCAAGGCTGCGGCACGTTGGTTTGCTGAAGATTTACTGCCAATCTGCAATTTGGTGCATTCTGTTGAAAAACTGACAAAACATTTTATTGTTTGTAAAGAGCAGACCACTGCAGGATGAGAGTGGGAGGTAATTCAAGACCTTATTCTCTGCAAGATTAGACCAGGAGTGGAGAGCGGGGTGCAGTGGCTGCTGTATTTAGGCTTCCCAAAGCTCAAACAGCTCGATTTTATTTCTAAACGCTGGCAGAGGTGGAGGCACAGGACTTAACTGAGCACAAAGAGAGACAATGAGGGAAGAATAATGAAGGAAGACAGGAACACAAGCAGAAGTGCTGTGAAAAGAAAATGATTGCAAGATGATGGTTTGTTAACAGACACTAATTTCTTAGGTTTTCTACTGTCTGCACTGGAGTGTAAGACAGGAAGAGTACATGCTTTGTTTCACCGTCTGTGTCAGACTGTGGGAGAGGGCCAAAGTTACAGATGGTGTGTACTGCCCACGGCTACCGGCTAAATGAGACGACTATGTAAAAACTGCTCATGTAACAATCACAATAATATCTGGCATTCATTCAGCAGGGACAGCTTAGATAGATTGAGATCATCCACGGTTATCCTGTGTGTACACTTAAATCCACATTTATATGCCTTTAATACTAATAATGGAAGGAGGAGAATCCGCACTGAGAAACTATTTAACATAAAGACAATTTGCTGTATTTGGTAAAATGACTGGCTGAACACACCTGGCAGATGTGGTGCAGCAGCACTCACATTATCGTAATGTACTCAAACAGTCCCAACATGGAACTGACTTGCTGGAAAGTGGATGATAGAGGAATAAACTGCCTCTGCAAAAAATAAACTTTCACAAAAAACAAGCAAACACACGCACACACACACACACATACACACACATATACACACAGCCCTGCTGGGCTTGGCGCGTGATGTACAACCTGATAAAGCTGGACACAGTCAGGAGAGTTGGCCAAAAAAAAAAAAAAAAAAAAAAGGTTCTCTCTTTTATACACCAGAGCACATTCACACTAGACTCTGGCAGACTTTATCTCTGTAGGGTACAAAGAAACAACTTGGACAAAACAATCTTGCACTGTCCTCCAAAAAGCAGCATTCACAAACACAGCCGTGAAGCACTGCCGCCTCGGTGTTCAAGGCACAGTCTGGAAAACACGTTTCCATCACTGTGCTCAGAGTGGGTCGACATAGACAATATATAAGTTTCATTGTTTGACAGCGTACTGTACTGACAACCAAATGCATCACAGAAGCAAAACTATTTCCAACCAGTCAATTAGGAGCAGACAGCACATTTTACAGAAGGGTTGGTTGAGTTGAGAAAACACACCACATGCTATTGTTTGGTATCAAAAGTCTGATAGGAAGAAGGGAGAGATGAGAGTAGACCTGTTGTCTGAATAAACAAGGAATCAAGACTCATGATGTTTCTTATTTATGAACAGTCACACATACATACATCATAAAAACAGCAAATTCTCACTTTTGAGAGGCTGAAACAATCGAAAAACAGTAGTTGTTTAACCTTCTGTCGATGGATTCATCAATTAAATGAGTAATTGTTTTACTTTTAAACAGAACGTTGGTGGTGTGGCCATACTTTGGCAACTTAAAGCCCCATTTGGCCGCAAAGGGAATGATTCAATCATAAAGCCTGATACAAAACGCACAATTTATCACGTATTTGAGCCAAAAACTTGTGTCTACAACAGGAAATGCCTGAGCTATACCTATAAACTATCACCATCTAAAAAAGCAGCATGAGGCCCATCCTCTGGAACGATCTATAAGGTCTTTAATCCATTTTTGTTGACACTGTTACAGAGGTGTTAATGAAATTATGTGTTTTAGCACTGAGGTTATAGTTACGATGGTGTACTAAACCTGCATTATACTGAGAGTGGTATGTAAATAAGGAAGACAAAACATTAGAAACACCTCTCAATAGACCGGAACAACACCACCTTTAACTATGTTCACAGTAATACACATATAATAGAACAAAAACAGAACTTTATAAACTTAATACAGGTTTAAATTAGGACAATTATGACAATTTCAATGTAATAAATTGTACAGGTGTACATAATAAAGCAGCCACTACGTGTACTGTCATTGTAATAAATATTTCTGCCCTACTACCCAGCTCTACTGTGGACTGTGACAACAACCTCCAGGAAATGTCAGTCTGACAGACCCCTCTGCATCGACTACAACTGTGGGTGCAGCTACATAACTCAAGGGTTTACATAACAACAACCGGCACCTCTGGCCTGTATTCAAACCGAGGAGAATTGCTCAAAAAACAGAGCTGGAACGTGGCCCGAGGTCGGTGGTGGAAAAAGAAAATGACCTCAGCTGTGCGTCAAGTTTGTATTCACTGAATTTGCACATTTGTATAGAAAGCCAGCATCAAACTGACTTTAAATCTCTCGTTTGTTTGCTTGAGCCTGCATTGGGTGCCACATAGGCAGAGGATAAGCATGTAGGTTAAGTGCTACAGCAAAATGAGATTTGACAGTGCAGCAAAAGGCTCAGAGGAAGTATTTTACATAACGACAATTTGCTACATTTTGCACAGCTGAATGCAGAGCGGAAAACGTCTCTTGTATGGTAGGTGATGTCAAAGCACGTGGGAGAGCTGCATGTTGATCTACCCCGGAGAACACAAAAACTACAACTGGCACGACTGCGATAAGAGCTGACGGGCTCTCGCTAACGTCCTGGCCGGTATATATCTGAGCTGACTTTGACGTCTGCTCCCAGAACACCTGAAGCTGAGACGACGCTGCGGGCTCATAGCGAGCCGTCTCTCTCCCCAGCAGTCAACAGACAAGACAGCGGTGAAGCCAGGCAATCACGTAAAGCTGCTTATGTCACTTTAGCAGCATAGCAGAGACCATGAACGTGTCTTTTACGCAATAAAGAATTAAGAAAAGTGTGAGATCAGGTGTTAATACCAAGGAAAGAAGAGTGGAAGGAGAAGAATCACAAAGTGGAGTTGCAATAAAGAAGAGCATCCTGCTACTAGTACTATCCATTTGTTTGTGTACTTCTTCATTTATTTACTTCTTCAAAATAAAATGCCTAAAATAGACATGAGGGCTGCAGATTAGCTTCAGCATGATGCATATTTTTTTTCCAATGCAACATTTAACTGTATTGTCCTTGTTATGTAAACATTCAAATACATTTCCTTCTAAATAATCCCAATGAAAATGGTTAAATCACATATAAAAATGCCAAATGGACAACTAAAATACATTACATAAAGCGTAATAAACCATGACTAGTTAAGTTACTATAATTCTGTAACAATTATCCCATTATTTAGATGCTGTAACAGGATAACATTTCCCATCATGTTACAGTTTTGAGAAATACGTGTACTTTGTTGCTTATAGTTACATAACATGTTAAATCCAGAGCTTAAGCCTGGAGGTGATTAGCTTAGCTTAGCATACAGACTGGGAGCAGGGAGGAAAAAAAAGAGAAAAGGACAGTTTGTAGTTGCACAAAAGTGTGTTGGACAAACAGATAAACTGCTGTTCATCAAGAAATAGTTAAAAAATACACAATCTACATTGCTGTCTAAACAAACTAAATAAAAATGTGATCATTAGTAAAGAGTGGTATTGATCTCCTCGTCTAAAGATGTGAATAAGAAACCACCCAGGGGTTCATAATGTAGATTCTTGACATAAAAAAAAAAAAAAGAAATCAATAAAAAAGATCCCCTCCTTTAATTTCAGTCAGTCAGTGAGTGTTTGCTTAAAGCATTCACTGATTTGCCTGATTATAGCTTTAGTACCCGTAATCACTTGCTGATTACATTACTAACCAGTGCAATCTCTATCTAGAGCTCAGGCAGGATACACAGTAAGCTGTCTACACCACTGTATATTCAAAGTCACTGAGACATTAAGGCGCTCTAATTATGAGCATCCTTTTTTGAGCAAGTTTGCTTGAACAGGCGGAAAGGAGCTCCACAGAACAGAGCCATTAGACCACATTAAGCCATCTGTTGTCAAAAATGTTTAAATCTCACGACAGGAGTGACACATCTAACTCCACCAAGACAAAACTAGCATGAAATCTAGCTTCTGTGCTTCTGTTATTTATTTATTTTTTTTTAGCAGTGCTACAAATGAGTGAACAAATGTTTTTCCGAAGAAGCACATGAAAGATAAGCAGATAAACTGCACGGACGCACAGACGCAGAAGCTTCCTGAGGCTAGACAGACTACAAGCCCACACGGCTCATCAGCCTTGCTCCAGTCATTCTGCTCCAGATCTGTCTGCCTTCATTTGAGCTCAGCAGCAGCAGCACTAATTGTTTGGGACAACCAATGTTTAATGCTAAATGGTGCGAGAGCACTGGCACAAGTAAATATAATAATGGCTTCCTTATAAAACTATGGTAAAAATGAGTCAGTCTGTTGTTCAAACTGAAAGGAAGCAGAGACGACTTTGAGGACCAGTAGACTGCTTTTGTGACGGCTGCATGAAGTGATTTATTTTGGATATGTGACATACTACATACACAGTCTAATTCCCTGCACATCATTGTCTAATTGATTGGTTTTTACTTCCTTAATTGTGGTTATCCTATTCTGATGCGAGTAAAGCCAGATGTCAAACCACAATACTTTAAAAATAAAAAAGCCCATCACAGTATAATACTATGAAAACAAGATGTTGTTCAGTGTTGTGAGGTGCTGAGAGACTATTTAGGCCCAAACTATATTATAAAATTCAAGGGTGTAAATCTGCTCCCACAACAAAACAACATCAAACACCAATCCCCCCGCCAAAAAAAAAAAAAGCTGTGAGCCAAAATAAACAAGACTCTGGTCTACAACTCCACCAAGAGACAAACCCCAGCTCCATTTGAAAAAGTTTGCTTTGATTGATCCAGCGTTTCACCTTCAACATCCAAGTTGAAAGCTTATAGTTAAAGCCAGACTGTAATTCTCCACCATGAAAGCTGCCAGTGTGCCCACAGTCAGTGGAGTCACTCCAATGAGAGTCTCCTAGGGCATCGTGAACAGAAACTTGGCCCTATTGATTCTAGCTTTCTAAATAATTAGAATTAAATGTCCCATGGCAATAAGCGACACAATATGAGGTTTAATTCAAAAAAGGAAAAATTGCATTTGTACAGGCCAACTCCTTGTCAACATGAGAGAGAGTGCACAGAAAGAAAATGGCCTCTTTAACTCTCAAATGCATATCACAGGCATAACTTTAGATCAGGGATCAGCCCACAAGCCCCATACATTGCTCAAACCATATGTTTTAAAAATTCTTTGAAAATCATTATTTTTCTACTGGTTTTCCTCCAAAAAGTTAATTCTATTTAATAATATAGGTACCGGGTTAAAGCAGTCTGTATGTTTTTCCATCTGGCCTCATTTAGTGTCACTGATACCATGAATGAACACTTACTGTCACAGACTATTGTTTGATATTGGTGCATTGTGAAGACTGTAACTCTGAAAGTGTAGACGTCTCAGAAGCAACTGATGATGAGAATAATATCTTTGTGCCATGCAATCAATCAGATTTTAGATATTAGATTTTAGAGGCAAACCTGTAGCATGAGTACGACAATGGGTTAAGTGCCAGTCAGTTACAGCAGCCTATGTGTAACAAAATGTGAATACATTTTGTAGAGCTGAAGGAGTTAATCAACTCGTCAATTGACAGAAAATGAATCAGCAAAGGATTTTAATCATCATTGAGTCATTTTTTTGTTCTAACATTCCCCAGTTCCAACATCTTAAATTGTGAGGATTTGCTGATTTTCTCCATTTTATATCATCATACACTGAATATATATGAATTTTGACAGCTGGTTGGACAAAAGCAACAATACTTAAGGAGGATATTGTTAAGCTCATACTATATTCTGCATTTTGGAACAATGGCTCATATTTGTTGTGCATTTTAAATGACCTGAATGACCCGTCTTGCTCATCCTTTGATATTCTTCTAATAATAATAACAATCATCTGCTTTCAGATGTTTTGTTTCCATCCGTCCCATGAAAGCTCTTTATGTAATAACTACACGACGGAGAAGTTAAAGAGCTCAGATTTTATATTTTAGTGCCGTTTTGTTCAGCTCTCCCCTAAGAAGACACATATGCTGTAAAACATTAGGAATTGCATCTTGGGACCTTATAATCTGATCAGTATACCCCAGCCATAATGCTGGAAAGATAAAAACTGACTGTCACTCCACTCAGCCTTAAGAGGCTTTTAAAACTGCTGCTGAACTTTAGGTGGCCTCCACTTTCCCTCCTGCTACGAATCTTGTTCACGGGTACAAAAACAGATTAAAGCATAAAACGCTGTCTGGAGTAGTCTGTTGTGTGTATGTGTGTATGTGTGCGTCTGTATTTGGGGTTTATCTGTCGAGAGCAGCACCTCGCTTCATCCTAAAAACTGCTGCACTGAAGGTTTGGATGATTCCAGCCTCATAATTCTTGAACGCATCTGAGCTGAAATACGTGGATGAGTGACAGAGGCTGTGTGATTGAAGAGGCAGCGGGAATACAATGGGGGACAAATGAGTTGTCAAGCAAGACAGTTTGATTGTCTGCTTCAAAAGCATGTTGTATAATTTGTGATTTCAGGGTGGTCAAGTGGTTTTGAGAAACTAGTTTTGTAAGCAGAAGATTTCCCTGCAAACAGCCAGTATACAAACACATCATCATCAACAGGCTGGTTGAAGTGCCCTTGAGCAAGACAATGGAGCTTTTTTGGGAGGGATAAGTGGAACCAAAATGTCTGTTTAATGCTGCTTTCATAACAACTCATCACAGATTTGCAAGCTAGGGAGACATGTTAGGAATTCATGTTGATACAACTGTCTGTCTTAGCAAGGTAGTTATTGTTGGATGATAAGGGGGTTTATTTTATTTTTCAGTCTGTCAAAATAATAATAATTTAAAAAAGGTTTTAAAAAACATTACTGACTTTGTTTTAATCTATTTAACGTAGCTAAGATTATGAGAAATACTATAATATTCTAGCCTCTGGTCAGGTATGCTACAGGAGGGCTACAACTAACTTATTTTTCCATTAATGCTGAAGTCTATATCAATCAATTAATTTAATATACTTTATTCTCACAATTTAAAAACTATAACTGGAGAAAACTTGCATTTTTGCTTTAAAAATTACTTGATTAACGATATAGTTGGATTATTTTTCTTTTAAACTAAAAGATTCCACTTCACACTACACCTGTAGAGCGGCCAGCCGACACTAAACTCCTATAACTAATGCTTTAACACCTGTTAACTCCACACAGTTTCTCACAGTTTAGTGCCCTTACTGACAATGAATATTTCCGTACAGCGCAGTAGACCCTCTTTTATTTATTGATGCCTTCCAGCTGGACAGATGAAGAGGAGATAAGCCATCCCCATCCTTTCTTCCTGTGGTGTGTCAGTGTGGGTGCTGGTGGTCTGGCTAGGTGAGCTACTGGAACGACGCGAGGCACAGGTGACCACAGCATCTGCTCTTTCTGGGCCCCATTCCATTTCAATTTCCACTTCATTCCTCTATCTCACGTCTGGACTAGTTTATATAGCAACAACTAAAGTCTACATTTTTGGATATTTCTCAAGTCTTGCTCCGTGTGACATAGCCAATGACTGCGTTTTTTCCTAAAAATCAGCCCAAACCATCTGGGCAGATGGGTGAGGGAAGGTGAGGCAGCTAAGGAGAAATGGGAAGCGGCCAAACATGGAGCGAGTTCTGGCTCTTAGCCCTCTGGCTCCACAAGGGAAAGCAATAAAGGTGGAGTGCAGCTGAGCCAACAGCTGACAGGAACAGGAACCAATGTTTGGCCAAGGTCAGGAGAAACACACACAAACACCACACACACACACACACACACACACACACACACACACACACACACACACAAACACACATATATATCCACATGGGGTGAGGATGTAACAGCAAAACAGGGTCAAAAGACACAGGGGAATGATAATGTGGTGACCTGATACTCAAGGGGCGTCAGAGATCTAATGGTCAGAGAGCAGAAGGACAACACGTGTGTGTGTGTGTGTGTGTGTGTGTGTGTGTGTGTTGAGTTGTGTTGTGTCTGAGGGCTGGCAACTGAGAGAGAGAGAGTCTTGTAATCAGTGTAGCTGCTATTGTTGGCAGACGTCACCAGGTACCAAGTAGAGCTCACACACATACTCACACAGAGTAGATAAGGCCTTTCTCAGTGTGCCTGGTTCATTCAGTTTCCTCTCTTGCCAAATTTAGCAACTGCTCATTTAATGTGTTCCTCCTTCTTATGTGGGCCAAAGAAAATACATTTATCAATACACATTCTTTTATATACAAATTAGTGTTTAAAAGATTAGTCGTAGAGCCCAACTTATAAATCATCCGGACAGATTTATTGGTTGATGTTGGCTTATTGCAGATATATAAAAAGGAAATTGCAATTCAGAAATGTCAAATATATGTATGCAGTCATTAAGAAACTGTTTTGCTAATAGATCAGCACGAGACAACACTAATAACATAACATTTTTCAACTGTAAAATTACTTGTACATACTATTTGTACATATCCTGGTCACATTTTAATGTAAAATTTAAGGTATTCACTAAAAATGTTCATGTATAAAAAAGAATAATAGCCAATATATCTTTATAAGAGCTAGTCGATTAATCGATTGACCAAAAAGTAATCAACTAATAACCAACCTTCTCAAATTTGAGGATTTAAAGTGCCTCTTTGTCATAAATGACAGTAAACTGTAGATCTTTGTGTTTTGGACTGCTGGTTGAATAAAACAAGCAATTTTCTAGCACCTCGGGCAGTCGGAGATTATGACAGGCATTTTCATTATTTTCTGACATTTAATAGACAAATCAATGAACCAATTAATTGAGGGAGTAATTGGCAGACCAATCAATTATGAAAATAATTGTGAGTTGCAAGCCTAACCGATTTTATTATGAATACCCGCCTAAAAAAATCTACTCTTATTCAGCCTATTATAAATTATTCAGCTGACAGAGAACAGATCTACATGAATCTAACAATTATGAAAATGGATTTATAATCAAAGTAATTGATTGAACTTGCTCGCTGCTTTTGTCTGTTGTAGTCTATATCGTTATATATTGAATGTTTGAGGTTTCGACTGCTGCTCCAACAAAACAAGCTGTCTGGAAATGTCACCTTGGGCTCTCAGGAATTGTAATGGGCTTTTTTTTTTTCATTATTTAAGGCTGCCAATATTGCATATTTTAACTTTAAATCGCTATCACACAGAGTCACACAATACTCCTACCCCACCGAGCACAAACTTGACACTCAGACATGCCTCACACCTCTCCCTCCTGACGACGTACATGTGTGATTGTAATATTCAGGCTCACTAGCCCTCACTTTTAAAAAAAAAAAAAGCCATGTGTGTATGTCAGTGCGTTTGGCTGGCTACCCTCAAACTCTGCATGCACAATTGCACGTCGCATAGCCACGAGCTTGAAAAATAGCAAGCAGTGAAAAATTAATGAGAGGAAAGGAGGAGAGCAGAGAGAGAATGAAAACAAAATGAAAGTCTTAGACAGCAGACGGAAAGCCGGAGGGGAGCTTAGTTCTTTTGAAACAGAACCTTTTTAAATCTCCTGGGAGTCCACGTGAAAACTGCAGACCTCTCACTGGGAAACTAAAAAGGTTTAAATATCAGCCTCGCATTAGCCTACACCCCAAAACAGACACTTCTGCTAAATCAGGCTAATTAGGCTAGTAGGCCGCTGAACTTTACATTTTTTAATTACTTTTTAAAGCGAATGCTGTTATCCGCGGTGTAATTTGCAATCTGAATTTCCAAAAACAATGTCTTGATTTTATCTCTTACAATGACTTTGTTTTCCCTCTTTGCTTTTATTCATCAAAAGAGTTTCACATTATTAAATCAACAAGGGCTCGGCGTCCTTCGTCTGCCTTCACTCTGAGGACTAAATTCATTAACTGCGAAACACTTTTGGGAGATTGTAAACATCCTGCTGCCACTCAGGAGTGCAGGAGCAGAATATTTTTTAACTCCAAAGACGTTAAAGGCAGACAATATTCAGGAGTTCACAGGATGAAGCCTTAGCTCCCTTTTTACTCCCGGTCATGCCACAGTGAATTAGTGCTTACAGCATGACAGCCATCAGAGACTGCGGGAAAGGAAATCCTGGCCCAGCTGCAACCGAGAGGGGAAGGTGGTGTCAGTAGTGTGTAGACACTCAGACAGCTAGATAGCTGTAATTACTTCAGCAGCAGACAAAGATTAATTAAACAGGAGAGAGCAGAATTAATGAGGTTAGCACACACCTCAACCAGACTTTAAAAAGTTCCCACCATTCCTGTGGAGACTGCAGGGTGTGTTAATGCACGTGGTGATGGAGATGCACACAAAAGGAGGAAACAACTCATGAAATTCAATATTTCCCTGTTTTTCTTTCTGAAAAAGCCACTAGTGTCTGTTGTTACTCACATACGCACTCAGAGGAAAAGTACGTTGTTGTTTTTTTTTTAAGTTTACAAAGCAAGACGAATTTGTTTCAAACCAGGTACCTGAAACTAATCCCCGCTTCTAGGGCTGAAAGTATCAGATGTTTAATTCACACTTGAAGGCAAAAGGGATGGCAGCTGATTATCTGAACTTGGCAAAGCCATCCGCACTGGTGTAATTACAAAAAAAGATGACATCAGCAACAATTTAAGATGCTCATTCTTTCCTAAACCAGGCCCATGGCTAACTGCATGCTAAAATCAGACACCTAAGCTTTCTTTGCTCTTATGCAAATGCGTCTAATCGTAGCTGGAACATGACTAAAACCTCATCTAAATCATCCAATGCACCACCTATGAAAGACAACACCCTAAATTTGGCACATTTTCCGTCTTTTCCTCTGTTAAAATCACTTTCAAATCCTGGAAGTATACAGCTTAGACATCACTGAGAGAATATACTACCAGATAAACAGGCTAGTGCAGCAGAAAAACAGCCTTTACATCACCCACTAAACGACAGTGTATAAATAGAAAGCACTGAAGTCTAACTGACAGCTGGCAACGCTGCATTACTATGTCATATGGTTGCTCCAAGTCTTGCACCATGATTGGACCACTTTCCAAATCTGACTGGCAGCCATGGTGATCTGCAGTGCCCAGAACGTCTAAAAGACCCCAAGACAAATGGTTTCAAGTTTACTGTCAGAGGATAAGTAGGTAATGTTGTCCTGTTTTGGCCAGATAACAAGGCCTCTTGTTGTGTGCTGGAGCTCAACGTTATTCTAAATTTATATAAAAGGACAAGTATTCAGAGCTGGTCCTCGAGATGAAAAACAGGTGGTGAGGTCATGACAGCCATATTTTACCCAGGAAAAGATTTTGGTACAAGGTTAGTTGTTTTTTTTTTTTTGTCAGACCGACCTGCTGTGCTCTGACATTGTCTCGTTTCCTGCAAGGGTTTGACTACGTCCACCATGGCTATTTTCTCATACATTCAGTTGGTAGTTTATTAGGTACACCAAGCTAAAACAGGCGGCCTAATACAACAGTTACTAAATAAATACTGCCTACTACTAGTTAATTAACACCTCTAAAATAAATGTCCAAGATGAAGTGTTCAAATGTCTTATACCGTCCAACAAAATCTATTAGGCTTGCAAATATACCAGCAAATAATCACTTTATAGAAGCTGGCACCAAAGAATTTCTTTATTAAAAAAATGTCTCAATAATCGATTATCAAAATAGTCGTTGATTCATTTTCTGTCTGCAGCTCTAAATGTGACAAATATCTGGGAAAGCTATGGGCAGGATAAGATATCAAACCTTTTTTATTGTTCAATAAAGTCTTAAAGTTTTAAAGCTTCTGAAAGTTTCCTGGAAATAAATAGGTACTTCAAAAGTGAATTAATGGCTAGTGAGCGCATAGCAGGTCAGTTGAAAATGCAAATATGAGAAATTTGGGAAAACACAAGCATACAATTCAACATAAGTGGACATTATATATTATATTAATACAAATATTGATTTGTGGTTAAATGGAGTAGTTCTTAAAAAGAGAAGAAAAAAAACTATTTACCCTGAAATTTGTACTTAATTTCCAGATTATTAACACTTTATTTTACAGTTCTATAAATCAGTGCGAGTTAAACGACCTGAATCCTTATAAACACTCCTGACAACAACAACAACAACAACAACCCCTGACACTACACTACCACCACTTCTCCCTCCTAGGATTTGGTAGCTACTGACAGTCAGGCTCACCTCCCATGTTAGAGCTCCACACATATCCAAAATCTAATTAATTAGGCACTGATGAATCACACTACAGCTTTATCAATCACTACTATAGCACATTACTCAGCTGAGAATTGGATCCCAGCCCTTCGCCCACTGATAAGTTTACTCAAAGTCAACTGATGGATGTGATGACAGGGAGGTGTTAAAAACATACATCAACTACATTGCCTCAGTGAACGTGAACACCTCATGTCATCGCGGACCGCAGTGCAGACTGTCCTCCAGCCTGTGTGGTAAATCAGTAGTGTGAGGTCAGTACGGAGGGTATATATATATATTTACACGTGGAATAAAAGCCGCAGCTGTTGTGTCTAATTTCACACAACCATTTGAATGTCATCACCAGCGGCAGCTCCAGGATCTTTTGACCGCCGTGGTTTAGTTATTTGGAGAAGATGAAATTTAGAGTATACTGCAATCTGTTAATTAAGTCACTGGGATGTAGAGATACGTATTGTTTTGCTCAAAAGGACTACTTCAAATGTTCCCTAAAAACTGGACTAAGGAGTGACTTGCCTGCACCAACTGCTTAAATTAAGCTTTTTAATCATTCAGAAAACACACCAATGGTCATATTGACAAGAATCTGGCGATATGATACTGTAAGCAAGACAATATTTGTCAAGTCTAGCTAGCCCTCTGGATTTATAACACTATAAGTGTAACATCTATTAAGAAATGTGCCGACTTAATCTGCTTCTACAGATTTGCATGAACCATGTGCACAGTAGCGCTCAAATTCAACCCAATATGCATTTAATTTCTGAGCTCTCAAGATGAGGAAATGAGGCTGCCACCAACTACAGATTAACAACACAGGAAAACCTAACCATCCATACTGGGAGCCTATAAAGAATTCATGCAATTTGCCAACAGAAGTCACACAGCTTCAAACACACATCTGGTAATACTGGATGGCTGCACTGTATACAGGCAAATCTCACTAAGCAAAAGCACCTTGTATGCTTAATAAAGATTTATTTAAAGCAACTTGCACACTGCCAATCACCATACAGTATATCTGTTGGTGATTATCTCTAATAAATCACATTAAAACATTAGTTAGCTCAACTAGCGTCAAAATATCACTTTGTTACTAACTTTCCTCCTCGGTATTATTGCTGTAGTTGTGTTTTTTCCCTCTAGTATTTTTCCAATACATTAGACGATTATTTAGGCTGTTAACTTTCCGAACTTGGACGTTTGGTTAGCCCGCCATCTTCAACCGGAACGCCCGCAGTGCTTGGTTACTATGGGTTACACCGTGTGGGTGCAGCAGGGGCCCCTGGTGGCGGGGAGAGTAACTGCATCGTATTATAAGGTAAATACTTTTAATTATATTTTTATTTTTACCTAAATGTATGTACCTATATATACCTATATATACATTTTCTATTTCTATATATCTTGTGTTAGATATTGTAATATAATTAGTAGTTATAATTAGTATTTAACATCGTGTGAGTGCTGTAACAAACAGATTTCCCCCCCCCCGGGGATCAAATAAAGTATTTCTGATTCAGATTCTAGTGGTCCAACTCCCCAGATTTAAAAAAAATAATACATTTCATTGGTTTAAAATTATTAACTGTTCATTCTCACATAGGTGGAGATGGGATCCTCTGTGGATCTGTTGGTTCTGAATGCAAACTGGTGAGGGTCCAGGCCGGCAGGGACCTTAATCCTTTATGTGCTGGAGAACCAGTTTTAACCAGTTTTCTGATGAATGTGATATTGGTGTAAGTGTTGAAGAAACATACATCTGCCACATTGCTTTAATAGAGTTTAGTTTGGTCTTGTTTTCAGTCTTTTGTTTCTTTTTCTTTTTATGAAGTAGCTCATTTGTCCTGACAACAGAAATGACTTTCCCTCACTTAATTCCAAACATGAATACATTTTCTCAGCGACTGGGTGATATTAGGAGTAGACAAAACGTTAGGCGAGTCATTCCACCACAGTCTGGAGGTTCAAGACAGATGTTGAGTCAGCAGTGAAAATACTGGAGGAGACAGGAAGTGCAGGACTGATAGTCAATAAACAGATAATCAAAAGTGAAATTAAATCCAATGACAATTTGTCAGGTAAGAAAATAAAGACAGACACACAACATTATCATATCGTGCGTAGTTTAATCTTTTATAAATTACACTCACACTGCACCACACCATAAAACAGTATCAATACATCCTGAGCAGACATCAATAGTTCTGAAATTTTGTTAGCCAGAGAGCTCTTGAAGGTAATCTTTTGATTGGATTTATGCTGGCTTTAAAGTACAAATCACAAAGAGCACAATGTGAAAATGACAACAGCATTGATCAGAAATGTTGAAATGCATCCTTATTTTTATTCACTTACTGTATTTATGTGCTTATTGCTCCTACTGGAACGGAAAGTCTGTATCATCCCCACTGCAACGAATAGGTTACAGCATGTGAGGGACACTTGCCTGTCTGGCAACCACATACTAATCTGTATTGTGAAATCAAAGTAAGGATCCATTTTTATGTGTCTGAACAAAGCCACATTAGGGAAAGCTTCATGAATTCATGAAGGATTGTAACTCCTGCTTCAAAGTGCTCAGAACAGGAAAAGGCTCAGTACTCAGACAATGTGCAGATTAAAATGTGTGTAAAAAGTGGGGTATAGAGTGAAAAACAACTGGTACAAAGTAAAAAAAGAGAAATTAATAAAGCACAAAAAAGTGCTTTTTAACATTAGCAAGTGGACATTTTTTTAATATAAATTATAAATCACATACTGCAATTTTTGGTAGAAAACATTTACCTTTGATCTAAGTTCAAAAGTACAAATAGTTTGGATGTACAAATAGACCCACAGGCTTTCAAAGGTTTTGGATTCAATTTAAATGCTCAATCATTAAAACTTAAACTATTAATATTTAATGCTCATCAAAGTGCACCAGAAGTTCTATCTATGCTGGTGGATTGAGAAATCCATGTTGACTAAACATACATACCCCTCTACAACCTACAGTATTCCCATTCAGAATTAAGGCTGCAGTGTGAGTAAAAGACTCAAAACTGTTCGTATCAACGACGCAGAAGATTTACCCTAAAACACAAACATGAGAAAAGTATCACAGCACGCCACGAGTCAAAATGCAATTGCAAATGCACGATAGCTTATATGGATTACATACGGCGGAGTGGAAGATCCCTCACATCACATGCAATAATATTCAGCCCTTATGCAATATGGATTAACATGTATTATTCACATTTGAACTGATGCAATGATCACATCTTTTTCACCTGTTTATATTAACCTCTTTATTAGGTATTAATGATTCAAAAAGCTCTGCTTCAGAAGACCTGATCGTCACAAACGCTGTTTTTTTTTTTTCTTTATGTAAACATGTTGCTGTTTTCCTTGTTTTTAAAAAGGTGATTCTGCTCTATTTTATCTACCAAAAACATCCACTGTTTCAAAACAGAGACTGGAGTAGGAATATTAAGACTCTTTGAGTTTTCACTGTACGTCTACGCTCCCAACAGTTGATCGTAGCTGTAGTAGTTCTTATTTAAAGCTGGTGTAAACTGGTTAGTAGTTTCATTTGACCCCGCAGAATGGAAAGTGAATGTCTGTAATGCTCTATTGTGATGCTGTTGGCTAGTGTCAGCCTATATGTAGAAAGAGTGCAGTGGAAATGTAAACGTATCTGAGAAGTGTATGGTTATGGGATGCCGCATCTTTCCGTTTAGGCTTCTGCAAGAGTCCTTAATGCAACAAAACATGTCTACTTCTGTATACAGTCTGTAATACTGTAGTCTTTGCAAGAAAAATCTAGTGTTAGCGTAGATCGTGGTGTTTTGTTTCTTTCTTTTGGTCTTTTTGGAGCAGCGTTTTGCAATGTCACACCACCCTCTGCAGGATGTAGAGGATGCCGATGTTGTCGATGGTGACGAAGGTGGAGAAGTCGGACGAGACGTGGATCCTCTTCAGCGCGGTTCCCGTGGTATAGAAGGTCTGCAGGGCCTCGCCTTTCTCCACATCCCACCACTGGCCAACAGACAGAGAAAGAAAGAAAGAGAGACCATTGAAACAGTTTTAATAGTTGCAGAGCATCTGGGAAGGAAAAAAATCCCAAATTGAAAAAGTAATTGTGTACATTTTCAGCAAGCTTGCTTAGCAACCTCATAATAAGGAAAACATACAACATATAACATCATTTCTGAGCTTCAGAGGTGCTGGCAGGTTGGATTTTGGACAAAGCAGGCTAGCTGTTCCCCCTCTGTTTCCAGTCTTCTTGCCAAGCTAAGCTTCTGGCTCTAGCTTCACATTTAACGTACAGACATGCAAATGTAGCTATGTCTTTATCAGATACATCAACTTTGGCACGAAAATTTTCACTACCTGAATAACAGAGGGTATGTTTTATTCACAGTACTTTTGCCTCATGCCTTTTCGTACAGGTTGAAGCTTTAAGAAGCTGTACTGCTTCTGCTGCACTCCGATAAAATCAAATGACAAAAGTTGTGTAGTCTGAACTCGGCTTTATCTGAATCAGAACTTGAGACAAAGACAGGAAGGGAGAGAGACTGACTGAGAGCTTTATATTTGTTGCCAAGAAGGCCATGATGAATTTAATAGCATAATATTACCAGACTCACATACACACCCTCAGGCTCCCTCAAACACACACACAAACCCCCCACCAGCTTCCCTGAGTGATTCCGTTTAATCTCGGTTTAAAGTTGACATTTTCCATTCAAGCTCCATCTCACTGGGATGAATCATCAAAGGCACATCAAGTCAATCATTTACAGTCTGGCATGAGTTTGTGTGTTTCTTTTTGTGTGTGTGTGCGTGTGTGTGTGTGTGTGTGTGTGTGTGTGTGTGTGTGTGTGTGTGTGTGTGTGTGTGTGTGCACGTTCAACTTTGACAATAATAACCACGATAACTTTACAGCAAAATTGTTCCTCTTCCATCTCAATAAAAAGACGACATGAATTAAATCAATAGGTTGAAGCTTTACTGGTGTATGTTTTTGCTCTAAAACATTAGTGGCTCTGTGTGAGTGAGTGAGTGAGTGAGTGAGTGAGTGAGTGAGTGAGTGAGTGGGGTGGGGGGGGTGTGTGTGTGTGTGTGTGTGTGTGTGTGTGTGTGTATGTATAGGGGTATGATGTGTGTGTGTGTGAGTGAGAGTGAGAGTGTTTGTGTGTGTGTGTTTGGAAAAGAAAGCAGGCCAACTCCTTGGTGTCTCCACAGACCGGCGGACAGACAGACTGCAACAGAAGAGGTGGCGGCAACAGATGTCTAGCTTACAGAACAATCCCAACACACACACACACATACACACACACACATACACATACACACACACACACACACACAAATAGTCCATTAATCACGCAAACCATTCCACAGCATTAAGGAGAGCTCATTTGCATATTCATGATTTTAAAACCCGCTGTATGCCTTTGGGTTTTCTTCATGTTTTTCCAAGATTGTCATGCTATACTGTAAATATACTATGAGAGTGTGTGTGTACTAAAAAATGGCTCTATATATTTGTGTTGCTGCAGGGGGTTGGCTTTACTTCTGCTGAGATTGGACTTCCTCCACAGTCACCATCATAACACACACACCCAACCACAACCACACACACAAGTTCGCTTGCCTAAAAATGCAGCTGGTTAACTGGAAATGAAAAGACATTGCCATCTTGGTCGTAACACATAATCACTACTGAGAATTTGGTTAAAAATAAGAAAGTAGACAAAAACATATTAAATGTCATTATGTGGTAGGAATACAAAGATTGA
The DNA here is from genome assembly GCF_905237075.1 of Dicentrarchus labrax. Taxonomy (NCBI): domain Eukaryota; kingdom Metazoa; phylum Chordata; class Actinopteri; family Moronidae; genus Dicentrarchus; species Dicentrarchus labrax. The sequence goes on along the minus strand of NW_026136724.1, from coordinate 15,525,013 downwards.
CCTGAAATAAATGGTACCACAGTGTTTTTGTATTACTAACGGCCCCAGCAACAAGATTCTGGACTCCAAAAGAAACAATTGTGCTCCAGTTATTGTACCGGGGCAGAGGGATTAACAGGAATCAACTGATCTCTGACATAATACTCTGTCTCGTGGTTTGCTGTGCAATATATCACCTAACAAGTGGTTTTTCTACATATTTTTCTTTCGACAAATAAGCTGTGATCATTTACAGCCTCTAACAGTCCCATTAACTTATTTCTTTACCCTCCCTTTCTAAAAATAGCTCACCCATTATTGTCACTCAATTTGCTACTTCTCTCACTCCCGCTAATCCACATTAAGCTTGCATTGATTTTCTCCCTCACTTCAGGTAAGTAGGAACAGACTGCCAGGCACCGACTGGTAGCACAACGTCTGGGGTACACTAGCAGAAAACATTTGCTATGATGTGAGAGGGTTTTTAGAGGGGTTGGACCAGCTTAAACTGAAGCAAACAACAGGTCAAGTTCTGGACTCTAGAGCTGGGTCAGAGTTAAGTTAATTAAAGCTCTCTTTTCCTGGTTTGACATTTGTACACAGGTCCAATCCGACAATAAACTTCACCTTGAATCAGACAGGAAATCATTTTACACAGCACGCTAGCAAAAATACTAATTATGAATGAGTGTAAGAAAACATTAGATCAAATCTCACTAATGTAAAGACTGCTTTACATAACAGTTATTAGTATCCACCCACTGCTTATTTTCTTTATCTATCTATCTATCTATCTATCTATCTATCTATCTATCTATCTATCTATCTATCTATATATATACACAGAACCATGATGAATCTGCGTGATGTTTACTCGAACATCAGAGCTATGCGATGTAATTTGCTGCTGCCCTCAAGGCTAAATGTGACCATGTTCTCTCAATATGACATTTACTTAAACTAATTAATTTCATGTTTCTACATGATTCATAAATATAAATATATAGACTGACTCACAGGACTGAACATGATTAATCATTGTTTTGTGCGCTATTTAACATAATCCTCTGAAGATTACTGGACTGCATGAGGTCTTTGATTCACACAGGCTGAGAAACAGATGCGGAACAACTGCACAGTGATAATTTATGTTTACAGCAACTCTTTCAGCATCTTGTATCTTGTCTCTACAAACTGACATACTCATTAAATATGTGGCCTTTACTGTGTGATGTAAAGCTACAGCTCATTTTCCGTAAAGCTTGATAAGCCCAATATTATACAACATAAAAATGCTCTACACTGGTCGCTCTACAACTGAATTAGAACTGGAAAAATCCCCATTAATGTGAGCAGTGTTTGCATATTTTTATTGTGAAAACGCTGGCTCTATTTCCACTGTAAAATATAGCAGAAAACCCTGTATATGGACAGTTTTGACATCCAAGAGCATCCACGTCCAAAATGCTAACAACTCACCCTCTGACCTTTGCAATTTTTCGGTTGTCTCCATCTGAAATGGTTGATTCAGACAAGTTAAATCTGATTATTATACAGAATCAGTTAAAGAGGAGTGCTAAGACACTCTACCAACGACAACAAGAAGCTAAAACTAAGTGCTGACAACCTGAAAAAGCAAAAACGGGCAGTTTTCATCTCAAGCCCGAGCAAAGACCTTTTCAAGGTCACAATATGATACCTTCAGCCTCAATTTGAAACACTAAATGTCACCATGTTCGGTTTTTGTTGGCTTTACAAAGACAAATGGCGATTATGAAAGTAGTCTTGGTGTGAAGGTCAATAACAGAACATCAGAGAGAGAGGGATGTGTGGCTGGATAAAGAAAGATAGATGAGATAAAGTTGAGATCGATACAGAGGTGGAGGGGTAAAACGAGGATACACACAGCAGATATCAGAGGAGGGAATGAGACACTTGATTTAAGAGTAATTGCATCGGAATGAAAGGAAAAATGGCTGCCGGCTGCCAAAACACTGACAGCTCAAACAAAGAAATAGTATTCACACACACACACACACACACACACACACACACACACACACACACACACACACACACACACACACACACACACACACACACACACACACACACACACACACACACACACACACACACACACACGTATGTATAAATACAGAAATAAATAGCCAAACAGACAGGATGAGATGAACGAGACAATGAGCAGAGTCGAAGAACAACAAGAATAAATCCCACGACAAACATGGGCAACAGACGAATGATAAAACAGAAAATAAGAGAGTGGAAGAGCACCACATGACTCCAACTGCTTATAAAAAAAGGATTAGCAGAGAGATGCGACGCAAGGAGAAGAGAGTCGGTGCAGAATAATGTTTAAAAGAGTCAGTTGGCTCAGTGGCGGGACGGAGGAAGAGGTGTGGACAGAAAGTGTGAAAATGATGTTACCCTCAGAGTAAGACTGGATTTACTATGAGGGAGGGGAAAAAAAGGCCGAAAAAAAAGGCCGGAAAAAAATCACTATTTTGAATAATTTACACCAGAGGACGTTGACGAGACTACATTGGATGGCAAGCATATTTATGCGTTAGCATGAGCAGGGAGGGACAGAAATAAGAAGACAAAAGAATAAAGAAACAATGAGAGTTCTTTGAGATAAAGGGGGAAATAAAGCTGCACACGGGGGGTGCACAGAAAGGTGCACTAAACAAAAGAGCAACTTTAGATCCAAGATGTAAAGATGCTGTAAACAGAAAAACACATTCATCGTAAAAACAGATACACACAAGATAAGTCTCCTTCCATAAGGGATTGTTCTCTCCTATGGGAATACGCAGCAGTGCTTTCTGTGTTTGCGTGTGACACCGAGTGCCCACATCCTCAGAACAGATGGCTGATGTGCTGATATGAACACCATCACTGTGGGGCCATTGATTTATGGGAGAGCTAGTGATGTGCTTAGGTGTTAAATGACTATACAGTGTGTGTGTGTGTGTGTGTGTATTTCTGAGTGGTGTTGTTGTGAAGACCATACCCCCTGGGTGTGTTTACTGCGAGTATTTGTGTGACCGTCTCGCTCTTTCTTTACAGAAAAATATTTCTAAACATATACAGCGCAGCATCCTCGCTTCCTCCTGCGCTGAGGCTGCTGAAATTAACTCAATCGACAATGTTCGGCTCTACGTTACGTGAATACTAATGCGAGGAACACACATGCACACACACACATGCACACACACACATGCACACACACATGCACACACACACGCACACACACACACACACGCACACACACACACACACACAAGTGGGACTAAGTGGAAATATATTGAAAAAGGACATGAGTGCATCAGCATAAAAAAGTGTGCAGGTTATAATTTAACATTAATAATGTAGGTGTACATATATGGAGATTATTCAATAGAACAGATCCAGGATCCCTTATTGACTTCCTTTATTAAATCTACACCAATCCCAGATGAAAACATGGAGAGCAAGGGTGAGAGATAATTCAGTATTATCGTATTGTTATTGTCTTACGCATGTGTGTTGTTTGAATTTTCAATTAAAACCTTGCTGAAATAGTTTTTGTTTTACGTGCGCAATAGGTTTAGTCAACAGTAATCTAATAATAATAATAATTCTCAAGACAGGAAGAACAAAAACTGCGCTCTAGTGAAAGGTCAAATGACTTGCAATAACAAGATATAATACACTACAATGACAAGCACAAAAAAGTTTTAAAAAATAGATATAAATAAGAAAAAGAACATAAATAATCAACAAGGGATCTTTAAATATAATACGAAGTCAGCAGAAATAAATCAGATAAAAGAGACAAAATAAACTAAACTAAAATAGCAAAATAAAGCCAAAAGGTATTTATATATGTAGAACAGCTTGTTGCTTTAGTACTTTAAGAGATTTAAAATAGTGCATGTTGTGTTTAAGCTGTAAATCAACAACTTGTTTATGGATAAAATAATCAGGAATGAATGAAATTAAGGTACTTCATCACATTGATGCCAAAACCATAAAAGCACCTGATAATAACAGTGGAATGTCCTTCCAAATGATTTTTCACTATGCTCATAATACAAAGAGAGATATTAAAGAGACACCAGAAACAGAAAGATTTCAATAATATATGTGATTGATTGCCATTAGTCGCCAGTTTATTATTAGGTACACCTCGCTGAAATCAATGCAGTTTCATACAACAGTAAGCATTAAATCCTCCCTTTGTGAAGGTTATGATGTTCAATTTTTGCTGCCGTTACTTCAACTTTATGTTTAATTTGGAGGTTGCAGTTTGTGGTGCTCTTGGATTGTATTGTGTTATTCTGACGGGTGTTTCCATCATTGAATACCATCATTGATTTAACACAATAATGCAACACAACTGCAGCCTCCAAAAGGACCAGTTGTTGAATCATTATCTCTACACAGTTTCAACAATAACTGAAGGATTTACTGTAGGGGTGTTGTATTAGACTGCAATAGCTGGAGCTGGTGTGTAACTAATAAACTGGCAACTAAGTGTATATCAATGTTGGAAAACTGGCAATATTATGATACAGATTTTGACCACACCACCCAGCCCATGTGAGAAGATCAAAATGCTTTGAGAGGATGACTCTGACTCAATCCGGATGTTTTCCATTCATTGTATTTTGACAATGGGGTGAAGGTGTAAAGAGCATAGGTACGGGGTGGAGAGCGTACACATATGTCATTTGCTTTGGTGGAAACGTGAATACAGAAAACAAGATGAGCCACTGAACCCTTATCTGTACAGCCACACCATTCTGCATGTTCAGATAAGCTCCCTCTCAGCGTCACACTCACACACACACGGGTTAAAGTCACATCTGGGGAAGCCGGGAATGTGAGTAACCCTGATTCATTTCAGCTAACAGCAGATGAGTTCACCAAATCTTCTCCGACAGACCCTCACTGTTGGCGCTCCTGAAGCTAAATAGGTCTGCTTATACAGGCTACCTGAGGGAAAGTCAGCGCCGCTTACATAACGGAAATACCTGTCCATGCGTGTTCTTGTGAGGGCCTTAGGTGTGAGCGAGCACACAGTTGCGTCTTTCAGAAGGGGTGGAGGGAAGTAATTCATCTTCTTCTAACATAAATAGCTCCGATGCAGAGTCCAGGGGGACTAGGTGCAGTTTCTACGCTTTATAAAAAATTAGGAAGACTCTACCGCCAGCAGGATGCACACAATGGATGAAGACAGGAGGTGGAGGGAGATTAAAGGAAGAGGGGAGACCAGCTGGAGTAGATTCAGGTGATTTTGTAAGGCCACCTCCATTTCAGACAGAAAAAGTAAGGGATTTAAAGTGTGTGCATGTGTATGTGTGACCAGGCCAAGAGTCTTGCGGAGAGGGAAACAGCGTGGCACCAAGGTTGAATTATTCATCCAAGGTTCCATCCACTGAAATATTGATGCTCAGACAATCCTCTACACATCTCTGCCTCACACACTGTCTCTCTCTTTCTTCGCTTTCTCTCACCCGCATTCCTTTATTTTCACCGGCAACTCTTTTTCATCACAGATGTGACCAGGGAAAGGGGGGGAACGGAAAAAGCAAGGAAACGGAAATTAATATGAATTGTAGGGAGCAGGAAAACTGAAACCAAAAGGATAAACAGAGGGATGTTACAGCTTTGGATTAGAGAGGTTGTTAGTCTTTTCATTTTTCTTTGTCTCACATGCTTCTTTTCGTTCGGTCCTTACGGCACAATAAGAAAGAGGGAGAAAGATTCATGAAAAGAAAAGATTAGAGAGAGATGCCATAATAGAGAGAAAAAAAGAGACATAAAAAAAGAAAAAGAAAAATTGAGCTGGTGGGGAGAAATAGGAGCTGGGGAGAAATAAAAGGAGATACACAAATATAAAATGAGGGAAAAGATCAAATGAATGAGAAGCAACAAGGAAACAATGAAGAGAAAGAAGAAAGTACAGAGTCATATTGGCAGTTTATTCTGAATCATGGACAGATTCAGCAAATTTGGTATTATGAACTTCCAGAAGCAGATTGAAATGAGAAGAACTGCTCTCAGACCAGTGAACCATGTGATCTAGACTAGAGGCAGTCAGACTGTTATCCGAACTACCACAGAAAGATAAATATATGACATTATAGGTGGCATTCTCACATTGATAGCAAGAAAACACGACAGTGAAAATGGTTTATTTATGACTGGGGCATTTTTCCTATGCCTTTCCTAGGGTGGTGGAATAGGGGTTTTACATTATACAGGTGGTTGAGCTCCATTGTTGCATTGCTGTCCATTTTTCCAGCGTACATCAAAATGCAGATTAAAAGTTGTGGAAGTTTTTCCCTCATGGAAATTCCACATGAATGCACTGAAAGCATTCAAGGACTTCTCTGACATTTTAGGTTATTCGCATATTCTCTTTCTCTTTTAGATTTACATGAGAAGCTCAATACCACTCTCATTTCTGTGCAGTAAAGATTGCAGCTGGAGTCAGCAGCTGGTTAGCTTAGCTTAGCATAAAGGCTGGAAAGAGGGAGAAAAAGCTAGCCTACCAGCACCTCCAACTTTAAGTATTTAACACGTTAGATCATCTTTGTTTAATCTGTGCAAAAAACAGAGAGTAATACATTTTTTGGGTTATGTGCTAGACTATTATACATCATACTATTCATGACCAGTAACTTACGTCTCAGCTGGTTGCCTGGCAACTGGCAAAATTTTTTCTCTAAAAACTAAAACCTCGTGACACAACAATTTGGTTGTAAGTCAGAAGACCAATGTGAACCCAAATGCAAATTTCTATTCAATCGCAAATGGTATTAGGTTAATTAACTTAAAATATATGTAAAATATTGAAAGTTATTTAATTCGGGTTGTGTTTATTTCTAGAATTACTCTAAATATATTAAAATGACATGGGTTTGTAGATAAGAATAGGCATATGTGAATTATTCACAAATTTGTGTACCATAAAACACGAGTTGGTCTCCAGTTCAAACTCATTTTTCTCCATACCCAACACTTTTCTGGCAGCATTAGTAACTGGCTGCACCTGCTACAACAGTAAACCACCATGAAAGCAGACTGCAGGTTCAGAAGGTGGAAGGCTGAAAGTCAAATCAATGAATCCAGTGTGAAAATGGCCTAAAATACAGAATAAGACTGAAAAAGCAGTTAGGAAAAAGAAGTAAGACAAAGGGGCAAAGAGTTTATTAAAAGTAGTTTAAAAGTGAGTAGGAAAGACAGGACAAAGAGAGAGATGGAGTAAGAGGAAGTCAGTCAGTGTGTGTGCATCCACGCATTTCACAAAGCATACACCATCACCAGCTCCTCCTCTATCACTGATCTCCACTCTCTCTCATTTCGTCTCGGTATGATTCGCACACACAAAAGGCCCTTCTTCTCGAGCCAGAGAGACAATTAACCCCGGCTTAATGAGCAACGCTGGGGAAACAACTGCCTCCTAGAGACAGATAAATATTTCACCAGCCTGTGTTTACACCCCAAGCCTGACAACAAGGGTGCAGAAACCAGGCCACGATCGTTCCAAGCTTAGCTCTTTCAAAGTTCTTCGCTCTTGCTTTGTCTCATGTGGAAGCGAATGACTGTGAATGCAAAATCTACTCTGGATGCATTCTGACCACACGAGGAAGAACGTGTGCATGTTAAGATACGCATTTCTTCCAGTCTCTGGTATAAGAACAAAAAAAAAAATAGAACAATGGATTCTGAGAAAAAAGATAAATGCACTTTCAGGAGCTGTTTTGCATCTTATGAGTGTGTGTAGGTATTTTTAGAGGCAGGTCTGCTGCTATGCTGGAGCAGCACTGCGGGGTGCTTACTTCTGAAACAGCGTGACGGAAGAAAAGCGTTGAATTAAATCAAAACGGTGAACGCTGCCTGAACCAACGCGGTGGCCCTGTTACACCGCCTCATTTACATACAAGTCCTCTCAGAAACATCAGTCATCAAAATGTGTTATTCTCATCGGTGGACCCGTTTTGAAGGAGGTGGGGGTGCAAAAATATCAAACAAAAAGCCAAGGGGTGCAACTAGCCTGTTAACCAACATACAGTAGCAGTAATAACCAAGAGGGTGGTCTTTATTTTGCTACACAAATGCAAAGGACTCGATGTACAAAAAAGTGCTGCAGGGAGATCAGATGAAAAGTAAATGTACCTTCAGTCATTTCTGTTGCAAATACTGTGTTCATCAAGTTTTCTTCAAAGCAGCACGGAAACATTAAAGTAACAAACAAAGTCAGCTAACTCCCTGGTTGCCACATGCAGCTATTAATAAAGTGCTAAAGTATAATAATAGACTATTCATAAAGCATATTTTCTTTAAAAATAAACAATAAATTATACAATGCAGTACATCTTTCTCCCCTACCGCATCAGACATGTGTCAAAAGTCTCCTACAGGCCTGTCCCGTACATCACACTAATATTTAGACCCGAGGGAATAAAAGATATATACGACGCTCAAAGTCAGCCATACTGTAAAACTGTGACACAGCAATGAAAAGAGTCCAATTCAGTCAGAAAATTTGGCAGTTTAATAGTATAGCTGACATTAAAAGCTTGCCATAATTTTTTTTAAACCACTTGGGTGTTTGTTGAAGTACGACCCTATAGTATTAGTATTAGCAGTAAACATGAAAGATTGACTGTAAATCTGGATTCTAAAATACAAATGTCTCTATGTGGGGAATAACTTTGAGCTTATTAATTATTACCACATAGAATTGTAGATGTGTAGTTGCCTTTTGCTGCTTAAAACCTTAAAAGTGCTGCTTTTGTTCCATCTCGATGAATATACAGTAGGTGCACCTGCTCAATGAGACAAATGGGACAAACTATAGAACTCTGTACACTTTGTCGTTCTTACAGGTGTTCGTTTGCTAATACTGATGTGGATTTAAAAGATTATTCTCGTACATTTTCAAGACCTACCAGTTTTGGCAGCAGCTCGAAGTTGTTCGACATTCTGTCTCTCTGGATCCATGTTCTGTTTGCACTTTATTTACCCAATATTGTCAAGCTGTTTCTGCATATTTTAATTGTACTACTGGTAAATCTGAACGATGATTCTCTCCTCTGTTCGTCCTTGAGCTTTCTTTATTTTTTAATTGTGAAAAATGTTTTTTGGGGGGAGTTTTCCCTTAGTGGAATTAAGGGTCAAAGGGCTATCCGACCACCTGGGAAATCAAAAGTGTTTATAGTTGTTTCGAATGACTACAGGCGAAGGCAGCCGTCACAGAGAGGCAGTGTGAAGGCTGGATTGTTGGGTTCAGTTACAGAAATGGTCAGACACAGTACTGACGGAGTATACTGGCCCATTAAAGATGTTGTATGCTGAAGGGCTTAAAAAAAATCAGCTAATTAAAACATGAACTACAATGCCTGATGTTCACTCTGTGTTCTTTGTTCTGACACTACATCACAAACAAACTCTGTGATACTTTCTCTATAAAATGAAAAAGATTTTTGCACACAGTCTGCATTGTTATTTCCAACCAAAACAACATACACATCCCACAAGTCATATTGATGACTTGTGAAACATAAAAAGACCTCAGATGGAGGCAGATCGGGGTAACACAACTGTAGCCTGAGAAAGACTAATGAATACTTGGACTGACTGATGTTCAGCCTTGAGAGAAATCACTAAGGTCTTTGCCAGCAAGGGAGAATGGAGACACATTTACTTATGGCTTAGTCAATCTCATTATACAAGAATCTTGACTGCTTGATACCCCATCCATCCCTCAGAGAGGTGACTGCATTTACTCTACACTCTGTCCCTTTCGCTCAGTCCCAAACCACTCGCCGCTATGCAACTGTTTCTAAATCTTTGACAGATTCTCCGTCCATCAAATGTCTCTTGAGGGAAGGTCAGTGCAACCTTCACTCCTTCATTTTATCACATCTCCCTGCCCTCCTTCCCTGCTTCACTCTGAGCCTTGCTTAGAGTGATGACTGGCTGTAACAGTTCATTAGCTGCCAAGGCCTCGTTAGGATGCGTTTAACGATGATGGCTCAGGCTGAGAAAGCAGGACAGAGACAGACGGAGACCTGATGGGTTAAAGCAATCTCTTTCATTCTGAAATGGCTTTATTCTAACCTACTGTACAAAGTAAGCATCGTTTTAAAAATCACAGAAAGAAACTTGTGAGCATTGGCTTCCGGCGAGGGCGGGCGGCTTTAAAACATAAGGTCAACAAAGTGGACAGAAAAGAAAATGACAGCAGAAAAAAAAAACACAAAACAAAAGAAGGTGTGAAAAAGAGAGATAACATTAAAGGAGAACACAGAAAGAGCAGGTCTGGTGGGAACTTGGAGACCGAGAAATAGAGAATGAAAGCGAGGGGAGTGTAAGAAGGTGAGATAAGGTGAAATTGTGTTTCTCCCTTTCTTCTCCATCACAGGCTTCGCTGATAAGTGATGTCTGACAACACTTGTGGCAGGGGAGAACTGTCATCTAAAACACTCCCATCCATCTGGGGATACACTGTTGGGAAGTGTGTATGTGTGTGTATGTGTGTGCTACAGTGAGAAAAAAAAAAAAGAATATAAAACCTAACTATGGTCTCGATGCAGTTAACAGTTGACATGTTCTTTACTGGGCTGGATCTACAGTTCAGGTTTCAGGTTAGTGGCATTATGGAACATATGGTTTTGATGAGCAGGTCCCTCTTTTGATCTATCTTGTGCTCTACTAGTTTGCACATGCTAGTAATAGAAGTGTATAGTGTATACAAGCTATACAAAGTTAGAGTTAAAGCCTGGTCACACAATAAAAGTAGCTCAATGAATTCTTGGTGAACAGCTGTAGAAAGTGACCTAAAACAAACACACTCTTGGTTGCTAGCTGTTATGTAGCCTGTTAGCTATCGAGACAATAAGTTCACACAGTTAACTGAACAGACCAATTCGTACCGTCGACTCGTGTCTCTTCTCACTTTCTACAAAACATTCCTCTTTTGTGGAGCAGTTCATACTCCAGCAGAGAAGTTAAATAAAACTGGAAAGTGCTACAATAACTTCCACCATTTTGAACTAAGCTGTCCTATTCTACAGTTTGCTATTGGTCTGTCTTGATTTACTTCACAAAAAAACCAATGGTGTGTGTGTGTGTGTGTGTGTGTGTGTGTGTGTGTGTGTGTGTGTGTGTGTGTGTGTGTGATCAGGCCTTTACATTGATCCACCGTTGATGGCAGTAACTCATAGCAACACACCGTTAAAAAACAGGGACGAAGGGTGCCCAGTTAGCTCAGTCGGTAGAGCTGGCGACCCATATGCGGCCCTTTGCTGCGTGTCATCCCCTCTCTCTCCACCCACCTTTCCTGTCTCTCTACAGCTGTCTCTATATAAAAGGCCAAAAAAATAACTTTAAAAAAAACAAAAAAACAGGGACGAACAGGCACACAAACTGCTACGATCCATTTTGTATGGTGTGTGCGCCCTCTACACACATACTCAGTAAACTGTGACTATAACCAGGTATCTTCTATGTCTCGGATGGAGACTCTGCTGCTGAGAAGTTGATTAGCTTGTCAGGTCGCACTTGTCCCTGCTGACAATACAACTAAAGCAGACTGAAAACCGAGCCCGTAGCACATCTGACACCGCGTTTGTACTTTAATGCTTTGAAATGAAGTAGGAGCTCCCCCTGGGGGTCACATCGCAGCAAACTATACTGATGTGGAAATATAAAGGTGACTGATTTCCACAACAGTAAAGATACTTTTTTTTTTAATTTCTACCTTATAACCCCTGGGAGGCTTGGCACAGCTGTATCACACATTTTCAAGACTAAAAGTAAAATGGCATGCAGGCGGCTTCCTCGCAAGCTCACAACAAGCTCACAACAGCTTTTGCTTCTCATCGCGGGAGGAGGTGACAATGAGCAGAAAGTTAAAGTGACAACAATATTCTATAACTTCAAAGTGTACATCAAGTTTTCAGACAGCCAAAGTGAGAATGTGGGGAAGCATGAAAGTTGCTTATCTTTAACATCAACAGAATATTACCAAACGCATTGAGACTGGAAACCTATACTAGTTTCTGGACTGAATTGCACTGTGTATTGTTTGCCTGCTCTGACAGGAAATCTGCTTAATTGCTCAAACAGTTGTAACAGATGGTGGAATAAGCAAAAGGCCATAAACATGTTTGTCCTCTTTAGAAAGGCTTTTACCGACGCAGCAGAGAAGCGACACTGTCGTCGTAACAGAAACTAAAGGGGAACACGACACAACCACGTTCACCACTGAGCAGGGAAGTGGAGGGTCAGTGTCTTGTTCAAGGTTAACTGCCTAAATCAAGAATTTTTTCCCCCCACATGGTATAATGACTCCTCTCCCAAAATTTTAATTCACTCATTATGACCTTTTTTAGAATTCAATAAGCAGTGCCAGGGTTGCATCAGTGAGTCCCATCAAACCGAAAGTGGAGGATTAACAGAACAGAACAGATCTGTCGTTCCTCCTGATGAGATGGCGCCTCAGCCAGGCCTTTGACAGCTGGCTTAGTGAAACAGACAAAGCCCAAAGTACCCAGAGATATTGATTAAGGCTAAATAAGGACAATCAGTTCACTCGGTTAATCTGAGAAATAGTTCATAATATAAAAAACAGGTGCGGTTAGAAAGATCTGAGTCAATATTTATAGATATACATTTGTTGAGTGCTTTGTGGTTTTGTTTGCAACATGACGACTTGGTGTGAATTATTCTGGGCTGCTGGGCGTCTGTGTGTGTTCGTGCAGTCAGGATGAGCCTTTTCACACCTGCTGCCTCCCCTCGTGCATCATGGCACTGTGACAGATTGGGTCATCGGCGTTTGGAGAGTGTGTGTCCGTGTGTGTGTGTGTGTGTGTGTGTGTGTGTGTGTGTGTGTGTGTGTGTGTGTGTGTGTGTGTGTGTCAAGGCCAGGTGTGAGACAGGTACAGCATTTTCTGGCAGGACCCGGAGCAGAAGGAAGGACGACTGATGGGAGCCAGTGTAGGATGTAACAGCCTCTCTCAGAGGGCTGGACCACACCACTTCATCACACCTTGACACACAAACACACACACAAACCCGGAAACACACTTTTATAGGCTTACAATTTCACAACCAAACGCACCAATAAAAGCTGCCATGTTATGTTTTTTTATTAGGTAAAGTGAAAAGATAAGCATTAGAAATGTTTAATTAAACACTACACAGGTACCTACACCCAACAGGGGATTGGATGAGCACATATACCCCCACACAATAGCCCGCTGCTTTTAATTACACTCACACCATTCACCCGACCATACAGAGAGGGAGGGAGTGATAAACCAGAGAGGAAAAAGAGAGGCAGACACAAAGAGAGCTTGAGAGATGATTAAGGCAGGAGTACTGACAGAGACGAGTAAAAAAAAACCACTGGGACAAACAAGAAAACATCATTCTACACAGGGAGCCAAAGAGACAAATAGAAAGAGGCAAAACAATAAGGACTCCTCACGCTACAAGCCTCACGTTGCATCATATCAACCCATCAACTGAGAGAGAACCATGGGAGACATCACCCGCTGTCACTTCTCCTGCTCTTATCCGACCAATAACAACATCATCCTGTTCAGCAGCAGCAGAGGCAGACACACTGAGTCATTCTGTAGAAACAGCTTCTGATGTTTAGAGCTGCGATCAGAGAGGATCTGATAGCTGAAAGCTCTCCACTGAATCACATCACGATAAGAAAAACATGCCTTCTCTGCTGTGTTCTGTTTATTTTTGTTTATTTTTCCAACAGTACTGTCACAGCAATACTTAACATACGCTATAGTCAGTATTTCTGTAAGAATATTTTAGAAGACATCTTCTAAATTGGTGTGTATTTCAGGAAAAGGAGAGAATTTCAACTGATTATAATCAATGAAATAATCATTGTAGTAATTACACAAACAGTGCTTAAAGGCGTTGTGTTTATGTTAACACATAATCCAAATTAATCTTAGCTTGCTGGTACTTACAAATAGCCCCTAAATGGATTTGCCACAGTCTTCAAATTCTTACTTGCTTGTTCTTATGTATATGCAAAACAGTTCATGGAGCTTAGAGCCGTGTGTTTATTTGTGCTGTCTAATAAAGTTAAGCCTCAATCCCACATCTCACATCACTAGAAAATATTAAGCACAGTCACTCACAAACAACGAGGCACTACAACTTTTAACATTTTTAACCAGTGTTGATTTTTGTTGTTGTTGTTCTTATACATTTGTAATGGATAACATGTTATAGCAAACAGGTGAACTAGCATTCATTTGGAGTTTCTGGCCACCTGACCAATGTAAGTCCAATATTAACTCCTCTTTTTAGCTCGGTTTTGGTCTCCTCCAACTCCTGAGGGAAATCAAATATCTGACTGTTAAATGTGCCACAGTCTGCACTAGCTTGTTGTTAATTTTGTTTGTTGCTGGGCAGGTAGCATACAGTCTTTGTCACTACAAACAGCTGGAAACGATGCACAGAAACAAACCAAAAACAGCAAACTTGCAGGCCGTAAAACTTAAAGAATTAGCAGAAAGGGGAACTGCACGTTATATAGTCTTTTGACCCACTGTTAATCTTAAGATACTGATTAGTGCAGCTTTAAGCATGTTAGTGCTTTCCAAAGAGACTGAAGGAAAACAGAAAGATAATAATTATTTATGCCATTTTTGAGTATTTTCTAATAAGTTACTGTAAGTTTGGAGAAGTTTTACAAACAGAAACAAAAACAAAATTGAGGCCATTTGGTACGTCAGTGTTTTTGTTCAGACAGACAATAGTACGTGGAAAGTACGCGACTGCAGTGGCAGGAATATGAGGTCAACAGGAGCTTTTCCTCAAATAATAAAGATGCTATATTTATTTTCAACCTGACCTATTACTCTATCATCAAGTTATGTGGTGAAGTTTCTACCTTCTGAGAACAACAAAAGTTCGTACCGCACGGCACAGCTATTGTTCAGAGCTCTTATGGTATTCAAGCCAAACTTCAATGTCAATCAGTCTTCATCTATGATCCAAATGCACATTTAATACAATCCCACTGATCCCCCATAATGAAATCTCTCACTTACACCAGCTGAGGATAAATACAAACCAAACACCCTTAAGAAGACGTTCAGACGATTGCCAAGCCCTTTTCCAAGACTGACAGAAGAATAATTACAACGTTCCATTATTTATTTAATTTTTTAGACGTCAGTAAATATTTTATTGAACCATTTGGTATTCTTACTTCATGTTTGTATGGAAATACCATTCCCTTTTAGTTGTCATATCTTCAACTTCAGCTAAAGTATGAGAGAGGGATTTTTATATATCATCTCACTTGCTAACATGTCTGTTTAAAGTATTGTGCCAGGTTTTCGTTTCAAGACATTTGCTTATTGCCAAACAGGCGAGCATGGTGACACGCCTTGGCAATAATCATTAAAACAGATAGACAGATTATTATCATCCTGCCTCACTCTGCAGGCTATATTATCTGTCATAAGAGGTACACACGCTGTCATGGTAATTAACATGACAGGCAGGATGGCCTCTCATAGTTGTCCGGCTGACACACACTACAATTAATCAATCAAAGCTCGCGACTCAGGGGGGGTTCACCCTTTAAGACGGGCATAATAATCCATCACTGCTCCTCACATACACATGCTGATCCATCAAGTCAAAACGCCAGAGAAGGAGAGCAGAAAAAAAGTCTGTGAAATAGAGTAATGGAGTGATGCGTTAACCGATTCCCAGAATAATTATGACTGAAGGCTCATTAGTGCATCAAGCAGAGCTGCCCTGTCTGTAAAGTTTACTAATACAAAAATCGAAGGGTATATTAGTGGATGTCAGCGGCTGTAACAATTTGGTTTCCAGCTATGATATAACGCCTGGCAAGGGAGGCAAATAGCAAAGAAGAAATAGTAGTTCTAATTTTATTCCAGAACAAACAAACAATGGAAAAAAAGGTAACAAATCAATCCAGCAAAATCAATTAAACTACATATTTACTGTGAACACATCACCATGGGAAGAGGCACAAAAATAGCACATCAACATATGGGGTGACAGAAACGATACACTATATATACTTGTCACAATGTCTGTTCATTCTCACGATCATATGGCAGTCCTTTAGGGACAGATTACCCACTTTCTAAAAGAAATGCACAGCAGGGTCTGTTGAGTTAGCTGTAGGAAAGATTTTAAAATAACTTCTGCATAATCTACTTAGATTTTCTGTTAGAATTCCTTAATATTCCTTAATAGCTTGGGAAATGTGCTTGTCTATATGCCAACTATGAAGTTCAAGCAAGTCATTGTTCCCAAGCCAAGAAATGGTTACAGCGTGCAACTCTCCGTAAAACCACCAGTTTTACATTTACCTTTGTGTACAGATTAAACAAACAAGATGCAAGTTTAACAGTAAAATGTTGATGTAATGGTAGGAGAATGTTTTTAAACTTTGCTTTGAGTATTTTTGCTTAGCTAAGTAAATCAGCATATTTCCCAAAATGCCAAACTATTCCTTTTAAGGTTCAGGGAATATTTGAGGTCAGCAGAAATATTGATTTAATTCATATTGGGATATAAAATTAACATTGCTGTAACCTTTCTTGATTTCTTTCTTTTCAGATAATGTAAAATCTGGAATACAGCCGATTATCTACATCCTCAGCAGTTCACTTCACATTGATTCATCCATACGCTCTTTTCTGTTAGAGAGGCAGTGAATTCAAACCTGTACTCTCACATATGATGTCATGCTACTGTGTCCGGTGTACTTTCTAGCACCTCGTCTTTCTTTAATATCCCACTGAGGGCTTTTACGCTGCCCTTTAAACTGCACGTGCTGTGTATATATTAAGATTATGGGTCTGACAGTTGAGTTTTCTGAGAAATCTTTCATTCTGAATACTATAAAATATATATAAAAAAGAAGTATAATAAGTACATTTGGGGCCCTCATTATGTTGGAGCTCACATCCAGATTTTTATGATCTTGTCAACAGGATTCTGCTGTCGAAGAGATTGGGATGTTGTTTTTTGGCCATCTGTCTGTAAAAAACCTGAACAGCAGCAACTAACAGTACCATCTCTTGTCGACCCACACAAGAAGGTACACACAACAGCGCGCATGCACATATTCACGCACACGACACAACCCCGCACACAGTATCAGGAGTAATCTGAGATATAAAGCCTCATCGATCAGAACAGCTCTCCCTTGAGGATTACATCATTGCCCGACAAATAGCCAATCAGAGCACAGCTGAGACTGCCCGCTCTGTGACCCCATCTCTTGTAAAAGTAAAGGCAATAAGAAAGAGCCACACACACACACACACACACACACACACACACACACACACACACACACACACACACACACACACACACACACACACACACACACACACACACACACACACACACACACACACACACCGCGCTATTCCAGTCACGTCACAAGGAGGCATTGATATCATTCTCTCAGGTATTGAGTGTTTTTATGTAAACCTGCACCACTGCCAAGCTCTTCTATCTAATGTAACAATAGAGCGCTGCAGGGATGACGTCATTTTGTGAACAAAGGTTAATGATACTTACACGTTGTGTTCAGCGAGATAATCTTCACAAATTATTATTATTATATAAAAGAGTAAAATGTGATCGGCAAAAGTAAAAAGCTAACGTTAGGCTAACTAACTAACGAAGTACGCCTCTGAATAGTGCGATTATAAACACTGTACGTATATTTATATTTAAAGTCACCCACTACCTCTGTAGTCTAGTTTAGCTTAACTGCCATTTTTAGGACATGTAAAAATCCCTGGTTGGGTATGTACTGATGTGTTTTATGTCATAGAACAGAATGTGAAAAGGTTGTTGTTTTTACATCAAACACATCTCAATCAACAATTCTCCCGCTCACATATGCACGGATGTATTGAGGACAGTAAAAGGCACGCGGAGTGAAGGAGTGAAGTGCTGCATAACTTTGTGGAAGTGTCTTTTTGTGTTCAGTATATATACTCGAGATTTTAGCGTGGGCAGGAAGAGGCACACGGTGCATTTAGGTGCCAACTACCAGTCTGTTTTGTATCTACAAAACGGTGTCTTCTACCTCCCTTTGTATGTATTAACATACCTTGATGTAACCGCCGGTTGAGACCAGAAGGGAGTTGTCTGGGGAGAAGTGCAGGTCGGACACCCAGCCTCCGTGGAGTGAGTCCATGCCGTCTTTACTCTCCCGGGAACAAATCTTCAGCAAAGAGCCGTCCTTGACATTCCAGATCTGTGATGGACAGCCAAACGTTATAAAACCAACCATAAAATAAATGTCACTGATGAATAAACACAGATGCCGGACTAAGCAAGTTAAACACTTAAGACCCAACTTACAGATTAAAAAACTGCACTCCAAGCATGATTTTTGGATCTGCCTCATTATGTGGCCTATGTCAATGGAGATTGCTCAGTTGCCATGGAGATAGTTTAGTTGATTATCATGTGACGTAAGTATTGAATGTGATAACAGGTGGTCGCATATTTAAGGGGAGATCGTAACCTTTGTCTCTGTTCCAGGATGGTTCTGGCATCAGATGTGACCAAAACTCCACACTTAGGTCACATGATAAATACCGAAACCATCTCCGTGACAACTGAGCAAACACCACCACCTGAAGGTCATTAGATGTGGCTGAAAGCAAGTTGACCTTGTGATTTTCTTTTTTAGTTTTCTGTCAAACCTTCTATTTCTAAAGTCAAGCTGCACCTTCAAGCTCAATAAAAAAAAAAAGCTAAACAAAGAGAAGTTGCACAGATACACAGATTCTGTGAATCCTGAGAAATTACCCATAACACACCACAAATATGATGAAAAGATGCTTTGTGATTCTATCATTGCAAGTTCACCACATCATGTCGATTGCAGCTGTTATGCAACTGTTCACATGTCCATTTGACAATGACACATCACACGTACGGCTATATTTAACACTTGGCATGCTTTTGTGCCGAATGACTCACATTTGTTTCCATAGAAACAGGGGTGAGATTTCAGTGTGGTTTATGTAATTGGATCTGATGGATTCGTCCATTTCTGGATAATGGAGCAGCGCAGCTCAGAGGCCACCAGAGGGCATTAACCCCTTGTTGGCCAATCCTGTGCTGACATCCGTTGCTGCAGGCTGATCAGCGCTGGCTGCCTTTCTCCTCTACCTCTCACACAGTCTAACTTTTAATTTACTTTGTGTGTGTGTGTGTGTGTGTGTGTGTGTGTGTGTGTGTTTTTTGTGTACGAGCGCTGCAGATTCCAAAGCCTAGGGGATCCAATTTGGCAGCCTAAGTCCTCTCCTTCACCTCCCACTGTCAGACATCTCCTCCTCTTCCTGCTCTCTTCATCCCAACTTCTCACACAACCTGCATGCACCGTTCCTCCAGCGCCCGCTCCCTCATCTGTGATGGAGCCCTGCCTCCCTTCCTTTCTTCTCACTCCTCCCATGTGCACTGCAGCAATCATGATGTATTAGTAAGCACTTTATCTAAATGAGTGATGGGATGTAATTATGGGGTGATCTCTGGGATAAATGTTGACTGGTGTAATTGCATTTTTGTATGATGCACAGCAAATCAGATGGTTTAAGGCATTGTCATTACTTCTCATACTAGTAACATAATGTAATTTGGTGTATGATGGGAGTCTCTTCAGGCAGGATGCTTAATGGGAAGTCTTTTTCTCACCTCTCATCTGCAGCCTCTATACTTTACCTAAATCCACTCCACTCTTCAACTTTCCCCCATAACTCCCCATAAAAAAATGTTCCACTTCCTCTACTTTGCCTTTTTGTATTCAGGCAGCTCAGGTTCATTTGCAGAATGAGCCTAAATTCCTAGATCAGAAGCTGATAGTAAGAAATGCAACGGTTAGGAAAACGCTGAATGTTTTGAACACGCACCCGGATCTCTCCATTGTCGTCTCCTGTTGCAAGGCGTCGGCTGTCCCAGGAGAATCTGCAGCTTCGGACACAGTCTTGGTGGCCGCTCAATGTGTGGACACACTGCCAGGACTCACAGTGCCACAGCTAGGAGCAGAAAGTAATGCATAAAAAGCAGAAATTGGTACATCAATCGTGTATGAAATGTTTTAAAATGACAACCAAAAACATCAATGAACACATTCTGACTTGGTTTTTGAAATACATTTACTTTATTTGCACTGCTATACAACTACAGTGAGTGACTAACCCTTATTTAATAAAGAAGAGTAACAAATAAGGCTAAGCTACTTGTTTCTGTAGCACAAGTGAGATACACTGTAAAAATAATGAAGTTTTATTTCTGTTGTTCAAACCAGTCATCACCTGTTAATAGGTTTTATGAGGACAAATCACCATGCCAAATGCAGAGCTAATGTTATAGCACTGCATCAGTAATTCTTTCTCACTCTCTGCTGTCTTCTTTCTCTCACTTTGTTTGGATTTCCCTTCTTCACCCTCCTGTCTCTCATCCATTGTTCTCTTTATATTCCTGCCTTCCCTGTCTTCCCTTTTTCCTCTTCCTCCCCCTGTGTTCCTTCCCTACCCTGGTCACATCCTGCGCTGCACACAAAATAACACAGCTCATAATTAGACACTTCATTTGGCAACCGAATAACTATGTCTGCACACAAAGTCCCATTCATCTGAAGGTCAGTAGAAAAAGTAAGAGAAAGAGGAAAAGGGGAGGACAGAAAGAGAGAGAATCCTCCTTTTTGATGGTTCTCATGGCCGAGCCTTTTGCTTTGACCTCTAGATAGATACAGACTGGGGACTTTGTGTGTGTTTTGAGCTACCAAAGCCCCTACTCGGTCTGGAGAGCAAGGGCTATGTGACTGGCAGCTAACCAGCCCCACAACACACACACACCTCAATTATCATCTTTGCCAAATCCATAAAACACACATTCTCTCTCACTACCATCCATTGACAGAAGCCAGGTTGGCTGCAGACCCAGTTCTCTACAGTAAGTGTCGACCAAATCCCAATTCCCGTGTGAAACTTGGTGGCAGTGGCTCCAGAACAACTGCTTTAACAAATGCCTGAGAGAGCGGCTTTGCATTGTTTCTAATGCTGGGGACTCAGGAACACCAGTTGTCATTTGTGGTTGACTATTGGACAGAGAACTATAAATCTAACACAGAATACGCAGCTGTTTCCATGATCCAAGTAAATGAATGACACTGAGAGGGAGCCAGGGTGAAAGAGCGTACAGCCTCAGTACAGTTCAACATGCGCTATGTAGTTGAGTTCCCTTTTCTATGGATGGCGAGTAGGAAATGCTTTTTCTGTTTGCAGAAAAAGGTTACAAACCACATCTCCAGCCCACTGAGTCAGTCAAAGTCAGGCCAAAGTCAAGCGCAGTGGCGTTGGTAAACTGCAACCTGGCAAAAACTGCATCCAGACAGGGAGGTGGGTCAGTTGCAGGCCAGCCAGCCTGCCAGGCTGGTGGGTGAGCAGGTCCAGGAGCTGCAGTCAGACTAAATGATCACTGGACGTGGGTGTAGGAGGACAGACTGACCTGCAGCTAACTCACCAGGCCATCTGCTGCACGCTAATCTCTAAGGTCCCTCTCCTCCCATACCGGAGAAACTTTTAGTCTCAGATATCACCCGCAGCAACGCGTCCGTGTGCATGTGCTGTAAGTAATGAGTTACAAAGGAGGTTCGAGGGAAGACGCTGATGTGTAATAGGTCACGTTGTTACTGGCAGCACAAACAGATATGTCTCATCCTGTGAGTATGAACGTGTGCGTATGTGTGTAAGTGTTGAACCTTAGCAGTCTTGTCAGCAGAGGTGGTGGCAAAGAGGCATCCGTCTGGCGAGACATGACAGGACAGAATGGCTCCCCGATGTGCCTCGATATCCTGCAGCTTCTCTCCACTTTCTATGTCCCACATCTTGTAGTGAGTAAGAGCAGAAGAGAGAGTTCATTTTATATTTGATTTCAAGCTGTTCAACCGTGAGTCTATGTGTGTATGTGTGTGTGTGTGTGTGGGTGGATGAGTTTCACCTTGACAGTGCCGTCGAAGGACCAGGACAGCAATCTCGTTTCGGCAGGTGAGTTGGAGAGCAGTGCGAAGCATCTGACTTGTTCCTTGTGACCCTGCAGTACTTTACACTCCCCAGACTGCCACTTCCACACCTACAAGAGGCAACAGAGAGACATACGGACAAGGAATATTATTAATATTATAGCCACTGATCTTTTTTACTTCAGCCTGTTTCCAATATCCACCCTTATAGACTTACACACTTTTTGATGTGCGTTTCCCAATAGGTGAATTCAGCAGGGGTTTGTGCAAACTTTCTGTGAGTCTGCACACTTTCCTGGGAGAATAACCCAAAATCCATAGCTTTCTAGTAGGAGCCTCACACTCTGCTAGGCACCAGCAATGCAGGTAATATGTGATGTCTGCGCTGTCCCAATCCTCAATAGCATTTGTAGCCCTCGCAAACCCCTTTCACTCAGGCACTTGCACTGATAATGCATATGACATCAATTAAAGTCTGTGAGGGTTTAATAGCTTAAAGCGTAGGGTGGACATTGGAAATGAAATTTGAAAAGTCAAACTTCTGTGAACTTCCATTAAATAAAAAAAGTTATGTAAGTTTGGGAAGGTATAAAAATCTCTTGAATACACTTATTTATAGGTTTAAACTTAGAGAAAACTTATTACTGGTGCAGTGCTTTGGGAGAGGTCTTCTCATAATTGTGTCTGACTTGTTTAAGACTTCAAGCTGGAGTCATATTTGCATTTCCCAAATCTTAACAGCTGAGGTCAGAATGGATGGAAAATAAAACTGAGGTTCAAAAATACTAGAATTTTTCCTTTAAATACTAACATTACTCATCAGGATCCATTCAAATAACAAAGTGAAAGAGGCAAAGGTTAACTTCCAGATCTCTCAAAAACATCCCAGAAATAAAAGTAGAGAAATTGTATTTCAATAACAGTCTGTTTCTTTGGCACAAGCTGCAGTAGCCATACAACATCCAACAATCATTTCACAGGGAGCAATGGAGGCTGTAGTGTAGCCTCATATACTGCTACAACAGTAATATTTCAGGAACTTTTAGAACTGTACAACATTGCTAATGGTACAGTAGATCACAGTATTTAATAATAATCAATTCATCTGTCGAGTTAAAACTCTTGACCTGCACATTTGTATACACAGCTTGTTTTATGACAGAGTCCAGGCAGGTAAATGACAAGAGACAAGAGTTCAGCCGAGTCCAAAGATGTGTGCAGGAGAGACAGAATCACCCAGATCATATAATCAATCATGCCTTTACGTGCAACATTGCACCTAATCTCTTTATGAATAGAACATGCCATTTGTCCAAAGGCAAACAATCCATCACCAGCTAACATCACTGCCATTAGATCTCTTTACATTCGTTCTGCGCCTGCATTAACATCTAAATACACACTACCATTTCCTAGCCTGCACATGTCAAACAGCATGAATTTGAATAGTATCTGAATAAGCGGCGGATGGCCCGAGACTAGTGATGTGCATAGGCAGCAGCCGTGTGAATTCGGAACAAGGTGCTGCGTTGTGAGAGAGGGAAGGAAGTGCTGCAGTGGACAGGTCTGTCAGCAAAAAGAAAAGATGAAGAAGGAGGAGGAGGAGATGAGAGGGGAGGAGGGGAAAGGGGAAATGAGCAACAGAGCATGAACGGTGGGGGTTGACAGAGCGTGACGGTCTGAAATACACACACATACTTACACACAAACACACATAGTTGCACACGGTAAACTCAAGAGCAGGAGGGAGATAAAGAGCTATCGAGAGCGGCATAGCCGAAGGCAAAGAGAGAGGAAAAGGAAGGAGAGGAGACAAAAGAGGGGGATGAAGAATGGAGAGGTGAAGAGGGCCGACAGAGACGCTGGTAGAGTGTAACAGGTAGGGGAAGGTGAAAGCACCAGAGAGACCTGAAACACACAGGATGAGTGATTCAGCAGAGCAGGCAGTTTTACTCAAGGTGAGGGATGGGGATGGGGGAGAAAAATAATCGATAGCGGAGAAGAAAAATGGGAAGCGGGACGGGGGAGGAGGTGAAAGAACGTGTCATGAATTAGGCAAGAAAAGATGGTGGACGATGAGGGAGATGGTGGGAACAAGACCAACAGGAAAACTAAGCAGAAAGAGAGAAACAAAAAGCATAAGAGAGGAAGGGAGGAGAGGAGCCTACCCTTATGGTGGTGTCTTCAGAGGACGTGATGAGTGTTTGGCCGTTCTGGCTGAACTGGCAGTGCAGCACCGTCTTGGTGTGTCCCAGCAGAGTGGCTAGGAGCTTCCCAGAGGGCACCTCCAACACCTGGAAGAAAGAAAGGAACATTAGCACCACAAGTATCCACATAAACAGAAAGAAGAGTTTACAGCCACACTAGAAACTCTAATGTTAGTGTCAGCATACTAACATGCTAGCAGATATGTTCACCATGCTCACCATCTCAGTTTAGTGTGTTAGGATTCGCCAATTAACTAAACACAACTGAGGATGATGAGAATGCCAGCAATCTGTCATAAACAAAAGTATTGGACAAACTAATATTTTAACCAGATGGTGGCGCTAGATGAAAAGTCAGGATCACCAAAGTTACTGCAATTCATCCTGAGGGAAACATGAACGTGTGTACCAAATTTCATGACAGTCCATCCAATAGTTCACTCAAAACTACAAATCTGAACATCTTGCTTGCAGTAGAGGAAAATTCAGGGGATCACCAAAATCACTGGGTGGTGGACAGACCAGCCAACAGACAGAAAGACAGACCTACGCCCATAGAACAGGCATGGCTATAGACTAGTCGGTGGCATGGGTATACTTGTGTGCACTGAGAGCTCTACTGTACATAGAAGTCACACAAAGTTCACACCCCATGTCTAGAATATCCATGCAAGCCTCAAATGATAGCTATGTTCGCCAAGATATACTCAGGAAGAAGTGTCCCAGAAAGTTTACTAAGAAATTCTGACAGAAAGTCACATTTTAAGGGAGTAATTGAGAAGGAGAGAGAAAAAGTGCAGCTGCTGGCTTGATGGTGCTAAGCACATCAAAAAGAAAGTAAGGGGGAGCTTTGAGTGAGGCCGCTCAGTCCGGTCAAGACCGCAGACGGGGGTCTGAAGTCCTGGAGACATTACTGAGGGAGTCGGAGAACAAAACAGCTTTGATGCTCAAAAGATCCAGCTTGAAGAAAAAATTGTCATCATGCATTCTCACTTGGGATAGCTGCTGCTGCATAAAATCTGTTATAATAAAGCTCTTGAGATGTAAATCTTTCACAAAGTATTCAAAGCTGATTTTGAGACAGATTTTGTGAATGCCCTCAGAAAGGTCAACTCGATGGTTGCAAACACTACAGCCCAGAGACTTCCAGAAGTCTTTCATGGGGCAAAGTGGTATAACTCTAGGGATGGCCGGTTGCTCTGTTGGTCCATTACTTGATCCAGACTGGATGGATTGCCATGCAGTTAGGTTCTAGACATTCATGTTACCCACAGGATGAATTGTCATAACTTTAGTTGTGCATTAACGTTTCATCTAGCGCCAATCAGAACTAAATCTGACTCCAATATTTTGGTTTATGAGAAAATATCTGTAAAACGAATGGAATTGCCATCACCCTCAGCTGAGTGCTAATTTCCCAATGTTCCCAAATTAACTACTTCTACTTATCAATGACTAGTACAAAGAAGAAGAATTAAGGTATTATGAAGTGAAACATGCATATAGATTACAACTGTATTTATAAAATGTTTTGTGGCATTTATTAGAGCCTTCATTTTTCTAATTAAGCTACAGATAGATCCATCCAGTGATATAATAAATACTCAGATTTAATTTATCCTTGCTGTGGCTGAGTCTGCAACCTTGCAAACTTACTATAAATAATATATAAATTACTGAATGTCATACAAAAACAATAATTTACTCATTCAAACTGATTCAAACACAGGGTACCTCATGTGAAAACACTTTGACCACTTAACAAATACAATTTGCACAATATTATCTTCAGCACTGTACCTGTAGTTTTTAAAGTATAAAAGAAAGGCCCATAATGATTGGGGATTTTACCAGGCACTAAAATATTTACATCTCAGAGGAGAGGGTTGAAATGTCTGAGCATAACAAGCCTTGGGGCACACCGACCATGTTTGTCAAGCTCCACGTAAGAGATGTAAGTTTCAAAGCCTGGGAGAGAACGCTTTAGAGAGCTTTACACATCCGGCTCAAGGTTTTCTGGGATGGTGCAGTCAGGAAAATGCCTGAGGGTGTTTGGTAAAAACACCCATAAACAAATATAAAAGCAGGGCTAATGTAAAGAGTAAAGATGGGGAACACTTGTTTCAGATACCACTACCGAGGGAGTAAACAAGTCACTGAAGCTTTGCAGAAGTCTGAAATCAAAGATAAACTCATAGAAGTGGTGAAGGAGTGAGATGGTCACTGTTTAAGGTGGACCTGCATAATAAGACGTGATCACAGATACATACAGTAACAACAAATTAGTAACATGCACACTGTGCTTTTTGTATGCGTGTTATTTGGGGTGATTCTTGAAGGGTCTGAGACACACATACAAACATATACCACTCTTTCCCTACCATACCTGGACGCTGCCTGTGCATAGCCCTACAGCCAACACCAACCTCCTGTAAGAGGTCAACAGTCGTCGGATCCTGCAGCCAACCCTCCTCAGAACCTGACTAGCTGTCATCCCTGCTGCCTGTCACAGAACACACACATTCACACACTCACAACTGCTTTTTTTCCCAATCATAAAGAAACACACAGTAACTTTCCGTCCTTGCCTGAACATATTACATGAAGTCACATATGTATTAATGCAAAGCCGGTATGACTGAAGATGATGACTTATTACTAGTTTCCTCCTTCAGTAAACTGGGTTTAAATAACTCCAGATGAGGGAAAAGGAAATGAATGCTTTCCACTGCAGTGGTCACTGGCACCAGTAATACCTCGAGCTAGCACTGGGGCTCCCTCTGGTGTTAGCTCAGAGGACTACAGCAGCAAAAGCTGTATGGACTCCATGATGACTAAAAAGCACTTAAAATGTATCTAAATCTGTCGGTGGTAGCAAGTGTAATGTCCAATGGGCTTGAACGAATGACTGCAATACAAAATCATTTGGACATCTCTAACAGGGGGACTATAAAATGCAACAAAACAGTGTTGGTTTCATTTCAACAGAATTAGAATTTTGGATGCTGTACATGCGGGACAGCAGCAAAATGGAAGTGGTTACAGGGACAATTACCATCAAATCATAGTGATCCAACTGAACTGCAAGGCAATGACACGGACTAGGTAATAAGTCCCGTTCCAGTGAACAAAGGCAATTCACCGACAAATCCATGTCTTAACAAAAAGAGATACGGTGTATGGTCCGGATTAATCCTGTTTGACTGCCTGATTGAAGGTAATCTTAACATATCAGCTGTTTATGTTGCTATCTGATAAAAACATCAGATAGTTCAAAATTATAAGTCTGATCAGACTTTCAGTATTTGACGGTTTTTGATACTTGGTTCAATGGACACATTTCCAAAAAAGTATTGAGGTTTCAAACCCAAGTGTAGTCAATAATTGCCTGATTGGTCTGTAGCTTTTTGGTACAGCACTGACCATTAATATCTAGTTATGTATTAGTACTGCTATTCTACAATATAACTGGTTTAAAAATCTTGGCTTAGCAGCGAGTTCAAATCAGAGATGCACAGCAACTTTTTTTCCCTATGATTTGCCTCAAAAGTTGCTCCACAATCGGAAAAACTTATGAAAGAATAGATTTTTGTACATTTGTGTAACTGCGAGTATCTCGATCGATATTTTTTTCATTCTGTCTTAGTTTACATGAGGTTCATTTAGTCCTCGTGTCCACTAATCCTTTCTTCTAATATCTCTGGGGCCAGAGGAGGAGCTGTAATTAAAATCATTAACCCCTGTATACATTAAGACTGCAGGACCTAATAATTAATTAGAGTTGCTCTCTGCTGTAGGGCGCTACCCCGGCCACAGCACGGACGAGTCAGGGGACTGTGAGCACGTGTGTGTTTTAATATAGGACGGGAACTTTCTGGGACGTCCTCTACTGTTGCAATATGTGCACAGCATGCAAAAAACACATGCACTCACACACAATAAGGCACACCTGCCACACTGCAGACTAGGACCTCATTCGCTGCCTGCAAACAACAATTTATCAACAAAACAAAGAGCAGTGGAGCAAGGAGAGCGGGAGAGCGACAGAACAAAAGGAGGGCGAAAGAGACAAAATAAAAGGAGGGATTAAAAATAAAGTAGTGTGACAGAGATGGTAAAATATGAAAATAGAGAGCCGGAGTGAAGAGCGCTGAGAATACAAATCACCGGTGAAAGGAAAGGCAGAGCAGTGAGGAGTGGCGGGAGAGGGAGATGAAAGAGGGGTTTTGAGTTGACCTGACGCACAGCTGACAGCACAGATAAAAAGGGCGACAGGGCTAATGTCAGATCTCATGACTCAACATGGTCTGAAAAACACCTCCTACAGCAAGACACACACACACACACACACACACACACACACACACACACACACACACACACACACACACACACACACACACACACACACACACACACACACACACACACACACACACACACACACACACACACACACACACACACACACACACACACTAAGTGGAAACTTGGTCATTTACAACCTTGATTGTTAATTGTGCTCCATACAAGCACACTAGTAGGGAAATATTCACATTTCTGTTTTTGTTAAACAAACGAGATAGAACATAAAAAGTTAATTTAAGAGGTGCTGGTAGGCGGATTTCCGTGGAGCAAATCCTGGCTGTAGATTCATGTTTATCGCAGATAGAAGAGTGGTATTGATCTTCTCATCTAACTGTGAGCAAGAAAGCAAACAGAGCATCTCCCAAGACTACTTGTCTTGTGATTCTGCTTAACAATGGAAGGAGGAAGGGCTGCAACTGAGAATTATCATCATTTTATCATCAGCAAGTGTGTTGATTTGTTTTATTTTTTAAATAAAATATATTAATCACAATTAGAGCTGAAGCAATTAGTCAATCAGCTGATAAGTTGATCGACAGAAAATTAATCTATAGCTGTTTTCATAATTATTTGAGTCATTTTAAAATCTAAAATGCCAAATATTTGCTGCTTCCATCTTCTAAAATGTGACCATTTTTTTCTTGGTCTTATATGATAGTAAATTAAATATTTTTAGGACTGTTGGTTGGACAAAACAAGAAACTCAACTTGACCATTTTTAACTATTCTGACTCTATTCTGACATTTTATACGGAAAAGTAATTTATGGATTAGTCAAGAAAATAATCTGGAGATTAATCGATAATTATTAGTTGCTGCCCTACACATGGGTTAGGGTTAGGGTTACACTAAATTAACTAAGGTGAAGTTTTCAAATTAATTGGTTTTTTTTGTCCAAAATCAAAAACATATTCAAATGTACAACAAACTGAATCACAGAAATGCATCATTTTACAAACTAGAACCACTTAATATTTGACATTTTTGCACAAACATTGCTGATGGTTCATTGGTCATCTCAGACACAGCACTAGAATCAGGTGCCTGAAATTAAAAGTAAACTCTACATACAAACATGAACATGTGCCATAGACCTAAATGTGTTTTCTACCTGCACAGTGCCATCTTCTTGGCCCAGGACCACAGCAGAGGGCTGCCTGAACATGCACGTACACCGGATCCTGGAAGACTTCTCCTCTGACTGGAACACCACTGATCCTGACCTGCCATCACGCACCTGACAAACACACACACACACACACACACACACACACACACACACACACACACACACACACACACACACACACACACACACACACACACACACACACACACACATTGTTCTCTATAAGAAGCTGACACATGCACATCATAGCACAGTAATACTTGTCTGCACTTGAACTCATATTCCAAAGAAAACAATCATTCAAGCTTCACATTTCTGCCCTGTGGCTTTTATTCATTAATTCAGTCTCTCCAGCTCACCTGCAGTCTGTTGCAGTTGTCTGCAGCTGACACTATGATTTCTTCATCACTGAAGAGAACGTCAGAGTCTCTTTTCAGGTGGACAGCTGAGGAGGTGTGCACCTTCTTAGGCTCCCATAACTGCAAGCAACACAGGACAGGAAACAGGCTTCAACATAACGTTACATTCACTTTTCTTATGTTTTTCATCCTAAATTACTTTATATTTATGCAGAGGAGCTGATCTTGGCTGAAAAAACCTTGTTAGTTTACAAATTAGTTTACATAGTCAGTGATGTTCTTCGTTATTCATATTTTGTCTGACTTTTCTTGTTATGCTGCAGAGACAAACTGGGAAAATAACCTGTCTATGTCAATAAATAAGTCATCAGTATCTGTCTCTTACATTTTTGTTTAGCACTTCAAACTGAATTTCCAGATGGCCTAACAGCTGAAAAACACACACGCTGGTAACAGAACAACCTAAGCAGCTCAAGATGGTTTCCTATCCTCTGGAAGAATATTTACCAGGCCAGGTGGGGCTTTTTCTTCTTTGTGGATCAGAAATTGGCCAATTTAACCCTAATTTTTAAAGAAATAAATTTGAAATTCTCAGATTTTGGCTTCTAAAATGCGGATATTTACTATGACTGAAAGTAAACTTAATACCTTTGGGGTGTGAACAAAACAAGAAATTTGAGGATATGATCTTTGGTTTTGGGAAACAGTGATCAACATTTTTCACTGTTTTCTGACATTTTATGGACCAAACAACTAATCAATTAATTGAGCTGCTTGTTGGATGGTTGAATAGCTTCAGGTCAGACACCACATCAATAATAAAGACAAAAGGCTAAAGCAATAGAACCCAGTAGCTGTTTATACTCTATTTATTGTAACCTATAACGGTTAGTATACAACAACTCTGATTTAACTGTCATAAGAGGTAATTAGAACAATACTAACACTATCTGAGTCAGTCTTACCCTGACAGTCTGGTCGTCAGAGCAGGAAAGCAGCTGTGAGCCGTCAGGAGAGAACTGGACACGCTGGACCCAACTCAGGTGACCACTGCAGTCTGCCATCTTCTTATTGGACTCCAGGTCCCACAGCTGGAAGACACATATGGACTACTGTACACTTATTCAGCAATATATTTAAATATATTATTATTTTTAGACACCCTCGGTCTGATATAGCTCTTAAATAGGAACTTTACTATACTAAAATCTGATCTGATCATGATTTATTATCTCTTATTTCCTTATTATAGATAAATGTTGTGAACATAAAAAAGGACACTAAATATATAGTGTGATTGTGTGTGTATGGTGTGTATTATACCTCCACAGCATAGTTTGAGAACGCAATAGCAAGCAGGTTACTGGTAGGACAGGCGTGACAGTATTGCACCGTGCTCAGGCGATTTGTTTTGATCTCCAACAACATGTCCGATGTCTCCACGTCAAACACCTGAAAAACAGCAGCAGAAAGACAAATCAGAGTCTACTCGAGCTCTGGGAACAATATGAAAGTAAAATTTTGACATGCCAATTTTACTGTCTGATATTTGTGTATCTGACTTGATTTGGCTGCTACTTTTGAACAAACATAACATAAAACATTTGGTTATGTTCTCACCAGGACAGCTGAGAAATAAACTTGTCAGTGCTCTTTGGTGGAAATATCTGGCATGCCAATGTAAAGGTTGGCTCTACAATAAATCTATATAAATTCATTAGGTATTGTACATCAAGTGAACTGAGTAGTACTACAATAAAAATGATTCCCTTGTGCCTTAAGATTAAATCTTTAAAGCAAACTTGTAACATTAAAGTCTCATTTTCCTTCTCCCTAAAGCCAAAGAGACAAGCTCAGACATCTCTGCAGCGTTTGGGTTGTTTCCCAGAATACGAACAAATGAAGACATAGAGGACACAGACAGACTGATTACAGGACAAGACTGACTGATTTTGGAAAGCTCGGGAGAGGAGGGGCTGCTCACATTTACAATCAGGACACACATTCTTCAGACTATGCGGAAGACAAACTGACAAACAGCCTCTCTTTCCTGTCTCCTTCAATGAAATGACACACTAACAACAAGGACATGGAGGACAAAGTCAAGCCTGCGGTGTTGGGATTTGTATCTGTACAGGTGAGACATGTACGACAAGACAGCTCCACATGCAAACCATTTACACCCTGTGTATTCGGCACTCCCCACAGAACAACAACAACACACTACAGCAAACAATACTCTGCAATATACCCGTTCAAATTCCCCCAAAATGCTCACCAGAACAGCGTTTCGGGCTGCACATATGATGTGTTTGCCGTCAGCAGTCCAGGTGCTGCACTTGACAAGGACGTCTTCATCGCTATCTGTAAACATGTTTTTCACATTGATCGTCTTCCACTCATTGGCAGACGACACCTGAAACAGCTGCAGGCATGCAGGTACACAAAAAAAAAAACAGAAAGTCAGAAGAGGATAAGTTCTATAAGTACTGTGGCCTCAAAAGCATCTGTGTGCACACGCCGATGTATAATGTTTAGCATAATGTGTAGAAGATGCAGAACATTTTTGAGTTTGAAGGAGATGTACAGTTGTAGACTATTTTACTGGCGAAACTCATAACTTCTGTACTTAACATTTTTTGGGACTGATGTTAAAAAAATAATAACTATGTTACAGTCTCATAAAGTACAGTACAGTTTGATATGAACTGCCATAGGAAAGGACAGCTTTACAAGTATCTAGTTTAATGGCAGTCACCTTAATAGTACCGTCGTTAGAGGAAGTGGACACATAGGTGTCATCAGGGGAGAAACAGCAGTGGTTGACGGGCTCGAAGTGGCCAAACATGGTGTTCTGGGAAGATGGCTTGTTGAGGTTCCACAACTGCAGAACCAGAGAGAAATACAGTAAGACAGAAAGAAGAATAAAGAAAAGAGGACACAGGAGTACGATGTAGGGAAAAACTACATAAGAACTATAAATGAGTTATATTTGCATGCAAAACAAACACTTGCACACCTTGACATTCAGGAACTTGTCGTTGGAGCAGGTGGCCAGCAGGAGGCGTTGTGACGTGTTGGTAAACTCACAGTGGTTTACCTGCTCTTGATGCTCCTCCTCAAAGACCCTTAACCGCATGCCTTTCTCCACGTTCCACACCTATGAGGCACACAGGTTGAAGAATTTTATGATGAAACGAAATGCTGGATTTTGTGTGTATTTTTACTTTCACGCTGTTTGTTGCTGTAAACAAGTAGGTCACAGTGGTTAAGTGGACAGTTATCTGCTTACCTTGACCTTCCTGTCACTAGAGCAGGTTGCTAGGAGACGGTCGTCAGGGGAGAAGGCACAGCAGAGCACCTCGTCATCATGGGCCTGGATCTCTGTGAGCTTCTCACCTGAGGTGCTTTTAAACACCTGAGTGCAAATGTACGATAAGAGCAGTTACACAACACTATGTATATTAGTGTGTACAAACTCTTTTCCTGTGGAAGCTAAACTACAAAAAAGATTTAAAACATAAAATATAGTAAATTGATAAATAAACCTAGAGTATAACTGAAATATAAAAATGGTTACAAAAGATACATGCACACTTTAGGCAGTGTACTTCAAGTGGAAGTCTCGCTGAATGTTGCTTTTAATTTTTTTTATAAACATCTAGCAATAAAAGTGGTTGCCCTCCATATTTGGTCTCCATGGAAACTATTTGGCCTTCATAATTTTAATCTCACACATACGCACACACATACAAGTACACTCAATGTCTTTGTGTTTTGATACCTTGAGTGTCTTGCTGGCTCCACTGGAGGCGATCTTTGTTCCATCGTGGGAGAAGCAGGCGGAGTAGATGGACCCCTGGTGGGGGTGGATCACCAGACGGGACAGACTCTCTACACTGTTCTTATTCCTGGACAAAAAAACCCCCCACAAATAAAAGTCCAGCCTGGGATAGACACCCTATGATCACCATTTTGGTACTGTATTTTTGTAAAATCTATAATAGGGCTGGATATAAGGCTAATATACAGGTTATTGTTCTGTTTACCACAACTATTGTGGACTGGATGAATCAAATCCAAGTAAAAAAAACATTATTAGAACATTCACATATCAGAACAACACAGTAAAATATTTGCTTGCTTGCATACAGCCAGTCAAAGTAGAGTTTCCCTGCACTGGTCCGGTCTTGTGCCTGCAGCAGAGCCTGTCTGTAGACCTCAGAGGAACGGGGCTCAGACAGAGCAAGCTGCACCACGTCGGGAAAAGGCCGCTGCTCCAGCTGGTGGCCGTTAAGAGACAGAAACTCCTGGAATTGACTGCGCACTTCACTGTTCTAGGGGGAGAAAAATAAGCACACATTAAAGTCCAGTGCATGTTCCACTAAAGATTCTGGTTTACCACTCATCATCAGGGCCCAACTGTTCTTCACAAAGCACTGTGAGGAGTTTAAACTTTAATTTCTTGATGCCAACACATTGTTTTGTGTGATGGTTATATTTGTCCATATTCAAGTATTTTTTTTCTGGTGCAAATTCAAGTTTTTTTTTTTTTACATAAATGAAATCTTTGTAAACCCTAATTTTCCATTCTTCATCTCTAACAAAAGTCCATAAATACAACTTTTAAATTATACTGTATTTGTATTATACCTGCAACAAGATTGGACACAAGAATAAATTGTTACTTTTGCATAACAATCATGAATTACTGTTTCCAGTGCCTTATTACTATGCATGTCCTGGTAAAACAGCTGTGGGAGTTACACGTTGTAGTCCCATGATTCCCTGCTGTGTGTGATAAACCATTTGCCAATTATCAGATCTGCCCTCTTGCAATGATGAAAATTGGAAAGGGAACAGGGGACAGCAAAAACACGAAAGGCTAATAAATTTATGTTAATGAGATAATCAAAAACAACTTGAGGGAAGATAATCAAGCTACGCAATTAATTTAATTCACAAAGTTTCACAGAGAGGCCATGGTCAAAATGACAGATCGACTTATGAACCTGCATTTTCCCTGAGGGGGGACTCATACCTGGGCACAGTTCACATTTCAATGAGGGAGAATGGGTGGCCCTCTCACCCGCTACAACTCTAATCTTTCTCAGGTCAATAAAAAAAACCAATCAGCAACTAACGCACAAAATAACCACATTTGTTTTGTTTCATATAGTAAAGTCTGCTGACCTCTTTGTCCAGAATGGGTCCATACTCCACATAGTCATTGATGAGGTGAGCTGGACCCATTATCTGGGCCTTGATGCTGACCCAGTCCAGAGAAAACATGAGTGAGTAGAGTTCCTAGACAGAGGGAGACAGCCAGACACCAACAGAGACGTGGTGAGCAAGGAAAGAAAAATACTTTTTGTGCACTTTTCCTAATTTTTTCCACTATTAGCATATAGATCACAAAAATATGAATTGTTATTAATTTAAACTACAGAAGGTTGCAAAATATGTGTTTTACCTGGGAGAGGTTGGCTTTAGCCATATGGTAGGTTAGGAACCTGATCCAGTAAAGACATTCCTCATCTCCTGAGGTGGGAGGACCATCTCTGTAGTGCTGCTGGTACTGGTGCACCACCTTAGTGTGGAGGCTCTGAAACACACACACACACACACACACACACACACACACACACACACACACACACACACACACA
Organism: Dicentrarchus labrax; assembly: GCF_905237075.1. Classification (NCBI taxonomy): domain Eukaryota; kingdom Metazoa; phylum Chordata; class Actinopteri; family Moronidae; genus Dicentrarchus; species Dicentrarchus labrax. Next base: position 15,489,197 of record NW_026136724.1, on the reverse strand, counting down.
GACACACACACACACACACAGACACACACAGACACACACACACACACGGCACACACAGACGGCACCCACCGGCCCCACACGGCACACCGGACCCACGCCCCACGGCACACCCGGACACACACACACACACACACACACACACACACACACACACACACACACACACACACACACACACACACACACACACACACACACACACACAAAAGTCAGAATTAATAATGATCAAATGGCTTGTTTTCTTAGATTTGCATGCTCTGGCCTCTCTGCTTGTTGGTGTGATGTAAACTAAAAATAAAACACACACCAGGTAAAGATCACTTTGGCCTCTGTGCGTTCTTGTCCTTCTTGTTTAACTTGTAACAGCTTTAGCTCATGTTAGCTTGAATCCACACTAACCTCGAGCTGAGTGCGATTCTGCTCCACCAGGAAATCAAGCTGGAGGTCATGGAGGTAGTACTGGTAGGGTTTATTGTGATTGTCCACAAAAAGCAGAGATTTGTTGACAAATTCCTCAAGAATGTCCTCCACCTCCTCCGCCTCCAAGTCCCACAGAACAGACAGTACCTGGAAGAAGGAATAACATTTTAACCTATGTATCCTGATGTAAGAGTATCCTGATTCCTGAATTTGTCCAAATACTGGAGCATAGTGGGATGTTTTTTTCTATCATATATGTGAAAGGTTACATCCTGTTCAAGCAACATCAGCAGAATTAAACTAACTTAAAAAAAATAATTTAAAAAATATAAAAAGAGACACTTTTAGAATGATACTTAAGGCTACTTACAATAACATGCAGACAGAAAACAGCAATGTACATAATAAAACTCACTTTTCAGTTTACGAAATGACCTAAAATCGAGAGCCTCAATTAAGGACAAACACATAAAAAGGGTCATGTGACCACAGCTTTTGTTGTGATGCCAAACCTTTGCAGGGACTTTGATGTCCTTCTCTAGCACAGTAAGGTCCTTGTAGAGCTCTCGATGTTCATCAGGCAGAACTTCAATGCTGGCAGCCATGGCTTGGTCGAGGGCATCGTAGTCGTAAGATGACGACTTCCTTATACGCTTGAACTGCTTCTGCTGCAGCTGGCGGAGGTAGTAATCCCAACGGTTGGGTTTCTCTTTGAGCAGAGCCCCAATCAGGGACACTACCAGAGGGGAACCTGGATGTGGCATAAAGAAGCGTGTTAAAGGAACAATTTGGGAGCAAAAGCATAGGGACATACAACTAAATCTGGTTTACTAATTGTTTCTAATGCTGTTAAAGGGTCACTTATATCACCAATATTAATGAATGCAAAATTAAATCAGGAGATCTGAAGATACATTTTTCAGATCAATATGCCAAATTGTATATTTAACAACAGCTGTAATTTATATTGTGAAAAACATATGGACTGCATGTAAAGTATGCTTCAGTTCAAAGACCTTTGCATTCTCTGACAATGCTGCGAGCCTCCTCAGGGAGTCTGTTGAGTTCAGTGTATTTAGCAAGGATCTCCAGTCCCTTGTTTTCATCCAGACCACTCTCCACTTCCACCTCATATTTAGCACCTATAAAAGAAAAGCACAAGTACAGCTCATACATTTTTGTATGCACATAAATAAAGATTTCATTTATTCACGTCACCAGAGTAAAAAATATAAGGTACATACCACTAACAGAGTCAGCAAGGCTTCTATTTCTGGTGGTCAAAAGTATCCGACAGTGGATATCAAACGCCTTGAGCACTGTACTGTCCCAGATGTCATCTAGAATCAGCAGAGCTCTGAAACCAAAACGGAAACAGATTTTATAGATTGTAGAATGCACTGCACGTAGACACAGTTGAATAAAAGAGGAAATAATATACATCATCCAGTTCTGCTGTTTTTTCCAGCTGTATTTATAGTCCATGTTAAATCAAAAGCCAATTTGCTTTGTGTGTGTGTGTGTGTGTGTGTCAGATTTGCCTCTTGAATCTACAGTAGAATTTAAACAGTTATATCCATCTAAAAAGCACAAAGCCGATCATGTGTATAAACATGTACGCGTAGAAACCTCGGATATCTACGCAGCATGAGGAAGCGTAGGCGCTCCTTGGCCTCATCCAGAGAGTTGGAGGGACGGTGGAGGGACTGGGAATCCAGGCTCTGCTCCAGACGGAAACACAATGACTGGATCTTAACCAGCAAGTCTGGTTTGTCCAGTTGGCCGATGGACAGCCAGTGGATCCCTCCGGGGAAGCACTCTGCGGATAAAGGCAGGACACGGGGGAAGGACAAGACAGAGGTCAGAGAGGTAAGAGGTAAGAAACTACAGAGAGTCCAGGATTACTACAGATTTTTAAATTTTTGAATGCTTTCTTTCCGTAGTCTGTGACTGTTTGAGCCAGTCAAAGATTATTCACCTTCGATGAGTCTGTGGTCTCTGACAGCCTCAGCAGCCAGAACGGATTTTCCCGAGCCAGCCATGCCGAAGACAGTGACCCAGCCGGGCTCCTTCAGCAGCCGGTAGAGTTTCTCCCTGACCCGGTTCACAAGCTCTGGTCTGTTGACAAACACCACGGGCCTCTGCGGTACGCCACCTTCACTGAGGACTGCCTGGACTGTTAATAATAAGGGCAGATAAATTGTGTGTTTTTGACCTTCCACATGCGTAACATTTTTCCAGATGTTAGGCAGCCTGTCAATATTTTTATTTTATATTTTTATGTTATAAAGTGCTGAGTTACTGTTGTAACCTAATATGTCTAAGCAAAATAACACATAGGACTCCCACACACTGACAGCACTACCTCCATTCTCTCCACTAGTGAAAACATCCCACGGCTCCCTTTTCTCACCATAAGCTACGCTGCCATCAGAGGACTTATTATGTGCATCAGGCAACATTTGAGGTAGGTCATCTTGAAGCAGACTGGCCAAATCATCGTATGCCTCCTTGACCAGGGCATTGTAGAAGGAGATGTAGGCACGGTTGTCCTTCTTCAGCAGCAGCTCCAGCAGAGCCACAGCCTGATCCTTCCTGTTGGGCTGGAGAGAGAGTGAGATATTAGAGACTTCAAAATATGTATGTTACATGCTGCTACTGTGAAGAGTCTCATATGAGGTGGTGAAAATATCCATGATTCCATTAAATGTGTATAACAATGTATAAAAATAGCTTAATTCCACACACTTAACATACACTAAACATGTCATAGAAGCCAGTGAAGTTACAGCCAGGAATATGAAGTGCAAAGGTCAGAGCCACAAAACCAACACAATAAATTATCACTTATCACCTACAGCAGCTAATGTGTATTCTGTTAATGCGTCCCCCAGCAAGATGCCAAAAGTAAATGTGCTCAATCCTCATTGTGTCATTCTGAAAAACAATGCCAGCTAAGTGGCTATGGTGGTGAATGAGGAGGACGGTGACTCACTACGTGCACAATGAGTTTAAGAGGAGGAGGTAGATTAATACGACGATGTGCGTAAGTGCGTAAACAAAGAACAGTTTTACAACTGATTAAAACTTGGACAAATTTAAACACACAACTGAAGGAAGCAGGAACAAAAAGCACCAACATCCAAAAAAAATAACGTGATACATAACATTGGTTCCAAATTATGAATCTTTTTCCCTTCCCATTCCCAGCAGATGCTCACCTGGGTCCTGATCCTCTCCTCCTCATCCACACTCAGTACGCCATCACTGACCATGTGGTCCATCAGGTAAGAGGGCTTAATGTCCTGCTCCAGTCTGTGGCGAAAGCGCAGCAGACAGCTCCGCGCCCTTTCCTCCATTGCCATCTCTGCACAGCACACCAACCATGCAGGATCCTGTCCCGCTGTAGATGAATGAAGGTGACACGTGGACATTTGATGAACTTCAAGTCATATACACAACATGGCCAAAAGTATGAGGACGCCCAAACATTACAGCCACATGTAATTGTTGAATATTTCATTAAAAAAAAAAACAATGTACATCAATACACTGCGTCCAGACTAGGGTTAGGGTTGTGCACGCCATTCAAGTTCCACTAATGATGGTTGAAACAGCAAACGTGTCTTTTTTTGGAGTCATTCTTCAGTCACATTCTTCCACACCTGGGTAAACCAATACTTTGTGCGCAGGAGTACTGTCATACTACAACAGGAAATGTACTTTCCCAAACTGACTCACACAATTCAAAACACACTATTGCTTAAAACATCCTTGTACAGCCAGGTTGTCTAGAGGTCTAAACATGTTGATGGAAAATCCTGTTCACCCCCCAATGGCTGTCATATCTCTACTGTCTATTCTCAAATAAAAGGCAAAAATACACCCCAAATAAATACTTTTAAAAATCAAACAATTAACCAATTGAGTGACATAAAAGTAATCTGCAACTATTGTAAAATGTTATTTATCTTCTCTTGCTAAAAAAAAAGGTAAACTTTACATTTAAAAATAATTAATCAATTTAGAAAGTAATTGATAACTGATAATGACAGTCGTTAGCTGCTCTTGTAAAACGAAATACAGGAACAAGAAGCTCTTGTGAAATGAAACCGCAAGAGTTCATCAGCGGTTCACAGAGGTTTTTACCGAGATAAAACTCTACAACACAAACAAACACAAACACAAACACATACACAAACACATACACAAACACAAACACAAACACAAAATACAGTCAAAGGTTTAGATAGTTTACCGTTTATCGATTTCCTTCCTCCTGAACAGCTTCCAGTAACAACCACAGCTAACTTCTCCCTGTGACAGCTGTCACTCACTGAATGTGAAAGTGAATAAGAAAACTGCAAGTCAGAGCTAAACTTAAACTCTCACCGACGTTATCGCGACCTTTCTTATCACTTCCAGTTACTGACGTTAACCTGACACACTTTGCTCTTTTTCGATACTTGTCTCGACAAGTTCTCTCATTCTGAGCTGCTGCTAAATTAAACAAAGAGAGCAACCACCAGTGGATACTTACGAATGTCTCCTTTTCTTTACCTAGGGAGGTATTTGTTGAACTGTAGATGGCTGTCAGGTGAAGTCGCGTTGTAAATAATCCAACGAGTACAAAAAAAATAAAAGGTAATTCTTCTTCTCTGTGTTAACGTTGCGCTGCACGCCCAGTTTTTGAAAGACTGGCTTCCTCATTCATAACAAAAACAACTACCCCGGTGTGTGACAGCCAATTACGTATCGACATTTAAACCACGTGACTGGTGAGGTCATGCGTTTGACTACTCGGTAACTGGGCAAACTGATGCTGCTTTCAAAGACTACTCCTGTGCTCGGAAATAAGTAAGCTTGCTAATTTAAATGTCTTTTTGTTTAAGTAATAATAACCAAAAGTACGCCCTTAGGAAGATTTTGTTTTGATTTTGTAGTTTAATTTGTAAAATAAAATAACACACAGGGCTATTGTTTACTGCTGCTGCAATTAAATTGGAGAATTGGCCCTTACGTTTGACATTTATTAATCTGTATGGATGTTTAATCAAAAGTTGTTGTGTGCAACATTTTTCTTCGAAATTCGTGATGTAGTCTCATTGCTTAACGGGTGTTGAATTCAATAATACATCACTTGGTATTTCAAGAGGTATCCATTTGTGTTTATAAATTTCCGGACTGTATTTAAAGGTAACATTGCTGCCTAGTGACAACAAGAGATGAGAGCATGTTGTTTATTCCACAGTACAGTGATGCACTGATAATGCAATTATGAGGAGCCATAAATAGATTACCTGCACAATGCTGTGTCAAAAGAAAGTCAGCCTGTTCAGAAATAATACATTCTTAATCAAAATTTATACGATTGAAGTCTGTGATTAAAAATCCCACCACTGCATCTCCATTTATAGAAAATATTAGCTACTGAATTTGGTCCCTATTTAATTCATAAGTATGTAAATCACAAATGTTTTTCCTGATTGTTGATCATAATATACCTGATTTTTATTGATTTCTTCCTTGTAAAGGCAAATAATCCCTCTGCATTAATATGATGTATTATGGTTTAAATGTTACCTACCTACATATACCACACTTTTTATGTCTATTTTGTTATATACATTTATTTATTTAATAGCCTTACAACTTGCAAAATACAGCCATGAAGGTTTTTAAGATGATATTAAAAATCATGAAAAAAAACACTTGTAGGTTAACATGCCTACATTGTACATTGTGTCAGGGCATACTGTAAGTACAGTCAATTTTTTACATTTTGGTTGTGTACTTTTAATATTTCAGACAATGTGTAAGGCAGACCATGTAGAAGACCACATTTAGCCTTATATATATATATATATCATATTAGGCATTCACCATTATCCTGGCCAAAATAATTATTATAGTATTATCTGATTATCCGATAATTATCAAAATATACTAAAATGCCACTAAAACACTAAAATCACTTCACCTTACATATGGTTAAGAAACAAATATTTGTATTTTAAAGATCGTATAGGTCAGATAGGCGAAGCATTGGTATTTTAACGACCCAGGCAACGTTTTCAAGTCACTATATATATATATATACAGTATGTATAATCCAAATAGTATTTTTTAATCACGCTTTGGGATAAAATTGTATATCGTCCCATCCATAATTTACATATCAGGGTGTGCTCCTACATGAGCACTGACAAGCCAACATACAGTATATTTCAAACACAGACTTTATGTTTTAGTATCATTCTGTTTGGAAACTTCAAATCTGTCCTCAAATAAATGAAGATATGGTCGATTTCTCTTTGAAGTTTTATTATATTAATTGTGGTACACAAGAAAAGTACAATAACTTCCCACATTTTCATGTAAACTTCCATGTCAAGTACACAACTGCTTTTCTTTGTGCATCATTGGGTCCACTGGAAATTTTTGGACACAAAATCACTTTTGAGTGCAGCACCTTTCATTTCCACACAGGTTCTAACAGCCAACACAGCAATACTGTAGCAACTACAGTACCTCAAAATGTAACAAACATTGCAACTAAATCAATATAACAAGTATTCCACTGGCAGTAAATAAGTAAAATTACAGAACATACAACATGTGACAAATACTAACTAGTAAAAACTCAAATGACCTAACCCCAACACAAAGCTACTCATGCAGACAACTTTTAATTCTTTCTTTGCAAAATAAGATAAAAAGTTTTTTTGTTTTATTTCTACTATTTCTTTGCTGTATAGTAATATCAGTGGATTAAACAGACAACGGAAAGTTTAGTTCTCTGGCTGATGAAACAATCAAAAGGAGTTATTCCATGGGAAAAGGGCTATCTTTATTGTCTATTCAAAGGTGGTCATAGTTAACTGTAGTTATACTATATAGTTACCTTAGAATTTAACAATGATAAATAACTTGTTATATGTAAAGAATCTAATATGCTACTCTGCTACTTTTCTAAATATATACGCTTCTTCCTCTTTGCTTCATAAAACTTACTGTATCCTTTTTAGACATACTAAGGTTTTGCCCTTTTCCCCCTGCGGATTCCCTCCACGATAACAGGAGTTTGACTGCAGACAAATGTACAATACAAGGATCACTATTAGGTTTAGAAACGGCTTGTTGTAACACTGGTTTTTACGGTGTTGAAGCTGTAAATGTTCACAAGACAGCATATTTTGGAGCATTTACCACAAAGGACTCAGGTCACATTAAATGTCGACCACAAGGTGCCTTCACTGCTAAATGTAGTGATAAAAATTACATTTATAATATGGTGAAGATAACTCCAACTATTGGAGCACACTGACTTAGCAAAGCAGTTGCACTGCCCAGCTACTGTAGTACCTCCTTAGCTTTAGCTATGTCTCATGGCAAAAAGGACTCCTTAGACTAAATGAGCCGAAGTTTGGTTTTAATTGGAGGTGACGGATTCATGAGTGGTGTCCTGAGGAGGGCTTGCTGCTGGCGGGCTGTCGCTGAACATCAGCTTCCTGATTATACTCGCGTAGAAAGGTCCATAGACTGTCCTGTTGTAGTTGACCAGGGAGATAAACTTAGATCCCATCAGTGCTAATTCAGGTTTGATGGCGGTCAGGCCGGCTGGCACCTGTTCAAGTTTGACCTTGGGTTTGGGATCACAGATGAGCGCCATGAAGTATTGCTGCACACGGTCCTCTGCACAGAAACAAAAGGCAAAGAGAAGTTAAAAAAAAACACTCCCAACCACGTGGATTTCTGGCTTCATCATCAGCTCCATTTTTGAGTTAAAGCTCTGCTCTTGATACTCACAAATCCACTCACACCAATGTTTAATAACATATACACCAATTAAGTAATAGGAACAAATCTTCAAGTCACACAGTCCCTCCTGCCCACTGTCTTACCAACGAGAGTACGGATGGGATTGTCTTTCTGAGTGATGCTGCAGATCTGGCCTCTAAGGGTGGCCTGCAGTTCTGGGGTCAGTGCAGGGTAGCTCCTCTCTGTTAAAGACTTGTTGAGTTCACAGCAGATCTGAGAACTGACGCCCTCTAGTGCCTTTTCTAGGTTAAAGTTCCTACACAATAGAAGGAGAAGAGAGGTTTAAGCACCCATTTCATGCAATGTATATAGTAAATAACCTGTGATAGCCAGTTGTGTGTTTGAATACAAATGGCAAAAATTTAGGATGGATTTCAAAGAGTGAACTGACGGGCTGTGCATCCCATCCAGCAGCACACTGGTCATCCTCTTCAGACGGTCAGACAGCGAGGGCAGACCCTGGATAGGCCCTCCGATGGTGCTGCAGACAATGAGCAGCACCTCGTTCACTGCCTGACACCTCTGGAGCTGCCACTGAATCTCTCGCAGACGGCCCTCATCAGTCACCAAGGTCTAAAAGAGAACCACAAAAACAGACATAGTATGGAGCTACAGCTGAGAGGTGAGTATCTTATCTTAACGGGGGAAACAGGTAGCCTGGCTCCGTCCAAAGTTGAGATAACCACCTTACAGTACCTCTGAAGCTCACTATTTAGTTGCCTTATGTTAAACAGCAAGACGCTAGAAATTCACAACTTCCACCAAGAAAATTACAGCCCTTAAAAATCACAAATCTAATCCTAATCTAACTGTTTGTATATTTCACAAATATATATATTCTCTCTCTCAGTTAGATACACATATTGAAAACACACTCACCTCAGGCAGTGGACTCCTTTCGTAATCCCATGTAAGGATGCCGACGAAGGCAGTGTTAAGGATCTGAAAGGGCCCAGGCATTGCTCGCTGTTGTTTCCCCTGACCTTTAGTCTGCTCTGTGGAGACGGTAGCCGACAGCAGCTCCTCCAGTGCCGACTTGATCCACGAGGTGGTGTGGTCCAAAGCACCTAAGGACGTTTATCACAGAAATAATGGCTGAGGAGTTTCTTCTTAAAACTCTTTAAAGGCAGAACGTCCAGAAAATGATAGATTATAGGTAGATTACACATTTTGTAACTATGTAAAACATACAGTATTAAAAGCTATGGAGAAAATGTGTTTCTTGTTCACTCACTAGGTGTTTTGTCCAGGATGCTCTGAAACTTTGCCCTCTCATATTCAACACTCTGGTTCTGCAGCACAGGCCTCAGATTTTCAATTGTAAAGTTGACCAAGTCCGCCTTCATCAGGTCCAGCACACGGAAGATCTCCCTGGTGTGTAAAGAAACAATAAATAGATATAAATACAACTCACATAGTCCATGTACTCTAACAGATAAACAATACAAGCTCTGGTAATAAACAATGGATCCTGTCTTTGTGTGTACTGACCTGAACAGTGTCACGATGTTATCCGTGCTTTCGCGGAGCTTCTTGATTTCCTCATTCCTAACTGGTGCACACAACTTGCCCATGGTGGTGATAATATAAGAGGCAAGCCCCTGGATGTCTACAGCATCATTGTCAGCCTGCTGACGAATCAGGTCCATGTCCAGCACCTCCATGATCTGGGTCCGCATCCGATTGGCACCCGGATTAAGGAATGACAGTAAGATCTGTCCAAAGAGGAGAATTATTGTTATTTAACTTATTTAATCAGTGATGATTCTGTATTTGTTACAGTTTTTCTACCAGTCACAAAGGAGGCAAAAGCAATTGAATCATAAATTATTATTTACATATTATTATTATTAAATTAAATCATTTCTCCAGATCGAGTGAAGCTGTAAACATCAGATTGTGTGTGCTGACCTCTCTGATCTCCTCCAATAATCTGATGGCTTGCCCATACTCAGGTGGGTCGTCGTTCAACTCGGACTCCAGGATGTCCCAGAAGGCCTTGTGGACATTATCTCTAACTAACTTCCATATACTAAAAAAAGAAATAGAGGATTTAGTTTTGCTGAGTATATCATAGGTCAGGAAAAATATAATATATTTGTGAAATGGGCTTTGTTCTTCCACCTCTCCAAACACTGAAGGAGAAAACCCAGTGCCGTATGCACTAAATAACCAACATGCATCATCTTAAGAATAAAAAAAAATTAAAAAACACTCCTATCATTGAGCATGGAAGCTAATTTTCCAATTGCTGAGCGCATTGTGCGGTCTATATTATCTGCTGCTGTCTATCTCTTCACTCTTCCACTTAATAAATAATTGTCCTATATCTCATCTCTCGCAGTCTCTGTCCTGTTTACACTCTTGTTCAGTTCAGTGAGAGTTGTGATAAAGACAAACACAGACAGACAGACGTCAATGAGCAGAGCAGAAACGGTGATGTACGATGTACTCTCTCTTTACTGTAAAATGCATTTCTGATTAAAATAAATATATTTATTTGAGTGGGTGGGGGTAATTAATATATAATTTCTGTAATATTGTTGATATATGTATCTATAATGTAACAAGGGTTGGTCATTTTAGGTTGCATGCCAACAGTGATGGTGCATTTACTCAATTACTGTATTAACAAAATATAATCAAAAATAAAAGGAGGTTGTATTGTTATGGATAAAAATGAGAGTTTATTGATCCCCTGGTTATATTTACAAACTACCAAGCAGTATATATAGTAATAAATAACCCCCACCTGTTCCAACATTAATAATGTACATACATTAATGCATCAATAATTATAATTCAATAATATATACATTATTCTTAAATGGTCCATAATGAGTACTTTAAGTAACAGTTTTATACTTTTACTTAAGTAAAAGATCTGAGTACTTCTGCCATCACCGCACACAAATCAAGTATTAGTAGACAAGCCCCTACAGACTGTACATCATGTTTTTGTGACTTCACTTCCTCCTTTCTGATGCAGTTTCTCTGTATTTGTTAGAGGCTGTTATGGAACTTATTTAATCATTTCCCAGTGTTTTTTGTTTGATTCACTTGCAGTTTGGGCACATATAACAGTGTTTCCTTGGATTTCCGACGTCTTGTTTCTTTTGAAAACTCACATATCAGTGTCGACTGCCAGACCCCTTTTACAGCTATTCCACAGTCAACATAAAACTCCCATTTGTGTTTGGCAGTAAAACTTATCTTCCATGAGGTGTACATATAACTTTGTCAATACTGTGAAACTTTATACAAAGTATACACACAATAAGCAGCTCTCCTTGGTATTTAAGTTCACTGATAATCCCCAAAACATGGTCAGGGTGTGAACAAATAAAGACCCAAAATCTTTTTTTTATAGTATACCTGTCCTGAGGTAGGCTGGCAGGCTCCATGTGGAAGTTGCCGTTCACAGTGATCTCATGGGCTAAGCTGAGGTGAAACAGGTCTCTGGCAGACTCCATGACTTCATCCAGGGTTAAGACTTTGGGTGGGCTTGCTGTGGGAAGAAATAAAAGCTTGAACAAAAAAAGTCAGAGCATAAAAACAACTCTTGAAGTTGCACGATGACAGTGGCGAGGGCGGTTATTCCTGGAATGTGATTAGAGATACAGGCTCTGGAACTAGTACGAACAAAACAGCGATATAAATGTCATTTTTCAAAATGAAGTTAGAAGCCACACTAACTGGCGTGCCTTTCCCGAAACATAAACAGCAAGTCAGAGGTCATAGGGGACTCACAGGAGGGCGTGCAATGCTTGCTGGAGCAGTCGCTGGTGAAGCTTTCACGGGAACAGTCCAGGTCGCTGGTCGACATCATGCTGTCGCAGCGCTTCGATGAAGACTCGCCATCACTGCCTTGGTCCTCACCGCTGGATGTGGAGGCAGGTCGTTCATCATTTAGAGGCATCTTGGGTTACAGCTGCACATGAGAAATTGGTTTTAACCCTTAGCTTGTTGACTTCAGCAGTGTTCTTTAACTCAAGTCACAAGTTTTTGGGGGAATTTTACTAATTTAATAAGAAACAGGTTTAGAATTTAAATAGAAGGTTTATTGTTCCTCCTTTGTTTGGATGCTGTTGTCAAGAAAACTGTAGTTATTTGTAGTTCTTAACAGGAACTGAACAAACAGTGAAAAGATCTCTTACATTTGAGGTCTGGTGATATTCTGTATTTTTATAATTAGCAAGTCCCACAAAAAGACCAAAACCAACAATGACTTAATCCTACTAACAATGATTGTCTGTGTTGCCAAAGTGTGACATAACCTTTTTATTTCAGTGCCATAGTTGCCCAAAAAAACTATTAAAAACAACTAAATGTGCCACACCGTTGCACTGGGTGAACTTTTCCATGACTACAGATGCTGTAGTTAATTTTGAGCTGACTACTCACTTAAAAAAAATGTGTATAATTCCACAGATGAATATAGTCCTCGACAAACGTGCTGCTTACTCCTGTTGGAATAACATCTGCTAAAATTACAATGCCCAGCTGTTTTAGAGAATGACTTTGCCTTTATAAAAAATAAAACTAGATATCTATAACCCGATTTTTTTTAAAGCTGGGGAATTTACAGACCGATGCCTTGCAGTTTTTTTTCATCTTTTCCTGGGATTTACTGACAATAACAAAACTTTAAGCTGACAAATACATAAAACCAAATCAAGTACGCTTTACCTTAGTTTTACCTGTGCCTGTGTTAGAGGGAGAAAGAGTGTGTGACTATCAGTGAGTGAGAAGAGCATTCATTTTTCACTTTAGCAATAGTTGCTGTTGCCAGGCAGTTAAAGAGAGCGTAACAAAAACACCAGTCACACTCAATAAAACAGTTAGTGGGACAGTCTCCATGGAAACAGCGATAGCTGACCGGCAGTACAGTACTGAATACCACCATCTTGTTGTATTAATATTGAAGTAATTCACTGGAAAATATTTGATGATTCTGTGTGTTTACCGCCACAGGGGTTGACAACATCATGCAAACAGAACCCATTTCCCTAACTAGGTTTGAACAATAGCTTGTATTGGTTGAGGATAAAAGGAACACTGTGTGTCGAGGCCTATCTGAGCTCTGTCTCCAGGGCAACATGGAACAACAGAGGGGCTTCTCAACCGTCAAAATGATCCTGTTACACCTGTCCCTGTGCTCGTCTGCCTTCTGCGCAAACAGAATTAGCATTATAAAGAAAGTTACTGTTTGTAGCAATAATAAGAGCAAATATGAGCAGATTAAATTAAGAAATTCAAGCTTTAAGAACTGTGGAACTTGAGCACATACAAACACATAAACAAAACACCTTTAATTAAGTAGGCCTCTGCCATTTTAAGATTATCTAAGACGTACCGTACAGTCAGGGTGACCCTTGGGTGTTCCTGTCCCTGGTCTCAGTTATCTGCTGCCAAAAATGAACGCACACTCCCATCGCTGCTCTATTGGTTTAAAGATAGCTCAAGGGGGTGAGAGTGGGTGACTTCCATGTACCCCTGCTCATTCATTACATCATCTGCTAGACTTGACAGCTAGGTCACAGCATTGCAGCAGGCCAATTTTCAGAGATTATCTAGAGTGAGGGCTGGAGAGGGGGGCAGTACAGTCCAGAAAACTGATTACGGATTAGGTCTACTTTGTCATCTGCTGCTTCACTTTGAGAAATCCTCTTTAAGAAGTCTAAAATGTTAGGTAAAATGAAATCCAGTATGAAAATATAAAGATAAAAGCTGAGCATTTGACGTTTAATATATTGCATATTGGAAAATACAGCACGATAACACTATGATATCTGCATGAATACCCATATATAACTCCCCCAGATGCTCAGGATGAATGTCACATGAACAAATAGAGTGAATGTCTTTCTTTGTGTGCAGGTCTTCTGCTACATATAGTGACTCCTGGAGAAACAAAGACAACCTTCTGGGACCCCGATTTGACTGCAGTATAATGTAAACAAAGCAGTGGATCAGGGAGGCTGGGCCAACCACACGGGGACTCTCCTCATTGGCTGCAGCCCCCTGTCCCTCATCCCTACATGGAAAATGTCTGGTTTACATTGCGATGCACATGGATAAAAAAAAAAAAAAAAAAAAACATCCACACACGCGTAAGCAGTGGGTAACACGTGATCACAGCAGCAGACCAAAACAACAACTCCGTGCACATTTTAAAATAGTCCATTTTTTATTCTTCTGGCCAACAAAACGCGCGGTAGGACTAAATGTTTAACGCTCTTACTGCAAGAAGACATTTGTTAAAGATGTCGTACTCAATGTCAGCAGCGAATACACGGCAGTCCTTTGTTGTTTAACCAACCGAATAATATTAGTGACATGGGTTAGTCATACAAAGCAGCTCGCTAGTTGAACCCTTCGACGACTGCGCCGAAGTTTCCGCTCCAGCACAAAGCCAAACTCAAACGTAAAAGTTGTCAACAAAACGAGCCGAGAGATTTATAATTTCAACAACAACAACAACAAAAGGCAACTTTTACCTCATTCAAGTCTCCGGAAAAGGAGACTGACACCAAACAATTTTTTTTTTTTTTAGCCCTCAAAGGAAAGGATCCGTCGTCGTGCAGCAATGTTTGTCTCTCTGTTTAAAGGTCTTTCGTTACCCAGCTGGCTCCGAGGACAAACAGGCGAAACCATTTCACACACAGGGGTGTTCAAAAGGTCGAGCAATGGCGAACACGGGGTTTAAGATTAAGATTCGAGTGTTTAGATTATAATGTAAGTTTTAAACTGGTAAAGGTTAAAGTAAATGTGTACATTTGGTACGGGGAAGAAAATGTAACCCGATATTCTACCTTGAATCCACCTTTGGTTCAAATGGTACGCTCCGAACACCATGTATTATTAAGGGTATTATGAGGACAAGGTAAATAATTTCATTTTTGGGTTACGACTTAACTTAATAATAATAATAATAATAATAATAATAATAATAATAATAATAAATAAAATACCATTACATGTAATTGAAAAATGACAAATAATGTTAAAAATATGTGTTTAAAAGTGTCTACAGGTCTCTTAGACGCCTACAAGTAAACTACAAGTAGCTATGGTTTGGCCAATGGGCCTTTTTCAAAGCAGACATTTTGCCTTAAGCACAAATTTTAAATAGCTAATAACTGTAAGGATGGCTCTGTTCCATTCATGTTTCCCAGTAAGACGGTGTATGCACAAGACCAGGACCTGGAAATGGTGATTAATGTGAGTCAATGCAATGTTTTTTCAAGTGACAAAAACACTAATATGTGCAAATGTTAACACAGTTAAAGTCTACATAGAAATAAACTAGTGTGTAAAATTAACTGCATGGTGTCTTATATAGTTATATTTAGCATATATATATATATATATATATATATATATATATATATATATATTAGTTATATGTGTTGAGATGTGTGTCTGAAATTGGTAAAAAAAACACTTTGAACTGCGAAAACATTCCATCTTGTCCATTGTTTTGGAGCGGCAGCCATGGAAAAGTATGTAAAAAGGAATTAAAATGATTTAATTATATGATAAATGTCAAAAAGAGTGTTTGTGAAAAAATAATCAGTAAACAAATCAAATAATTTTGTGACACATCACAGATCATACATTTCTTCTGCTGTGCCCTTTTATAATGCGTCACTATAAAAAGAAAACCGTCTTAGCTGGGAGAATGTCATTACATAAATTAATTTACAAGTGGGGCACTGTGGCCTGGATCCATGAGAAATCATGAGAAAACATCCAGATGGTTATGTGTGGCAGATGAAGTCACTGCAGGACTCTATTCAACAACTGTATAATCATTCTTCGGGGCGTTTAAAAGATATTATTAAAAAAAATCAAGAAAACTTATATAGAAGATATATTTCATTTAAAAAAAACTATGATCAACCTATTGAGAAAAGCAACTTATGGAGCACAGTTTTCACAAGTTATCACAAATTAGAAAAAAAAAAAAAAAAAACGGGGTCGCAGTACCTGTCACCGCCTGCAGAGGGCAGTCACGTGCTGCCTGCCGGTTACGTTTAGAAGAAGAAAAGGATGTTTACGTCAGACGCAGAGCTCACGATGGCGGTTGATTTGACTCCTCGGTTCAGAAGGTTGAACAGCCAAACGAGAAGTTTTCGTGAAAATATACAGCATGGTAAGATCTAAGTATTAACGCTTAATACGTTTTGAGTTAGCTAACCCCTTCCCCATTTGTAAAAAATAAATAAAGTTACGTTAATTACCGTGTTAGCAGTTGAGGCGTGACTGCTTTACGTGCTTTTAACGTACGACGTGGACTCTGCATTAACCTACAATCTATCCGCCAGATAAATGCTGTGAGGTAGAAAGTAGGATGTTTCCCTCTGGATTCTAGTAGAGTAGAAGTAAATAGCATGTAATATAAATACTCAAGTGAAGAACAAGTACCTCAACTTTGCAAATATTTCCCTACTGGTTTCCAGTAGAAAACGGTAGTTTCCAGTAGTGAAATGATGATGATAACAAACCTCAGATAAAGATCCCTGGGAGTGGGGCAAGATTTTTTTCACCCTGAAATATGTGTGCTTCATGTTCACCCTTAATTTGAGACATAACAAGCTCATTAATGCACTGTATTAATACTTTTTCAAGGTACGTAAATAGGCTAACCAGTTTGGACCTGTGCAAAGTTCAACATAACATTTTAACTCCCAAGGTTCATCCTGTTTTGATGCCCTTTCCTTTATCTCTGTGTCTCCTGACAGGTTTCTCTGGGCCCTTCGGTGCTACCCAGCTATGGCACAACATCATCCAGGCCTTGCAAACCCAGGTGGAGGTGCGCCGCTGTAGAAGGAATCTCCGCGTTCATGCCGAATGTTTCACGGGCTCGGACGCTGTGGATGCCGTCCTCAGTTATTTGATGCAAAATGTGGTGTTTTGCACAAGTGAAGTGTCTCGCCTCAAAGCTGCTCGTCTCTGCCAGGCCCTGATGGAGGCCAAGGTGTTCGAACCAGTGGGTACGAAGTTGTTTCGCAGAGAAAAGGAAGTGACCTTTGAGGACAGCGGCTGCAGCCTTTATCGTTTTCTGGAGTATAAAGTGTTACCCAATTCTCCCATGAAGGAGTGCAGTAGTGACACAGAGAACATGCCACCAGAGCTACAGGAGATAAAAAGGAAGAAGAGCTCCAGGTTGGTTTTACTTAGAAGTCTTGTAGTCGTGCTTAACCGACTAATTTTATTCAATAAAGTAGCCTTATTGCAACATAAAGTAACACTGCCTTGAAATTAACAACAAACAATCATACACAGCAGTATATATATATATATATATATATATATATATATATATACTATAATACTGATATAATAATGCATTATTATCCAGTCATACCCAAAACATCACTGTTGTAAACGTTCTGATACCTTTACAACATTGCGCAGCTTTATAACCCATCACATCCACCTGACCTGAGTGTTTATTAACCACCCTAATGCTTCCTGTTGTTTCTGGAGGCTGAAGGAACTGAGGACGATCTCTAATCCACTTGCTGTTGGACCATCAGACAGGAGGGTTGAGAGGCTGCTGAAGACCATCAACCTGCGACCAACCTTGGCACCAGCTCTAAACACAGCACACACTAACTCTACCTTTCTGTCCAAAGCTGGTAAGATTATGGTAGTCTGTCAGTGTGGTGTGTGCCCTGTACAAAGGAACAACAGCCCATGACTGTTTCAATTTCATTCCTCTCTAGTGGTGGATGAGGTGTGGAAGAAGCAAACGCTGCTGCAGCTGCTGCAGATAGTAGAGTTGCCCATGCTGGATTGTATCCTGACCTCTCCTGTCAGAGTTCAGCTCCGGGCCTGCAGAGCTCCTCTGGCCACCCAGGACCTGGTTATCTCTAACACGTGCCTCGAGAGAGAGCTGCCAGACACCCTTAATCTGCCCCAGTCAGTGCTCTGATGGATACTGTCAAGCTTTTTTTGCACAGTAGAGATAACATTAGAATTTCCATGCAGTGACAGTAAAAAGCATTATGTTTGGTTTCGTCACCATTACAGATTGGATGGGTGGCTGTCGGCAGCAGCAGACTGCTTGGAGCTCTTTCCCGACCAGGTGATTGTGGTTGCAGGGGAACAGCTCGGACAACAAGGTGGCAAAGCCTTTTCAGAAGATAGCCAGGCAGAGCAGATGGGAAGCCAAAAGAGACTGCTCTTTGACACCATTGCTAAATACTACAGTGGACAGGAAAAAGCTCCACTTCTCTCAGGACGACACCTGGACATACATGCTGCAGTTCTGAATTTGCTGGGTGAGACTAGATAGACAACCCATTCTTGCACACTTCACAGCAGAGCAGAAGTGTGTGTGCATATGAAGCATAAGTCCCTGTGCCTCTGTGGTTTGTTATTCATTTTCTGACTTCTGTCTTTTTCTGACTTCTGTCTTGACCACACCTTGTTTCTTTCTAGATGAAGGGAAGGTGCAGGAGGCCATCAAAGCATCTCAGTTGTGTTTCCGACTGCTGGAGACAAGCATGAGAGATGAACTCAGGAGACTACTGGCCTTTATGGCCACAGCAGCTAACCCGGACGCTTGTCGTCTGCAGAAACAGGTAGTTCACCTCCTTCAACAAATCACACTGACAGCTCTAGGCTTTTGCGCAAACTTGTAGTGTGTCGTAATAAGAAATACAATTTATTGAAAATAGTAGAAACGTTTTTTTTTATGTAGTATTTGACTATTGACAGGCAGGGCAACAGACCAGAACACAGTTCAGAACCAGCTTGAGTGTCTATGCTGTACATTGTTTAACTGTAGATTTATTTTGTAGTATCACTCACGGTGTGTTAAGGTTGTATCAGTGGTCAGTGTGTTTGAATCTATCGTTGACTTTCTCGTGTGTTTTCTTTCAGATTGATAACAGGGCCTTGGTCTGCCGCAGTTTTCAGAGAGCAATTGTCCAGAATCATGAATTGAATCGATCCCAAAGCGAAACCCTGGTGCTTTTTCTCATGGACAATTGCAGTGAGCTCTTCAAGGTACACTTTTATTTTTTTGATATAGGTATTACTAACATTGTATTGTATTAAAGACAGTGGGAATGTTTCACATCACCTGTACCTCTTAATAGAACATTTAATTGAAGTTTTATTAAGCTGTTATTTCGTCAGTATAGCAAAAAAAGACCTACTGTGTGGTCAATTTAAAGTTTGCATTCAACATTTTTTAAATTAACATTATTTTTCTTCCTGTAATGAATGCAGACTCCTACATCCCTTATTGAAGCTGTGAGGAAAACACTGAGGACTATGCAGCAGGGAAAAGACCCTGACTCAATTGCCAGTAAGTGAAATACAACTACAACTAAATATGCACACACAGGCACAGAACCCTTAAAACTTTATATGTATATAACTGTACATAGAAACACAACAATGTCAGTTTAGGTCCCTAATCTTTTGCACTACACCCTGGTTAAACATACAGGTTGTTGAAGCTTTTATGTTCTTCAGACTTTGACAATGTATTAGGTACAACAGACAGTTCTGTCCCAAAGTTTTAATCTGCATCTGTAACCAGATCTGCTACAAAATGTCTTGTACGAGGGGCCGATGAGGAGTTATGTCCCAAATGTAAAGTTCTTCATAAATGCCCACATGGTGGCACTATTGCTAATGTCCTCTTCACTGCTGTGTGCTGCAGCGTTCACCTTCTGCCAGCAGGTGACGCCACAGGAGTACGAGGACCAGCGGGAGGCTACCACCCTGGAGAGCCTCAAACAGCTTCTTCGAGACGTTTCTTCAAGCAAAACCATACCTGTCAAGGAGAGGAGGAGGCTGCTCAAAGAGTTTGAAAAACATCACCCCGTGGTCTTCCTCCAGCATCTGTCCAGCACCTTCTGAAACAACTGAAGAGTATTGGTTTGACTTCCTAGGTGCACTTCACAAAGCCAGTTTGTTTGGTACGGCGCTTACACTGAAGAAGAATAATAATTTAATGCACAAAATGCTGTTTTTGTAAATTTGGATACTTTAAAAACTGGAATACAAGTCACAGCTCTGATCTCATCTAATGTCTAGCTGTAGAGAGGAATTGACACCTTAGGTGACAATCAGCACAGATTCTTCTATAATTAATTCTGCGAAGGCATGACTGAAGCCTCCCCAAATTCCTTTAAGTCACAAGAGGCCTATAATAGTTGAGGTTTTATTTTTAGATAGTCTTGTTTGTTTTTAGTCCTATGGCACTGGATGCATTATCTGTCTGATAAATATTGTGTGTTCAAGCCATAGGTGTAATTATAGTTCTATTGCACTAGTTTATAAAGAATGACATATCATCTCATCTATATTTGGTGCCTAAAGGGGGGTATTCATTTTTAATTATACTTTAGTGACACTAATTTTATGTTGTAAAGATGAATAATGTTTAAAGTGGGCATTTCCTTTTGTGCACTACATTGTTCAGATATTACTTTATAATACTGTATATGTAAAGTATACAAACCTAAAAGGGATTAATGACTATTAGTGAGCTGCAGCTTGTGGACTAATTAATGTATTTCTTGCAGGTATGGATACTGCCTTTAAATAAACAGATATTTAAATTAGGTTTATCTGAGCTTTGGAAATGGATCTGTGATTTGTAGAAGTGATGTTGTGCACTTTGATCAGGCATTAATATTAATGATGAATAACACTATTATAGCAGCCACTTTGATTGAATGCCGCAAGTGTTGTCGATTTTTGTCCTGTTCTGTTTAAATGTAGCATGCTGTAGTGCAGGTAAGGAAAACTGTTAACACTAATGTAGCTGAATACGTTTTTAACACAGTTAGAGATGAAGACTTTTCAGTGAAGATCTTAAAATGAAAACTAATATGAAATGAAAGCAGAAAGGCTACAATAATTTATTAGTGCTAACCATAACTCAGGTTAATATAATGACTTATAATTTTAGCGGTTTTAAGCTTTTAGTTCCAAATGTCTTTTTAATTGTAACCTTTTAGGATTTTACTTGAAAGTTGGACATAATGTGTTTTGATTGAATATTTTACTAATTCTCTTTTTGGTTAAGCATGATGCCTCAGTTGGATTTGTTTCTTTTTAATTCATGAAGCCATAATCATGCAGAAGTAATGTACATTCAGCATCTTTTGTTCTTTACATACACTGAAATCATGTTAGAATGCACTTTATGATGCTGAAACATGCTTTATTTTCTCTCTTGGAATAACGCATCTGATAAAAGTTTAACTGATGTACTCTCACAAGACTTTGCTGCCATTTTTTTGTGTGTATGTGTACTAGTAGAGTCCTCGCTGGTCTTTGATGAGGTTGTATGAGACACGGTTGAATTTTAGATATTATTTCTTGTACATCTTCTTTTAGGAACCATGGTTTTGGTCTTGTGGTTAAGTTAATATTTAAATCCACTGCAGTGCTGTTGTAGTTCCTAACTGTGCCACAAAACCTTGTGTGTTTCATGAATCAGTGCATTATTTGTTCTTTGCACTAGTTAGTACAGCACTTTGGTCAACAAGGGTTGTTTATCGTAAATGTGCTTTATAAATAAATTCGATTTGATTGATTGATTGATTGATTTGTGTCCCTGTAGCGCGGTTATATAACTTACAAAATGCGCAGCACTTGAGGGAATCCAGGGTATAAATGTGTGAATCAATAAGACTCAATGTGGAGTTTATTTGCACAAAAAGTGATACTTAAAAAAAAAAACACACAAAACAAAACACACACAGGTGACGTCGATGCACCTGACTCACTGGTGAGCTAAAAACCCGGAAGTAGGCTTGTTCATTCACTAGCATCCTAAAGCTACCTCATTTCGTATGCTACTGGTAGACATGGGGGCTGTGTATCACAGCCACAACTGACAGCGCCACCGCTGAGAGCCCACTTATTATAAGAAATAAAACTGCGAGCCGTTTTCATATCAAGGTAAGTAGCTGTGGGGGGTTTTCTGTGGGACAGTTTCGGGTAAAAACAGACCGTCCTTCACTCTTAATGACAGGAACGTCACTGTCGACTGGCGCATTGTTGGCTAGTTAGCTTAGGTAGGTAGCCACCGTGATGTGCTTGTGTTGGAAAAAAAAAAAAGAGAAGTGTTTAACGGTAGCCAGCACACTGCAGCGATGATGTCAGCCTCCTAGAGCTATAAAAGGGTTAAGAGGAGGTGTGGGAAGATATCTGTGAGCGATAAGGTTTGTGTTAATGTGTGCGTACGGGCTAAAACAAGACGATTAACGTTAGCTAACGTCAAGCTATTTCCCAATCAGACATGACCGTCATCGCTCAGAGACAGTGTGGAAGTGCTTTTTTTTTATTATTATTATTCCCCCGCTGAAATTACAGTTTAATCTCACACGAATAACTTGTCAAATAATGTTATTGTATTAAACTGCCCTGGTACCTGACAGCTAGATGGCTAACTGTTGTACCAGGTAGGCTCTGTGCAGGTGAGTGTCCAACACGGTGCTTTCAGTTTACCTCTGTTTGTCTGGCCATTACCTAAGTTAGTTAATAACTAATAAAGTGTTAAAGTAAACCGACTGCTGTCATGAGATAACGTTATTATAACAATATCGGTGCTCTTTGGGCTAATGCATCCTTCAAACCTGTTGCAGAGGAACAGCCTCATCCTAGGGGGTTATGTTTAATAACATGTTGATTAATAATTAATCCTTATGGCTGGTGTGTATTTATTCCTTTGGCATGCATTTTTTTTTTTTTGCCTCAGACCGCCAAGTAAACAGTGAGCAATGACACAGTTATGCCGCAATGTTGACAACTGATTGAAGCAGATTGTCTTATAATCAGGCCAGAAATGCTGCAATGTATCTCGGCACAGCTCCACTTCTTTAAATTAAGCTGTATTGTTTTGGATTTGGCTCAAGAAGTAGATGTGTCTGTTGGTTGTGTAGAGAGCGAGCTAATTGAGTGGACTGAGAAAGATTGACACACTGGCATCAACATTGACACAGCTGACAGCATCAGATTGATAGATTTCTTATTTTGGGGCACCCTCAGTTTGGATATTCACATACACTTAAAGCAGTCGGCTGTAGTGTGTGTGTGTGTGTGTGTGTGTGTGTGTGTGTGTGTGCTTTCATCTGATTTAATACTGATGCTTTTTTTATGTGGGAATCTTATGTGGGAATTATTTATGCAAACTGTACTGTGTGCGTTTCAGTTTCTAGAAAATAGCTTATTCAGGCTCATTGCAGTGCAGTGGAATAAACATCAAAGTACTACTAGGAGCCCACTTAAGACAGATAAAACCTTTTAGAAACCGTTCGCATAGAAATAATTTGGCTATATCACCGTCAGCCATGTTCCTTTGTCTGACTTCCGGTTGCCCAACATGCTGTCAAGTCACTGAGAAGTATTTTGAAAGAGAGCCTTAATGTGGTGTGGCTTAGTTTGCTCTGAGTCATTTTATATTTCTGGGGACAGCTTGGGCTGTTAAGATGCTTATTCTCCTCAGCCAGCACAGGCAGGACACTGATGGGCACTTTGATGTGCAAATTTTGAAGCAGGTGCATTAGAGTGAATGTCTAATGGATTGTTGAAGGCTTTTGCTTCTCTAGAAAGGGTTCGAGTACAGCTGCCTCTTTCAGTTGACTGGTAAAAACTACATCTCTTAATAAAAACTGTATTTTACTTTTTAACTGCTTACCTGTCCTGGGTGGTCTGTCATCCACTTCTCTCACTTCAGCTGCGAGGTCAGGCCTGAACATGGAGTCTATGTTGAACAAGCTAAAAAGCACGGTCACCAAGGTGACGGCAGATGTCACCAGCGCTGTCATGGGCAACCCGGTGACACGGGAGTTTGAGGTTGGAAGACATATTGCCAGCGGGGGTCCTGGCATGTGCTGGAGGATCTACAACGGCACCAAGAAGTCCACCAAACAGGTGTGTGTGTGTGTGTGTGTGTGTGTGTGTGTGTGTGTGTTATATCCTGACCAGACCAGCTCTAATCTATTAAAGTTAACATTTAAATAGATAGACAACTGTTGGACTTAATAAACCTGATTTCAATTGTTGCTAATGGTAGTTTGTCTTTGACCCTCCAGGAAGTGGCAGTGTTTGTGTTTGATAAGAAGATGATTGATAAGTATCAGAAATTTGAGAAGGATCAAATCATTGATTCGCTGAAAAAAGGGGTGCAACAGCTGACCAGACTGCGTCACCCACGTCTCCTGACTGTGCAGCATCCTTTGGAAGAGTCACGGTGAGTAACACACAAACACACACTCACACGTATAACAAGGGCAAATAAAATGAGTCAGACCTCAAAGAGGGGCTTGACATTCTAGGGGAAATTGCATAACAAATCTTTTTGTCTGCCTCTCTGTGCATATGTGAGCAGAAGCTTGTCATGATCAAAAGACTCTTTAGACTGCTCCCTGAATAATGTATGTCCCCTGAGTGCAAAATAAGGTTGAGGCCGTCTTGTGCTTACTTTCTTTTTTCCTCTTTTAAAACTTTCACCTGTGGCAGCTCTCGATTCAAAAACACACCTCTGTCTCTGTTTTTTGCTTTTGCTCATGTTAATTGTCTCACTCTGTTCAAGAATAACTCGACATTTAAAAAGCAAGCTGTTTCAAATGTTATTTTTGTATTTGGCC
Source organism: Dicentrarchus labrax (assembly GCF_905237075.1). Taxonomy (NCBI): domain Eukaryota; kingdom Metazoa; phylum Chordata; class Actinopteri; family Moronidae; genus Dicentrarchus; species Dicentrarchus labrax. The sequence goes on along the minus strand of NW_026136724.1, from coordinate 15,464,325 downwards.
CTCAGAGACTGCTTGGCGTTCTGTACGGAGCCGGTGTTTGCCAGTCTGTCCAACGTGCTGGGCCAGTGGGAGAACCTGCCCACCCCTATGCCCAACGACATCAAGGAGTACAAACTATATGACGTGGAGACCAAGTATGGCTTGCTACAGGTGAGGGTGCCGACAGCTAAGCTTGCTTAATGTAGGGCTACAACTAAGAATGATTTTAGTTTTTTTTTATATATTACAGGCTGACATTTTTAAAAGGCTAAATTTGTCTGACCATCAGTCCAAACCAAAAATATGCACATTTTAGAAGCTGAAACCAGAAAATTATTGCAGATTAAATGTCTGTCAGTCGACTAATAGATGAATCAACTAATCATTTCAGATCTAGTTTGATGAGTCAGGAGTTTGTGTTTTAGCAAAGGACCAGCTTTTGCTCGATGAAAGTTATATAGAAAGATACTTTATTCCTGCAAAACACTAGTTATCACACAACCTATATTTCAGACAGTAACACTTTAATTACAAAAAATTGTATTTAGTATAGAAATATTCAACGTTTTATGACTCAGTAATAAAACTTTTTGCTCTTTGGCTGAGTAACAATTTAGTTGCTGTTCACTGGTCAGATTTATAATCCAACAATTTATGAATGAGAGTTTACCTGTTTGTTATTATGAGCATGCTAAATCTTAGTTGTCTAGCTGGTTTTAGTGCCATGTGGTCTACATTTGGAAGTCCAACTCATACTGTATGCAGTTTCTTCTCAAAGCCAGTTGAACCAGCTCAATTCCATGCCTCACCTTTCAGTGCTGTTCCAACAAGGGTAAAGTGTCAATCAACTTAGCATCAGGTCTCATTTTTTGTCTCATTCACTCACATCGGTCTTCATTTCTGTCATCTAGCCTTTTCCACGGCTTATTGAAGTTACTGAAAGGAGATATAGATGACGGGACTAGAAAATGCCTGCAAAGTCTACCATAGTGACTGTGAAGTTATCCAAGAGTCTATTAAACACCATCTGTTTTCTTGCTCTAATTTATCCTGACAGTTTAATTTTTCTATCTCTTTAGATCTCGGAGGGTTTGTCCTTCCTTCATAGTGGGGTGAAAATGGTTCACGGCAACTTGTGTCCAGAGAACATCATCCTCAACAAGAGCGGAGCCTGGAAGATCATGGGCTTTGACTTCAGCATCTCCTCGGCTAACCCCTCAGATGCCGAGGTCTGTTGGAATACATTTGTTCCCTTAGTCCCATCTGCCAGGCGGGGCTTACTGCAGAGCATTCAAAAATAATAATAATGCCTAGCAGTATTGTCACATCTTTATATCCTTATGTTCTCTCATTGTCTTCAGCCTAAGTACACATGTAAAGAGTGGGAGCCCAACCTCCCTCCGCTCTGCCTCCCCAACCCTGAGTACCTGGCTCCCGAGTACATCCTGTCAGTCAGCTGTGACTCTGCTTCCGACATGTACTCCCTGGGTGTGGTCATGCATGCCGTCTTCAATGAGGGCAAGCCTGTTTTCCAAGTCAACAAGCATGACATTTTTAAGAGCTTCAGCAGGCAACTGGACCAGGTGAGTGGAGGTGTGACACAATGTGCATGACGGATGATGGACTGAAAGGATCCTAAATCTTTTGTTAGATCATAACAATTGTTCTTTGTAAGATCTTATAAAATAGCAATTGAACTTAGGATGGACATTTGTTCTTCTTAAGAAAACACTTAATGCTTAATTATATGCTGTGGCTCAAGGGTGTGTTACTGTCTGCTACCAGTCAAACACTGATTGTATTCTCCTCTTTTCTGCTCTGTTACATTCATTTGCTCTGTGTTTTTCATTTGTAGCTGAGCACCATGAGTCCAGCGCTGTTGAACAAGATACCAGAGGAGGTGCGGGAGCACGTCAAAATGCTGCTCAGCGTCACACCAAACGTCCGACCAGATGCAGACCAAATAACAAAGGTTTGCATTGCTACGAGATGCATGAAGATACAAAGAATAGCATATTTTTGTTCTAATGTTTGCAATTAATTTTTATTATGCTTTTGTGTGAAATTCAGATTCCATTTTTTGATGACGTGGGTGCTGTGACGCTGCAGTACTTTGACTCCCTCTTCCAAAGGGACAACCTACAGAAGTCCCAGTTCTACAAAGGCCTCCCCAAAGTTCTGCCCAAACTACCCAAGGTAATTATATACAGGCAAATGCAGTGTGTACAGGGTACTAAGTAGCTAAGCTGTCACAAATCTGAGTATAAGACTGGATATTTATTAGAATCACAGTTTAAGGTCTTCAGTGGCTTCTGAAACCCATTCTTTTTCTTATAATTCTTTCTCTCAGAGAGTGGTGGTGTATCGAATCTTGCCAGCACTCACCTCTGAGTTTGTCAACCCGGACATGGTTCCCTTTGTGCTGCCCAACGTGCTGCTGATCGCTGAGGAGTGCACTAAGGACGAGTATATTCGCCTCATCTTGCCTGACCTCACGCCTGTTTTCAAGCAGCAAGAGCCTATTCAGGTAAACACACGCAGAAACACAGAACTCTGCACATGAAGTACGCTTATGCACATGTCTGAAACAAAGTTGTTTGTTGTGCGTTAACATTACTACTGTAGACTAAGCATGCGTTGGTAAGCTAGCAATACACTTTAAGTAATGACATGTACTTTTTAAAAAATGCACAGAAAAGTGTGATTCTCCTCTTTAAACCTTTTGCATGTTTTCTCCCTTTTGGCATTTGTGTGTTTGAGATTAATCAGATAAATATAACCAAATAAAGAGCAGGCTCTGTTTGTGCTCAGCCTGTCACTTTATCAAGACTTGTCTTTCTCTGTATTTTTCTTTCCATGCTTCTTCAGGCTAGTAATATGGTGAGTGGTCTCTGCTGTGAATACACACCAATCACATCAGCTAGTTTGTGCGTTGTGTTGTCTATAGCACTAAAAGCTAAAACTAAAGCCACTGAAAGGACTGTCTCTTAACTTCCACTCACCTCCGTACCTATATGTAGAAAATAGCATAGAATTCTCTTGCTTTTGACTTTTATTTTCCTAACTGGGTGTCTGTGCTGTGCAGATCCTGCTGATATTCCTGCAGAAGATGGACCTACTGCTGACCAAGACACCAGCGGAGGACATTAAGAACTCTGTGCTGCCTATGGTCTACAGAGCTCTGGAAGCCCCTTCTGTACAGATCCAGGTACAATGGGAAATGAGGCTGCTTAGTATTTAGTATTTCTGTGGAGATGAACTTAATCTGTCAGTTGTAAACCTTTGAAACCAGAGGAGTTACTGTATACTAAGTTTTTGAAAAAACCATATGCTGTGCCATAAATAATTTAAGGTCTGATTGCTTTGTTGCTATCTCATTTTTTTCTCAAGTACAAACATTGTGAGAAAAGTTATCCTCACAATAATTTTCACTTCATTGGTGTATATATTTAGCATACCACTTGGAACATTATAATTCTCACCCGCTGTACTCTTCGTTCCCTTTTTAGTACTACTTTGAGAGCACTTCAAGAATAAATACACTTGGTGGCATAAAAATGTCAGATTTTATAACATCATATCTGCTGTTGAGCAGGAGCTGTGCCTGAACATCATCCCGACGTTCGCCAACCTGATTGACTACCCGTCTATGAAGAACTCCCTCATCCCTCGAATCAAATCTGCCTGCCTACAGACCTCCTCACTTGCTGTGAGTCTCCGTCAGCCATCATTTGCTGACAGCTTGTACCTTGTACCTTTCATGCATAAATACCAATTTTCTGTAGTTTCAGCTTTTAAGTGACACTGACACTGACTAACCGTAACCATCTACTTACAGCTGACATGTCAAAATGGTGCCTCTTTGATACTGTATGTGCATTTTGACTGATTCTATGTATCTATGCATCTTCCTTTGTTACTGTGTAGGTACGAGTGAACTCTCTAGTGTGTCTGGGGAAAATTTTGGAATATATGGACAAGTGGTTTGTCATTGATGAGATCCTGCCCTTCTTACAACAAATCCCCTCCAGAGAACCAGCAGTACTCATGGGCATTCTAGGTAAAGAACCTCCTCCCCACTTCCTACTCGTGTGATTGAAACAGTTGAGCAACCTCTTGGATTTCTTAATGGCTTTCTCACTCCTCACTTTAGGAATCTATAAGTGCACCTTCAGCCACAAGAAGTTGGGCATTCCCAAAGAGCACCTTGCCACCAAGAGCCTGCCCCACCTTGTCTCTCTTAGTATAGACAACAACCTCAACCTTAATCAGGTACTACACAGACAAATTTCTTTTACCTGCAAATCTGTGAAAAATGTGTTTTATTTTCTTCATCTTTATTCTGTAGCAACACATTGTGCAGCATTGTTTTAATTCTATTTAATCTGATTTCTATTTTTTAACTATTTTATCTTATCTGATATATTCCACTTTTCAGTTTAACTCGTTCATGGTGGTCATACGGGACATGCTGAGTCGCATGGAGGCTGAACACAAGACCAAGTTGGAGCAGCTGCATGTTATGCAGGAGCAGCAGAGGTGTCTGTCACAATTTTAGATCACCCTGGACTTTAGCCTCCCTTTTATTCTGTCTGATTAAATATAAAATGGTTATACATATTAATGGGGCTTTTATACCCTAGAACATCTAGGGAAATTGGAACTGTCTTAGAAAGCAATTAGCAGTTGATTCTGGCCACATGAATATGATAATGGTATGACTAACCAGGCTCGTATAAATGCATCTATTCAAATTTCTTTTCCACTTTCTGATTTTGTTCTTTATTATCTCTTCTAACAGGAGTATAAACATCACAAACCCAGGGAGCCAATCAGAGGAGACCAAGAGCCCGCCTAGCACTGGCAACCAGGTGAGAGGTTGATTCTATAAGCCATGTAACAGATCAAGAAGTATTTTCTTTGCCATAAATGTTCCTGAAAAAGCCTGGAAATGTTATGTTTATGTCTCTGTGCTGCAGTGATTCCATTTAGTCTGTTCTTGCTTTCAGATTGATGATATCTTCGGCAGCACCAGGGTTAATGGAAAAGAGAATGGATCTGCAGCACCAGCCCCACAGCCTAATAGAGTATGGAAATAATGTCATTTGTAATTTACACAAATCTTCACCTTTGTCCATTTAGCATGCAGGCCAATTTGTTCACGGTCTCTCTCCATTTGCACCTCTGCAGATGTCTCTGACTCTAGAAGAGAAACAGCGCTTGGCTAAGGAGCAGGAGCAGGCAGCCAAACTGAGGAGCCAGCAGCCATTAGCACCACAGACTATCAAACCAGCCTCCACCTCCAACACAAAGGTAAAAATGATGGGGAGGTGGGGTGTGGTTCAGATTCTGAAGGGGTGCATACCAGGAAAAACAAAATGACCACTGGTATACACAAACACTTATAAATCTCATCCAATTTAATGTTGCAGACTAAGGATCTGACAAGCAGTCTTCTCAACAACATGACATCTCTAAACAACATGTCCTTGGCCAACACAGCGCGACCAGCCCCAGTGCAGGGCACCACCATCGCTGCCTTCCCCTCCTCCAGCCCCATGCTGGGCCCCATGGGTGCCCCAGTCTCCAACGGCTTCAACCCACCCATGGCCTTTCAGACAGGAGGTATGGGGATGGGCATGCGGCCCACTGGCCCCGGCCTCTATGGCGGCATGGCCACCACCACCAGCACCCCAAACTTTGGAGCCCTCACGCAGAATCAAGGACCAATTGGGCAGACAAATAAAGCCCACGACATGTCAGCCTTGGACAGTCTTTTTACACCCAGCCAGCCCAAAGTCACACTCAACCAAATGGGTCCAAAGGCTACACCTGGCACCAACTCCCCTTGGCTCAATCAGTTTGGTTCACCCCAGAATGCTCAGACTCAGATGCAGGGTGCGTCAGTGGGTATGGGAGGAGTACCCAGCGGGTTTGGGATGCAAGCAAACCCTTTTTTCAGCCCGCAGAACTTTTCTCAAACCCCTGCTGCCCCTAGCCTGAACCAAAGTGGAATTAAACATAGTGCATCTGTCAACAATGATCTGAAAGACTTATTCGGCTAAACGTAAATTTAACATAGATTCCAGGTTAAGTATTTTCTTTAAATAACTTTGGGCAGAAGAGCCTTGAATTCTCACAGAACAAAACACTGAAAACAAAATCCTCTCAAGGGTGTTACTGTCTGTATTTTTAATCCGACCTGGTTTAAATTTTGAGTCTCGCTCACATTCAGCTGGCAAATTAACCTCCACCTGAATTCCATTTCTACTTGACCAGAAGGACAAAAGGTTTGGGGTGGGAAATTCTTCTATGCTGTGTTCTTTAAATGCTGGGGGTTTCCTACTGTTTTGTACTTGACATTCTTGGGAGTCCAAATGACATGGGTTGAGATTAATCCCAACTCGATTTATTCAGGAAGGTTTTGTGTTCATATCATGAATGATTGAATGGAGTGGATTTCACTTGGTAAACAAGTTGCATCAGAATCACCACTTAAAATGGTCAGAAAATGATGGAAAAACGTGGCTTCCATGCTTCACATCTGCTCAGTTTCAGGCTTCTGTACCTTTATTGCTTCTCCAGACTAACTTTTGCTGCATGTCTAAAGTGATAAAAGAGTTGGCTTAAAAACAAATACTGCATACACCAAAATGTCTGAGCCCAGTGGGAGGGAGGTAGCTTGAAGTGTAGCACCGACAAGCCTGCAGTCACTGATCTGCATCCAGGAGGCTCCTCTGTGGAGAAAATCTAGAAGGGGGTGGAGAAAATTGACAGGCCCACCGTCGCGGTTTAGATGGGGAACACCAAGTAGCCCCACTGCAGCTGTCTCCATGGTAACTGTTTCTCTGCAGCACCGGAAACCTCCATTTTGTGGACACAAATTGGACTAGTGATCCAATCTGGTCTTCATTTTTTTCCCTCCTTTGGTCTCATTCTTTTATCATCAGGTTATAAGGCTGCAAAACCGGCTTTTTTTCCCCTTTACTTAATTTCACATCTTAACAAGCATGTTGAAAAGGGAAGGGTTAATTCTGTCTGGTCAAAGTTTGTTGACGACCATTTCATCTCACAAAAACATTGTGTCCGTTTTCAGTATGAACGACTTATCTGTGTACAATGAAAGTGGAGTAGGATGTGTAGAGTAGCTATAACAGCAGTGTCCTTTCAACAAGATGCTAATACTAAAGGCAATGAAGGACCATATGCACTGCTTAGGCTATTGTGCCTTACATGGGTACATGTGTAAAACTAGACAGACAGCACTCATCTGTTACTAAAGTATTAATATTTTCCCTTTTAATCAGCTGTCTGGCTTTTGCTTCGCAAATTACATTATTTGTTGCATGTTACTGAAATTGACCACCATTTGATTTTAGCATTTTTTCTAATAATGATTCCTAACAATTCTAGTGACCAATGACATTTAATTTCATGTGTCCAGCTGGATTTGCTCTGATGAAGTTTTTAAGGGACTCAAAATCCTCCCTGTGCACCATTTTCTGTTAATCAATTTGTACAATGATGAAGATTTTCTCTATATATTTTGATTTCAGCACTTTTCAGCTGTCCGAGGACCCGTGCTGGTGAAATATTATTATGGAGTGTAAATATATAGTTATTTAAAAATGGATTGCTCTGTGAGGGCCTTGGCATTTTTATGTCCTTGTGATAATGGTTAAGAGGCCTTAGATGAGTTGTGTGCAATAATCCTTATTGGTTGTTAAGGGTGCATATCGATTGGCTTAAGCAGCCGTCAGTGTGTCCTTACCTTCATCTCCACTGACCTACAATAATTACATAGGTCTGTCAGATTTTCTAAACAGCTTAACATTAATGTGTACTCATTCTAAATCTTACATTTTTGAAGAGAATTACACAATTCTGGGTTTTTTAGACGCACCTTGGTCACACTGTGTTTCTGCTGACAATGATTGTTGTTAACATGCTGAAATGTAACGTCTTTTATTGGGTTCACTTTCTGTTTTTATATATTAATGCCACCTATACAAGGTGAGCTCTCTCCAGCCGCATGGAAGTGTTACTCGCAAGTGACTGACTCGTCGGGTTCTGTTAATTTCCACATTGTCAAACAAGACTACAAATGTGTCTGTGATTGGAGCTTTTTCATCTGTAGATCGGCATACAGTATGTGGCAGTTTTGATTTCATCACAAAGTGGAAGTGATCCTGGCAGAACCCCAAAGCAGAAAACTAAAGCTTATTCTTCTACAAGATTGTTTGTATACCACTGCTGTCATATATGTGTAGTGTGGCCCTTGTTTTGTGTTAAGGTGCTAGTCTCTGAGGTGGTTCAATGAAAATCTGTACATATAAAGGAAAGTACACAATCTAATACTGTCAAAGAGTGGTTGTTACTTGTGTGATGGCTTTAAAGCAGTGCATAGAATGTAACTTTAATATAGAAAAGAAAGACAAGCCAAAGTGAACTGATTACATGGCAGCATTAATTAACTTTTTAAGATTTACAGGCACAATTAACTGGTAGGCAGCGTTAAATGAAACATCAAAGTTAACGTTAGGTCAAAGGAAGCATTTTATTTTCACAATGCACTGATTACAAGGCAGTATGCATGAATCAGGGACGTTTTAAGGTTTACTCAACTGATGATTACAAGCATATAAGCAAGGAGCATATATGAAACTTTGGTAAACATTCCTTTGGTTTTAGGTTAAAGGATGTGCCTACATTACCCACAATGCAACTTGATCACAAACAATTTGTAGAGCTATCTGCTGATTTACAGTACCACAGGATACGCCCCTCTAATTCAAAGGGGTCGGAAACACTTACAGTCTTTTAAGGTTAAAAAAAAAAGCTTTCCTTGGAAAATCCAGAATGCAATCACAATCATAAATTGATAAAAAAAAAGTTAAATCCCTCCCTGCTTTTCTTAAATGCCCCATGTTTAAATCATTATTGATTTTTCAATCCTCTGAAAATGCACTGAGGGAGAACAAACTCAAAATAAGAGCAGATATACAAAAAATATTGGAGAAGGTCGAAGGTAGCAATAAAGAAAAATGGCTAAATTAAAGCAAAAACAAACTCTTGTGTAAGGTCATTAAAACTTGGAATCATTCTAATGTGAGAGATAACGGTAGTCAGGCATTGAGCTTATTTTTGAGGCTCGACATTAAGTTAACATTGAGTTAACATTAAGTGAGACCTCCAAATCTGTTGAGGTCCCACAGTCAGCGGAAGAGTCGCCTCACCAATCTGGTGGTGCGTGTGGAGAGGTTTGTCTGAGTCATGTCTGCAAAAGACACATTCGGCAATTAAATCTGTGCTTCTGATGTACAGAAAGAATGATCCATTGCTGTAAAACATACCACATACATCCTATATAGCACTGTAATACATGGACAAAAACTGTAGATGTCATGTCTCCAGCTCACCTGCAAAGTTTAGCTTATATCTGACGTTCTTGACCGTAAACATCATGCTGCCTGTCGGGTTCTTTTGGTACTGGCTCTGAATGTCCTGACTGGACGTGCTGCACCGTCCCTACATGACAAAAAAAGCAACAACACACATCGAAGACATTATATTTCAGTAATGTAGATCTGAACTCTTATTAGTTCAGTAAATTGTGTGTATCTTTTACTGTAATAAAATGACAGCGAGTGAACCCTTGAAGTCTCATGTCCTCTTCTGGACTCATACAGTTGATTTTAAAGCAATTCTAGTGGCGTGGCTCAAGGGATGGCAATAAGCTGTTAGCATGTTAATATACTAAAACAAAATGTTGAACAATTGGATGGTTAATTTTACACTTGCCTCATAAAGATCATTGTCGTTATGAGCACGCTGCTGTGCCTAAGTCCAGCCTTTTAGAGCTGCTAGCTGTAGACTCAGTGACTTATTTACAGGATTTATTGCTCCACATTAGTGGCATTACTGGTAACCGACAACCAGAAGAAATAATGTGACATGTCTTACTCTGGTATATTCTTTCCATATTCCACCTTTATCTTGAAACTGCCATTGTGACGTGGGTGTGGCCGCACTGAAGATAAGAATCAAAGTTAAAACATTTACAGAGGCATACGTACACTGTTCACATATTACAGACACATGAATTCAGCTGGTGTTGCTATGCAGATATAGTGTCTGAGAGACAAAAACAGATGTAATATTAATGTAACAGCAACCTAATTTACAAATGTGAAGGGAATAAGAGAGAAGTACCCCTTAAAATCAAGTTATCAAGGTTTTTGCCTCATGTATTAATTGGGGGGAAGTTATGTACCCCATAAGTTGCACATCATTTCTTGTATAGGGATTATATTGTCATTGTAGAATTGAGGGAGTTTGGTTAATGCTTTTTCCAAATTAATTCAATTCAGTTGGTTTGTTTTCAGGGTTAAATTAAGGATCATTTGCAGCATTTTAAGGGATTCTTATCTCATATTGAAATGTTTCTCCTGACCTGCCATCGTATTCACTAGTGCCATCAACAATCCTCCTCACTGCTCTCCTAGTCCCGTACTTGTGATTGATCTGCTCCATCCCTGTGTTAAACCAGTGCACACAGAGTTTCAGTGGTACTGTGATTAGCTGGTGAAGCAGCATTAGAGCAGCTTTGTACGTGTGTGCATTACTTGCGAAATCCAAAGTGTAGGAGAATTTCCTGATCGTGAAGTGTAGCTTGCCCCGTGGATTCAGATGGTAATGTCTCTCAAGGGTTTTGCTGTCAAATGAACCATTCTACACACAAATACAAATAAGCACCTAAACAGTCATAAATGTAGGCCTGCATACTTTATACTGAATTCATGAGAATGTTATTGACTTTAAATACTAGGAAATAATGAAATAGTTAAATATCTTATACTTTTAGTTTACTTATTTCCAGCTGAAAGTAAAATTAAAAGTATTCATTTTCGGTAGGTTTCGTTAATATCCTTCTTATACAGCTACTTAAAATGTAACTTACATATGTTTGGTACTCAAATCAATCAAAAGTCAACAACCAGTCTACAACTACCTGAAACTGCTGGATGTCCTACTTACATATCCCTGGTATTCTGTCCATCTCCCCTCGTCTGCCATGAACTCCCACTTGTAGACTGTAAAAAAAAAAAAGAAGCTGTTTCCAAGTTCTACACACATGATTGCCACTTATTATAAATGATTAAAATTAAATATGTAGTTCAGACCTGGGTCATGAGCACACCCACTTGGGGGCACCAAAATTGACTACAGAATTAAAATACACACAAAACAACCAATAGATGCACAATAAACCTCATATTGAGAACAAATCACTAAAAACTTGGGAGATGGAGACGCATAAACCCATCACACTACACACTACACACAGTGGAGCCCCACTTCCAAATACATGCATAAAGGTGAGGCCAATAATAAAAAAAAAAATCCCCTAACTTCTCACCTGTCCCGGCACAATGTTCAAACATACACAAAAATACACTAGATATAACATTTTAAAATCTATATACTGCTACACATGCGTGGTCCAGCTCCCCCGGGGTCTAGGCTTGTGCCAGAGACCGACTCCCCCCAGCGGGAACCACGGCCTCGTCGGACGGCGCAGGACGCACCAACAGCGGTGCGCTCCTGTAAGCCGCCAGGCCTGGGTAACTACAGGAAGCAGCAGACCTCTTATCCTAACACAGGAAAACACTAACCCCCTTTACTTTCTATCGTCTTTTTATGAGGGAAAATGTATAGTAGAGAGGTAGGAACGCATAAATGTGAGTAGTATGCGTAACCAGAGGTGTACTTACCGGAAGACGCCATTATGTTTGCAATACTTTCATTTTTACCGTCCTACTTTTATGTTAAGGTTAGCCACACCCACTCACTGTTTGTCAAGATGTTTGTTCTGCCAGCTGTGTCTTGAACTAAACAGGAAGAAATTATATAATGGGGTAATATAATGAAGGCAGCAGTGATTGCAGATAATAGATGTACTTCAAATCTCCAAAATCCAGTTAATAATCTTTATTAACCAACACACATTTGAAAAAAAACAACAACACATAGGCACTGTGTCTGTCCGTAGCAAATAGTCCAAGCACCATAAGCTGTAATATAAATATATAAACAATTCAAAACCAACCAAGAACAGTGTGCAGCGTGGTACATACAGACATACAGCTAAAGCAAGGACAACAAAGCTAAACAGAGATAAACATATTGGTGCTGGAATATTATATAGGTCAGGGTTTTTTTTAAAGTCTGAGACTGTGACCTCCCCTAAAACAAAGTTTGGAAAAAGCTGAAAATCTGTAAAGGAAAGTACACACTCAGTCTCAAAAGGCAGGTTGTTATTTATGTGATGGCTTTAAAATACTGCATCAGACGGAGGAGTGTCAGGCACTTTCATTTAGAAAAGAAACAAAAAACCCAAGTGTATTGGCGATTGCATAGCAGCTTAATGAACATCTCCATTAATTACACATGAAAGTTAACTTCCCTTTGGTTTGAGGTTAAAAGAGGTATCTTCTGAAATTCACTGATTACAAGGCAGTATTCATGAATTACTATTTACATTAACATTCCATTATTTTACATTAAGCACTGTACTAGACTCTCGACTGCTTACTACTTGCAGAAAACAATGCATCCTTCCACTTGTGGAGCACTATTAAGAATAAAATAATAACAAAAACATTTATATGATACCAAAAAAGGGCGGCACTGCATTCTCCCCCGATGGATCTTGGGCAGTTTTGGGTTGTTGCAATCTATTTAATACAGTTATTGCAAGAAGTGGGCTGCTGTGTGTGAAAGAACCCAGGCTAAAAGAGGTGGCGTGTCAAAGTCCGTTTCCCCTCATTTAAGGCAGTTTATCAGATTTCTCACATATGAAACTGTACTCCCCAAGACCTGTAAACACAACGCTATGTGTAAAATTGGTGGAACCAAACAGTTATCAGCCAGATATCTTCATAATCTAATTATATTGATAACCTAGCCCAAGCCCTAAACCCAACAACGGAGATGGTAGAGGCTACAGGAAGATACTATTCAAGGCACAAGCAAGGTACACTATCTTGTAAAAAGGTACAAAATATTAGTGCATTCACAACAAATTGGCAAAAAAAAAAATGCAATTGTAATCATAGGCCCTGAGAAGAACAAAGAATCCCTCACACCTTTCAGTAAATGTCTGTCCGTGCTTGAATAACAGTCATGCAAGGTCATCCAATCAGCACGGCAGCTTGTGAAAAACAGCACAGAATCAGTCTAACATGAGAGACAACCTGCAGGCAAGCAGTGAGGCAATTTCTGAAGATCGACATCAAACCGGATCCCACAGTCACTGGTTGAGCCGTCGCACTGATCTGGTGGTGGTTGTGGACAGGTTCATCTGAGTCATGGCTGCAAAAGACACATTTCATGTAAATCTAACATACAGACTGATCCGATCCTGTAACATTACCGCCTTGTGAATGGGAAACAGGTCCTACATAACCTGCAATACAGATTTTAACTGTTGATGTTTGCAGCTCACCCGAGAAGTTAAGCTCATAGCTAAAGTTGCTGGTGGTAAATATGACGCTGCCTGATGGGTTCTTCTGGTACTCGAGCTCAATGTCCTGACTGGACATGCTGCACTGCCTACGACCCTACATGACACAGACAAAGAAAAAAGAGAATTAAATCGTCAATTTTAAGTCTTTTTGTTCACATTAATACAAATTTTTCTTTAGCAATTCTAGCATAGCTTTAAGGTATGTTGCATTAGACAATGTTGGCAAGGCTAAACATGCCAGCATTGTCTTTGTGAGCATATAAGCATGCCGACTTTAACATTTAGTTCAATGCGGTGCCTAAGTTCAGCCTCTTAGAGCGGCATGGCTGTAGACACAGGATTTACTGATCCACAATAGTGGTATATATGCATCAACAAAAGAAAGTCACGTCTTACTTTGCAATAATCTTTCCATTTTCCACCGATATCTTGAAACTGCCATCGTGGCTGTGAGCCCCAACTGCAGAAAAAGAAGAATTTAAGTTTAAGATCAATTCAATTCAACTCAAAAGTCAAGGTGTTTGGTATGTTTTTAGAGGGTAAATTAAGGATTCATTTGTTGCATTTGAAGGGAAACGTTTCTCCTGACCTGCTGTCCTGTTGACTCCCATTGTCAGCAGTCCTCCTCACTGCCCTTGCAGTCCCGATTTGGTTGTTGATTTGACACATTGCTGAGATAAACCAGGAACACAGTTTTAGTGGCGATTTAAACTGCAACTAAACTAAAATTCAAATAATGGATTGTATTGGTTTAGCGGCTTTAGAGCAGCTTAGTAGTCTTCTGTGTGTGCATTACTTGAAAAATCCAGGGTGTATGAGAATCTCCTGATATTGAAGTAGAGCTTGCCCTGTGGATTCAGTTGGTATTGTGTCTCAATGGCAGCGCTGTCAAGTGAACATACCTACACACAAATACAAATTGCACGAATAAGTCCACCTTATAGAGAAATGCACATTATCATGTTATACTAAATTCATTAGACATAATTTACTTGGGAAAATGAAGAATGGAAGTTAAATATGTTAAAGCATACGAATAAGTACCATAATATATCAAAAGTCAGTAGTTTCTAGCTGAAAGTAAAATGAAAAGTATTCATTCTTTCATTTTGTTTCATTAGTAAGCTTCTATAACCACCTGAAACTGTTTTGTGTCCTACTTACGTGTGCTTGGTATTCTGTCCATTCCCCCTCTTCTCCCATGAACTCCCACTTGTAGCCCCCATTGGTGAGCTGGGAGGAGGAAGCCATGGGAAGAGCTGAGGTAGAGTAAAGGCTGCAGAAACATAAGGAGACCATCATGCGTGTTCATACAAACTTTTACACAGGGGCTCGGTGCTTTTTCAGTACATAACATACAAACATTTTGCCTGTCTGAACACAGGAAAGAAACATTTCTAGACAAATATACGACTCCTACTGCCTTACCTCCTTGTGTTGGAAGCGAATTTTGGTCGCCTGCGTACATTCCTGCGCAGGCCTGTGGTGCAGTTTGTTTGAGTCATGGCTGCAGAGACAAATACCATCAGTTAGATTTAGCAGTATAAAAATGTATTGAAATTAAGCTCACACATGATAGAAACACCACATACTGGAGAAGTCAAGTCTGTAGCTTGTTGAACCCACGGTGAAGGTGAGGGATCCCTGAGGGTTTAGAGTGAACTGATGCTCAACATCTCTACTGCTGATTGAGGAGGACAACCTGCTGGAGGTCTGCGGAAAGAGGAGGAGAGATTACATTCAGAGTGTGAAAAACCACGAGAATCAAATTAATTCGAGGGTAGAGATTTTCCTTACCTGCGATCCATATTCACGCCACAGCTGGTCATCTCTGAAGTACCAGCCTACGTCCTCCGTCTGGCCTGGAGGTAGGGAGCTAAGTCTCTGCACCTTCAGAGGTCCAGTCAGAATCTGTAACTTATCAAAGTCTATGAACACCTTCCTGTGGAGAACACATATGATTCAGTTTGACATATTATATACTTCACTTTTTGTTTTAATTAACCCTTCATCCACACATTGTATCAGTATGTTACTCATTGTCTTAATATTATCATTTATGTCACAATCTTCAGTTTCATTGGACAGTTTTATTCCATTAATAATCTAAATCTGACATTTTCCATTCAAATACCTCCAGACTGAGGAAAAACTGAGAAACTGAAAGAAAAAAAAACCCTTTCTGTGCATAACGGCTAAAGATGAGACCAGTAAAAATCCCCAACACTGACCCGTGGTGAGTGTTGATGGTGATTCCTTTAGCTCCTGCATGGCAGTAGTGGGTCTCGATCACGTGGTCGTTCTCAATTCGCAGCCACTGATTTCCAACTAACAGCTGCCACTCATAATGTTTCAAATTTGCTGTAAAGAAAATAGAAGAATATGGAATGTTGTTATGTGTATATGTCTCTATGAGCTATGATCTGACAGCTTGACAACTGACCAGCTGTAGAAGCCGGGCTAATGTTTGACGCTGACACTGACCCTTTGCACCAAAAAAGATAAGAACTTAGAAAACAAGATGTTTTGGGTTATGAGAACTCGCATTTCTAACTATTTTCAGATTTTTTTTTTACAAACTAAATAATCAATTGATTAATGGAAAAAGGACCAGGAAATAAATCCGTAAGGAAAATAATCAGTAGCTGCAGATATATACAATTTGCTTCACTTGCACAAACTACAACATTAATGCATGAGGAACAATAATCTAATGATCTAATATAAATCACAGGGGATTTTTCTCCATTGAGTACTCCAGCTTTTAATACTTTAAGTATATTTATCTGATCATACTTACATACTTTCACTTCAGTGACAATTTCAGTAATAGTAGCCTGAGGGTATTAGTACTTAAACTAAAGTAAATGATCTGAATACTTCCTCCACCACTGTGTTCAATGTATTGTTATCACTATATTTCTAAAAATCACCATAAAAACGAGACAAAATGGAACAAAGAGGAACATAATCTGGACAGTGAATATGTCTCAAGGTAATGCGTGACTTTATGTAAGTTACAATAGCTCTGCATTTGCAAATTAGTCTGAGAAAGTCAGGCTATGTGCTTGTTCCGGAAGTCACTTTGCATACATAAAATGTATAAATATTATTCTTAAACATTAGATTTTCGACCTATTTGATCAGAAAGAGTCATCTTAAAGGCTAAAATCCAGACTTTCACGTACAAAGTAATTCAATAATACAACTACTGTAACTAAATGTCGTGTCATACAGACCTGGAGCCCCCCAGAAATAGTCCAAAGCCTCTCCATTTTCCTGTAAACAACAAATAAAAACATATAACGATCAGCTGTTAAACGGCACTCTGTATAAATCCAAAGTGGTTCCGTGGGTAAGACTCACCATGTTGTTGTGTGGGGAAAACACTGTAACAATAACAACATAAAGCAGATTAAACACACGTAAAGAGAGCGAGAACTGTCGTTATTTTATAGTTTCATTAAATATCTTTTTACTTACTATTACTCAACAGTCCGATGTAGATGTTCCACTTCACATTTCACAAACAGATCGTGTTTCACTTTCGCTTCTCTGCAGATCACGCCCCGAAAATAAAGCAATGAAACCAGAGCAATGGTCTGCACCGCAATGGGGTTTTTATGTCATTAAAAATAGGTTTGCTTGTTATCTGTTGGCTTTATTTTGTGTTTATGACATGAATCTTAACTGCAGTCAATCAACAAACAAGTTAGAGAACGCTTTATTTATTTATTGATGCTTCTAACACAGTACATTTTAGGAAGTTATATCACTTTTATTAGGCATAGTTCAATAGCACTTTTTCTTGTCAATAGTGTGATAACTTGTATGGATGCACATTGCTTAACCTAGCCATGTAAAACACATCCTGTTTAAACTGTGTAACAATGTACTACTGCTGCTTCTTTTTATTGAAACATTTTTTTTGATTGGTCAGCACCATTCAAACTTTTTTTCTTCCTTGATTGTACAAGAACACACACACACACACACACACAAACTGATTGCATTCTTTTTTACTACTATAAAGCAGCATAAACCTTACAATCCAAGACTGGAATTGACGACCTAGAGCAAAAAAACATTTATAAATTGAACCAAAGAATTGCAGGTCTACAATCATGGATTTTGATTGCATAGTGTGAACATGTAACTCATGTCACATACAGCACGTCAAAGGTAGCATAATGCTGTAAGGTTGAGAAATGGCTTTGAATCAGATTTAGTTCTGAATTAATGAATTCTGTTATATTAGAACAGGCAGTGTTTAAATACCAAATATTTTGTCTGATCATTTGAGGTTTGTCCCACAGGTTATTTTCTTCTTAAAAATAATTGCATCCCCTACTATGGCAGTCATGTATGTGTCTAACAACAGTTGGGTAAAAGGCAGGTTGGTACAGTACATTGGCAGCATTTAAGTGTGAGAAAAACCATTTTGACACAGATTAAAAAAAAAAAATCTATATAATAATACACTACATTATACATTACATTTTATCCTGAATTCCTTTCCAATGTAAACACAACATTACATTTCCAACAAAAAGCCAAATCTATAAAGCCCCAAAACACCCCAAAAGAAATGAAGATTAAAATGATTGTATGATAGTACAGTATTGCACAGTTGTTTGTAGACTTTCTTCATGCATGGCTTCAAAATCCCCTTTAATGCTCAGACGATCAGACGTCTGATCTTGCGTGTATGGTTGTTCTTGAGGTTGGTTTGCATCATCGCTGTGGGGAAAAATAAATAAATAGAACTAATTAATAAATGCTCTATATTTCATGTTTCAATGCTTTGTTTTACAGGGCCATACATTCCTCATTATTTCCTCTGAAGTTTACTGGAAAAGAACTATGGAGCTAAATTGGTATACTTCCATAGTAATACTTTCGCAGTTAGAAGAAAAAAATTTACACTACTCTCACATCTGTATGCTAAATATGTAACAGCGCTGTCTGAGGATAACAAAATCCACCTACAAGGACCTCTAAGCCTCACAAATTTAGACAAAAACTGAAGTGTAAACATGAATTTGTAGTTTTACAAGGTGCTATCTCCTCGACCTGTTTCTTGGCTGGGTGCACTGACTTCCTGGAAACAGCAATCCCCAGACATAACAATTAAATCAGGGAACACTGGAGGTGCCGGTAGGGGCCTTTTGTTAAATATGGACAGAGCCAGGTGAGCTGTTTTCACCTGTTTCAAGTCTTTATTGAGCCTCATATTTACCGGACAGACATGAGAGTGATATCAATCTTCTAATCGAAATTATTTCCCAGAATAATCCAACTATTTGTAACGTAGAGAGTCAGTGCACAGCAGCTGAACATGCAAAAATCTGAAATGTGTCCACAGGCTAGCACACAATTCAACATACATGAGGAATAAAGTTTCTAATAATATATTTTACTTGGGGTTAAATGTTTCTTTGGGAATCAACACCTGCTTATTACTCAACACAACTAACTTAAATGTCTCTATTTTTCCACCAAATTCTTTCCAGAAACTTTTCATTAAATTATTTGAAAATAATCAACTTCATCACAGTATTTAAATAATAACTCAACCTCCAAAGTCCAACTTGTAAGTGTCTCCCTTCACTGTGAAGGACAGGGTGCCGCTGGGGTTTTGCTGGTACGTCTTCTCGATGTCTTTACTATTTACTGAGCATTCACTGGGAGTACCTCTCTGCCGAAACAGGGACATTCAAATCATCAGCACTCTTATTTAAATACAGTCATTTAAAGTTTCTCAGCTAAATGTAACTCTGCAGATGAGCCTACCCTGTGTTTGAACTCATGCCATCCTCCGTTGTCTCCCTTAAACTGCCACTTTGGGCTGGTGCCCACAGACAGAGTCCGGACAGCTGAGGTTGCTTGAGGAACTCTGTAACAACAAGTTCTGGATTCTGTCACAACATTTAAAGCAACAGTTTAACATTATTCACTCTCTTGCCAAGAGTTAGATGAGAAGACCACTTTGATGCCAAAAATGTAGCCAGAGCCAGTTGGCTTAGTTTATCACATATCATTTTTTTTAAAATGTGTATCTTTTTTTGTAGGCAGATTTGTTACATTTAGACAGAATTACACTAGCCTTTCCCCCTATTTCAAGTCTTTATGCTAAGCTAAGTTAACCGGCTGCTGGTTGTATCAATTCTAATCTAACACTTGGCAAGAAAAAGAAAATTTAAGAAAATGTCCAATTATTCAAAATAATATGAAAATGTATCTCAATAATATTTAAATATTTGTTATTGACAGGAGTGAAATTTTCCCAGCTTGACAAATGAACAAAATCCAAACTCACCCTGCTGCCGTTGCTTGCTGTTGTCGATAGACTGGTCGACGAGTAACTCTCCTCTTCCTGTTTTTACCCACCTGTCGCATTTCTAACAAACCACACAAATAAAATAAAGTGTTACAGTGTGCTGCATGTGGAATTTAACAGACTATTTTGTGAGGGTTTTATGAGTATTTTTCACCTTTGAATCTAATCTCTAAGGTCTCTGCACCAACGCTGAAAGTAAAAGAACCTTTTGGGTCACTCTGGAAGTTCCTGTCTATGTCAGAGCTCGTCACAGGACTGGTGTTGCCCTTCGAATCCTATAAAAAAAAAAAAAAAAAAATCAATATTCATTAACAAAATTACATCTAGCCGTTGCAGATTGAAACTATAACTATAACTAAACACCGCTCACATCTGTATTTGACGACCCAGGAACGAGATGGGCTACTGTATAAACTTTGTGGTTCAACATGGCAGACTCCATGAAAGGCAACCCTCATTTACCCATCTGTAAATAACGACTCATTCTAAGTTGTTTTGGATTCTGGCGGCCCCTGTGGACAAAAGCGGTAGTGTTTAATTTTCCTTGTTTCATTGATTTCAAGAGGAATCCAACTGAATCTGACCAATGTTCTCACTAATCTGGTCCTATTTGTTTATGTAGATCATATAGAGAATGTTTCATAACCAGTTAAAGACAAAGATGGGATTGGGGTAAAAAGAAAGGTTCAATAGTTTTAATTCCACGTACCTTGTCTCCATACTTGATCCACTTACGACGCAAGGTGCAGTACCAGTTCCACACAGTTTTTCCATCATCCAAACGTCTTACTTTCAGACTCTTTCCACACACTCTAATCCTGTTGAAATTTATACACACTGCCCTATGAGAGAGAGAGAGAGAGAGAGAGAGAGAGAGCGACAGATACATCATCAACCAGTTTCTCCTCAGTCTATCTGCGTTTCGAAAATGTGAAAGCACTGTGTGTTTTTAGCTCTTACCCGTAAGGTGTGTTGTAGATTTTAATGCTTTTTGTGTGGGGCAGCGAGTACTGGGCCTCGATGACGTGATCATTATCAATATCCATCCAGCTGTTTCCATCATTCAGCTGCCACTGGTAGAATCTGCCATCGGTGAGCTTTGGGGCTGGTTAAAAAAACATAAGTTTTAAAGAGTTTTAAATTGAGCAAGCTAAGGCACTGAACAGGCACTGAACACGGTGGATGTTTTAATAGGCAACTGGTTGCTAACACGTCCGCCCAAACACCTTCATGAGGTGATAATGTCAAATATTTTGTTTTCATCTAACACACACATGTGTATGTACTTATTTTGTTTCATTAATAACTCTAAAACTTATTTATATTATTGTTTTACTAGCTAATTAATTATAGCAGGGCTCTATAAGAGACATCTACTGTAGTGAAGAAGTAATATTTCATAATGTAAACTTTATAACAATGTCAAACAGCTCTGGTCATGTTCTAAACTCATACCATATAGTTTTGTAAAGTAAAGTCAGTTTCATCTATATAGCTCAAAATCATAAATTTGTCAACAAAAATGAATCAGAAGGTAGGACCATCCATTTAACCTGTTCTCTCTTCTTCCTCACTAGATGCTGATCGGACCGAAGCCCTGTTGCTTGCACCAGACGACGCACTTCCAACTGTGGAGTGACTCTGCTTACAATTGGATCCATTACGACAGTTTCCTTTCAGGGCATACTTGCAGACGTGCAGGTAAGAGCACTTGGCACCATCCCGACAGCCACCTCTGCTGTTGTAAAACTTGCAGGGCACGCCCACCTGAGACTTGAAATGAGAATAAAGAGGATTTTTTTTGTCAGCACTGGAGAGGTACACATAGTTAGGTTCTACACCAGTACAAAATAAATGGTGGTAAATTCAGATCAGAATCCTAACATTGTGTAAAAAGTAGGTTTGCAGCGATTTACATAGTTCTCTGTTCAGAAACAAACCTGACAATCAGTTTCTTCATCTGAACTTCCGTCACTTTCCGAACCAGTGGGGATAGATTCAGTGTCAGAAACGATTTCCTCGTCAGACTCTGGAATAAATTGCACAAAACGAGAGAGAATTAATGATGCATATCAAATGTTTTCATGTTTGGTGAATACTTATTCAAATGTATCAATGATAAACACTGAGCATGGTCTTCATTCCTAAAGGGTCATCCAATACATTCCTGCATACAAATATTCTCTATGTGGCCAAAAGTATAGGGAGATAAGTGCTGTTTTTTGATGTTTGGCCACAGAGTGACACACAGCCTTTCCCTGAACGCTGGAGCCTGTTATAGATGCATATTTATGTTGTTTTTGGGATGAGATATGGTTCTCGTAACCAAACGTAATAAAGAAAAATATTTTAAAAGGCAGCGTTCTACTGTGTTTGCGAGTCCTTGTGAAACATCTAATGTTTGGGTGATCACATAACTTTGGGCCATGTAGTGCAGGGCATTTGTTAGAGAGAACCTTTTTAATTAACCTTAAGGAGTTAAAATAAATGAGTAACAATGTGTCAGTAAATATGTATCACAACCATTTAAGGACATAATCCTATGTTGTGTTGTTGGGGTGTTATCTGTGCCACTTTGAACAAGACTCCCCACTGACAGTGACTCTTAAACCGACCACCCAACCTGAATATATTACATTATACATTAATGCACTTTCCCTTGATTTTAATTTATTTTCTTCACATTTCTGTACAGCTCTGCACTTGTTTATATTCTGTTTTTAAATTTTATCTTTATTTATATTTTTTATGTTTAAAGGCAAATTCCTTGTATCATAGGCCTATGTAAAAAAACCCACATGGCAATAAACCTGATTCTGATCATGCTACAGTAATTTCCTGTAGTGATATATGTTCAGTGGGAAACTGCTAAACAAATCATTAAAGTAAAATTTTCCTAAAATACCATAGTTATGACATTATCCATACAGTTTAAACAAAAGTGTAAAAACAGACCTACAATAACACATACGTTAATATGTCTATCTGCTGCCCCCTGCTGGATAATATCGATTTTACTGGCTGATTACAAGCTGTGTTATGGTTCCATACGTTGCAAAGTGACTGATAAATAAAAGATTATAAGCGTACCTTCAATTTAACGCCGTGAAAGTGAAACATTAGAGTGAAGCATCATTTGTACTGTACAGATTCGGGCTGTCGTTGCATGTGAACCCTGTAAAGTAAGTTTCATTCACCAAAAAACGAAACTGAAACTGTAAATTACACGATTATCGCCACATGATCGATAAATCTGTGTATTTTAGAGTTCAGACCTGAGTCAATCCCATCGTTATGTTCCTAATATGCCAAATATCAGCAATCCTATTAGGTTTTGAGTTGATATCAAAATCTACTACAACTCTAATGTCTCAAAAAAATAAATACATATAGAGATAGACAGTACAGTCACGTACAGCTCTGTTTATGAGGGTAACAAAAAAGCCGCATTTGGTTAAAACACAATAAACACAGCAGATAACCAGTAATGCATATATTAGAGTGATAATGTCTAAAGTGTACTTACTAGACGCAGACGCCATACTGTTGTTCGCAGTGCTTTCGTTTATGATACCACTTTCATATAAGGTCAGCCACACCCAGGCACTGTCTGTCAAGAAGTTACTTGTGCTGTTTCCCCTACAGTAAGACTGCTGCTCTCATAACTTTAGATTCCCAGCTGTATCTTAGAACATATCTGTAAGTAATTATTAACCAACATACATTTCAAAGCAACAGATATGCATTGTATCTGTCTAAAACCCTTGGTCTGTAGTAATAATCCGAGCACAGTAAGCTGCAATGTACTAGAAATACAAGAATAAATAAATAGAAACAAACAGACTGAGATTCTTGACCATGTATTTGTGTCAAGAACAGTGTACAGGATGATAAAACATAGACATGCAGCTATAACGAGGACAACATAACCAACAAAGATAAGTAAACATATTGGTATATAGGTAAAAAAATAAATATAAAAATTAGGCCTGATACATTCTGTATGTACGGGTTATTGTAAACTGTATGAAGATTTCCAAATATTTCAAGTGGGAGTGCAAAAAGAGCTGGAATATGTGTTAGAATAGGTAATTAATAGGTAAACAGATTAAATAAAATAATAAATCAAAGAACTTAAAATGTAAAAACAGAGTGGAACACCAAATCTGACTCTTAATATCTTAATAATAATAATAATATAAATATAAGTTTTGTGTTTCCCTCAAACTGGAGCGGTCAGACTTATTTTGTAGTGCGCTAAACCTCCACGGCGCTGGGTGGCGATAGTGAGCTCATTCTGCCATTGGCGCGTCCGCATCCACACGGTTATAACCCCGCGAAGAACCTAGAAGGCACCTAGTAAGTGGACTCCACGGTGAGAAGTGCCAAACAAACAAACAAACAAACAAACAAACAATAAACAGCAATGTAGTCTCCACTGGTAGTGTAGGTTGTTGCAGTGTGGGCACAAACACAACAACAAAACTAATATTCTAACAGTCCAACACCTGTTGTAAAGTTCATCTAAAAGTGGGTGAGCTCATTGTAGGGGTAAGATGGTGTTAGTTCCCCACCTAAATTATAAAGGGAAGAGCCTTATCATTTAACAATAATAATAATAATAATAATAATAATAATAATGATAATAATAAAGGAATAATCCCATTGAATACTGAAATAATGAGACCACAATAGGCTAAAACACAGTCTTCACACTGCACAACAGCCAGAATGAAATATATAACTCCCTTTTCTCTCTGTCTTAGTGAATTCAAAAGAAATGGAAGACGTTGTGAAGCTGAGGGTTTCAAATAATTACCTCTTCTCTGGAAGAAGAAATACTTCCATGTGGGCATGTTAAAGCTCTGAAGAGGGAATAATGTGTAGGGACAGAAGCATGTATGCATGATTAGGAAGTACCATAATGGGATATTTTCCATTCAGATTAGTCTTTCTACAATAAGGCAGTATATTTTTTTATTTCCTGTACCTTTAATATTTTAACACTCTGCTCAACATGTTCCAGTGAAGAATTTGTTAGTTGTTTAATAACTTTTTGCAATATATATTTTTTTTATTTTCTTGGTTTATGCTTTTCAGTATTTCCCTCTACAGAGATTAGTGTTTCCCCAATTGGAACGGTTAAAGTTAGTAACAAATGTCTTATTCACAAAGCTCTGTTAACCTGATGAACATGAGCCTTTATTGATAACGATGACTAATACTACAAGGAGATAGTGAATATAATCTTTTTCCAGGGCTTCAACTAACATTTATTTAATTTAAATAAAATATTTATATAATATAAAAAATAGTATTAACAGCCCAAAGCCCAAGTTGACATATTCAAAATGCTTGTTAATATTTGAGAAGCTGAAACCAGTGACTTTTACTTTATTTACTTTTAAAACGGTCGAATAGTAGAATTTTCTGCAGATCAACTAATAGATAAATCAACTAATTGTTCATTTGTGTTATATTAAGATTAATTTATCTTTTTAGGGTCATTCTGAGACATATGGGCTTGCAACACAAGATGACCCATAGTCAAGCATCCAAAAAATGGGAAAACATGAAGAAAAGATACAAGGTAATTTTTATTTTAAATATCATTTAGTTTTATCAAGAAACAAATTTCCTTCTTGATTTATTTCCCTCTGTCTGCTTCCTCAGGAGCTTAGAAACCCTCCAGATTGGGTAAAAGTGTCTCCAGAAGTATGGCCTTATTTCAGGCTGATGGACGACGCCGTGGAGGGTCGCCTGGAAGGCAACGCCCCCATCCTCAAGGCCCTCCCCAACGACAGAGACAATGGTGATTTCTGACCCATCTCTAAACCCAAGAAGAGGAAGGTACCCGTGGTGGTAAACTCCAGTACAGCTTTGTTAGCAGATAGCCCAGAGATTGAGGTGTCCCTGAATGGAGATGAGGATTGGGGGGGGCTTGCTGGAGAGAGAGAGAGAGAGAAAGGGCGACAATGGTGAGAGAAAAGGGAGGGAGAGGGCCATGGTGGAGCTGGACAGAGATGCTGTGAACAGGGACGGGCTGGCTCTGGAGCGAGAGAAAGCCAAACTGGAGGGACTTTGTGCACTACAGAGAAAGGACTGAGGAGGTCTCAGAGGACAGCAGCGAGGACAGAGACTCAGATATCATGGACAGGAAGGAGCGGTTCCTCAACTTGTTTGAAAAACTCATTAAAAATATTTGATTCATTCATATTTGAAAACCTTCCCCGACAAAACATTTTAAGAATATATAGGCTATATATTCCTGAGGAGTTTCCACCTTGGCTGCGTCTGCACATAATTCAAAATGCACATTTTATTTTTATACTAACCTACAAGTTGTCAATAAAAACGTTGAGCCACTCCTAGTTCGGAGAGGTCTTCAAAACAACTTTATTCACTTGTGGTTATTCCATACAGAGCACACAATAGCAAGCTATTAGCATTATTCTTAACCCCATCCACAATCAAAATCAACAACCCCCCTCCCAAATCAAACAATAGTCTTTATTTGATCAACTCTAGACATTAGAGTCTTTGGAATAGGCTATTGTGCACGGTTAAAACATCACTTTTTGAAATGTAATATACCAAATATTGCAGTTCATGTAAAAAATCATTTTTTTTAGAATATATATTTTTATATTACAGTACAGACTTTACAACAAATGATTGTGTTTAAATGCGTCTTTTATTGCATTAGATACTCAATTTTCCTTTCATTAAGCTCCAGCTTCAATAAGTTTATGCTAGTATACATTTCCAAAAGTGTTAGATTTGTCATTAATATTAATATTATTATTTTTTATTTTTACAAAACAAACATATTTAAACAATATTACCGGTTGTTTTGCCAGTCATGAACAGACACTAAACAGAAACAAACATGCCATTTGAGGGTTTTTAATTAACTGATTTCTCCGAATGCCACCTATTGTTTAATCTTAATCAAGTTGCGGAACAGTTTGGCTTTTGAGTTCTTAGGTTTGTGTGTGAATGTGTGTGTATTTGTATGTGTGTACATGCATGTTGGTAGGTGAGTTAGTTCCCTAAAGATCTGAACAACAGGAAGAAGTTGCAGTAGAGACGTGTACATGTGCTTTATCGCCAGAATCTGACTCAATCAATGCGTTTGTGAATGTTTATCAATCATACATTTCCACACAGTTTTTACTGATCTGTAGAAAACATCAGCAGCATTTAGGACAGTTTTGAATCTTGTACTTAATTAATTGTTTTAGGAGGTGATAAATGGTATGCATGTCTGCGTGTGTGGTTGTGTGTGTCAATATGTACAAAGATGTGTGCGTGTGGTTGTATTTGTGGGAGTCAGTGTGCAAGAGTGTAGTATGTGTCTGTGTGGTTAAATGAGATCCCCGATGGGTATACGGGGCAGGCAGATGTAAGCCTGGGGGGTCCTGCTGAGGTTGATGGGGTTGCCGTCCAGACGGATGTCCTCCAGTGCGTTCCTGATGTAGTTGAAATCTTTCAGGTTGCAGAATGTGTCCTCGTGCATCATTTGAATATTGTTACGCTACAATAGAAGATAGAGGAGGATACATAATGAGATATACATATTAGACTTGTTTAAACAAATTGTCATAATGAAGAAATTTGGATCATTATAAATTAGAATAGAAGTGAAATGCTGTCAAGTCACACAGTAACAATATCTGTCCCCTCAGAGTAGAGTTATCTGGATTTGTTTAAGACAGGTTCAGTCAGTCATTCAGTTGGGTATCAAATATATCATCTATCTGGTAGGTTTAGTTATTTGAATGTCAATCTTTAAGTTTATTTAAGTAATTCTTAAATATTAAGTTATTTGTAACATTCTTATTTTCATTTGTTGAAAGCAAAACCTTAATAGATTCAGTAAGATACTTTAAAAGGAAATTCAATAGGGTTGGATACCAATCCTGTGGGGACCTCTAGTGTTTGTTTGCTTAAAAGCCATGCACACCCATGGTTCTTCCACACAGGTCTTTTCAATTACTTTGTGTAATTAGACTACTTGTTAGGACAGTGTGGGCCACTTAATTGACCTGATCTCCCTGGTCCTCCTGTTGATTTTGTTACACCTGTTTGGGTGCCAGAAGTTACACATTTTCTGATTCTTATTGATTTATGATGTTTAGTGTAATCATTTATCATTCCTGATTGCCTTTTCAGTTCAAGTTTTACCTTATTTTCATATCAAATTAGAACTCTAAAGACCTTTAACCCCAGGAATACAAAAAGCCTACATTATGGTTTGAACCTTTCACTTCAAATGTTCATCAGTGAGGGATGTGACATGAGGCCCGAGCAGATATACCTGTAGGTGTAGAGATCGCAGGCTGTCTGGTAGAGGCACAGGGATGTAATCAATGTGGTTGTCTGTTAGGTACAGGTACAGCAGGCTAGTCATATCCTGGATACAATGAGAAGAGATATAAATTATTATCGGCTCAGGCCTTCCACCGTTGTAACAGAAACATTAAGGAATTCACAACTCAACAACATATCGGCATTTCTTAGTTGTTCTCGAGTATGGAAGTTGTACATACTTTGAACGCCTCGTTGTGAATACCCTTGGTGCCAATGTTGTTATGGCTGGCATCGATCAGGCTCATGGTCTCTGGAAGAGCAGGCAGCCTTGAGATATGATTTTCTCGAATCACCAGCTCCTCCAGCTCAGGTAGACCCAAAAATACTTTGTCATCGATGGACGTTATCTCGTTGGCAGTTAAGTCGATCCTCTTCAGCTTGTCTGGAAGGAGGCGAATAAATCACACTCTGAAATGTTGATATCATTGATAGGGCTATCCCTCCAGCATCAGTCAAAGTTAAAGGTACGATTAAATGCCTGACATTCACCTTTATCTAACATTCATACATTTTCATTCAAACAGGAAACATACTCATGAAGGCGAAGTCAGACTTGTTGATCTTGGTGATTCTGTTGTAGCGTGCGTAGAAGTGAGTGGTGTCTTTGGGAAGAGGTGGTACACTATCCAGCTTCAAGTCATCACAGTAGACCGAACCACCAAGGCACGTGCACAGCAAGCAAGTGGGCATACCTGGAGCACATGGATAGAAAGGAGGAGAAAGGAGGAGAAAGGAGGAGAAAGGAGGAGAAGGGAGGGGAGGGAGGGAATGAAATATGAAAAAGTAAGAGGTAGAAGGTATTTCAGAGAGCAGCTGGTGGTTAATGGAATTAGCCTCTAACACTCAAAACACCCGACCGGTCCTAATCCAGGGCAGAGTCCATCAAATCAGGATTCAGTATATCATAAGATTCAAAGACAACTGATGCTTTTATCATGCTTGCCTGAATTCAATTCCTGTGTTGTTCAATACTAACCTGTCCTGTCAGGCTTATAAGGCTCATCAGGTTCATCAGGCTCTGGCAATCCAGAGCTCACTGACCCTTCTATAATGTCAGTACGTTCCTGGGGGGGTTCTGTTGTAGTCGGAAGCAGCCCCTCCTCTTGTTAGAGACAAGATTAGGTATTAAAGAAACAGGTTAGATCAGCATGGACATGGAACAGGAAGTCTGGCAATCAGTAGCCCACTGTTTGCCGCAGTGATAAGTTACAGTATATTAGCAGTGTTAACCAAGTGTTTGTGGCATTTAACTGACGAATGGAAGTTAAATGAAAATGACTTTTTTGTGTTAATAACATGAAATGTAATCTGCTGAGTGTTCACAAACAATAGTTAGTGAAGAACAAAAAACACTTTTTAGGGAAGCCAGTTGAAATGGGTTTGGTCTTTTCAGTTGCGTCCACGACGGGCTACGAGGCTAGATAGCAGTGGACTTTGTATAAACAGTATGTAGGAATAGTGAATAACTCAAACAATTTCTCAAGTAACTGCTATCTCTTCTCTGCAGAAAAGGTGCCAATGCTGGAGCCAGTTCCCACAATAAATCTAGTACCGGTTTTTAAGCATTTGGAAAATTGACTCCACTCTAGCACTTTAGTTGTGCACTGTGGAGACCAATGTTTCTCACCAAAATGCTTATTGTGTATTCCTGAGACTTAACAAACGTGATTAGTTAAATTCCTTTCTAATAAACCATTTGCAAGGCAACTTTTTAGTAGTTAAGTAAAGTATTTTAAAATAATGCAATGTTTACGTCACAAATGAATTATAGGAACTGTATAACAGACTCAAAAACAGTGCCCGTTCACTTAAATTTGCCAAAAAAGTTTTCTAGCTTTCGGCTTGCTTCTGCGTTGCACATCAGATTGTGCATAATCATTAGGGTTCCTCCTTCTGGCCCAACCTACACATTCCCACCTGGGCCATAGACTTCACATCACACTTTCTAGGCAAGTTTTACAAATATAACACCTTTGCGGATTAAAAGAGTAATAATTGACATTGTTTGCAGTTAGAGGTGTCCTTTCAAAAGGTTTACAAAAGTATTTTTTATAATGATGGTCAATGAGGTAAATGTTTTTGGGCCAGTTTTTTTCCCCATTGCAGTACCACAGGTGGACACTAGGATAAAGTAGCAGCAAAGCTCTCTTAATAGATCCAGGCTTACATTGCATTACAATCTCTCTACATGTGTATCAATGCTCCATAGCACTACAAGTGTTCCACAGGGAACCTTTAAAACTCGGTGAAGAGAAAACCAAAGCTGTCAAAGCTGACTTAACAGGAGTAATTAGACAAAACTGACTAGCAAGGGAGAGTTCATAAAAAGATTCATTGGCTCCCTGGCCCAGCACAGGCACCTCGGTCAAAGTATTCACTAGTTGGTATGCTTTCTGGTGTGTGAGATATGGACTTACGTTTTTACCCTGCCTTAACATATCTCACACAAGTCTAGATTAGATACTGACCTTTATCAGTGTCAGGGACCAGAGTTACCTCAGGGACCTCTGCGTCTCCAGAGCCAGAGACACCAGAATCCCCAGAGGTTCCAGATAACTCTAAGTCTCCAGAGGCTCCAAGATCCCCAGAGGTACCTGAGGTTCCTGAAGCTCCTGAGAACTCCCCAGAAGCACCTGATGCCTCGCTGGGGATAGTCTCAGGAAGGGGCAGCTCCTCCTCTTGTTAGAGCCAAGGATCGGGGTTAGGAGACATGAGATTAGAAGGGTGAGGGGTGAGATGGACAATCAATCACACTCTTTTAGATGAGACAAGAGGTTAGGAGAAGCATGATTATGAGTAACACAAATACAATGTAGAACAAATCAACATTTAACACAGTTAAATGGAATTTAAGACAATAAATCAACATAAATCACACAGATGAAGGCAGGTTATTGCTAAAGAAATAGAGTTGCCATAAGCCTTACTAACAGACATCTGCTCTTTAAAAGTACTAACCTCCAGATATCAATGTTATCCCTGAGTCCCCGGACTCACCAGAGTCCCCAGAAACCCCAGAGCTTCCAGAGGCCCCTGAGATCAAGAGATCTCCAGAGAACCCAGAACCAGACTGGTCCCCAGACCCTCCAGAGCCGAGGGGGAGTTCAATTGAAATCCCTCCAGAGCCCAAGTCCCCAGAGGCTCCAGAAGTTGCAGATCCCATTATATCCCCAGATCCTGAGTGATCCCCAGATATCAAGAAATCCCCAGAAATCAAGAGATCCCCAGATACCAAGAATTCCCCAGATCCCCCAGAGCTAAGGAGCTCCTCAGAGGCTCCAGAGATCAGGACAATGTCTCCAGAACCCCCAGAGCCGCTGGAGACCAGTAGGTCTCCTGAGCCTCCAGACCCAGAAACCCCAGAAGCTCCTGAGGCCCCAGACCCTACGGAGCCCCCAAAATCCCCGGACACATGAAGGATGTCAATGGGCGTCAGACGCAGCTCCACCTCTTGTTAGAGACAAGATTAGGTATTAATAAACAGACAGATGAAACTGAAATGGATCAATCAGGGTTGGACCCACAATGATGATTAGGTTAAGTAGTCAGAGACAAATGGACACAGTGATTGAAAATGACACATTTAACCATTAACAGCTAGTTAAATGGAACACATGCACACGGGAAAGAGGATTGATGAAGATGCAGATGATGATTTCAAAGAATAGATTGGTGTATCTTTGTTTTGGGTGTTTTTGTCATTATGGTTAATGCTGCTTTTGCTCCACAGGCCCAAGGAAGAGCAAGACCCGCTCTTAAGTGAACTTTGGATATCAAGTAACTCTATATTTATGGGTGTGCAGACCTAAATGTGTGTTCTTTTTCAGACCTTTCTGTGTGTTTGGGCCCATGAGAACCCCAGATCCCCCTGAACCCTGAAGGATGAGCTGAGGTTTTAGGGGCAACTCTTCCTCCTGCTCCTCCTCCTCCTCCTCTTGTTCTTGTTCTTCCAGTGAGGCCTCGGGTACAGGGTAGTTATAGTCGGGTGGGGCCAGTGTTCCAATCTCTATCTAAGGGAAAGACAGCAGCAGTGAGTCAAAAACACATGAGAGATGTAAGTAAGCAAACTTTATCAAAAAAATACAATTCCTCCAAAATAAAATAGTTAACCTAACTCTAATGTGCCACTGAAACAAAGGAATTATCTGAAAGTTGTAGACCAGTGTAATAATGAATAAAACATAATTAACCACAATTCTGAGCAAATGACAGAGAATAGTCAGAAAACTGGAACTCCTTATATAATTGATTTCAGTATGTAGTGCATCATCTCTTGACTGTTTTTATAATATGACAGAAGTACTTTATCCGTATTCTGAATCATGGAGGCAACATGCAAAATGTTTGACAATTAAATGAAAAGTGGCAGTATGATGCTAATAGTCAGGGTGTTTAATGGATTTTAATGACATAAATGTTGTCTATCAATATAAATCTTTTGCATCTGTAAATTTATCAAAATCTATTACCAATTATCATTTATTAGCAGTAACATCAGTTAAGAAAGAGCCAATCTCTGGTACTATGTTCCCTTTTGGGTGCAAGAAAGAGGATAGGAAGAATAGATTTCACACATTTAACCCACTTGAGGCGGAATACATGACATGTCAGCATAGACTCAATAACATTTATTATTGTGGTTTGACTTACATTAAATTCACTACGGCTGGATTCTGGCTTATTCATACTATACCAGTGTCCCTTGATATACCATTTGCTATGTAGTCCATCCTCAGCAAAAGTATTGATATAACTTTCAACCATTCTCTCTACATGTATTATAAGAAGTGATATGGTGCTAAAAATAATCCATGATCTCTGTGATCATCATAGGACAAATACAGAATGATGTGTATTAATTTGGCATTGTTATCATGTCTTTTAGGCCATGGTGAATGGACTGTACTTATATAGCACCTTGTTAGTCTTCTGACACTAAATGTCACATTCACCCATTCACACAGGTATAACCATTCACACACACAGATGACAAAGCAAATTGGGGTTCAGCGTCTTGCCTATGGACAAGTCAACATGCAGCAGGAGGAGCCCTGGGATTAACTGCCAACCTTCTGATTAGTAAATGACCTCTTGAGCCACAGCGGCCCCAAAAATATTTACATTTTCCAAAATGGTTGTTAAGAAAATGGAAGATGGATTGATTGATACAATGCAGGCAAAAAGTTTAGCCTTAGTCATTGATATTTTTCTCTTTTATTAATTTCCATTCACAGCAAGTTGATCCACTAATGAATGTTGGGTGCAATGTAGGTGTCACATCCTGGGCACTTTAGTTCATCTCATCACCTCTCAGATCTTTCTTTCTCTATCTCTTTGAACTTTATTCTATTCAAACCAGTCAAAAGGCATAACAAGAAATCAAACAACAGGAATAGTGTCCAGAGCTGATGGTTATGTCACTGTATACCAAGGACCAAAACAAGAACCATGAGAAGATTTGCAGCTCCATTATTTCTACCACTAGATGGCAGCAAAGTATCCCAAAATAAGTATCCACAGTAGAGACAGAGAAAACCACTCAGATGCATCTTCACTGAAAGGACACAGAGGACATTTTTGTTGTAGAAAACGACAAATCTAGCAGGGACACAATTTAAAGTTAGGAACTCTTATTTACATGTCCTTAGTTATAAACTTAAACATTTTACATATATACTTTAACACATTGGGAAATGTGTGCTCATTCTGGTTGGAGTCAGTTAGGATGTCCTTTGATAAACTTAAGAACTAGAAAAACTACATAGGGTACATCCAAGGACTGAATACCAACCATGTTAATGTCTTTCCTACCTCATCTTAAAATATCAAATTACTTTACAAACAGTAAAGTCTTGGCATTTATCAAGTTGGCCAGCATTTATTTTATGTTGGGAAATAAATTAAAAGACTCTGCCAAACCACCCAAGCTTTATGAATTACAGTTGATTTGGGTTCCTTCATTAAAAGCTACAGGTATATTATAATTGCATTTAAAGTCACTGCTGTTGCTCTTTGATGTTTTCTTGTTTGCTGAAACCTGCAGTTCTATAATTCTCCAGACGAGGGCAATGAACCCCCACACACCGCCACAGGTAATACCTGACACACTCTCACGCCCAACAAGGCTGACTCAACCTTCCAAAAAGGGAATGGTCCTTGTGGAACCAAGACTCACATGGTAGCTGCAAGAATCCATAATTTAGTCTTTCCAGTTACTTTCAGCCACAGTAATCAGATGTCAGTAAGCCAAGAGGTCTCAAAAATGAATGTATATCAGTAAAATCATGCAAGTCAAACTAAGTACAGTCCTTATAAGAAATACGACTAAAAATCATGCAGAGACATTAAATGCAGCAATGAAAAGATGTCTGAAAAGTCACATTTTAAAGCTTGGCAGAAACACAGTTTGTGATACAACAAGGTAGGCCATTGAAAAGTCTTGCACAGAGTTAGCTCGCTGCAGCTCTCCCCTTCATTTCCCCCTTTCCCCAAAGCAAACATATACACCCAAGGGGAAAGAAGAGGCGAAAGGCTGGCAACCAAAAATACTGAAAAAAAAAGCTCTGGAAACAGCATGGGAATACAGAATGCACAGGCAGAGACGTTCAATGTGAACAACAAGCCAATGCCAAATGTTGTGTTGCTGCTGTAGTATAGAGTATGTCAATCAGTAGATGCATTCAGCAAGGTAAGTGAATTTTCAGCCACAAAATGCAAAAATAATTTTAAGAGGTTCTATTACAGAGACAAAAAAATCCTGATTGATTCACCAGCAAACAAAATGACTGAATGATTAGCTAAAGTATCGACCACCACAAAGAAATGAGAAGCACTGGGACATCACAATTAATTCATATAAAGTCATATAAAGTAATGAAACACCATGTGGCCAATTCTGAGCCACATTTATAAGGCTCTCCAGCTCAGAGCGTGTGCCAACAGAAACTCTACACTTTTAGATGAAAGGAATAACTCAACGTTTTGGGAAATACACTTGCTCGTTTTCTTGGTGGGAGTTAGATGAGAAGATTGATGTTGTTCAAGTCTGTCTATTAACTTCCCAGAGTCTGTGCCGGCTGCCTGGAAACCTCACAGTGACTGCAAGACTCCAGGAAGTCACTGTGACCAACCCAGGAACGGTTTGTGTGTTAAACCACAACATTTCATTTTTACACTTTGATCTAATACAGATTAAACCAACTAGATACATCGTGTTAATTAGTAAGTAAGCTTTAGAGGTGCTGGTAGGTGGACATGGCCAGGCTAGCTGTTTCCCCCTGCTTTCAGTCTTTTTCAGTCTTTATGCTAAAAAGCATGTTAGAGCTAACTTTAATAGCTGCAGAAATTCGTGGTCCTGGGGTAATTGTTTTGCAAAGTCTAAACAATGCTTAATAGACATTGTATAGAGGTATTGTCAAGCCCTTTACAAATTAATTAATTATACACACTTGTTTCTAAATATGATCAACTGGAGACAAAATGATGAAAGACTGACTGAAGCTTATATGTCTTAGTCAATCTAAGGAGATGCCTAAATGAATCTAAAATTGGTGATTAAAGCATTAGCAGAGACTTTTGAATGCAGCAGACTGAGGACGATTTGCTCGGATAACATTGAAGATGAGCCTTTACTTCTTTCAAAAGAGACAAGCCCTGAGGAGAAAGAGAAGAAATACCAACAGATGGATGTGGAAAGTAAAGAGTCAGCATTCCAGAGGCATGGAGCTCATCATCGCTTCATTTCTCCCCTGACATCTGATGTGTGTGTGAATAAAATCCATTTAATCCTCACTCTTCTTGAACAACCATTCTGAGGATCTGCCCTCTCACCTTTATCTGTGCTGTCAACAGAGCAAAATGACAGATCCTTGCAGTATGCTATTTCTCAACATTCAGTGCTGCAAATCAAACGTTTTTGTTGACTCTGGATGAGAAAGATTCTTGTAACTCTTAATTGTTCTGTTTCTCCTCTTCCTCCTCCCACACACTCCCACAAAATTTTATGAAATGTGCTGCTGTGTCATATCCAGGCTTGTTAAACACAGAGACATTATCAAAGCCATTTGCCTGCAACACATTACAACTTTCCCACATTGAGCACCATCATGTGTAACGCCCAGCTTTGCAAGCTTTGCACACCAGAATTAAATAATTTTAAATTCAGGCAGAGGGCTGTGGTTGTACCTTTTTGCCTCGGTGGATGAGAAAATAATTCACCGCTTTATGTTGTTTCTTTTTCTACATCTTGTCCGATCTGCTAAATCTGCATTTAATTGTGGGATTGGGCTTAGATAACAGTAGTGGTGTCCACATCAGGTTTAGCTTAAATTGCTGGCTTAGAAGAAGCCCTTTGAAAATCCAATGCGGACGTTTTTCCTTGTGCCATCTTGACATTGCCTTGGCTTAATTTCCTTGTTACAAAGAGGTATAAACGGGAACATGAAATTTGGCTAAAGCTTGCCTTCCCAGCGTGCCCTGCAGGCTTGCCACATCACACTCAACTTGAGCTGATTTAAAAGATCTTCTGGAATCCATCATCCAGTTTGTAACCCTTTCTGCCTCTGTCCTCCACTCATCTTTAAAAGCTGTTGTACTTTGCAGAATCTGAGTAGAATGAGAAAAGAAGGAAGTCCCAGAAGACACAGCAGCCCTTGAGTTTTGCTGACTTTACAACAGATTTTTCACTCTGTTTAACATATTTTGAGTAACAAGTAACAGCAGGTTACACTCATAAATAAATGATTCCATAGCAGCTTTAAAAAGAGAGTATATGTTATATTCAGTATGGGAAAATGATACATGCAGATAATGTTCCATCTGTGTTTTCTGTATTTTTCCTTTGAACCTCTTACTGCCACATCTGCAATCTGCACATCAAAAGAAAAAAAAATCTAAATGTTCAGTGTCATCAAAAGTTGTTAGTTCCTCAAGTTCTGCAGGCAAATAAAAGTTATGTCCAACACTGGAGCATAAATATTGTTTGATTCTACGTGTAAAAACTACTCCAGAAGCAGAATAATTCAGCCTGTGGAAATGCTAGGGCATGTAACTTAAATGGTGGATGGCCAAACGTGAAATATTTTGGCCACAACAGTGCGTAAAACTGGAAAGCAGTTCATGTATTTTCCAAATGGCCGCAGTTGGTATCAGCGGGATGTCTGTCTGCTCCATGAACTTGCTGACCTCCGTCTAAAACCAGCCAATTTACCAATATTACACAGTTACCGCTGTGATTTGTGCAATCTGACTGGGACTTCTGAGCATTGTAACAGACTGCATGTTTTACAATGTGAGTTGTAGATCATGTTGATGTGATATAATTTATATTTACTGTCTGTTTCCATACATTTTCGAGCAAACACTCAATTTCACATGGGTGACATAAACATTACACTGTATTTCAATGTTTTGGCCAAACAGTTTCTCTTGTCCTTACTGACTGACACAGTTTCTTACCTGAGGATCATCAATTGTTAGCCCATCTTCGTAGTCATAGATATCCTGGTTCTCCAAATTTAAATTGTCTAGATCCACATCATAGTTGGCACTGTCATATGTGTCCAAGTCCACTTGGCGGGAAAATCTGGGGCTGGCCACCACAGCTTTGAGGACGATGAGTCCCAACACGAGCCGCACGAGCATCCTCATATTCCACCTTGACATGGACAGATAGATGTAAATTCAAAGGGGGAAAATCCATTCAAAGATTTACAACTGTAGATGCAGTAGAGGACATTGCATGGAAATTAAACTCTCACAAGGTGAGTTTGCCCTCGTTCAATCTATTATTTATTAATTAATACACATTTGCTTCTAGAAATGCAAACCTGGCAAACTTTAAGGAACGCAGATATGCTGTATATTAAGCTATGTATTCAAATAAAGTTCCACGTAGGTGCACTTCAACAAGGCATGTCTTCATGATATCAGCTGCATAATCTACAGTACTACAGACCAGGGCCTGACATTGGGTCACACCACTAAGGTCAGTGAATTCATTACTGAGGTGCAGACAGCTCGAGGGATTGAAATATGAGGGCCCCTTGCCTCGTTGTAGCCAGAAGATCACTGTTCCAGGGAGCAGCCATCTTGGCTCAAATCAGTGCTCACCTGTGGTGTGTCAAAGGTCAAAAGTCAGAGTTGATCTGATAAGGAATCTTGGTAATATTTTCTTCAGTCTGCAGGGCCAAAGACCTCTAAGAAATCTTTTAAATGTATTTGAAGGAGAAGGGTTTTGGTTTGCTTCTTTTCCAAAAAAACACTATTAAGGCTGCAAATTTATTCCTGTGTTTTTGGCCATGGCTTCAATTATTTTTTCTCAATCACACCAAAAAGGCTTTGGCAGAAAATTCTTGGCAAAAAACTTGAAATGAGGGCGCAGACAAGAGGGTCCCTTTTTCTACTTGAATCTAAAATTAGCATGTATGATTTTCAGTGTATCCACTATGTACTGCCCTGACCCAGATAGCTGATCTTGTTCATTTCCTTTGCAGCACAGATCTGCTAAGCTTAGTGAGGTTAATTAAGTTCATACATGTGAATCCCCAGTGGGAAGAGTTAGTCAGATTAGCATATGTTAATTTCATCTTAATTAGCTGGCACAATTGACACTCAGCTTAGAAATCAATCATCAGTCAGTTGAGAATTTCATAGCACACTAATAACAAGTGTAACCACATATCAGCTGGCCTGAGATTGAAGATGTCAAGTCCAAGAAAAGGCAGAAGTGTTGAAAGAGAGTCCTCTAGGCCGGGGCAGAGAAATGGAGAGCAAGGGAAGGGAAGAAGAGAAGAAAAGAGTGAGATAGAGAGAGACGTGGACAAGATGTTGGCCCTCAGGGTTAGATGGAGAGAGTGAGGAAAAGACTGAGAGGGGGAGAGCAACAGAGAGAGAGAGAGAGAGAGAGAGAAAGAGAGAGACAGGTTTCTAAGCTAACTCGACCCCTCACCCTTTACAGAGGGTCTTTATGAGGCCCGGTCGCTGCCTGTCTCAGCACTCAAACTCCAAATTCCTCCGAGGTTTGTGGACAGGATGGCAGTGAGTTACGGCTGCAAGGAAAAGCTTCATTCAGCAGTGAGCTTGCTCAAACACACACACACACACACACACACACACACACACACACACACACACACACACACACACACACACACACAGATATTCACGCACACACGTTGAAAAAGACACATCCTCTCACAGATGCACACTCTGTCTCAACACACCTATCTTTCAGAGAGAGAAAATTGAGAAACCTCTGCTGCTATTTTTGGGATGAGGACAGATATAAAACAAAAAAAAACCTGTTCACAGGTTATTTAAGTCATGAATCTAATCTTTGTTGATATCAGAGGGATAGACTAATTATGCAAATCAATCCAGTCATTGTCACTTGGAAATGTCCAACATGAACTGAGTGCACCCTATTGAGAAAAGGTAACTGGTTTGCATCCCCAGTGAAATAGACTTTCTGTCATGAGGCTATGAAATCCAGCATGGTTACACTGAAAGAGGGACTATACTAAAGACAGAGGTGTGCTTTTATACAGGCCATCACAGTGTACAGTGTGTGGAAACTGTGTATGTGTGTATGAGTGTAGCCTCTAGACTACCTCCTTGTTATGCTTGGCTCTGCGTTGGGCATTCCTGATATCCAGTGATTCTACCTTTCTTCCTCAAAAGCCATAAACAAACTTGACAGACGTCCCTTTAATATGGCTTGCAGAACAAATTGGTAACTTGCATATTTGTATGACAAAAAAACACAAAAAAAAACTTCAATCAAGCAGGTGGCAAAAGTAATACATGCACATAATTCTGTTCAGAGAGAAAATGTTAAGGAATTATATCAACTGAAATAAGATTCCTATCCCAGTTTCTGAAAATTGAGAGATATAACTTTTGCAATATTGGTCAAAAAGGTCAAAGCCTCTAGACTCTAACTGTCTAGAGTCAAAATTTGTCTTGCTTGATTAGATATTGCATCAGAAGAAAACAATGCTGCAGTTGTCAAAACTGCAAAATAAGTCAGTATCAGCAAGGTTGTCACTACTCCAAAAAACACCTGTCGAACACGCATTACCTGAATCTCATCTACTGAAGCTTAAAAAACTGCCAGCCAACATATCACAACCACTAAGACTGCCAAAGGACAACAAAGACATCTACATTTCAGTCACCTGCAAAGCTCCCAAAGCAAATCCCTGAGTGAAAATAAAGCAGCTGCCCCACCAACCAGTTAACTCCTATGCAAACCCTGAGTAGCAGTGTTTTTGGAGGGGCAAGTGGAGCCACTCTGCCTGCCTATGCCCTGCACCAGAGAGCATTGAGCCAGCATGATAGATAGCACCAAGAACGCTTACCTCTGTCTCCTGCTTTCCCGAATGGTCCCTTCAGCCGTGATGGAGATGCTGAGGGCTCCGGGACTTGGCCAATGGTGAGAGGTCGCGCAGGGTGCCTTGACGAGGGAGGGTGGGTGTGTTAAGTGTGTGAAAGGTGTGTGTGTGAATGTGACAAGTGTGCAGGTGTGTGTGTATGTGTAGGTCTGTGCGCTCTGGCAGACCTGAGTGCCCTGCCGCTTATGTGTGAAGGTAGGCACTGAGACTGATTGGACCAGAGCAGATTGCTTTTGGTCACTCGGAGTGCACCCACCCCACACCGTACACACACATGCACAACTCCCTCAAACACTACACACACACATAGAGACAGCAGACACACAGAGAAAGAGAGAGCAAAGGCCCCCCAATGGCAAAATACCTTTTTATCCCTTACAAGAGTATCCTTTATTTTTCTAAGAGTGTGGCTCAATCAGACTGAAATATTTGTCCGCCTTTTCCTGAGGTGAAACTCTGGCATGTGTTGCTTTCATGTATGGGGGGGATCCACAGGGCCCTTGTACACAATGGGACCTCTGTGAGGAGCCCCTGTTAGCATGGTGCTGAGAGGAAGTCCCCGCTTGGGGGAAGGCCTCTGCCCTCCCTTTTGGTTGAAGCTGCTTTCTCTTTGCACCTTGCTAAACGTTTCGAGTTCAGTTGTGGGATACCATAACAGTCTCACTTGACTGAGAATGAGTATGTGTGTGTGGGGGGTTTATCAGTCTCTTACTGATGTTCTGCACCGATGTGGGTGAACATTCAAAGAGATGCTACATGCACTCATAAACTGTCTTCAGTGTCCATTGTTTAAACCAAAAACAGGATACACACAGGATGCCACTGGGTAGCTTCACTCTGTCCGTTTTATTTGGCCATGATTTTGTCTCAACTTGCCCACGTCTCTCTCACTCCCATGGTAACTCTAGACCTTTTGATGAGTGAGGGGAAAAGGACGTAGTGGGAATGCCAGACATCCTTCTGCACCTGCCATATAAGATGGGATTTATATTCAGGGCTTTTCTTCTGCCAAACATTTTCAAAAGGCAAAGAACTCTGACATTTTTCCCAAAATATCTTGACACAATGATTGATGTGCAAAGTATATGACTTTTTGAATTTTAAAGAACCTGAGAAGTCCTGACTGGGTCCACTCTGTAGAAGCATTCATATAGTAAGACAGTGAGATAAAATTTTCATGCCAGCAGAAACACATTATGTTTGAGTGTTAATTCTGGAGCTAAGGCTGGGCATATATCAAATAAATTATATCAATTTGAATTTTGGTTTTGTGTGATGTAATGGAAAATGTCTGTGAATATTGAGTTATTAATGCTATAATTGTTTAATGCTCAGTGTGTAACATTTAGGAGGATCTATTGGCATAAATTGAATATAATATTCATAGACATTTTTTCATTAGTTTATAATTACCTGAAAATATTAATCGTTGTGTTTTTGTTACCTTAGAATGAGCCGTTTTTATCTACAGAGGGCGCCGGTCCTCTTCTATACCATGTCCACCATGTTGAACCGACATATTTCTACAGTAGTCCAGAATGGACAAACCAAACATGGGCCTCATCTAGATAGGGCCTTTTGCATTTTTATTTTTTCTCAGCCACCATAGTTTCCCCTACACGCTTGGAAGGCTGAGCTGTACTTAAATGGTTTCAATCTGCTGCTGCAATCTGCCACTAAACCCTGCACTGCTCATTTTAACTGTCTTGCAGAAGAAGCCCTATACATTTTGATGCATTAAACATGTTCAGAACTGATCATCCGACCATTATACACCGATCAGTATGCCAAAATACACAGATCAGCATAACATTATGACCACCAGCAAGCCCAGGTGGTCATAATGTTATGGCTGATCTGTGTATTTTGGCCATTTAACCCAGTTCTTTCTGCACACTCAAATACTTGGGGAGAAGAGGAAATGACTGAGTAAGAAGTACTGATCCATCCATG
The DNA here is from genome assembly GCF_905237075.1 of Dicentrarchus labrax. Taxonomy (NCBI): domain Eukaryota; kingdom Metazoa; phylum Chordata; class Actinopteri; family Moronidae; genus Dicentrarchus; species Dicentrarchus labrax. The sequence continues at coordinate 15,421,760 of NW_026136724.1, read as the reverse complement.
TTTCATACTTCACGAGGGTGTGAACAAGTCATTTAAGAGACTAAATATTTGTGACATAGCTGCACAGTTCATCTAATGAGACTCTGGAGTTTGGTTGGCTACTAAAATATATTTTGTGGATGATGATCTAGTGTATGTTCACTTCAGCAACTTCATTATACATCAATAGTCTGTGTGCAGGCAGCCGACGTGTCAAAGTCTTTTGCCAAATGAAAATTGCAGGCTACCACAAATATTATCATTATTATTTGTGGCAAATATTTACATTTAGATAACATTCATGCAAAGTTATAAAAAAAAAGACAAAATTACAGCAAAACAAATGTTCATTTTGAGAAGTTTTATTCAAATTGAAGACAATTCAAATGAAATCCCTTGCTCAGTTCATTCAGAAAAATAATGACCAGAATCAAAAAGTGTGTTGGCATTTTTTAAAAACAGTTATCACATTTCTTTTGTATACAAAACATTAAGGAATATTGGCCATAAATGTTCACAGGACTGTCAGATTTATACTAATTTTCTCCAGTATTAAATAAAAATAAATTACCTACAGTAAATATGCATATTTGTAGAATAGAGTAATTTAAAAAAGGAAATATAACCAAACCTAGGACACAAGACCATTAATTTGGCTTCAAGTCTACAAGTATAAAGCAAAGGTTTTCCTGAAACAATAGAAAAAAATTAAAAGTGATATTTTCCTATGCACTGATAAGCTTTGCCTCCTGCTCGAAGAAGCATAATGACAATAGTCCTCAAAGATCTTCACTTGTCATTAATACATATTATCCTCCTCTTGGCCTAAATCACTAAATTATAATCAGATTTTCATTCTGAATTGTACATGCAGATGTTAACACCAACATAAGGCACAACTAGTGGTCAAGAGATTGCAGCCTCAATAAAGCTTCTAACCCAGTTCCTTGTCAATTTTGTACTTTCTTTTAAAATTTGATTAGAATTACACTGAAAATCTATGTTATTTGGAACTGGAGTTAACTGTTCCCTAAGTTACAGCAATAAAACAAGTTGATGCCAACTAGTGTCAAATATTTGAGTTTCAAAAACATGCAAATCTCATGTCACCATGTTTTGTTGCATAGATTCCTATCACATCTAATTTAAAGTGTCCACATTACCAAGTCATCCATTGTATGAAATTAAAATTAGCCTTTGCTGATGATTTTGTTTTTAGATGACAATAGACCTCAGGAGACGGAAGCACAGAATGACATCTCTGGGAATTGGTGGCTTAATGTCATTGCCATCCAGTCTGAGGTAGCGCAGACGAGGAACACTTTCATTGATGGAGTCATCCACAGTTTCGACAGCGACAGGACAGACATTGGAGCCACTTACACCTATAAATACACAAAGGGATTTAATGTTATAAGATTTCTAATATCACTACAGAATCCTTCTCTGATAAACAATTCTATTCAATAGATGCATAAAAGAAACACTCATGAATCTACAGCTCAAATGAGTCATTGCAATCAGAAAAAAGCAGTAGGTGCTTTGGGAATATGACTTACTTTTGATATTGTTGTGGTCAAGGTGAAGGTGCTCAAGGCCTGAGGAGATGAGGGGAACTTCAGTCAGCTGGTTGTGGGACAGCTGCAAGTCCAAAATGCTGGAGACATTAAACACATTTTTGGGAACTCCATTGCTGCCAAGCTTGTTGTGGTTGAGCCTCAGAAAAGCCACTTTTGGCAGACCTTTGAAGTAGCCGGCTGGGATCTTTTCAATGTTGTTACCATCAAGGAAAAGCTGGGTGGTGGTGGTTGGTAAGCCAAGAGGCATGCTACTCAGTTGGTTCTTGGCGAGATTGATCTGTATGAGGTTGTTTAGGCCCTTCAGGCTCACCTCAGTCACAGCATCATCCATCAGCTTGTTCCCCTGGAGGTCCAAGAGGTTAAGCTTATCCAGACCATTGAAGACACCAGCAGGGATCTTGGAGATGCGATTGCGAGAGAGACTTAGATGCTCCAGGCTGGCTGGCAGGGGAGATGGCACAGAAGACAAGAGGTTGTCATCCATGTAGAGGTGCGCAAGGTGAGACATCGCATTTAGGACCCCTTCTTCCAGTCCCTCACTAGTGATTTTGTTACGGTTTAGGTTCAGCCAGCGCAGCGATGTGGCATTGTGCAGGGCATCTGCTGACAGCACTTCAATGAGATTGTTCTGCAGGTAGAGATACCATGTGTGTGGAGGGATTTTGGGGATGCTCTTCAAGCCTTTATTGTCACAGTAGACAGCGCGAGGGAAGTTGGGGGGGCAGTGACACTCTTTAGGGCAGGCTTGGATCTGGGCCATATATTCCTCATAAGGCATGTCCTGGCTGAGAACTGGTCCAACCAGGCACAAGATGCAGAGAAGGCTATGAAGAAGTGCCATTTTGCTGCCAAACCTATGATCGAAAGGAAGAAAAAATAATATTATAAACAGCTGTGTAATGGATGGATGGATATATAGGGCAATGAGGCATCTGAATGCTCTAGACATCCGAGATAAAGAGGATCAGGTAAGATGTTATAATTTGCAAAGGATTGGGGACGTCCAGGAATTAAGACCACACTGTAGCTGATACAGTTCTTTGCATTTGAGAACCTGTCTCTGTTTCATAACTACTGAATCAGTCTTGCCTCTAGCCTCTAACATTCGGTCACTTAAAATACCATAAATCACCAACAAGTAAATCAGCTGACTAAGGGTTCACAAATACACAGAACCAAACTCTGGTCCAAATTAGCCACCACCAGGGTATGTAGCCTACGCTACCACTAATGTCATTATCATTCAATTCCAATGGCAGTTGCCAATGGAGCAAGGTAAGCTGCTGTTTCCAGAACTTTGCCTGACAATGACATGTAAAGCTTTAAAGACAGGATGCAAAGCCAGGTCAATTTTAATTTCATTAGAACAACCCTACAGCTCAAACCTGAAGACTTTTGAAGACCTTGTATGTCAGTTGTAAAATGCACACTGCTCATCAGGCTTTAATTGCAACATGTATGGCTAAGCCCACCAGACATCTCTAAGTCAAATTGCTTTGGTTTAGTTGATACAATGATGCATGCAAATAAACACATATGCAAGCATTGCATACATTCACCTGAGGAGAACTGAATTCTTCCCTGTGTTAGAGATAGCAGTTCAGGGAAAGGACAGAGGGCCCGACTAACCCCTGACAATAGTAAAGAAGAAAAAGCTGGGATACAATATATTCTATGTAACAGAGAAGCGCAAAGACACATCTCTTCTTTTTTGAGCAAACAAAATCTAAAGTCAGGTCTACCATCTTCTATCCATCTCTTATGGTGCTACTTGATTCCTCTCAGCCGCCATCTGGTGCTTGTTTAAATTCTTGATGCACGTTTGTCTGGAACTCATTTCGGGTAGGCCATGCTTTTCCATGGATGGCCACTCTTCAAAGACAAAGCCGGCACACCTGTTTTGAGAGACGTGCCCCTGCTTTCTTCCTATACAAGGGTCAAAGCTTTTTGACCGAGCTTTGCGGTGCGACGTGTGGCGTGAATGATAAAAGCATGGTCCATGCTTCCATAAAAATAAAACCCAGTTGCTAAAGTTGCACATCTACTTCTACCAACCCTGTTACCCAGATGTATCCTTGCCTTCTAGAAACTCAACTTACCTTAAAGTCTGTAAGTTTCCTCTTGCCTTTGTCCTTCTTCAGCAAGTTATTGTAGTGTAAGCGTAGTCCCAAATGATGAGGCTGTACCGCTTACTTGCCTGTATTTGTACCACTAGACGTTTCATTCACTGCGTGCCAGGCTGTCACTCATGATGACACCAAAGCTTCTCGTGGCCAATCAGATTCTCCCAGGATCAAAGGTTATAATCCCATGGTGGTGTATAGTGTACTAAGACTTTTCTGTACTTGACATGACCCACTTAGAAACAGGCTAATGCAAGCCTACCTGTTCTTTGTTTGCTGTCTTCTACATCTAAAACCTTCCTCCCTTGGTTGGCATGTTTGATCTCTATTAACTCCACTCACAAATCCTTTGGAGTCCTTTGGCGACCTTTGTGCTAATTTTGGGCTGCTGGTGTCCATGGTGCAATCAAGACGAATGAATCTGCTTTATTCGAATTATAGTTTTACAGTGTTTGGAGACAACAGAGAATGTCAGATAAACTAATATACAGGTCAGTGTAATTGTTTAGTACAAATGATTGTCTCCAAATGCACAACTCACCTATGTTTTAAGTGGATCCAGCAAAAGGCCATCAAGTCTGTCTACCAAAACTGTAAACACATGATCATCCAAATTACTATTTTTGCCATGGTCAGATTTGGTCTAAATGTATATGAGGACCACCATGCCTTGTTTCAAACAGATAGACAGATAATAAATAATAATATAATAATAATAATGGCCACAGTTTAACCTATTTCGAATAGTTCTACAACTTGAAGCAGGTTGAAGGCAGCTCTGTGAACTCTGAATGGCTTGAGTTTACTCCAAAACACTTTTGGGATCATTAATATTGAGTTGAAAAATTTACGGAAACTGCAAGATGCTCTTAGTCAGCACAGAGCAAACAGGGTGTTCTCAAGGTAAAATTTTGTTTAGTACGTCATGTTACTTTGTTACAAGCAAATGCACACTGTACGGGCTCTACTGCTAAAGCACCAGCACTCTACTTAGAACAAAACATTGTCGGCAGACATGAGATGTAACAGTGTTATTGGGAGGGAGGTCAGGCTTAATTTTTACGCTGGCCAGGCAAATTGTTTTTGTAGAAGCTAGCTAGTGTCAGCTGACCTTTCAACATGCCAGCATGAGATTGCGCTAATTTCCAGTGATGACGGCAAAGGCTTGAATGCAACAGGATAATCCCAGCTGAGTTGTGTGAGGATAGGGGCAACACTTATCCGTGATCAGCCATGCAATCCCATTAGAGCTCCTCCTGTGTTTGCCAGGGTACGTTTGTGAACAGTGATCAGTCCTCTACACACATGTTTGTAATCTTGTATGATCAATTACACATCCAGGCGTTAGTCCTGAGGACATTTATGGGGACTGTACGTCAAAGACAAATTACTAACTAGATGAATGGACACATGTTTGCATCACTGTACTGTACTCATCCTAACAAGCTTGGCTTGTTGACTTGTTAGCCTTAAGTGACTTCTTTACTTTGCATACTGTTCTCTTACCTTGATCTTTTAATGGCCGTATTTCTAGATATTTACAGATATGCCTAATCCATGTTCTTGAAGTAAAAGTTACATACAGTGACTTTTTTAGGTCTTAGTAAATTAGAAAAGACAAACATTCTGTCTCTGAGCATGATACAGTTTTCTGTCGGACTGCAGAGGCAAGAAACCTTACAGTTATTTGGCATGCAACTCAGTCTGTTAAGCAAAGAGACAGTCAGCTCGTAACCTCTACATTAAGAATGTGCTTCCGCTCAGCCTTTCTACTACTATGGCCAACCAGCAGCCTTGTAAAAAGTTTTGGGGTGAAATCAAGAATCAATCAAATTGTCCATCTGATTTTGTCCAACAATTAGACCAAAGGTAGACACGTCTATCTTTTTACAGGCTCCTAAAAACATTTATTCTGGGTGTCAGAAACATGAGTCAGAAATGTAAGTTTAAAAATACAGTTAACGATGTGTAAAGAACTGAACCATGGCTACTCTTCTTTGTATTTTTAATTTAATTAAACTGGAACTGGCTCTGATTTACGTAAAAATAGTTGTTGACTTATATAACCGATAGGGTACCTTTCCATTCTCATTACAACACAATAGTCATTTATAATGTGTGACAAGATTTACAATTATCCCAGCTGTTGAAAATGGTGAGTCAGGGCTTCACAGATCTCTGAAAAATGGAACATATATTACTGAAAACAAATGTTGTCTACAATCTGCCTGACAGACTAAGGAGAAACACATGCAGAGGAATATGATAATGCTAATTTCCTGCCAGGGGCTTTGTGTCTGAGCCAGCTATGTTAATTACACAACGGGTTGTATATGCACTGCATGGGTTTTGAGGGATCAGTTCCAGTTGATGGCTTTGCTGAAATCCACTTCATGACTTTGAAACATTTGGAAGAGTTTGCATGACTTACTGCATTCAGAGCTGAAAATCTAACTGTGTTTATGGATAATTATTATGTGGAGAAAAAATAGGTTTGGCACTAAAAGTTACTTTCCAAAGATGTGTGTCATTTGCAAACTTAAAACAGCCACAGTTGTTTTTTACTTAGTTCATTCATTGCCAAGTGTTAGCTTGATTGTAAAACAGTAAATTGGTTGAGTACAAAGGTGTCTATCAACCTGTCTTGATCCTGATATTAAGCACCCTAATTCATAAAATAAAAATACAGACAAAACTGCATACGACAACTGAGAAATTTACAGAAAACATTTCAAAGCCCTCTTTCATTTGCAATGTTACTTTACCACTTCTACCTGTACATTCTGAAACAGAGGCTGGCAAGGTGCACCACATCAAAGGTAAAAATACATGCACCCTGCCTTGTCAAAGCCTTTCACTCCTCCTCTCTCAAACAGATTTATTACTAAAGAAAGACAAATTATCTTTACCTGCTTCTCCAACTGGTGTGAGTGGTCTGCATGCAGCCAGGTGAGGTTGGTTCCTCCAATGATTAGCTCTGATGATTGTCCGTGGTGTCAGTTGCTTTGATGTGGTCAGTGCTGCAAGCCAGCCCCGTTAGACTTGTATTGTTGTTGGTTTGATTCCCCCAAGGCTGAACCTTGAACATGCACCGGCTGAACCAAGTGGATGGAGCATGTGTGGTTGGTGGGAGGACGATTGTGTGTGAGTTGGGATGTCCTTTCAGAGTTTGTGTTGCCTACTTTCCTGCCAGCCAAGCAGTTTTTTTCCGCCTTTTTCGTTTTGTCAGTTTAGTTTTTTTTTTGTAGTAGCTTAAGTCATCAGTTTTGAGGGTTAAACTGTTGTCACTCCACCCAACTTAACCATTTGGTCTGCAATGGAGGATTTGCTCTTTACCCATTAGCCTGGGGGATGGGTGCACAACCAGTTTATGGCTCATTTCAGCTCATAGGCCTTGGGGTGTGTTTACTAGGCTGTCAGGTGAGGTCAGAGAGGAGTTTAGAGGGGTCTGCACTCAGACATTCACACCCAACTTTTACAGGAAAATTCCTTTTCTTTTTACAACCCACATCCTCTTTTTGTAGTCTTTCCCATCATGCCTATCAGTGATAATATATTACTGACTGACGTCACAGTAGATAATCTTAACACAGGGTCATTGCCAGAAGCAGCCTCACAATACAACACTGTCTATTGAGTGCAGGAGCTCCAGACCACAATTAAAGTTAACCACCTTTTTGAAAGTTAAAACATGTTTATAGTGACTCACCCGTGATTCCAGTAAACCTGGCAAAAGATTGAAATGTCTCAACAACTATTGGATGCATTGCTATGAAGTTTGACGTCACGTTTCCCTCTGAATAAATTATACAAACACGCTAAACTAAAATGTGAACATGATAAACATTACACATGCTAAACATCAGCATGTTTGCATTGTGAACATATTAGCATGCTGCAGTAATCAGAGAGTTGTGGTGGAGAGTTGAGGTTAGAGAAGCTTGGTGGTTGGGGGTTGAATCCCCCAGACTGGCAGGATAAATCTGGGTGGAAAGGTAGCACTTGCTTCTGGATAAAAAGAGCACTGCTCTCAGTGAAACTCCTCTGAATAAATAAAAATGAAAAAAACAAAAGTTAACATTTAGCTCAAAGCCCTGCTCTGCCAAATACAGTTTCACAGTGCTGCTAGCATGGCTGTAGACTCTTAGTCATGTTGTCTTGGATGTGTAATAAAGAGCAAATATATCAACTGATAGACATTTTGTTTTCTGCGAATTTCAGATATTCAGTTCCCTACTGCTTCTGTTGCTGTTGACCAAGAACTTTGAGTAGGTTCATGCTAGCCCCCTCCCTGCAAAGATCATATCAAGGATGACAAGGATCCCTTACTGGCTTCCCATTGAATGCATTACGGAGAATATATGAATACATTATTGTAGGACACAAATGTACTTCTACTACATCCAAAGAATGACTTTGGACAATGGATTGGGTTAACACTTTAGTCTTTTACTTTTTATTTCTGCCACCACTCCACATCGTCTTGCCCTGTTTCTAATCTCAGTTTCGTGTGTGCCTGAATTAAGGGCACAGATGGGACATCTGGAGCCCATGTCTACACTTTTGGGGACAAGGATGAGAAAAATAGAAATGTACAAGACACTGGTAGAGAGTTTGAAATAAAAGTTGAGTGAACATCTCAAGAAAAGAGACCAGATAAGGGTGGATTGACACAGAATATAAATAAAAACAGATAAAGAGACAGAACAGCTGGAGATGGTCTGCACTAAAGGATGATCTTTGGAGTTGGGCTGCTGGGCTGCAACAGCTGATTAAACTTTCACTCACCGTCTCAAGCAGGAGGACATGAGGCTTAAGGCTTTATAAAGGACTTTATTGTCTAGACACAGGCAGCAGGAGCTCCACTCAGGATTTAAATAAGGGCGACTCAGGAGGAAGAGGAGGAAATTGTCCTAGATTGGAAATCGGTACAAATGGCCATATAAAAACATGTGAAACGTGAAAAAAGCTGTTAAAGCAAACATGTAACATGTTGTAATGGTAATGGAAGTGCTAGCTAATACCTCCCGACTTATACTGGAGGCATAGGGAACTGTTGGGTATTTAAATTACATCCCAGCAACAACTAATAGACAGCCTACTACAGACTTTAATTCACATACTGTAAGTGGGTCAAATTTGAAGAATAACTGAACTTTACAGCTGGATATGATTAAACACCTAGCAGGAATCAAATGAGACATCTGGAATCATTTACATAATAACTATGAATGCCACATGTCTAATCAACTAACCTACTGTCTTTAAATTGTGTCGGCTCTAATAAGGACCTCTTGGCTAACACTCATGAAATAAACTAGTAGTTCCAGCACATGTGGTGCACATAAGCCAGGATTAGCGGTTAGTTTTTACAGTTAATGCACAGCTCTGCAAATGCACTATTGATACTCTAAAAAGAACTGACAAGTGAAGTACACAGCCAAAGACAGGGACTATGAAATGTTGCTCCTGATTTGTTGTCCACTGTGTCAGTGCATATATCACAAGGAACATTTTAGAGGATGTAACAAGAGGTTGTAGTGTAAAGTAGTTTCAAGGGAGCATATTATTTTCTGTCATTTCCAGCAGTGATGACAGTTATCTCTCTATTGTCTTTGACTATATACAGCAGAGGAAAGGGATGAGAGCAACATACCTGAGAGACCAGACACTGCATCATTTCAAATCTTATGATTACAAAAAGAGTACTATAAACTTGTGTATTTTGAGAATTTTCTACTGTGGCTTTCCTACTTTATGGACACTGGACACTCTTTGGAACACATGAACTGATAATGAGTAGCAGATTTTTAAGGCTTTTTCTGATGACATAGGCACAATTAGGTTCAGTTTAGTGGCCATACTCAACAATAGCTTGTTTTGTGCTACAGTTAAATTTCGACAACACAAATTCTCCAAATTCACTATGTGTGACTGCATTGTGGATTTGTTATAACTTTTCATGAATATTCAAAATACAGATTGTACAGTCACGATTGAGTGAACTACCACATATGTGACAGCAGTACAATATATTTTACCAATTAAAAAATTATGTAAACCAAATAATATTGACAATCTTATAAAACACTGATCCCATTTAGCGATTTCTTAAACCTTCATACTGGTAGAATGGATTATTGAGAGATGGGGCAGAAACCAAAAGGAATGTGCTGATTTTATTGTTTTATTTCCCTCTGGCGCACCATGAAACACACATTTCTCAGGTTCCTCCAATCACAAGACCTGCTCACCCTCATGAAGGAGCCAAAACCTGAACAGAAATCTCTGCAATTCTTATTCCTCTCAAAAAATTCTTTTCAGGTGACCTGTTAAGATGCAAAACAGTAGATCAAAATGCAAAAACCTTCAATGAACCTGCATGAATCCTTCTCAAAATGGTTCAGTACTGGCTGTAAAATAACACTCGAGAAAACTTTTAGAAAAATTACAACAATTTTATCATTTTTAACCACAATGGTGGTAATGCGCACACGGAGGATCCCCTGACAATCCAAATATGCAGACTGAAATGTATCTTATTTAAAACAGTACTGTCCTCTCTTAAGGAAACTTTAACTGTTTGTACTGAAGCTCCACAGGGAAGCTTTACTGAAAAAAATACTTCGGGGTGTGTGTGGTTTCTGTCCAAGACAGTTGGAAGGGTAGATTTACACAGAAAATATCTTAAAGCTGCGGCAAAACCCTGCAACCCCTGCATCCCTCCAGGACCAGCATTTTTTTGCTTCACTCCGCAGCTACATTGAAACATAGGACAGAACAAAGATGATGAGTTCTCTATGTCACTGCTGTAAATTAATGACTTGAGAGACACAAAGTAAAATCTGAGGAATACAAGATAAAGATAAAGACCACAATGTATTGCTCCTTGAAAACAGTTGGACCATGAATGTAAACAGTATACCTCAAACAAAACAACAGGCACTGGAGAATAAATAAATGGCTTTTCCATTCATCCTAAAATCTCAGTTTTATCCTTTTGTAGATCGCAGTAAACATTATGACTTCATGCCAAAGAAATAGGCCAGTAAGGAAGATTCCAAAAGACCCACCACACTCCACAGAGTTGTAGCAATCTACAACTAATCACGCCCTGTTGTAAGGCCTAGGTGAAATCTGATACAACACATCCTAACTGCATGATATACTGTATTATCTCTGTGGATTGACTGACTGTCAGCTGTATGGTCTTTTGTTTGTTGGTTCCTCTCACTTGGCTTCAGCTTTTTCCTAAAATCAGACTTTAAGAAAGATGTTTTTAATGTTTATTACTTGTCTTTTGAACCATTATAGAGCAGTAAGATTCTCAGGGTTGGTTGCATTAAATTCACTGTTGCAGTCAGCAGAGAATCCAGAGTTAGTAACTTCATTTACAGCATGCCTTAAGAGCTTTAAGTAACTTTAAAGAAAGACATACTTAAAACATATAAATACTTTATACTGTGTAACTATTACACCAGCCGAACAAAAGCTGCCTTTATTAGGGGCTAATTACAGATTTATAAAGACTTAATGTAAGATTTGATGATTAATAAACCATTATTCGCAAATTATAAACCCTTTATAAAGGATGGCTTGTTGTGAGTGGCACAGAAACTAAAATTTCTATGCTGAGTCAAATAAGATGGCTTTATAAATTTGTTTCCATACATGCTAGAAATTAATTACAGCAGGCTTAAAAACCGATATCATACAAATCAGTTGGAAATAAAGTTTATTCAACTGTGTTTGTTTTACTCACAGTAAATCCAAGTTCAAAACCAGTTACTGAATCAAAGGCCACAAAAGAAATCACGATGAAATGGAAAATTACCTAAACAAAATGTGACATTCTAATAACATAACTGCAATCAACTTGACACTGCTGCCAAGTTGACTTTGTATTGGTAAGAAGATCATCAAGAACATAGTGAACAACAACGTAACAATGAAAGCACCTTAACTGCAAAAGCTGTAGTTTATTATCAAAGAATGGTACCATTGGTTGCATGCAAGTAATGCAAATATTGTATACAAATCAGCAATACGCATGAAAGTGGACATCTAGGAAGTAGGTAAAGTAAAGAAACAATTTGACTCGTGATTTCAAGAAAACATCATACTATCATCTCAAGGTTTATAATACCAATGTCTTTTAATCATGTGTCATTTATTCCACTTTTTAACACCAAGTACTTCACAAACGTCCTACTTAAATTGGGCTCAAAGTAATTGCTTCAAGGAATTGGGAAGTTATGTCCAAATGGAAATGGAAATATCTTAGTTGGGTATATATATGTTTTTATCTTATAGTTCAAAAAAGCCAGTCAATGGGACTTCATGCTATTTGATTAGAAGGCGGACAATGGCAGACATGAGTAAATAACACTGGTATTCTCTTTAAAACCACTTTGATTCATTCGAGATGCTGAAAACGTGGCTGCTATGTAACTGCTATTTTACATTTTCTCATCATTTCTCACACTAGGCATTATACACTGAAATCTGAGTACACAGTCCTTATATGCTGGTCCTTTGCACAGCAATGGATTCATTATTCCACCCACATTATATTATACATGCTAAACATATGAACATACAAGACAGACGACAAAATGACACTACGATTGAATTGAGACACTGTTGTTTACTCCATTGTGTCTGTATTCAATAAAATCAAGCAAGTTTGGAATGTTTTAAGTGTGTGTTTTACAATTAATTACTTTTTTATTCATAGACTTTTTGGCCCTTTACTTTTATATATATATATTTTTTACTTTTTTCTTTTATTTTTTTTTCATGTTTATTTCAGCAATGAGAATATTCATTTATATCTATACCTAAATATTTTAAACACTTGTTTGGTTGATGAATTGAACAAGCTTATTGCATGTTTTGTGAGATATGTTTAAAAATGATTTTCAAAATTGCTAGTTTTTATTGATTGATAGTTTGTTTTTCTATCTGTTGCATTTCAAATTTGCCCAGCTCTTGATTTACTCAAGATATGTATTTAATTGATGAAGATTCCATGGCAGTACCCAAAATTAGCATACTACTTATGTGCAAAGACATGTGAGTACTATGAAAGGAGGGATACTATGCCATTTAAATCCAGAAGGCTTTGGGCTGAGCTGTGCCATGGTAGTACATAAGGGCGTCATAGAGAGGTCATAGATCTGAGGGAGGTCCTTATTCAAACATGATATCTGAAGCTTGGCGCAGGCAGTTGGAGGAGTCAGGGGGCAGGCTGCTGTGAGTGATGTTGTTGGCGTCCAGGCGCAGATGCTTCAGACGGGAATAGTTGAGGGGTCCAATGAACTTGCAGAAACTTGTCAGGTCAAACTCTACAAAGAATCAAAAATGGAGAGAAAGTTACGGAAGTTGGTGGAAAAAAATTAAAATACTAAGTTATTATATACCTTTGAACCCTCTTATATAGGGGGGCCAAAGGTACCCTGTTTGTTTTTGTGTGCATGTGCACTGTGGCTTTACAGTGTGGCTATTCTGTGGATTGACATATTCATGGATGTAAACAATGCACAGTCTGAAATAAGTAGGCTTCGCAAACGTTTTATGGAAAGGAAAGAAATACAACTTTTGTTACACACAGGGGATTTTTAGTATTTAAATGTAAACATAATTTTAAGTCCACTGGGCCTTTTTAAGAAAATAGTCAAATAGGACATTTAGAATTAAACAATGCTTTTAAGATTGTATCATAAAATACCAATAAGTAAAGAATGACAAATGACACTCACTGTTGATCTCGTTGGCCTGGAGGTAGAGCTGCTCCAGCTGCTCGTTGATCTCAGGGATGGACTGCAGTTTGTTGAAAGACAGGTCCAGCTCCACCAGCGATGTCGTATTGAACACTCCAGCAGGGAGCCCGGAGTCCACCAGCTTGTTGTGGGAGATCCTCAGGTACTGCAGTGCTGGAAGCTTGTTCAGATATCCTGCCCCGACACTATCAATGTCATTGTAGTCGGCATAGAGGATTTCCAGTGAACTGGGGACTCCAGCTGGCAGCTTCTTGAGCTTGTTGTGGCTCACATCAAGGGACAGAAGCTTCTTTGGCCCTTTGAATGCCCCTGAGACGGCATCGGAGGTTAGCTGATTGTGCTGAAGGTTGATGGAGGTCAAATTCTCCTTGTCATTCAAGAGTCCAGAGGGGAACTTGGACAATTTGTTGTGCATCATCTTCAGCTCATCAAGGGACTTTGAGGGAGGGATGACTGGCTCTGTCAGGTCGTTGTAGCTAAAGAATAGCTTCTCCAGGGCTGTGAGTTTGTCGATTGTGCCTTTTGCTACCTTTGCATTGGTAATCTGGTTGTTGTCAAGTACCAGCCAGCGAAGTACATCAGTAACATTATCAAACACACCTGCCTTGATCTCTTCTATCTGGTTGTTCTGGAGGTACAGGTACTTGATCCCTGTAGGCACTATGGGAACAAACTTGAGCTTGCGGCTGTCACAATACATGGCAGTGGGGAAGTTGATTGGGCAGTCGCATTCTTGATTACAATTGGGCCCTGAGGGTCCTAGCATGGAAGCAGGCTGGTAGTCGTAGTCATAATACTGGCACAAGGCCACGCTGACCAATATGGCCAACAGGGGTACACGGAGAGGAAACATGGCTTCTGTGGATTCAACAGACAGAAGGGAAGGGTAGGGAAGAGATAAAATAGAAAGGTTAGAGGGTTAAGAGCAACAAAATGGCACAAATAACCATTAACAGAAATGAGACATTAATGGATTTGTTTTGTTCAAACCCGTGTCATAGTTAGAATTCTCGTAGAAAGAATTGGGATTTTGACAATTTTAACTCATGTTCAGATCAGTCACGTATCTGGGATTTATTGATAAAATAAAGTATATAAAACAAAACTAGGACTTTTAAACTATTATGCTAAACATATGTCAATCTTGCACCAACCACTTACATACACCATATCACCACACCCACTCCACAGAGTATTATATAATCGGTCAAGAGTTCATGTAAACCAACGGGAAACCAGTGAGTCCTAGATTCCTTGAGTCAATTATCTTTGTTGAGCCACATCATTACAGCTGCAGCTTGAACCAAACTGCATTACTCCCAGCACCACTTCATCTATCAACTAGGAAACATTTCTCTATAAAGCAGCAATGGGGGCAATAATAGAACACAGATGTTCTAAGAGTTCACAATGTATGTGTATACACGAATGTCACAACAATCTTTAAAGTATGTTTTGCATGTGAAAGACTAAAAAAAGTGATTTCCTTCATATATCGTTGTAAGCAAACACATACAACAAGGAACTAAAAGCACTCATATACCAAGTTTAGGATCATGCCTGTGCAAAATCAGCCCTGCAGACAATGCAAAACCAGAATGATTCATTCCAGATCCATGAAGAATGCAGACAGAAACTGCATCCAAGTGCAACAGATTGTTTTCCAAAGTCTAAAGTCACCGAAATCTTTGAAACAGTCCTAAAACGGCACTGTAGATCTATATAAACATGTAAGATCTAGGCTGGTTTTCTTAAAACAATGTGCAAATCATCAAAATCTACCACTTATTTTTTGTTCCATGCACTGGTATTCTCTCTGTTGCAGCACTAGCCACTGCCCATAAGCCTAGCAGTGACAGCTGATAATCCCTCCGGAAAACAGAAATAAAGAGGAATAATCAAACAGGAAATCACAAATCCATGCTTCCATATGCAAGCTTACCTGTGGTTCTCTCTCTTCGTGTGAGTGGGGTGGAGGGCCAGTAGGTAAGAACAGTGTGGTGTTCAAAAACTTGAAGTCTCTGGAGAAAAACACAGAGGGAAAGAAGGAAAGAGGGGGAGGAGAGAGAAAGAAGGGTAGATGGAGAGACAGAGAGGGAAAAAAGGAGGGGGGAGGAGGGGAGGCTTCTTCAGAGAACTGGAGTCAGGTTGTCATATAAATTGAAGGTGTCATCAGTATGAATGTCTCGGAGAGCATCATCAAAAAACTGCTGTTAACTAACCAAGAGCAGGTGCAATAAGGAACAGGAATATTACACCACAAAAAAGATAATTACAATTACAATTCTGTAAATATAACCTCCACCTTTTCTACTGTTTGTCACATTTATAAACCAACCACTTCTAGTGCATTCTAGTGATTGTCCTCCAAACAACTACCTCAAAGTGTGTGCAAGCAAAAACTAAAGTTGAAGTTTGGTAGGCTGTTTGTGGAAAAACCAAAAAGAGTAGGAGAAGTCATGGGTGGAAAAATGTGAAAATGATCTCTGGCAGCCATTTAACCCAGACGCCTGTTATGAAGAAGAAGAAATTCAGCTGTACCTCTCGAGCTGTGAGTAAGGCTTTGGAAAATCTGACAAAAAGATTTTGAGACGGCCGGGGGAGACTTGCATAACACTTGACGCAAACATTTCTTCTCCTCTGTTTTTGACCAGACATGGCACTGTAACTGTTGGTTGAAGCAGATCCAATTGATCCCATATGTTTTTGCTATGAATTATTGTACCTTGCATTCTTGTACTTGTATTTTTCTTCTCCACAAGCCCTGCAGCCCCCCACCCCACCGTCTTATATACTTCTTATACAAATAGACAGACAAATTAACAAAATGGACCAGGGTGGTATTCCACTTTTTGGATATGTGCAGTTGAGGAAGGGGGCTGGGGGACATAAATGGCCAAATGTTTCTCCCATTTGTTGGTGGACATCAATCACACCATCATGCCATGCCAGGAATTGACACCTGGATTTAATTGGTCGCAGTGCTATGTGTTACTCTACTTGCATACCATTCTTAGAGACCATCTTGGATGCATTTCTCGTGTGTGGAAAACTTTCATAATTCATTCTAACTCAAGATGTTTGATTTCCCAAGATATGTAGGAAAAGATGTGAGTCATTTAACTGCCTTTTAAGAATTATTATGTCCTTGCTTGCATCTGCAGTCATGTTTTAATTAACTTGCTCACCAATTTTAAGAACATTCTAAGAACATCATTTTGAGGAGTGTTTTTGATTTAAAAGGGGAAAAAAAAGAGTTTTCAGTTTGGGTTTTAATTGTGTAGCTTTGGCCATTTGGCTTTTATACCATATTACTCACTAGATGTCTTACTGTTTTATGTATCACTTTAACTTTTGCTATTGTATAGGTTTGAAATCTTAGTAAACCTAGTGCAATGAGTGCAAATTACAGTACACAGATAGACAAAATGAAAGAGCAATGAGTCATGAAGGGAAGGCTATGGCTTGTTAAAAGGAAGCTGTTGTAGACTCCC
This sequence comes from Dicentrarchus labrax, assembly GCF_905237075.1. Taxonomy (NCBI): domain Eukaryota; kingdom Metazoa; phylum Chordata; class Actinopteri; family Moronidae; genus Dicentrarchus; species Dicentrarchus labrax. Next base: position 15,404,802 of record NW_026136724.1, on the reverse strand, counting down.
CATGTACCTCCAAAATCTGCTGAGTAAAATGTTAGAAATTATAGGACTGATCGCACCAACTCTGAGGTTGAAAAAGAATGAAACGTTCCTTTAATGAAGACAGCGTATTTTTCAAACATGGGAAAAGTGGTTAGCAACCAGTATGAAGACCAAAACAAACGGTTTGTCATTTAAATACACGAGTACACAAAGCATCTCAAAACCTCCATAATGAAAAAGCAACTAGTAATTTCAAACAGTCATCTGAGCAAACATATAGCATCCAAGACTGTCATTATGAGATGGGGAAAAGTGTCCCACAACTCTTTATTCTTTCTGCAGCATTCGTTGTATTTCTGAGTAATAGATAGGAGATAACTCCCTTTTTGTGCTGACATTCAGTGAGTCACAGAAGATGCCTGAAAGGCCGTATGAGCAACTCATTAGTGTTGCTGGGTCAATAGTTTAGAGCCTCCTAGTTTTTGGTTCTCAGTCTATTGTCTACATGTGTTAAGTGACCTACCACATGTAGACAACAGACTAAGAACCAAAAACTTTTTAAAAATCTCTACAAATCTTGAAACCCCTTAAAATCATATTGTATCATGAACATGATCATATTCTTTAAATGTTTCCCTTTGAATATAACAAACCAAAGTGCACTGATATTGGGCTTATTTTAACCTGCATGTTTTATAGTCCTTAAAGTTTCTTTAAATGGTGATCCTTAAGCACCATGGCCCTGCTGATTATTGGTTCTAGTTAGGCACAATATGTGAGAACAATTTAGGAGTAAATTCTGAACCCTGAGTTAAAACCTGTTTAGATCTGATAGTCAGTGTATTGAAGACTTGTCAAACATTAGAAAGCAAACTCTTCTGATGCTGTTATATTTTTAGAAAAGAGAAGTATATTTTGGAAAAACATGTATAAATCATTCATTTTTAATGATATGACTTAATTTCACTGAGAATCAACACCCCTTTGTACACCTCTGCAGCTTTCAGCTCAATTCGTTTAGATTGCTGGTCTCTGGTAACTAAAAGAGTGCTGAGTACTAAAACCATAAGAAGGCAGCCTGGACCCAAAACTAATGGTGTGTTCAAACAGTGGAGTTCATGTCTTCTATTATTTTCAGCTTACAGTGGATTTAGTCTAGCTCTAGAGATACTCTATATATACACATATATATATCTTGACACAAACATCTGATGATGGAAGTCATTTAACATCTCCTGATTGCTGCCTGAACTCTCCATAAAATATCTGACTGGTGCACAACAGACTGTTGGATTCTGGCTGCAAAGGATCCATTTTTGTTGAATTCATGTCCTTCAAATTCAAAAGAAGGCTCTACTTTCAAATATCCAGCCCTTGATATACACCTTTACTGTCATATGCTACAGTGCAAAAATAGTAGAAGGCCAAATTGTGGCTGGTCTTTTATTATAGTTAATGAGCCACACCTGGTGTCGTATAGGCCCACACAGCACAGGTGGCTCGTTAAGGATCTCTTACAGACAACTCTGTGGCCCAATGCATCGCAGACAATTATAGCCAATTCCACACCGGGGAGAGAGTAGAGAGATCTATGACATTTAGTCTTAACACATGTGAGGTACCTGCTCTCGTGCATGCTATTCCCCCTAGACAATTGTTCTGATGGCCTACTATTCCAAAACCCCAATGGTCCCATTGGACTGAAAGCACATTTGTCCGACAGCCTGTTATTCTGAAAACAAACACCCATTGCTCCGAAGGCCTGTTGCTCCAAAAAACACACACACTCTTGTATCACCAACGTACGTACATAACTTACCTGACCTAACTAACATACTAATTTTAACCCAAATAATGATATTTTCCTAAACCTAACCAACCTGCAACCGTTTTACAACTTTAACAATGTATTTATTATTATTGTGTACTTAATATATTTATTTATATATTAAATACACAATGTCCAAATACACTAAGATATTAAATGCACAATGCACACACTCTTGGGAGAGTCTGTATTTTTGAAAGGGGCCTTTGGTGCAGTGGGCTTATGTTTTTGGGATAATGGGCTGTCGGACAAATGGTCTTTTAGTCCAAGGGGAAATTTTTTGGACTATTGGGGTTTCAGAATAATAGGCAATTCCTGCTATCGCCCGCCAGTTGAGTTAATACCGCAGTGGCTCTATATAATTTAAGACAACTAATTGCAAAAATGTGCACACAAAGTGTTTAAACCTGCAGTAATAGATTATTTAGCCACCTTGGAACAGCGCAACAAGATGTAGACGTCCAGACGGACATATTTTCACCTTATAAAGTTGTTGTGCTGAACAGAATACCGTCATTTTGTGTTGCATTTCTGGCCACCTGGCAAATATTAACTCTCCTATTAAGGTCTTTAGCTGCTAAATGATTCACAGTGCTCACCAGCCATTTGCTAACTTTGTCTGTTTGCTGTTATGCACAAGACTGAACCAAGACAATAAAGTTGTGGGTCATAAAACCAAAACAATGATGTTAAAATGCTAAGGGAGCTGCAGACTCGGATGATAATTCTCTGTCGGTTCATCACTGTGAGCAACACATTTAACATTACACATTTATCCATTGTTATTAAGCTATTGATTAGCAGAGTCACTAATTTAAGTGCACAAATGATAAAATATAACCCTTGATACTTTCTGTCCCTGTACATTTTAAAGGGCAAAGAATTGATACACCTCTCAGTTACTGAATAAACAGCTTTCCATTGGTCCAGACACGGTTCACATTTGTGCCATTCATCAGGAAACTGCCCGAAATATTTGTTTCTTTGAGGTTGGTGTGTTTTTACCTCTGTTACTGGCAGTGTTTTTGTGCAAACCCAGACTTAAGCTGTTCCAGACTGTTTGTCGAGGAGGCTGGAACAGACATTTTGTCATTGTGCTTAGTCACTTTGGTTCTTCCACTTGAATATGTTGATGTCTGCCTTATGCTCTCATGTCCTTTCCATTAGGCCAGATGGAAGACATTGGCTTGCAACACGGTTTTCCTAATACTTTGTTTGTACTCAACTGTAACTTGTTTAATTTCCCTGTAGTAAAGCCAAGTAATGAATTATATTAGATCATCAATTCATGGATAGTACACGTGTATTGTCATCAGATTTCTTGAAAGACGTTTCCTTTCATACAGTACGTGTACAATGGACAGAGAACATACAGTTTGGAACATCAAAATCACTGACACTTCCCATACATATTATATATGGCCAATACACTGATAGGTTTGACTCACCATTTTTTGTTTATAATTTATTTTTCAAAAGTCAAAGTAATATTCAACAAAATTTGTTTCCAGTCCCTCCTTTTTTCTTTCTTTTGACCTCAATGTGTTTATCGATTGCAAGTAGTTGTGTAAAGGGAGGCCTGCACATGTGACATGATTTAAAGCTACATTAAGAGATACATTTCACAGTGAATCTGAATTACTGTGAATGCTGAACGGGTAGTGCTGCTAAGATTAAAAATCAAATTCTCAGTCTGCAGCTCTGTGCTGTGCTTTCAGTCTTGGTTTGCTGGTCTAAACATAGAAAACAATACAGAACATCGAGTGCCCTGGTGGCCTGGAATTTTAGATGCTGACCATGCAATTGCATAATATCAGTTTATACAACTCATGCACAGGTTCCCCACGGTCATGAGCTAGTATAAGACACTGCTTTTCTTGGGGAGTGTCTTGTTTTTAGGTTTAGTGATCTGTAGAGACGCCAAGACCAACTTCTGACCTTTATTTCAGTCTAAATTAAACAGAGCAGGAAATTAAAGTCACTGGTGGTGCTTGGCCAGTAAGACCATTTCTTTCAAAGTAGAGTTTGAGGGTAGTAATATTATGTTTTTTTATTTCATTTTAGTTGTGTCCTAGAATTTCCAGTAATTCAAAGGGTGCTGTTGCATATTTCCTAATCTGAGAATTGTTTTGAATGTTTAAAATTGATTCATCCTAAATATAGGAAATGGGACAAGACTGGCTGGAAGCTGTTTATAGTTATAGTCATTTCTAATGCTATTTTTAAGGATACAATGATCTTAATGTGGAGGCTGAGAAACCCACATTCTACTACATTTTGCTAAGTCAGCTTGCCTTCTCCCATTAAATGTGTTCTCACTGTCATTTAACACTGTTTTTCCTCATAATTTATTTTTCATTTTGTTGAGTTCCTTGTAATCTAATGACGTACTCAAATGAAAAAGTCAGAGGTTATAAACCCACTCATGTTTCAGGTCTGATTAGCACCACAACAAAGCAATTTTGTTACAGTATATGCTCCAGTACATCTTTGATTGACTTATTTACCATCTTAAGTTAACACATGTCTGTGCAAGGTCTACAACATGTGCAAAAATTTAATAACAAGAAAACAATCAAGAAATTCTACCATAAAGACACAGAAATACATTTTCAAACAATTGTAATCACAGGCTAAAGTCAGATATACTGTAAATATAACTCAGATAGCTGGTTTATAACCAGTAGCTAAACCCCTTTCCTTGAACTGCAGTTGGCAACCAAGCTTTGGATTTCTCTACATGCTGCAGTTGTGTGTATTTAAAGGAGTTTGGAAGGTGGTATCTTTTTTATGCCTTTCCAAAACCCAAAATCAGAATACAAGAGTAAAAGTGTAAGGGATGGATTAATGACTGGATGGATTAAACAGTGTCTGCTCTAATGTAACATGTTAACATGTTCAGCTAACTAGCTTGCTGCTGTTTTTTTTTTTTTTACAGGTTATGTAAAAAAATTAAAGAAAAAAAAAAAAGCTTCAGTCACAGCTAGCCCATCCATTGTGTAGTCCTAGTATTTCCCCAAGTTAAGTATAGGCTAATGTTAGCAGCTCTGTCCTTCTCTTTAATTCGGGGATGTTTACACTCCAGCAACATCACCAGTGTTTGCCAAATCTAATCTTAAAAACCATTTGTCTTGGAATGAAGAGAGTGAAAATATACAGTTTGAACACATGTAAGTGAAGCCAAAAAGGGTTGTTCGAACTAAACCAGGAACAGCCTGATCTGACCTTTTTACTCATATTCCATCGCCGGGGACGTGCTGCAAAGTGCCTGCAGCCCTACCTACCTTCTTTTGGTACCCATGTTAACCACCTAGGTTGTTCACATAGTGCATGCAATGGCACAGAGCTATTTACATACATACATGGTTATACATCTATTTATCATACATGAAACATAAAAGATACAATTGACGCGTGTGGAAATGCACTGCAAACTGTTTTCCCTTCCATTTTTCTTCCTTGTCAAAACCATACACAGACACATTCACAGATACATGAATAAGAACACAAGAGCCCTCCGCCCCCACAATAAAAAAGTACAACTAAGACACATGCACATGCTCTAACAGAAGTACACACATGGAGATCCAAGCAAGCATATTAGCAAACAGGGATATTCTTGGACTTCTTGGCACTGACACAGAGGCTTCTAATAAAACCTCAGACAGCACCCAGACACCACCTTCTGTTCCTACCATGTGGCCATGTGGTAAGCACTGTGCTTAGAACAGAGACTCATCCCTAGCCAGGCCAAGCTATTCTATCACCTTGTCGCTCATGGGCTCACATGTCCAGCATGAGTGGACTGGCACTAAAATTAGACAAGAAGATCTGCTGAACACAACAGACCTCTATTCGTTTATGTTTATTTGTAAGCTACCTGTATCACACACACCACCTTAGAAGTTGCTGAAGGAATTAAGGGATATAGTGTAAACTACACTCAGCTAAAGTATATAGTTTTTATATAAAATGCCTCATACACTGTAATTACGGGGCTTAACACATTGCTGTGGTGTTGATAGGAGGATCTGATGGAGGAATTTAGCATCAGATGAAGCTAACTATCTGCAAAAAATCTTCTAGCAACACATCTGCTTTTCAGCAGTCTTTGCTTTCGACATGGTGAAGCAGCTCAGGTTACTTTGGTTGCATAAGCGCCACAAGGCAGGCACTTCACCTACACACTCACATACACTCACGCATGCATGTGAAAACGCACTAAGCTATGATTGTATGTGCAAATATGCTCTGAATTAAGTCGATGGAAACATATTTGCACACAACTGATATTCTCCAAACAATTTTCTCTCAAGGTTTTTACACCTTAATTGAAACATTGCAGACAGACATACATCTCAATCCACATGCACCACCACACATAAATACTGGCAACGGGCCTAAAGCAATAAGACTAAGTGCTTATGGTCTAGAAGATAGACGTCTGTTCAGGAGATCAAGTTGCACCATGCTTATGCATGTGTGTGTTTTAAGGGGGAAAGACAAATGATAGAACATGTTGTACTAACATCCACCACATGGGGGCAACAGATTGAAGTACATTCATGTCGCTGTATTGAACTGGCTCTGAGGTGCTGGAATGAGTGCCAGCTCTCAAACACTGATGCTTTTCAGCCTGTCCTTGTCTGAAAAAAAAAAAAAAGAAAACCCAAGACCCAAGTCATATCAGAGGGGGAGGATTTTGAGCTAGTCATAAGTCTTAAATGTTCTTTTTTTTCATAGCTCCTTTTTTGGGTAGGCTGTTTGCATTCTTTGTAATTTAACTCCATAAAGTTAGCATTTTAAGGGAAGGAGTTTCTATGGAGTCCTAAAAATGACAACTTTCACAGTTTCTTTTACCAGTGAAGTTGATAAAACAAATGATAACTCAACATTTCCACACTTCCCATTTTTGTTGTTGCTTATGTGATAATGAGAATCATTTGATTTGTCAAGGTGTATGTTAACATTAGTGATAAATAAAACATAACACACAGAGTGTGTTGATGTCCAAAAAGAGTACAAGATAAACAGTTAGTGGCAATGACACTTTTGGTATTAACTACTTATTCAAAAAGAAAAGACAGTTGCGAGGAAAAAAAAAAAAAAAAAAATATATATATTAACTAAAATAAATATATATATATATAGTTTTTAACCTTAGAAGGAACCATTTTTATTCTACTTGGGTAGTGGGTCTGCTTCTATGGAGGTTACCATGTTGAACTGCCAAGTTTGTACAGTATCCCAGAATGTTCAAACCAAACATTGGCTCTAGGCTTTTGTGTCTTTTGCAAGTTTTGGGGGCCACCGTAGTTTCTCCTATACACTTGGAGCAGGAGGGTGAGGCGAGAAGGTTGTAATCTGCAACCACACTGCTAGATGCCACTAAATCCTAGACACTGGTTCTTTCAAAATAAATTAAACCTGATGTCTTTAATCTTATGAATTATATTATTTTCTTTCATTAGATGAAAGCATGTTATTTAAAGTTGCCACTTCTGACACTCTATACCATACAATATTATAAATAAATTGGTGAACAAATGTACAAAGTGAGCATAAATCTGATTCTTATGAGCACTGATCACTAGACACTGTACAACCTGCTTCCAGAGGCAGGAGTCTTAACTACATGTCTCAAGGGAGTTCCATTTCTTTTTTCTTTAACCTAAATATTCCCATTACAGTCTTTTAAATGACTGAGGGATTATAAATCACTGGTGGCTCAGAGGCCAGAAATGGTCCTTGTGCAAATATTTTTTTTACCTCAGTCCACAAAACCCACCAATACAAGTTAGAGGCTGCAGATGTAGCTAGAAGTGAATAAATCTACACTAAGTTTTCTTTTTAAATTTTCTTTAGACCCCCCACTTAACTGTTGTGACTGACCATGGGACCTGTATGCGATGTGATTGTCTCACCATAACAAAAAGTCTATTATCGAATATGTGGAGTTTGCATGTTCTCCCTGTGTCAGTGTGATTTCCTTAGGGAGCGCCGGTTCCCTCCCACAAACCATAGACACGGTGGACTGGAGACTCTAAATTGAATGCGTTGTCTGTCTATTTGTATATATAGATGCATATGTGTCCTGTAAATGTACAGTACATCTTGTTATGGACTGTACCCTGACTCTTAGCCAATATATGCTGGGAATGGCTCCAGCCCCCAAATCCTTCACAGGATAAGGGAATATGGGAAATAGATGGGAACAAGTACTGTATGTCACCCAGTGGTAATATATTATTATATATTATTATTATTTTTAAACGAAAAATAGTTCTTAAAGCCTCAATGGGACTGAATTGTTAAGATACTTCAGTTTTCATTGCAAAATTCGCATCCATAACAGGACACTGTCATTGATTTAATTAAAGCCAAAAAAGTAGCTAAGACACACCTATTCTGACGTTGCTGCTCTATAAAATTTATATCCTGAGCGAATGAACTTGATGAATGGCTCCCATGTTACAATTTTTTGGTCATGTTGGATAATACTCTGACCCATATTTACGCTTTGACAGGAGTGCAGTCTCGATTGTGTCTTGTAACATCTGTTTGTGACTTATGCCAGATGACCAAAAAAACACCACTTTGTTAAAAGAAACCGGATAAAGTTTGTGATAAATTGAAAATGATTGGAGACTTTTAAAGGTGCCCATGAAGTTGAAACATGCAGCAGTCATTAGCTGAGCAGACACATAATGAATTATCTATTGAAATGTGGCAAGAAATGTATTGTATTGATGTTGTTTGGGTCCTTGCTAAACATTAATATGCATAATATATCCCATGAAAATAGCACATTTTCCAAAAATTTGAATATCTTTGATTGGGTCAACCAAGGTGACCTTATTGGACATTTTAAACCTTTATCAAGGTTTTCTATCATTAATATGTTCCTGAAGAACTTTCACCTAATGTGTGTGCGTATTGATGAAAGTGTCTCACCTGTTTTTCAGTAAACTTTACCTGTGCCTCCTCTTGACCTTGTTCGCCAAGGAAGCCGCTGCCCAATTTGTATTTAGTTGTATTTAGTTATTGCAGCACTATCCAGTGACTGGGAGTACAAAACTCCATGACATTATTGATGATAATGCAAGTTTTGGTTATTACACCCATCAAAAACAGCTACTTTTTCCATTAGTATTTTTATTTTGTTCAGGACACCTTAGCTGGAGCCCCTGCTCCGGGAAAAAAAGAGGAACACCTTTTTAGCTGATATATTAAGTCTGAGCTATGGTAAGTGCTTGTGCCTTTAAGCAATGAGAGGTTTTTATACAGCATTTATATACAGCGTCTATACATACAACATTCACACCAACATGGTTGCAGTGGGCATGCCAGTCCACATGCACCCTCCAATTTATCTCGACTCTTAAAAAAGGAAATAAGAAAACATGGAGAGAAATACATACACGCATTAACAAGAGATTCCAGAAAGCATCAGGTTCAAGTTGAAAGGAAAAAATAAAAAATAAGAGCATGCATATAAATCTTTGGGAATGGCTTCTGTTTAAAACATATATGGTTTATTCTACATTTTTTTTAGAAGCTATTTTCACCTTATTTATTTGTGGAACAACATACACAAGGAGAGGAACAACTGATGAAATGTGATGAAGAAAAAGTGTAACAACACCCAGAACTAAATCAACACTTGAAGTAAGCACAAGAAATCACAATGTAATAGAAGTCACGGTTGCTTTTATCTCTACTTGAATTGAGTACAATACAAATAGAAACTCAGAGTTCTTTCAAGGAGTGCAGCGTGGCAATGTTACACTCTGAATGCTATTCCTAGTACACAGGTAATATCTAGTACATTCTAGTATACCAGTTGTTAAAGGTATTGTAAAACACAAGTTAACCCCTTGCTGCCTGCTCTACAGGCCAGCTCTCTTATAATTCATACAATGGCTAAAGTTCGAGGAAGTTTACCAAACTGGGATTTATAACATTTTCCACTGAGTGAGATTTCAAATCTTTTTGGTTAGAGATCATCTCTGAATTTCAATTTGTCCACCGAATGAATTGCTCATATTATGCACAATAATATGTTACAGCATGTATGTGAAAACATATTTGAAATGTTAATGTTGGCTTAACTGCTTCTATGAATGTGCTGTGTGTGAGAGCATCCCCATAGTATGCTGGTGTTTGCTGTAAGCTGTGTGTACTACTGTCGCACCAACCTTGAAGCTAAATAATGAATATGATATGTTGTATTTGAGGTCCATGTCCACTAAAGTTTTGAAATGAGTGCGTGGATTAATGACATCATTGTCTGTGGGGAGGCAGTGTTGGTAGGGGTCAGTGTTGTGGGGCTGTGGTCAAACACACACGCTTACAAAACTTTCACACACTCATTTACAAACACACACTTCCTCGAAGAGGTGCACGGGACGCTCTACTTCTTCCTGTAGTTGCCGAGCTGGATGGCGGAGCGGTCGAAGACACAGCGGAAGGTGATTGGCTGAACTTCCCAGTAAGGCACAGGGTTGCTGAACAGACTGATGCCAGAGTACATGGCCTTCTTGCTGTTGAGGCCAGGAGGACAGAAGTCCCCTGTTCCCACAGCAGAAATCTTGTTGGCATGGAGGTAGACCACCTAGAGAAGGGATTTAAATAATGACAACCTTCGGTCACTGAGTGGGATGTGCATGGCAACAATTTAGTTTTTCCAAAATAAACCAGATAAAGATGATAATAGTAAGTCACCAAATGAATAATAACAGCTCAAGAAAGCCAAATAGTTTTTTTCTCTTCCTCTGTTTAAATAAAAACTGTGGGAAGAAGACTTCCTACATGATCATGCTCCAAAATAACAGAGTTGATGCGGCTGGATGCTTGAGAACAAGCACAGCTTTAGATGCATATAAAAAACAGAAGCACATGAAAACCGTATATGAACATAAGAGTGGCTAAACACAATCATGCAGCTAAGCTCTGTGTTTTGATCACAGTAGCCTTCGTTATGCAGAACTGAGGGGGATGGGAAGGATCCTAGAAATAAGAACAAAAGAAGGGGAAGTGCCACAAAGTCACTAGGAAAGACAACACAACGTTAATTACAGATTCTGAAGACGCTTAATCCAAAAACATAAAACTATACAAAGTCATAATGAATTACAACTGCCATCATATACAATGGAACAATGTGAAGGACAAAAGACAAAGAACAAAAAGAGCTAAAAATATATATATATAAAAAAGAATGATCACAAAAATGTTAAAAACTAAGCACCTCATTAACTCCCCATTGGTATGTAGTTCCTAAAATAAAAACCTAACTGAGCACCTGCTGTCAGTAGAACCACGTTTCAGTCTCTTATAGGACCTTCTACTACTACAACTGTTATTAAATGTCATCTCCTAAGTTCACCTGCTGTTTTGTATTTTGTATTCTTTTGTTAATATACAAAAACATCCCAAAAAGTAATGGTTGTTATGTTCACATATTCCCATATTCATATTTGAACCCAATGTCTATAGGTATATCCTGTTACTACTGCTGCAGTGTGCCAATTTGCACTGGAAGAAGCCTCAGTTTAGCACAAACTGTGCAGAACAGCTCTCCAAACTCTGGTTAATTTCTTCCCATAGTTTGGTGTGTTATGGCTGCTAAGGAAAATACCATTAAAACACAAAACAACAGCTAAAAGATGGTTGACAGGTGTAAAGTGCTGCGGTTCATTAGGAATGAGGGAATCACCTCAAAAAGGTTTTATGGGGGTGGGATTGATACAGCAGTTACTCAGCCTTGAGAAGCCTAATGAAATTATAAAATAAACTAAAGTTAAAGGGCCAAGAATGAGGTCTGTTTACACTCCCCCCTGCTGCTTAAATCTGTAACATTATAGTATGACAGGCTACCAACACTTTACTCAATAAACAAACTAAATGAAACCATATGACGTTTGTTATGGAAGCCTTAGCTGACTTGTAATTGGGCAGTGTGAACCTAAACAGACTAAATGCAAAAATGCTACAAAATAAACTTTTCCAGTATGGTTTAGATCAGAGAAAATGAGCTGTGTGTGTGATCACACTGTAAGAAAATGAGAAACATAACTATGATGATCAAGCAGAGGTAATTTGCTGGAACTAAATGGTTGCAAAAACAATCTTACTGTGATCATGTTGTGTATTCAAACCTGGATTAATAGCACTGCGATGTACATATACTGTATAATGTTAATCAAACCAGTATGTACCTGGATGTACTTGTGGTCGGACAGGCCAGGAGGAACACTTGTCAGAGCGTTGTTGTCAAGGTGCAGCTCTCGCAGGTGGGGGACATTACCCAGTGTGCCATTTTCCACAGAGCTGATCTCATTGTAGCTCAGACCCAGCCTGCAGGAAAAATCAGCAAGTAGATGAGATGTGTGTTCAAATGTGTAGAAGAAAAAGGAATATGAGATCACAAAATGTACGAGTGGAGAAACCAAGATAGTGACATCAACGTTTGCCTCAGGCTGCCAAAATTATCATTAGCTAATAATGTAGTAGAAAAAAAAATGAGCTGAGGAAATGATGATACAGAAAATAATCTACACCTTTCATTGGGGCCATTTCTTTTCCAGTCTATTTCTTAATTATGAGTGAATGGAAAGTAAAAATCACCCCTTGCTCAGATTCTCTCCAACATACTCTACTCATGCTGCATCAAAGCCTTCTTTGTTACAGTTTGGTATGCACACTTGGCACAATCTGAGCAGTGATCTTATAAACACAGTGTTATCAAATTTTATGAGCAAACCAGTTATTTTGATTATCCAAAAACTACTGTTTAGGTCTTAGGTTTTGTTATACAGTAAATAACACCAGAACTAGTGTTCCAAGTAAAGATACAAGTGGAACCAGAGAATGAAAACACGAGACAGCACAAAAAATGGGAGATTTGATAAAAGATGAAATGTTAGCAAACATTGCCAAACTTAAGATAGATAGCGATGAACTGACATTATTCAGTCAATTTGATGTCTTGGCTATTTTTGCTACGTGTTAGGACAATAGAGATACATATTTAAATGGTTATAACAAAAGTAAAACAAGAGGTAAACACACTGTACTTAAGATAATCTTAAGAAAATTAAGTAAAATTCTACGCACAATTACATTGTAATTGGCATTTGTGGCCCCAGTGGCTGCTGTTCAGTCATAATTATAGTCTTGCTTTAAATCTTAAAAAGAAATGGTTTAACAAGAATCATAATTCATATTACTTGGCCAGGTTCTTCAGGCCCTGGAGGTTGGCAGCTGTCATCTTGGTGATCTTGTTTCCATCCAGGTGGAGCTCAGAGAGAGAGCTGGGCAGACCTGACAACCCACAAGATGAGGATTACCACAATGAACAAAGTGATGACTTAAGTGACATCTGCCTTAGAATCTTAGTTTTGAATTTATATGCAGTACAGTGTGTGTGTTTTTTCACACTGAGCCCATTGTTTTACTGCAGACTTAAATCCAAGCATTACAGAAGAGGAATGTTTTTGGCTGATGCTGACTGGATAAATCTAGGATTAAATCAAATTCCCATTATTTAGGAATGATTTGTGGAAATAAATATAAGAGCTTTACCTTTGGGGATTTCGGTAATGTTAGTGTCTGCAATGCGAATGTAAGAGACCCTTTTCAGGTCAGCAAAAGCACCGGCATCGATTCCTGCACTCTTCAAAGGGTTGGACCCAAGCTCTGAAAAAAAAGAAAAGAAAAAACTATTAAGAGCACAGAGAGAAAGAAGAGAAAGAAAGGGACAGAAAAGAGCAGTAATGGCACGTCTATGAAGTTAATTCCTCTCCTCGTGTGTTACGGGAACATAGAGCTGAGTCATGAGTAAACAAAGTATTTGGCAAGAGAATAGCTTGTGTTTGCAACACAGCCTTTATCCACGCCAGATTCCCTGATTTGTCACGGATCATAATTCTCGTATCACTGCATTTTAAGTGACTGAATCGTCACTTTGAGCTTTAGTTGAGCAATGACAGAATGACACTTTTTAATTTGTGGAACAGGAAGTTTTACAAGTCAGAGATGATTTGTCAAAGTGACAAGTGGAGCAAAAGGAGGAGAAGGAGGATAAAGGACAAATAATCTATGATGCTTTTGTGATAAAAAAAAAACATAGGCTGTGTAATCATGCATTAACAGGCTACCACAGTCTGTGGCTGTCTCATCACTTCCAGACTGGGATGTGCAAATCTTGTGTGTCTCAACAGTAACATGAAGCAAACTTTCCTTCTACTCTTTACAAACTAAAATCAATAAAATGTAACATTCCCACGCAAGTACCTACTTGAGAAATAAATAAAATGTTAACATCCTCTTCAGTGAAAAGCCGCAGCTTGTTACAACTGTACACCAGACATCCAAGGCAGTGAATCCATTGTATACCTTGGAACTCAACTGCTCCATGTACAGCATATACAGTAGTTACATATTTCAATAAACTCTCAACTTTTCAACATTCCCAAATTTTTGCAACTCTTTGATCAACATTGAACAAAGGCTAAAAAGGATCTTTGCCCATTTATGGGAAGAACTATAACAGCTCTCAGATAAGGTATAAATGCAGCAAGTACTGCATGTAGCCTCATCTGTAGTGTCATTCTCCATATGCCATTGCCGACAACAACCTTATGGAGAAACATCTTAAGCTTGTTTGTCGTCTATTTTTCAACAGAAGGTTACATCCTCAGATATGTATCTTCCACTGTCATACCTCCAAATAAATATAATCGATTTTAAACGAATCAGAATAAATTTTCATTTTCATACCCATGACGATGACATGGGACATGCCCTGGAAGGAGGCCTTTTTGATCTTGGTGATCTCGTTCTCGTGGATGCGCAGCTCCTGCAGGCTCTTGGGCATGTTGGCGGGCATGTCCTTGAGCATGTTCTTAGACAAGTAGAGACGCTGCAGCTTGGTCAGAGGGCTGAGGGCCTTAGCGTGAATGACAGTGATTTTGTTGTTCACGAGGATCAGAGCCTATAAGGAAGAATACCAGGGAAATGAGATACTAGTGTTAAATATTAACTTTTATTTTTGCTGCATGATGTAGTGGAGCTTTTACCACTATCCCCACAACACTTTGGGTAGTGAACACACTGCCGTAGCTTTTTTCAGATCCAGTCAGTTCTTGTTTAAATCCACATCAGTGTTTAAAGTCCCATTGTTACGGAATTTGAACTTTATTTGAAACGTTACACCTTGGTGGCTTTCAGTGTTTTCTCTTCCACTCAGAAACGTTCCCTGCTACAAATGCACCATGGGATTGTAAAAGAAATCTGTACTTTCCAGATCAGATTTTACAAAAGCAAGACATTTTGAGCTCAGCAGCTGTTAGATACTCCAACCCAGTGCCTGTGCTGTTGAGACAGAGGGCCAAATTCAAGTCCACTCTGGAGTTATCCCTATGGCATTTTTAAGAAATCTTATTCCTGTTGTTTCACTCTCATGTAAGCAGACACAAGGCAATGTGAGTTATGTGGTCCATTCCCGTAAGAGGCCAGTTACATTATAGTGGAAACAGCTCTGGCCGTCAGACAGAGGTATTTATTGCAAGAGTTTAAGGAGTTTGAAGGCGTGATGGTGTAAGGCCCACGGGTGAATAGTTTCCATGCACCTGGTGACTGGGGGAGTGGTGGTGGTAAAGATAGGAGGAAAAGAGGAGTCAATATTTTCGAATGGGTAAATACTTTAAGGAATTAATCAGGAACGACAATTTAATTAACGAAACATTTAGAAACAAGATGTTTCCTCGGGGGGATCATCAAGGGTTCATGTTGAAGAAGGGTTAGAGTTAGTGCTACACAGACAGGAAGCTCTAAATATTTAATTAAAATGTCCCTCACATGTAGGCCTTTGAGGTTCTTGAAGTCATTCTCCTTGATCTCAGTGATCTTGTTGTTCTGCAGGTCCAGCAGGGTGGTGTCGCTTGGGATGTCCTCAGGAACTGCCTTCAGACCTGATGGGGAATGTTTATGAGACATTGTTTAATTAGACATAAGGTATGACGGTAAGAAGCATATGCAATAGGTCTGTCAGAATGATGGATGACGGAAAACTGCGTTTGAGGTAAGGCGATGACAGCCAAGGTTCTGGTGGTGAGAAGTTAACCACGCTCTGACCTCAACAGGAAATAGATACAAAATGGTTACCTTCTTGTCTCCATGACTATGGTTCAAGATGGTCTACTGTATGTTAAAGGCCCTGGACATGTATTTTCTTAAACATCTACTGCTGAATGAGGTATCACAATTGAGCTTATGGCCCACTGATGACTGAGCACTGACTGCTATCGTTCATCACAAACGCGTCATTTTTGACAGCAGATCAGTTTGAAATATTGCAGGTAGTAATGGAACAAAAAGGAGTAGCCTCGGTGAGGTGTTAGATGAAGAGCTGCAGGTGACAGGCTTCACACCTCCAACTCCTCAGTGACGTAACTGACTCATCTCACACACATGCTCACACATAATGGAAAAAGACCAATTATTGCCTGACTTCTTTTTTGAAATGACAATAGTTTGCTTTGCTGTCGCCAGAATTCTGGGACCTTAAACCGCTGTTGCTGCCAATAATTACAGGTGTCGCCAAGTTAAGCCAAGTTCTTTAGGCAATGAACAAAAAATTCTGGACACAGTTTTGGTGAATTTACTTGTCGTATCTGTGTTTGTGGTAGTGGGTAGAGCTTCGTCGGAAAAAAGTAATGTCACATATTTCTGTACACCAATCAGCAACAACTAAACCAAACTATGATGACAGTTACTTCATATGTTTGTTTATTCTGCTGGCACTGTCCGTCAAATCTGATCCCATCAAACCACACCCACACAGTCAGGTTATCTAAGTTTTAAATTCTTAAAGGGATATAAGATAGGATAAATAAAGTTTTCAGGCGCTTTAATACCTTAAGAACTGATGGATGGACAACACACACAAATAGAGAGAGTCAAACCTGGATGAGCAAGAAAGAGTAACCGAGTTTACAGTATAATAAAGTCTGCTTTGTCAACGTAGCATGCTACATAATGTCTCAATGATAGGGACTTAGAGCAGGATGGGTTTTATAATGACATTCCAATGGGACAAAATAACTATTTGATGTGCTCTGAGGCACACATGGTGGAAATGGACCTTAAAACAAATTTCCTTTGGAGTAAGTAAGCTACTGCATACCTGGACACTGAGCTCAAGCTAAATTGTTTTGCTTGGACTTCATCGTGGCACGTCATGGCTGATGTGACACAGAAAATGGCATCTGTAGTGAAAGACTGTTTGGTTGAGTGGACTGTTTTAAAAAAAAATTGAGCAGAGACAGCTGGGAGTTATATGCACTTCTGCATCCGTGGTAACACAAAAAATACATTTAGAATGAACGGTTTACATTTCAGAGGAAGAGGCGTAGGATAAACTGTTTGACAAAGAAGCTTACACTCTGTATCTCCAGTCTGCATATGAATGTCTGGACCCATTTTGTCCTAAAAGTTTGTGACGACTTCTGTTCAGCTCACCCAAACATTACTTTCAGCTAGGTTTGCTTTTCTGTCAGCTTTTCCAACTCAGCAGTGGATGACCCACAAACCATCACAGCTGTTTGTGGTCACCGCCATCATTACAGCACCACAGTGTATACCTCTATACTTGCACACACATTGTTTTTCATTGTTAGTCTCTAAAAGTCAGACTCTCTTTCCCAGCCGTTGCTGCTTCTGTTCTCTTGTGAGCACCCAAATTTAATGGAAATACAAAACTAAATAGATGGAATACCCTTTCAAAAGACTTTCTAAAGGTCTTGCAGTCTGTTAAGATATCAAGATGTGTCATATATCAATATGTAAGTCTAGTTGTGTCAATTTGTAAAGACTTTTGCAGAGTAATACAACCCAGATTTGTTTAAAAAAAGTCTTGATCACCCTGATTTTATGTCCGTGTGCATCCAATTTGTTGCATTTCCTGCTGCAGAAGTGGAAAGAATGAGTGGAAAACACAAATAAGCTGTTGATAATACAACAAAAATCTTTGAACTGCAATGGAAAATAAACCAGCAGGTAAAAATTCTCCCCTTATACTGATACAACAGAGTCTTGTATAAAATTATCTTTTGATGTGTTGATATGAATAAGTGCTGTAATAAAAATCAGTGTGATGATGACAATAACATGAACTGACGAGTGAATATAAATATATATATGTTTCGGTCAACATCTCACATTTCTGCTGATAGCCACTTGGCAGGAAATGAACAAGAAAAGTGGGAATTTAGGTCTCGCCCACACCATTACGGTTACTATTAATCACTCCATTTTAAAGAAAAGTGATTGGGATATCAAGCATATATTTGCTTTGGACTGGACTAGACTCATGTTCAGCAATTCCAAGCATTAATGGTAGTGTTTATGTAAAGTCATCTCCTTGTCTGGTGCTGTGGCCGAGCGAGTCATGGCTGCCTAATTGCCTCATGGGATTGAGCAAGTTTGGAGTTTTTGGTACAGGCCATTCGGGAAGTGTGGGTAGATATGATGTGCCAGCCAACTACACACCTTACACAATCACTACTTATAAAAGATAAATATTTAATAAGAGAATCTGCTGATTATGCCATTAGATAAATATTAATATGTATAACCAAGAACAAAGGGCTGTTTTGTCAGTCTATATTTGCCAACGCTGTTAGAAAGAGGTTTTGCTTATCCATAATCACAACTCATTTGTACCCTAGGCTAAATCTTCTCTCCTGAATGTTTTTGCTGTCATCCTGCCAGCTGCAAACTCACAGACAAAAATCCCCAAAAGGGTGCTTTAGGATGGTGAGCAGGCAGACTCTTCTGTCTTGTCCAGGCCTGTGTGTGTGTCCAAATATATACATATAGGTTTTAATCCTGTGTGTGTGTGTCTAAATGTGTGAGTGTTTGGGTGCATGCCAGCAGGTCTGGGGAACAGATGGGGGCTCAGGGCCAACATTGCTGATGCAGGAGTTGAGAATCCAGCCATGGAGCTGTGTCTCCGGGGGGAAAGTGCTGCTGCTTACTGGGGCCCCGGTTGGAGGACTGATGTAATGGAACCGGCCTTTTCCTGAACATCACTCTCTCCAACTGTCTGTTGCTCTGACTGTTGAGCCACCTGCCACTCTGTCTGCAAGCTCTGCTTACATTCAACACGTTTTGTAATTTTTGTCCTGAATCTATAAACACTCTTTTACAGTATTTCACCATCTCAACCCTATCCCTCTTAATTGGTTATGTGCTGGTTATGTCTGTCCACTCCTCTTTTTATTTTATCCTTCCAGTTTGTCCATCTGTCTCACTCCCTCCCTCCCCCTCCTCCCTCATCTGTCTCCTTGAAGCTCGTGCCCCTTGCTTTCCAAACTAAAGCCGTGCCAAAAAACGATCAAACCCAACTGCGCAGTGAAGCACTTTTATATATTATACAAGAATAAATGAGGTCAGGAACTTCTCTATGACAAAGCTTGTTAGATGACTCAAGCTCTTGTATACGCTATACATTAGATTAGACAAACAGAGTGGATAAACTGCATGCAACAAAGATGACAACTGAGTAAATTGTTGTGACTGTGCTGAATTAAAAAGCCGACTGAGTAATTGTAGTCTTTCAACCTTGGTGAGTAAGCTTTACATTGAGAAACAAATTTTGTAACATTTGAACTTGTTAAAACTGGGATTTGTTCAGGACTTTCCAATACCCAGGCTAACCTTCAATCTCCCCCACTGTTTAAAAAACAGTTTACCCAGAAGAGCAAATAATGTAATTGTTACAGGAAGTATGGCTCACAGCATCTGTGAGCATTTAGGATATCGACACTGGTGTCATGTTCTCTGGAGGACTTTGCAATAATGCAGAACATAACATACCCCCTGATTGAACCTGTGGGTTTTGGTGGACAGTGGAGACGCTTATAAAGTCTGTGACTTTTTCGGCTCTTAAAAAAACAGTAATGTCACTCAGCAGCAATAAAAGTAGAGTAAAACTACTGCAGACACCCATCTGACTTCAGCATCTGATCCATCGAAATTAGCTCATTTGTTTGGAATCCAGGCCAGAACACCAAATGGAGGAGTGGACGAAGAAAATGGATGTGAACAAGAGACTTGTTACTCCTAGTCTGAACATTAGAATTCAAATCAAGTCACACTGAATCATTTTTAAGGGTTATTAGCTACATGTAGCATCATTACAAATGATAAAAAGAACTGGTTTTGTTGTAGTTGCATATGCAATATGCAACAAAATATTACAGGACAGGATACTGTCACCTGTCCCCTTGAATGCTAAAAACAAGACAACTATGAAATTAAATCTGGTAACACAAAGAATAAATGGGGTTTAAGCTTTTTTTTAGCTTTGTTTTCAGTAATTACACCTTTGCTTCAGAGTCGGTGTAGTTAATGACTCATTAATACTTAATGATTCACATTTAATTATAGGTATCAAAAATAACCATGAACCATCAGTAGGAGGTGTCTTGTCTTACCGAGGTCAGAGCACTGGATCACACGCAGGTGGCACTGGCATCTGAAGGGGCACTTGGGTCCTTCAGGCATGCGAGGGGCGAGTCCAATTGTAGGGTCTTCAGGCAGACCTGATCCCGCCTCATCCATCATGAAGTCTAGGAAGCCGGACTGGCGGAAGGGCAGAGCCCAGCAGGCAGTGACCAGGAGCAGAGAGAGACAGGCTGACTTCATGGTGCTGCTAGCAGGGAGCCTGGAAGATGAGTGGACACAGTTCAAAGGTTTGGGTGGATACAAGTTCAAAATAGTCTGTCTATGATTAGTTTTGAAACTACCATATTCTGTTTAACTTTTTCAGATTCCCTATAATATTCAGAAGGAGAGAAGGCAAAGAGAAGAGAGAAAATAGACTTTCACTGTGGCAGTGAATCAAAAGGAGGGGGAAGGACGCAGTGTGAGAAAAACAGAAGAAGAGACGATTGAAGACCTGAGAGGCAGAGGGCAAAGGTGAGAAGTGAAGGGCTGGAGGGTTAAACACTGGGGTGTAACAATTTAGTGTGGTTAGTCAAATAAGCTATTTAACTAGTCAGTTTCAGGCAGAAGGTGAAAGGTGATAGAGCAGGGGTTAGTGAAAGCCTAAATGAGAAAATTACACTATATTACTGTCAGAAGGGATAAGCCATAGGGCTACTAATGTTTATGTTACAAAGGAGTAGAGCACAAACAAAAAATATCCAAAAGTAGTGATTCTTACTCAAAAAAGAAGCCAAATATATACTACTGTCATGGTATTTATCCATTAGTTTAAGGTATATCACAATTCATAATTTCTTAGTAAACAAAACTCCCCATGCACTGCCAACAACAGTCAGGTGCTAGTAGGTTGCAGAACCATGAAGTAAAAAATCTGAATTAACCACCGAACACTGGAAGGACTTTACTGTGGTTTATTTAAGAGCAACCAACACGTTTTGCCTGTAGCTTCCTCAGGTTGGCTCATAATTTCCTAGCTATTTTAACAAGGTATCTATTAGGATACTGGATATATCTTCTAATTAAATTGTATTATTTTTTCAAATCAGTTGAGCTACTTTAATATTAAGAATCACTGTCTGTGTTTTGCTGTTGGTTTTACTTCTAAGTGATCTGGATACCATACAAAGTGCCAATGTAATTTGCTTTTACAGCAAAGAAAGAAACAACATTGGCTGCTGCACAAGCAACATCTGCATTAGCTGTTACAGTACACAGGGGATGCATTATAGGAAATTCCATTGCTGCCACTGGGCCACTGTACTACATTCAAAAGTAATGAATTACAGTCATCACTTGTTTCCCATTAAATTACTTTATCATCAGTGTGTGCCAAAAAATACAATGGAGAAGCACATATCTACTGTACTAGTGGAGTTACTGGGAGAATCCTGCAGCCTTATGCAGTCGTCTATTTCTAAACACAACCACAACCCATTTGATATACACATATTCTCTCAGCGTGGAGATCCACAAAACTCCCTGACCTTTTACACAGCAACGCACACACTCATTCTCACATGCATGCAGAGTCTTAAAGACCCAGCAATCTGCTTGTCATGCGTATAGCCAAAAGTTGCTCCTTCCCTCTTGGTGCCACAATAATTGAAGGGCGGATTTGAGCCGCAGCTGCTAACAAATGATTTGGGAGCTGTAGCGGACCTTGACCTGAACATCATGACCAGGATGATGAAACTGACCCAAAACCATTAGCTGGCCAGAGCTGAAGTGACTCTGGGCTGGTACATACGGCCTGTGTGCATGTGTATGATGCTTATGTGCTGTATCTTTTTTTGTACTTTCTGTTATTTGAGTGCATTATTCCATTTTTGTAGGTGTGAATAAACTAATAGTTTGTGTTTGTAAGTGTATTAAAGCAAGTGCACAAGTTGTATGTGTAGCTTTATATGCTGTATCTGTAAAAGCAATAAATAAATAGTGATTTCCAACAGTGTGTTTCTTTGAGAATGAGAGAGAAAGAGAAAGAGATGTGCTGATGTAGTGTAAATCCAGATTAGGGTTACGTCAGGTCACAGGGATCACAGCTCAGAGGGACTCTCAACATAAGCAGTAATTATAGTCCCTGTCCACAAAACAGCCACCACTTTGACACACTGTACAGCTTCAGACCAGTGGTTACAGTGCTCGTGTACAGTATGACCAAGCTTGAAAGCTTGAAATCACTTCCATTCAGAAGGGAATTGTGTTGGATGGAATAGCTCTCCCTCTTAATGTTTTTTTTTTACTCATGTTCTGTTGCTATGTAGCAAAAAAACCTGAAAAACACTCAAAAGATTGATTTCATAAGTCGGCACATAGAGCCTGGAATTGCGTCACACAGTGTTTGATGTCTAGATGCAGTTTTCCATGCAAAAGTTTAGCCATTTTGTCTCACTTGGAAACATGCAGTATGTACTCTAGTGGGAGGCGTTGAAACAAAGGTCTGAACATACAGTAAGTCCAGAGGACAAGTTGTTCCATTCTTTTTGACAGACTGAGACAGACTGAGTAATCTTGGCTGTGTCAGGCTCTCTTATCTTAGTGCAACTGAAAGCTCAATCCAACGAAAACCTTGTCTGCAGACTTGGCTGCAGCATTATGCCGTCATTTTGGATTTAGGGTATAAAGCACTCCTGGGTCAAATAGTGCTTGTAGATGCCTTTGATGGTTTGTTTTATCCAGCTTTGATTCCAGATGGGTTGGGCTTGTCTCGTAGTATGAAACATTATTTGAAAGTCACTTTATCATAGAGGTACTGGTGTCGTGAACTCCTCACATCTGGCACTTCTTGCAGGCTGGAGCATTTAGAATTATCTACAAAGCCTGAACCAGCTCTGTTTAAAGGAACAGCAATGCACACAGAGGTTTCACTGCTGATTAGTGAACCTTATCTCCCTGCTTTGACCCATGGCCACAAGCACATAAACAGATATACATACATATATTCACTGGTGCAGGATTTCAGACAGCTCTCCATGTGTCCTGCCATCAATCCATCAACCTTTGCCCATAAACGTTTCAGCAGCTTTTAATGTGAGTCAGACAGGCAAAAAGAAGAAGAAGAGAGAATGATCTTAAACTAAACTCTATGAGCATTTGATGACTTTAGCATTACTGTAAAGACAAGAATTACTGCTACTTTGTGAGTCATAATCAGGCCCATGAGTTGTTGATGATGAGACTAAAACAAGATTTTGAAATAAACCCAGGACATTTTTTTCTAAAGATTTTAGAGATTATTGTTTGGGACATTTGGAACAATTTATGACCACAGTTGCGGAATAAACTGCTATAAGTGAATTTTATTTTTTTATTTGGGATTTGGAGATGGAGGTACATTGTGGTGATTTATTGCTATGTGTCAACATTGCAGTGGTGAAATAATGGAGACATGTTCAACCAAGATCTTTCTGTGAGCATGAAGGTCACTTTAAGTAGAGACTAAGGAATTATGGTAAAATACATCTTTCTTTTTAAAGTTGAAATTCAAGGCTTTTCCCAGCTCTCTCAGCTGCGCTGACCCTCCGATGTTGGTGCATGAGACAACCTGTTGTGCCTGAGGCGTTGGTTCTTTCCCCGCAGGATGGCCTGCTCTAAGACGATGCCCCCACTTTCAAACAGACACACATCTGAAGAATCTGCTGAACACACGACACAGGCTCCTTGTATGTGTGCCTGCTAAACCCAGAGGGCTGCACACATGTTGAAACATGACTTGACGGTAGAGTTTGCATGGTGATGCTGTAGAGTCTACATAATATATCAGCATTTGTTATCCCTTAAAGAAGATGCAACTCTCTGTTATGAGATAAAAGATATCCCCCCATCATTTAGCTTCATGTTGGAGTCCTGATGATCACTCCAATTTCTGCATCTTACAAAATGCCCAAAATTTTCCTAAAATTGATACATTGCTGAGATAAAATATTTTTGTTTGCACCTCCACCTGTTTCTAATCATTAATACAGACAGACAATGTCCAGCCTATTACTTTTACATTTTAAATCGGATTAGTATTATTTAATTAAAAATGATTCTCTCAAAGTTCTTTTCACAGTGTATCAGTTCAGTGTGGCTTCATTTTGGGGAACACGGCCAGTATAATGTTGTGCCACGGCTGTATGCCAGCTTACAAGATGAAAATGGGACAGGCTTTATTCACAAGAAGTGGACTGACACTAATCAGTGTAAATGTGGCAAGAATTGGTACACAATCAAGTTTCCTGAAAGAAAGACTGTCACTGTAAAAACCCTCAAACAAATGCAAAATGTTCTCACAAGGACAACAAAACTGGTCAAGGTGAACACACTGGAAGAGGTTGCATCTGATGAAGTTATCCATTTTCATTTTTCACCTAATACTGAATAAAGCAAAGTTTGGCTTTATGGTGACTTTTGTGAGGTTTGGGTGGGGATGCTCAAAAAAATTTTTTTTGTATCTGTAGGTCATTTCACTCAGAAGTCAAGCATTCAAGGCCATCCAAAGAATTTGAAAGAGCTTTGGATGGTCAGCAGATGCCGGTTGAAATACTGCACATGGAGCTATGGTAGCTATAGAAAAGATGTATCAAAAAGTAAAAAGCACAAGCAGCTGTGAGAAAGTTTAGTCTGTATTTTCAAAAGATTTACAATCTACCACATCCCAGAAAAGGACATGTGGTAAATGGTACACTACCCATCTTTATCTTCTTCTCTCATGTCTCTTAAACCTGTGATTCATCATCCCATGTCTGAACGAGAAAAAAAGGGGTGGAGGTTGACATTTCCTGTGGCGACAGCATCCTTGTCAATTCTCCTGTGTCCCTCTTTTGTCTCATCTCTCTCTTCCCTCCCTCCACTCTCCCCCAAGTCTGGCCCCAGCATTACTAATGATTCCCAGACAGGAAGCAGAGCTCGCATGAGGGAGTAAAGTAATTTTCCCTCCTTTGCTTTGTCACTTTCTCCTCTTTGTCACTGCCTTTCATTAAAACCTTCAAGCTTAGAAAATCAATGAGATACCCTGCAGAATGATTACCATATTATCCAAACTCAACAAACCTCTGCAGCATGAAAGCAAAAGACTTGAATATTAAGCACCATAGTTTCTTGATTTTAGCAAACAAATCATGTTGCAATGAAGGACACAATGTAAAGCAGACACCAACTACCATCCCACCCTCCACTGCTGTCCGTTACCTCCCCCCTCCCTTCTTACTCTACACAGGCCTGCGTCTGCCTCTGCAGAGCGTCTGTCAGCAATGAATCACTGGAAGGTATTTACAAGGCCACAGGACGTTTAAAACACGTGTGGCCCTTTTAACCCATCAGCAAATGAATGTGACCTCCCCTCCCACGTGGTTACATAAACACATAGGCTCAGACACATGAGCATGATCGATAATAATGCTAAAACGCAAAAAACAAAAAATGAGTGAGCTCTTCCCTTGGCAGTGCTGTGAGGAGTCGGTGGTCGTCAACAAATTTCTGGTATATCAGGGGATTTTGTGAGTGAGAACATGTGTATCTGAAAATATGCAAAGACACAGCCAACAAATAATTTCAGAGCCAAAACGTTCTTGTAAGGAGTTAGGCCAAATCAGTCTTGTCTGAAAAATAGGCTTCCATGCTCCCATGTATGTCTGCATGAGAGGTTTTTGGCTTTAAGAATGCCCAAGACACTCTTTTGACCACTACAATCAATATACTTTCTCTATCCAGAAAAAGGAAATAAGTGTCAGAGCCATTACTATTATTGAAAGATCATTTTAGGGTCTCTAAAGCATGGCTGTTGTCTGGAGCCATAGCATGAGAAAGCCAGCGAGCGGTTAAACCACATTTCAGCTGTTCCATGAGAAGAGCTGTCGCCCTGCCATCAACCTCAGTCCCATTATCAACAGTCTGCACAGACGTGGACGAACTGCCCAACCTTCTCTCCCTTTCTTCTCTTTCCATCTCCTCCTCCCTTTTTGTGCTCTTTCCTTCCTTCCCCAGCTTCTCTCCCATAGCTTATGGTATTTTCTTTCTCTGTCTGACCCTTAAAACTTTGGCGAGAAAGACTGACATGTGGAACGTTCTGGTATTCCAAGGAGCAAATGGGGGGAAAAAGCCTTCATGGCTGATGTCCATTCAATTCCATTGTTCTTTTGCACTTTTTGACCCAGAGAGTTGAAGTCCAGATGGAAAAATGCAGCCCTTGAGTGCATATCTGGGCCTTGTCTCCTCCAAACCTTCCGTTCACTCATTCTTGGTTCAAATGTTAAACATCTGCTCAGCTCAATTCAAAAGTATGAACTGGTGAAGTACTTTTATTGCTCTAAGTGTATTTTTAGTGCAGTGTTTATGCCTCTTTTAGCCCCTATTTCTCTATTTAAGTCCCACTTTTCATTCTATTTTGTTCGTCTAAGTTTTTCCCTTGTTTAGTTTCACTCTGGTTTTTTCAATGCAATTCAGGGCAGCTGAGGCTTATTAGGTTTTTTTCCCTGCTGGCAAAAAGGATGTAATGAGTTAGCTGAGAGTTGTGTGGTGGCTTGCCGGGAAGCCTTCAGACCTCTCTTTGATAGAGGAAGCTGTACCATTACGGGATTAATGGCACTGTGCGTTGCCAGGTACAGCTTTTTTTCATCTCCTCTTCAAAGCCTCTCACTTTGAGTTGCCCCTAGCAATTTGGGTTCTGTTCTGCTCCTGTGAAAACACAGCAGCAAACGCCACAGTGAGCAGAGAAGGTTCATTTTGAGAAGAAACAGGGCCGCAGAGTCAGACAGATAAGAGATTGGGGTTAAAACAGTCTGCTTGCAGTCTCAAATGAACTGTTGAAATGGAAAGTGTGAGAAGCAGCAGACACAACTTTTCCAAGTCAAAGAAATAATGGGTCAAATCAACACAAAGAAATCCTGATTGTTGTTTCAGCTTTTCCTCCCTCATTTGCAAGTAGACTGCACAAACACCACAGGGAAAGAAGAAAGAGAGAAAAAGAGAAGAACTAAACAAAGAGGGAAAAGGAACAAATTAAGGCAACAAATCATGAACTTTTCCACTGACGTTAGCAAATGATGACAACAATAAGATGCAAACAACTTAAGTAGAAAGAAGAAAATTAACTATTTCTTCCTTTCCCCTTACTCAATCTCTTGTCACTTTGCCATGTATGAAACTAACTCACTCAAAACTAGCTTGAGGAATGCACTTCCATATGGGTCACATCCAAACAAGTGTCCAAACACAGAAAGTAACACATTTAAAAAACTGCAAGCTGAAATTGTACATTAATAAACTGCTGAAAATATCTCATTGATGGATACTTTGGAGATTCACAAAGGGCCAGATGAATAAGTCTTTTGGCAGAGGAGTGAGGTACCAGCATCAACTGCACTACCACACCCCCTTCCCTAGCCGCTGCTCTTTTCACTGAGCTGTATGCAGATTGGACTGGAAATGATTAAGGTCTCTCATCACACAGCCAAGAGAGCTGTGGGAACAAGACCTGGCAACATATCCGGAATATACACAACACACATGAAAATATGAAGAAGTGTATAAAACATACTAAAATCCAGTTGAACAGAAAGACACACGTGCTCAAATGTAACTGCAAAAACAAAAAAACACAAGCAGAAATCTTATCTTTATAAAATAACATCATCAGCAAATAATGCAACTTTTAAATCATCAAAAATAGAGTTTGTGAGGCTTTCATTTATGCAAAAAGTTACAATCAAGCATAAAACCAAGCCATTCTCTCAAGACTATTCTCTATCTCTTTAAACATTTGTGAAACCTAACTACTTATTCTCAACCTCAGCCATTATCACCCATACTTTTCTTCCCTCTCAAAGTTAAAAGATTAACCTACCTGTTCTTAGTAGAAGCAAGGCAAAGAGAGTAGAGATGAGCTTGACTCCCAAAAATCCAGTCGAGTGGGGGGATGAGACTGTGAAGTGGCTGCGAGGGCCTATGGGGTAATTGGACTCAGAGCGTGCGTAGCCAAGATCAAGCAGGTGTGCTCTGTCACAACAAGGGGAGGAGAGAGAGAGGGCGAGAGAGGAAGAGAGACAGAGGAGAGAGAGGGGAGAGAGATAGAAGGAGGGAGGGGTCCGACCGCCAAGCTCCTCTCAGGACCGAAACAATTGGTGGAGAACTTGCCCCGCTCTCGCTGCGTGCTCCAAAAACAGCTGGAAATGGAGAAGGGAGGAAGAAAAAAAAAGGGAGAGGGAAAGAGAGAGAGAGAGAGAGAGAGAGAGAGAGAGAGAGAGAGCACGGAAAGGGAGACAGGGAGAGGGAGTAAAGAGAGAAAAGAAGGACGGAGAGGAAGAGAAAGAGGCAGAGAGTTGGGGTTTAAGGCAATAAGCAGTGATTCGGCTGGCAGCCACCCTCACTGTGACATCTGGTAATGATAGGTCCGGTGAAGAGCTTAGCATAGAACGCTGCACACAAACTCTCTTTCTCCTTCTTTCACACTCATTCTGTCATTCATCCTCATTCAGCCTCCATACTGACAAAACCCAGGAAAAAACAAAAAACACTACACACACACACACGCACACTCACACACATACACATGCACACTTTTGTCTAATCTATTCAAATTGGCACCTCCCCCCAGCAAGCCTCCTTCTCTGTTTCAACCCCATTCCCCAAATCTTGATTAGGTTTGTTTGGGTAGCCTTAATGGACTATTAGGTCTATTGGATTTTGTTGGCCAAAAACTAGGAGGAGGCACTTTGGGAGACTATGTGGGAGGCAAAAGGATTGCATTCTTAGTTCTCATGGTTGTTGCTTGTTTTTAACTCTATTACCAGAAGACAATGTTGATATTGGACGATTCTGCTAAAGGAATACATTTTTCCTTCGTCGTTCAATTTTTTTACAAAATCTGTGCATGGCAACTACCATGTAGTTGAGACTAAGAGTCTACAGCTGTGTTCAGCAGCTAAATGCTAGCATGCCAACATGCTCACAATAGCAATAATATAGCACTCAAGGTAGGAAGCAGTTATTACGATTCATCCCGAGTCGGACATGAATCACTGTTCCTAATTTCATGGGAATCGATCTAATAGTTATCCACACATTTCATCCAAAACCACAAATGTTGACCTCATGGTGATGCTAGAGGAAAAGTCATTACGATACAGCCTCTGGAAAACATGAACATCTGTACCAAGTAATCTAGTATTTTGAACTATTTCATTGGATAAGTGAAAACGTTGACCTTTTGGTGGCATTGGGTGTAAATCATGAGGTTCAGAATCAACCAAATTCATAGGGATACTTTGCAACTTTTTAAAGATTTACTAGACTGTGTCTTATTTGAACTCAGTAATGAGCAATCTTTCTTTATATCTAGACTTTACCCTTGCTGGATTGGACCTGCCAAAGATGGGTCTAATCAGGGCAAGGGTGGGGGGTCTGTTTTTTAACACCAAGGGCACCAGACCTCTTCTTATCATAATGACAGGAATGGTGGATAAGTGTTAAGAGAATCTGTGTCATGCTGTTGCAGGAAGGTCACAAGTTTAACTTCTGCATTAGCCAATGTCTTCATATGCAGCCATGTCTTCAGTTGGCAAGCAAGTCTCTCAGTCTCTATCTGCTTCCTCATTATAACTCACTCTGGGTCACTAAAAGCAGCTATTGAACTTTGAATGGAAATGATGATACATGGATAAAGCCTTTGTGTTAGTAATCTCTATTCGTGTGTAAATCCAGACTCCATTTTGATGCCTCTAATCAAGTTTGGAATTCCCATACTGTCAGCACTCATGGATTTGTGTCATTAAGTGAAGTTACTGAGGATGCAGTTCAAAGTTGAGACGCCTTTATCAATCGTATTTGATCCAAAAAGATCTTTTTGAAACATCTCTTAAACAGCAAGTCCAGTGAGATTAATCAAACAACTGTGAACAGCTGCACCTTGCATCCTTTCAGATTGTTTACTTTGTGTCTCAGCACTCCTCTCCTTGTGTCTTTATTGAACTCTTCATTTCGATCATTCCTCCGATCAAAAGAACAATCGCTGGATGAGTTTAAGCATGGAAGAAAGACTGTCTACCTCCCTATTCTCACCATCTTTTGCTCTCTCTTCAAGACTAAAAAGGATCACATAGCAAAAGAGCAGGTTCCATCCTGTCTGGCTTTTCCTCTCTCAACTTTTCCCAGCAAAAGGCAAAGGGCAGACCACACACATGGTGACCCCAAGTGTGTCGAAATGGTCCATCTTGGTCTCAAAAGGATTCCTGTTTTGGATGGGTAAACACTATGCTTTTTCAGGTTTTTGTACAAAATAATGAGCTTAGCTGAGCTTAGAGTAATCATTAACATACTTACAGTTGAGAAGCTAAAATTGAGTCTACAGATGGAAGGAAGGAAGGACGGAAGGAAGGAAGGAAGGAAGGAAGGAGAAGAGGAAATGACTAGCATGGAAAGAGGTCAGAGGCCAGTAGGATTACGGCATGATATGAAGTATTGGATAAAGCCAGGTGTCCAACACAAACACTGAGATCATACCTGGCACATTTGACAATAATGGGATCGAGAAAGGAGAAAAACCCATCTGCATCCTTCAATCTCAGGCAGATAATGGAAAGCAGGCCCCTTGTAATGGAGTGAGGAGGGGATTTTGCTATGACACGTGGCTGTTGTGAAGACGTAAACGTGTCGTGGAGATCTAACCTGTGAACCTCTCTCCACACACTCTCCAGAAGAGTCTTTGAGAGAAACACAGAATTTGGGGGTCAAAGAAATTTACTTTTTAAAGTGAGAATTCAGGTAGCCTAAAGTTTTATGTGTGCATCTAGAGGAGAGAATGAAAAAAATTGGGGATGAGCAGAAGTTTGCAGGTATTATTATCTGTGCTTAGAAGAAAAGAGGTTTCAGAGAGAGGTCAAAGGGACCATACGAAGGTGTGACCTCTTCATTTAGCTGTAAATGACAGAGGATCTCCCAAAAGCAAAAGGGCAATGCTGTCATCTCGATACTGACAGTTGTGATACTCTGGGCAGAAAAAGATCCTTAATCTTTGAGCGTGCCTTTAAGGTTCAGTGATGTGTGCATGTGTGTGATATCACTTCAAGTCAGGAATAATACAGTTTGAAAGAAAGTCTTTAAGTAAATTTCAAGTCAAATTTCATTTATGTAAGGGATTTAAGATTTATTTTCTATTTTTTCTATTTTTATTATTCTATTTCATATTTTTATTGCAGATATAATTGCTGATTAGGTGTTGTGCAAGAAAAGTAACAAATAGAGACACATGGGTACTTCTATTGGTTTGTTTGCCTGTGCCGGCATGCTTTGGTAGGAAAACTAACCTGCACCTCATTGCCCCATCACTCAACATGCAAACACACACATACACACAATTTTCTGAAAAGAGCTGGAGGCTATATCTACGCTCTGTTTCTCCTCTATACAGCCACTGTTTCTGTCTCTAATTTGGCACTCTGCCCACCATTTATACAACTTCTTTTCTGTAAAAACAGAATGTGTGTCCTTTTCTCTCTTAAATCCCATACTTTCTTAGCCACCCAGGACCTTTCAAAACACCATTACTACCATTCTCACCCAGACCCCATCTTCACTAGTGTATTACAAGTGATTGCGCAGGAAACAAAACCATTTAAGGTGCATTAAAGTCAGTCAATGACACCCTTAAGTGAAATGATGTATGAGAATGTTAATGACAAAGCATTTCTATTGATGTAAAAAAAAAAAAAACTATTACGGATTATAAGTTTAGGTCTGGACAGGTTTGATCAATGGAAACTAGATGAAGGGTGTGGTTCGGATAAGAGATGTAGCCTCTGGGGATGTTTAGATGAAGAACTTGTTTAAACACCTTTTCTTTCTTTTAGTAGCCTATTTCATTTTTATGCATGTATCATATTGAATGTCTTTTTCACAATACAATGACAGATAAAAAGCTAAAAACTACTACACTTTTTTTTTTAAGAGCACATTATTTAAAGTGTACACTATGATAGTGCTGACATGCAGCCTTTGATGGCAGCTACTAGGTAAAGACTAGTCATACGTTTGTCTTTCCAGTGCATCAGCTGGTTTTGGACACAAACTGGTGGCATTCCCATCAAACGCCCTCTTATCCATAGTTGTATAGTTAATATACTGTAACAAGACAGCTGTGCAACCCACAGAGTCACCAACTCTGGGAAAAAAATCCTTGTCATGTTCTCATATACTGAGAATGACCTGGCATGTCGTTTGTGGTCAGCTAACTCCACTTCACCATAACGAGCTAAAATGATGTTTCATTTAGAGAGTCAGTGCAAGGGGAGCCTTGATGTGGCTTGATTTACCAGTGAAGGGAGATGTGATGGACTCTGGATTGCTCCATGTGTGAAACCGTAAAGCCAGATGGCACATAATGAAGTCCCCAGTTACAAAACATGTTTAAATTTGTTGCATTTTTCAGAAAAATGCCACATAATTAGTATTTAGCATGCTCTTTTATAATCCTTTGCAATTGTACGAATTTTAAATAGACAAAAATACCTACACTACCTGTTTCCAGCATTATATCTTTATAGTAAACCTACACATTGGTAACATTCCTCCACAGAGTCTTTTGTTTGTCTGTCATATGCTTGTCATTCTCAATGACAAACCAACGGAAACCTTTTAAGTGTTGAATGCAGGACTGGACACACAAATCCCATCCCAGACTCTCTAAGTATTTTACCAGCAGTGAGCTGGAGGGGCTCTGTCATTCCCATCTCTGACTGGAGTGTCTCAGCCGTGATGGACAAAACAGACCCTGCAAACACACAGACACACAAATACACCAATGATGGCAGTGACAGGCCGACAATTGGGTTCTGGGCCAGCGGTACTGTGGGAAATGACCTTATTTGGACCAATCAAAGTGAGGCTGTGTGTTGATACCTCAATTCATATGATAATCACACTGTGAGGAATCCCGTCAGTTTGGTTCACTGTTTACAGCCTTTCCTTTAAGTCACGAGAGGCCACACACACACACACACACACACACACACACACACACACACACACACACACACACACAAACACACACACAGCCAGTCAACTGCCAGCTTTAATGGGTATTTTTCATGTTTGAGGTGAGATGAGTGCCATGCTGCCAGTCTGATAAACCAGCACTGCAAAATAAAAAGTAGTTACTCTGCCATTAGTGGCCTGGTGACTTTTTTTAAGTATCGAAGATCATGCTGTTCCCATTAGTGGCCATTAATCATCCAATACTTGACCCTGAGTATACAGTTTTGCAGTAAAATGGACACTGGAGTCTGAATTTGGACTTTACTCTACATGAATCTAACTGAATTTGTGAGAAGCTGGATGGCAACAAAGCTGAATAGCATCTCTGTTAAACCCAAGGAAACGTTCATCGCCTATTGTCATAATAATGTACACCCACACAAAGGTTCTTTCAGGGAGGCGACTCCAGTATTCACTATTCCTCCTCTCTCGCCCCTTGGCCCCACATGGCTCTAGAAAAAAAAGGGCACACAGGCGACGGAAACACTCGCTCAAGTGGTGTTTTGGTATAAACGTGGCCATTCAGGGCCGACAGGACTTTTTGTCTCCATGGTGACAGACTCCTGCTTGGTGGAAAGCAAAGTGAAAGAGGGAGAATACTTCACAACCAGCCAAGTTTACATCGCGCCCTGTAATAAAGAAGTAGAATATGGTGAAATAGGCAAACACAGCTGCCTGGCTGGTGAGCAGTGTGGCATTAACGCATTTATTAATTGTGATTGCATGGTTTAAAAGAGAGAGGAAGGATCTATGTTATTAAAGACAGAGCATTTACAAATCTAGTCTGTAGAATCTAAGTAGAAAATTAGAACAAATATGAGCTAATGTGGTGTCCTTAAGCAGTACTGTCTGCCCAGTGCAGCCATCGCATAAAGTCATTCACATAGTATTATTATAAATACCTAGTCAAACACAGCTGCCTGGCAGCTGAATATTATGGCATTAGAGCACTGATTTAATGTGATTGCATGGGTTTAAATGTGGAAGTGGGATTAGGTTTATGAACAAGAGCAGTTTTGCAATGTGAAATGGAATATTTGCTAAAGCATTTCAAGAAGGTCTACAAAGTGGCTTAATCATAAGGAACCTGGCAAACAAATACATTTTACCTCTTCATTATGTGGATCTTTTATGATATTAAACAAAACCCCTTTCCTTTATTCAGGTTATTCTCTAGTCCTCACAGACTACTTTTTTGCCAGTTAAAACCTTAATGCATTTCGACTTTTAGCCGCAGGGAAATAAGTGGGTGTACAGTCTGTCCCGTAAATAGGCTGCAAGGCTGGGCTGGAGCTTCAGTCCACACATCCAGTCTTATCAACACAACCAGAATGGAATGCATTCTTCCTTTGCATCAAGTAATTAACCAGATCACATCTTGTTAATTTGATATGAGCATAAATCAGAAGGAAGTGGATGAAGTCCATTAATAATTATATCCACATCTCATGAATGTTTGTTTTTGTTTGATGTGATCAGGAGTGTCTGCAGTGTTGTATTGAATTCCTGTGTAAACCATTGATTCTTTTAAAATCAAGATGATTGGAATTATTACAGACAGTAATATTGCTTTTATTCTAAGACATTTTGTAATCTGCAATACGCCTATAAAAATCTGGACTTGGAATAACCCAGTTCAGTAGATGCACAGAAATGAATGAATCAGTTTTTGTCGTTGTCAGTAAATTGTATTTTATGGATATTTGAAAGCACTTTTCAATGTGTCGTTTGGCCTCTTGATAGTTACTGAGAATGAGAGCCAGTAAAACTACCTGAGTTGTGATGAGCATGAACACACAACTTACGGTTTATTGTGAGAACAATGATGAATACCTTTGAGCTCATGACATATACAATTGCAGTATATGTTGGAAAATGTTAAGTTTCCTACTGCAAAGACAGATTTAGCAATTTTAAATGTACTATTGCTACTTAATTATAGGGCTAGAAATAACAGAATTTCACTGTGGCAGGAAAATAAGTTTATTATAAGAAAATACACACATCCATTGGCAGGTGTTAGGTTGAGGAATACCATAAATTAACAACAAAAAACACACACTTTCTGTTCCAACACTTGAAGCAGCTATTCCACAAAGAAGGAATAGATTTTTACACCACAAGACGATTACATGGAAGACCAACAATTAAAAGAAAGGCAGTAAATTGATACTAAAATACTGTGAGAGTGCTTGTGTGGAGGTCAAACTGACCAATTGTTTTTCTTATTTAATAACGTCATTAACTTTCATTTTAACCAGTGTGGTCTGCGTTACCAAACTGTAATTGTAACCTTGACCAGAGCTACTTTATTCCCCTACAAGCTTAGCTGCCAGTTTCACTTTTTATATGGTGAACACAAACACTTGGTGAGCAATCTGTGCTGCTGTCAAATAATCCTTTCATTGTGGTGGAACATAATTTTCTCATTACTCATGTCCACAAATCTGCAATCCACGAGTCCGTCCTCGTGTAGTGAAGTCCTGTACCATAAGTTGCTGTAAGTGTTCAGCAGGCCTTCAAGAGACTTCATTAATCTCTTGTATGGGTCTGGATATGTTTGGTGGGCATTTTTCTTTCCTTTCCATTTCAGTCTGTTTCTGATTTACTGGGCTGAAGTGAGCAGCCAAGCAGCTCCCTTGTCTGCCAACAAAGCGAGTGCAACCCTCCCAGAGCTGTTTGGGTTGAAACAGCAAGTATGATACGTTAGCTGCCAAGTTTTCTTAAATGAAAAGAGTTTTGAAATCTACATATGTACATTTTCCCTCAATCTTATGATTGGATGTCATGGAAACAAAACAAAGTGTAGCATAACACTGTGGCACATTTACAGATGGTGATGACCCCAGAAACTATGTACCTGCCAAATCCTATAAGTCTATATGGAGGTTTTATATGGTGCCACAGCCAGCACCATCATTAATGATGCATAAGAATGGAAAATCTATAGGCGTTTAAGCCTATAAGTCTTTAGAAAAGTTTTATATCATATTCAATCAGCACAACAAATGCTTCTTTATAAATCTCTTGTGGTGGAAGTATTAACTCCTACAAATCAGGCAAAGGTCAAATTATTCAACATTTGAAGGCAGTGATGTAGGATGAACAGCATAACATGATATCAAGCAGCCTGGGCTAAATTTT
Source organism: Dicentrarchus labrax (assembly GCF_905237075.1). Lineage (NCBI taxonomy): Eukaryota > Metazoa > Chordata > Actinopteri > Moronidae > Dicentrarchus > Dicentrarchus labrax. The sequence goes on along the minus strand of NW_026136724.1, from coordinate 15,368,327 downwards.
AGTGTGTGCCCCTCTACCATTACCAAACACCAGATGCATGTTTTATAATTGTACCTTCAGTACAGTTTGTTGTTGTTGTTTGAGCTGTTGAATCAAAGCTTCTGACATCAAGGCTGTAACATGACAGTACTGTGTGATCAAACTTGATATCAGTTAACTCTGCAAAGACATTTACACAAAATATTACAAATGAGAAACTGGTTTTAAATTCTTTTCAGCTGTGATGAATCAGTTTTCTCCACTTTCCACAACTTTACTTATACTGAGGATTTGAATAAATTGATTAAAGGACTCTTGGTGGAGTTTTTTAGCCTATTCACAGAGTTTCATTCCAACACTTGGAAAAAATACCCCAAAATAGACAAATCTGTCCATATTTTTATATCTTTATCTACTCTGTAATTCATCTAATGTCGTCTCTTACACAAAGTATTTATTTATTATGTGTGCTTTTCTTCTGCATGTTCAAACGTGTTTTCCCCAGTGTCAAGCTAAGTGGACATAATTGCTAATGGTCCAGACTCAAATTACGGCGACCCATTGAGAAGTTGCATTAATCTATCATGACAGAGCAGTAAGCAAAGGCAGCACCTAGTCAGCATTTTGTGAGGGTGGGGAATCAACCTAAACAGGGCAGATTATGTCAGAATCACTCATGTCACATATCAGAAATAAAGATGGAAAGTATTTTGACTTGCTGCAGCAACTCAGAATATGAGCACAAGGTTTAAACATGATTCACAAAACACTGCAAATAATCCCCTATGAGTATCCAAAGGTGCACGGAGAGAAGAATCAAAGGCGTTTATAGTAGTGGCAAGAGCAGGAGCCAATAAACAAGGGCACATATGGTGAATATGAGCCGGAAGGCCTTTAAATGAGCCGCCAAATCAGTGCAGTGAAATGATATGATGTGGATTTGGTTAGCTACCTGTCAGCTGACACAGATATGTGAATCAGAGAATCCTGCTAAAATGAATTAATTCATGACTAGTTATGATATACTGATCAGAAGACAGAGGAGAGCAGTGCTACTCTGCACACCAAACATTTTTATTTTGTAATGTTTAAACCTTGGACTTTCTAAACTTACTTTGCAATACATTAAACACTTTTTTAAATCCAATAACAGCCCATTTTGATGTCCATCCAAGTCAGATTAAAGAGAGTGTCCAGTCCTTATGCACCATCTATTTAAATAGTCCTGACAGTTTTCAAGACCAGGTGAAACTGTCCTAACATTTCAGTTCATATTTAACAGCTCTCATGTGATGGGTTGAGCAAAAAGTTTGATATTATTTCAAGGAATGTTAATGCAGTATATGCTTCAGTGGCATTTATTATGCACAGCTTGGCTTGGGTCAGGGTTACACATCAAAAATCCTAGATGAAACAGAATTTACAGATTGACTGAATTATGATTTGTTTGTTACCCCAGGTGTGTTTGGTAAAAGTTGTCATGAAAGGCCTAAAAGACGAAGAAACAGGAAAATAGAACACCCCGTGCAGTAACACTTTGTCTCTATGTAAACATGTTTTCACATGTAAATATGACATATTTTGTGTGAATGCTGGTTTTATTTATACTAGATACAGATTTACGTCCTTTGGAATAGGGTCAGAATATAAGAGTGCTTTAGTGGAAACATTCAGACTGCCTGTAAAACGGGTGATGTCTTCACCAGGCGATCCAAAGCTCTCCGGTGTCATTTGGCTGGCCTGAGGCAGAAAGTGTCAGACTGGGAAAGATATGACCAGCCAAACCCCACCATGGCATCATTAGCTCAGCATGACAGAGACACTCGTCCCCAACAAGGACTGGTTTGTGTCTGATTGCCACTATGTATGTCTGACTAAGCCAGAAAGAGTGTTTATGGACGTAAAGAGTGCTAATGTGGTGATGATATAAGGGGAAACAGTATGTAAAAGTCTGTTAACTTGCAAGAGACAGTAAATGAAGTCACCAAGGATGTTTATTTTTTAAACGCCCCCTCTGGTAATAACTCAGAATATGAAATTACAGTAAAAGGTAATGAGTTTGTGTCCATTCGGACTCTAGAAAGCCAGCTATGTTTCTTTGGAAGAAACACAACTGCCAAATAACTACATAAACAGGTGTCGACATTACACACACACAGTATTAGGCAATATTTAATACATCATTCCAACTGAGATAAGCCGTGTCTGTCTTGTCAGTGCAGATGTTCGTATAAATGGCCAGTTGTTTTGTAAAAATATTATATATTGTCAAATATCTTTAGTATTTTTCAGCATAGCACAAATACAGCATCACATAAAAAACAGTATCTTCAATAGCACATGGCCAGAGAGCAGAGGACATAAGACATAAACAAGCTGTCAGCCAGACAAGACCAAAATGTTCTTGAATCTGGAACAACAGCATACGTAACTGCTGTCAATTAATTATCCATTTGGACAGGGGGATTGTACCAAATGTAGCAGGAGGCTAGTGGAGGAAAACATTGTTTGTGCAAACAGAACAGCTGTAAACAAAGAATTATAGCACAAATGGAAAATAACACAGTATTCCCCTAAAGTCAGCAGCCTAGTTTTCCTGAATCTCACAATTTCCATGCCATAAACTAAATGTTGAAGATATTAAGAACATTATACAAGTTGCAGCTTGATTATGAAAAACCACAAAAAACCCTGCAAAATTGAAAGAAATAGATATTTTGAGAAAGAGAACTAGATTGTAGAACATTGATACCACCCTTATGTCTGTATGGTATATGAAGCTACTGCCAATAGCCTGTTAGCTTAGCTTAGCACAAATACTACAAGCAGGGGACACAGATGTCTCTATCCAAAGGTAACAAAATCCACCTAGCAACACTTCTAAAGCTCATCAATCAACACTTTACTGTATATTTTGTTTGTTAAATTGGTGTTACGCCGGGTTTATAGCTGGACTATTTCACGACAAGGTGCAGTAACTTCCTGGAGTCACTATGAGGTGGTGCATAACCCCTTGTAAAACAGCAATGTGTCATTTTTACACTTTCTGTATGAATTAAACAAACAAGGTATACCATGTTAATATGTGAACTTTGGAGGAGCTGGTAGGTGGATTTTATTACCTTTGGGCAGAGCTAAATGGCTGCTGGCTGCAGATATAATGTAAAGGATGTCAACTATTCCTTTAAAAAAATGTCCCTCTGTTTAATCTCTTTCACTATGATTGGATTTTATAAGACAATTAGAGAGCCACAGTAGTAATTAGTAAGCTATAATGGCTTTTAGCTTATTCACATTTACTTTTTAATAGGGTTTTGGATCACTTGGTTTTTCCACCCTCCTCTTGCTCCTCCCCCTTTTTCCTAGAAGTATCTACAGTGGATCTCAGAAATCAGACCCAGAGCAGCCAGAATTTCCAGGTAGGTTAGAAAAAATAAGCCGAGCATTCAGAATTTTTATGGATGCCTTCTGTTTATTTTGCTGTAAGCTTGCTGTTTCAGTGGGATTCTTGAACTTGGGTTTCAGTGTATGTTGCCATGACTGAGTGTTCCTGTCTGCTTATTGCAAGCAAACCACTACAAGCCCTATTGATTTTATCACTGACTTGGCAAAGCGTTTGGCTAAAATCTCAGCAGATCCACTGGAAAATTCTTACCAAACATTTTGAACCATTGTACAACAACATGGAAAATGAAGTCTGTCCTGATCTATTCATATACCTTTGACTCCTGCTCTTGGAGCTTGGGGCAGTTGCAAGAAGTAAAAGGAACAAATTAGCTGATATCATCAAAAAAAGTGAGAAAACTGTTCTCAATTGTCAGTGTCTTAAACTTTCTGCAACTAAACAATATCTGAACTCCACTTGAACATTTTCCTGCCTCTTGTTCAGACATGTCCATACAAAAACACTTAGATGTGGCATCTGGCCAACAAAGTCCCTCGTAAGCCATCGTAGTGTCCACACCCTGCACTGGCAGGAGGAGCATGTGTCAGGGCGTTTGGTGAATAGAAGGTCAACCATCTTTCTTCACTGTGAATTCAAGCCAGATGCATCTTAAGTGCCAGCGTTGATCCTAACTGAACAGAGAGTGCTGGGTAACTCTCTTCACCAGACAAAACACTTCCTTTGTATACGTTGGAGACCTGTTTCTAACCAGACTGACTCTAAGATAGACAGATGGCACTGTTTGTATCCTGAGAAAGCTTCTCTTGTTTCATCCACATTCATCATTTTGTGTGCCAGAGGAGTAACAGTCCAACTTCCCTTTATAGCTTTTAAGTTTATTTCTTCAGAGTGTGTGGTAGGACCCTGCAGGATTGTTACAGAACAGTGTGTGACTCTGGGGAAGAAAGTGAACAAAAACACACACAGGAGACACTTGTCTTTGTTTTTTGCTTCTTCTGTGAATACAATTAATATTCTATAGTTTATCCATCACAGACCAACCCACAGAATGAAATAATGTTTGTGTATTTTGGTTGAAGAGTGAAGATTCTTCATTTCCAGTGTTTTAATTTAATATGGCATGCTTACTTTCCACTCCCAATTCCTCAGTGATATCATAGCATAACTATGAAGCCATATCATATCTCACGCATTGCTCCACATGCATCCACACTTCATGAATTCCACAACTCATAAGGGGTAGGAATGGGATTGGTAGAAAATCCCTCGATATTCCATACGATTGCATTTCAGGTGGTAGGAACAGTTTGTACAGCGACACAAGGGAACACTCACTAGAAGATGGAAAGAGCTTTTGAGTTGTTGTAATGTGCAAGACACATGTTAAGGTCAAAGTCAATGGATACTGCACCAATTTTCGGGTGCAGAGGAAAAAGTAAAGCTGCTTTCAGAGGAAGAGAGCAGCAGAACAAGGCGAAACAGGAGCGAAAAAGGATAAGCAGACAGAGAGAGTGTTGGTGGAGCCAATTAGGTGTTGGCCACATCTGTTCTCTCCCAGACTCTTGATAATTTATCTGTGGTGAATGGCAGACTGGCTTTGCATGGAACGGATGAGATGTGGTCAGACTTTTCTCCAATGTTCTCATGAAGCTTTCCAAAACGCCTCAAACACTCCAAAACTTTTAAAAAGTCCATGTGTATTCCAGTGTAAAATGAAATTAAATATTCTTGGAGTGGCCATTTCTGACCAACTCACTGGTGCTGTAGCAGCCAACAGATGGCAGGGAGTCAAAGGGTGGGAAACCAATGAATAAGTCTAAGATTTTACTCATTGGGCCCAGCGTTTCTGATCCAGAACTTCTGCCTGACTGGTTGAATCTGGATATTCTAGCTCTTAAAAGACCAGCAGGCCAGAGGATCATTCAGTTTCTCTTGGATCGGTAAAGGTTTACTCTAGAGTCTGCCCCCATTCTTTCCACATACTTCACATTTTCTCATCCAAGTTTGCATGGTTTTGCAGTGTCTATCCTCTTTATAGTCTACTACAGATGGGAAAGATGACCACACAAAAGCAGAGGTGTGGTCACAATGTTTCCACCTTAAAACTGCCTGTATTGTACTGACAGGTTTAACTTTAAGTGCAAGATGAAGCTGTTTGTACCTCCTCTACCAGGTTAATTCAAGATGATACCTGAACAGATTTGACAAAAATTGAGCCATTAGTTTGAAATAAATTAAATGCCCCTTGTTATACATTCTACCAATTTACAGTCACCCTAGCTCAGATGTCTGCATTATGAGAGGCCTTAACAAAAATTTGACATAATAGATGACAGTGGAGCCGAGTCAGACAACATCATGTTTTGATTTAAAATTCAGGGAAATCAGGAAAGGTACAAGAAGAGGTAAACCAAAAACAGACTCGGATGTTGCAAGAATGAGAATATTGGGAATAATATATACACACACATACTCTTAGCCAGAGAAGCATTGCATAAATATTTGAAACTCCTCAAGCTGCAGTGACTGGGAAACAACGTTACTTGACGTTACGTTTATTTTGAAAGGGTAACCGGACGTTGCATATTTATTATTGTTAACTTGACCAAGAGCACTTGCCTTGAGAAATTTATACTCATTCCGCATAAAGTGATAAATATGACAGAACAAACAATGTTAATTTAAATTTAGAAAACTCATTCTCATTTTACAAATTGGTGAATGAAATGCAAAAGATATTATTTATCTAGGATGAAGTAGAGACAAGACCTTGGCTGTTAGAAAATCAACTCCTCGGCTGATGTAGTATAACTACAACATGAATCCAGTATGCCACAAAAGAGCATAACACTTACAACACCAGTAAATATTTTGACATTTTTTGGACACCAATTGTGTTCCATCATTTTTTAGTTCTCAGGTGATTTGTTAGCATGAAAGTCCTCAAAGTGTATGTCTGTTTCCACAGATGTGAATAGGGAAAAGCAGACACTACTAACTGTAAATGTTGTTTCAACCTGAACCAGAGTCACAGTCAAGAAAACTAAATGATCCATTGGCGTGAGATGTAAGACATCCAGGTCACCCACTGGGGTGTTTTCCCATAATCTTTCTCTAACATTCCTTCTTTGAGACACTTTGAAGATCCTGGAAGAGAAAAATGGGCAGATGTTGAACTTGGCTATAGCATTTTCACACAAAACATGGATGAAATATCTGATTTAAATAACATTCAGTATCTGTGAACTGTTGTACAACTTCTGAAAACTGTTTGGCAACAAGTCATCATTTCACAATACTTGGCACAAACAGCCGGTGTGTCCATAAATCCTTTTTGAAACTGTACACTAGTTTTGCTAGTTTTTATGGTAAGTTGGCTGTTGCTTCATAGATTTAATTGGAAACTGTTAATTCATACATTAGGCGTCTCACTTGGAACTTTGAAAGATTGAAAATTAAAAAAGACAAAGGAAATAACTTATTTCTAAACATTTTCATTTGTATTTTCAACTGAACAGAAATTACAAGAACAGTGAGATGCAGTCCACAATGACTTTGTTTCTCTAAATGTCAAATTGTGAAAAGATACTAAAAATTAAGGCAACCAAACGGAAGGATTGTGATACAACGTTCTACTAAATAAGTTAGAGGTCACAAATTTGACACATCTGTTTTCTTTCTCCCATCTCCTTCTTTCTGGAAACCTTTCCCCCTTGATGAAGAGTTAAATGTATTATGTTGTTGCCAAGAGTGGCTGCAGTCCCTGCTGATGCAGCAAGAGCTGTGAGTCTTTGAAAAGGGAATCAAAGTTGTTGTGACCTCAAGTGAATGTGAGCAACTGGGGTTATAATGTCAAGTATAAAACATGGAGTAAGGAGCTACAAACAGGAAACTGGAAGATATAATCATTAATTAAACTTTGAAGGTGCCAATGTTTGTTTTATAACCAAAATGAAACTTAAAAGTAGACAGAATTGGGCAGACAAAAAAAAGTGAATAAACTCTTTATACAATGTTGTGTAATGTGTATGTTTTTATATTTGTTACTATAAGCAATGACTGTTTTGAGACAATGTCAGCCAAATCAGATAACCCTTTTAGGTTTGTAGGAACATAGTTTGGTTAGTCTACCACTTTGGTCTGACCAACATACTGAAATATCTTAACATCTTTTGGATGGATTCCCATGAAATTTTGCACAGACATGCATGATCCTCAGAGGATAAAGCCAGCAATCCCTTTAGTGACACCATGAAGTTGAAGTGACATTTTTAGGTTTGACTGAAATGTGAAAAATTGCCATGAAATTTGCCACACTCATTTTCCCCTTGGGGTGAAACGTAACAACTGATTTCTAGCACCATCATCAGGCCACATTCTTAATTTGCCCAGTACTTTGTTTTGTGACCAAATCCCTGCAAAACTAACAACATTTCCCATCAGCCTCAGCTGTACTTTGCATTTGGTGTTAATTATGTTGGCGTGCTAACACACTTAAATAAGATGGCAAACATGGTAAACATCAGCATGTAAGCAATTTGAGCATGTGCAGATTAGCATGCCGATATTAGCATTTAGTTCAAATCTCTGCAGTGCCAGGGCAACTAGCGTGGCTGCAGACTATCATAGCATAAATCAGATAACATGAGTAGCACTGGGTTCTTTCTTTTGAGTTACATGAATGTATTCATCCAGATTATATTTGCATTATGCCCTCCAGTCACCGTTTTGACTTGAGTGTCTGTCAAGAGTGATTAACTTTATAATTAATGAAAACGAGTGAGCTAATTTTGCTGTCATATTAATATTCAGATGATCTAGTTGGTCATCCATGTTTTTGTAAACACAAAGGCGAAGCTGTCAATCTCACTAAAGTTGTTGATTGAAATGAATTAACTCTGACAATCTTTTGGACACTCTCCCAGGTGAAACAGCAGAGTGTGTTCATACACACCACTCCACTCAACATTGTATATCTTCTTGTGTCTAGACTTGCCTCCAAGCATGCAGCCACCCGTGCCCCTCGTTTGCCAACCTTCCTTAGCTTGCGTCACATCCCCTACTGCTCACATTAAAGCTGTGTAATACCTGCTGTGATCAGAGAAAGAAATCACCTCTAATTTGCCATCTTGTTGCCAGTGCTACTAATTCACTTTATGGCTGTCGAATTAGAGGCAAAACAGGAAGTGGAGCCAACTCTCTTGTCAGATGTTTCGGTGCTAGGTGATGACAGAAAATGAATTGTGGTGTCAGGTGATTTGTAGACCACTGTATGAAACCCTTGTAATGTATTTGGGTCATGTAATGTGGTGCTACAGCAGTTGAGGTCCAGACAACTGTTAGCAAGTTGCCTTGGATAGTTCTTAGTAGTTCTTTCCCTGCATCCCTTTTAATGACTCAACTGGCTTTGTCTGCCTCAATTTCTGCTCATTGACATTCAAAACAGACATCAGTAAAAATGGGAGTGGGGGAATGATTGCTTAGGTAATGTCTGCTGCTTAGCATGGAAAAGCCTGTGTTCAAGTTCTCATCCACAAGTAATTATTTATTTGAATTGCTCATTGTGCTCGCACTCTCACTGTCTGTCTCTTTATTCCACTATTTTAGGCTCTTCAAACAATGTTTTGTTATTAGTGACCTGATTTGCCTCATACTAACCTGTCTAGACTTTGATTAAGGGTGTTTCCATAGTAATAGCCAAGACAGGAAGCAGAAGAAACAGGGGAAGTGCTTCCTGTGGTGACCTGGTTTATAGTTTTTGAGTGTCCTGTGCCTGGGGCAGACAGATGGTTGAGGACAAAAAAGTGAGCTGCATAAGACCACCTGAATTGCCAGCGGCTTGCAAAGTGAAAACTGATCAAGATAAATTGGCTCATTCAGATGCCACAGAGAGTAAGTGATATTTTAGATTATGGAATCAAAATACTCTTCCTAAATAGGAGTTACTAAAAGTTGGTCGATTAATGAACTCTATAAAATGTATTACAAGCACCAAGTGGAATGCTATTAAAGCCTGTATGTGGTTTTTACTTGTTTTTATTCGCTTTTGGTGGACACCTGAAGGCTTAGGGGGCTTTCAGTTTCACTGGCCTGCCAGTTTAAAGCTAGAAATGTTCAGAAAGTCAACAGGGAAGATTAACCTTTTGACAGACAGATCAGGCTATCAAATCATAGCAGAAGATGAAGTCCGTTCAGACTGAACAGACATGGATTTTTACTGAGATGGGTCAAACCCTGATCTGTTCATGAACTACATGAAGAGTTTTTCTTCAAATCTTAAAAACAGAAAATAATAATGTGAGCACTTCTAATTTTTTAAACCTTTATTTCTTACACACTCCTTTACAACACAGCAGGCACGTAATCAGAGATGATTGAAAACAGCCTTGAAGTTATAAAGTTGCTCTAATTCTAAAAAATTACTCCAACAGAAAAAGCAGTCTGTCCAAATAAATAAAATAATAAATGTCTTTGGTAGGTTACAGTAAGTGTGGCCGAGAGATATACAGTAAAATGGCAATTTTCAATGTCTAATTTGTAGATTATTAAACAACCACTGGTGATGACATATGGATGGAAGCACAATTTGACAGTGTGGCCGAGAGATATACAGTAAAATGGCAATTTTCAATGTCTAATTTGTAGATTATTAAACAACCACTGGTGATTACATATGGACGGAAGCACAAATTGAAATTAACTACTACAACTTTCAAAGAGGGTAGTTTAGACAATATATATTCAGATAATTAGATTTCAAAGTCAGGTATTTCAGTAGTGATTCTTTTTTTTTCACTTTTAGGTATGCAGTTGCCTTTAAGATTAAAATATTTGTTGCCATTATTTACTCCCATAAGTACTAATTACGTTTATTTATGACATATTTAAAGTCTAAATTTAGATGTAAGTGTCAAGCGTACGAGAGAGAGTATCATATTTAGTATCAATATCAGATTTAATCAGTTCTGTGGCAATATTAAAACCTATCACAGTGGTCATGCAAGTGATCGTAATCTCAAAATAAAAAACAGGATGACTTTTTTACAGCAAGTACCATTGTAATGTCATCACAGGTGTGTTGCATTTCATTACAAGAAGAGATAAATTGTCCTCACTGAAACTTTAAGAAGTTAAGCTACACAATATAGGACAGTATCATCTGCATAAAGATGCATTTGACAAATCTTGCATGGAAGTGACCATAAATGGTGAACAGCACAGGGACCAAAATGGATTTCTGTGACTCACCTAACCAGCAGGGATTTATATTGTGTGTCCCCACCTTCACAAATGGTGAATCTGATTAACAGCTCTCGAAACAGTTCTAGGTAGTCCTTCGGAAGCTGACAGAGGATTGTCTTTATAAATGTAAGGAATCTTTCATTGTATCATATGTTTTTGATTTACAAATATATATAAAGGAAAAAAAAAACGTATTTAATCGTTCAATGTAGAAGCAGAGACTGTTCTCACAAGCTTCAAACCTAGAGTGATGTAGACTTCGAGGGGTTCCAAGAATAGACCATTTAGCTAATTCTTGACTAATGATTCTGGGATTTCTGAAAAGCAGAACTTGGTTACAGTTATTACAGATTAATGCAATCAAAGTACTTGGGAAATATACAAGATGTAATGGAAAGATAAAATTCAAATGTACAGTAATAATTGATGCAGACAGACAAAGAAGAAAAGAATCAAAGTCGTCATCATTCTGAATAGAGAACAGAGACCCCAGGTTGGCTCCATGCGCATACAGTAATTGCTATGTGCATGAGTCTCTGTGCAAACAGTCTCAAACAAATGGCCAGCCACAGGAAAATCTGTTGAAAGCTAAACAGATATTGACTTAATGGTAAACAGCCATCAGATTTAATACTTGGAGGCTGAGAGCTGGCGGCTTTATTTTAAATTGAACTGCCATCTAGTATTTAGCCAGGTCTGAGATGGAACCTGTGAGCAAGTCCTAGCAGTATCCCTGACTTGGCAGATCTGACTGTTTATTCGCTAAATAAAAACAAGTTGAAAATGACTATCAAGCTATTATATTTCATTACTTCCTATAGGCTCGCAAATCAACTTCCGTTTGTGTGTTTTGATTCAGCGTCAGGTTCTCTGTTACGGAAAATGACTCTTGAAGCTTGTCTCCTCTGACTGGCAGGTATAGGCTGAGGTTTACAATCTCTATAATATTTAAAGGCATGATTGTGCATCCCACACAACAGTAAGCAACCGTTTTAAATGGAAGCAAAGAAGAAAAGACTTAATTAGAAATATAATAAATTCCATACAGTGGAGCTGGCAAGTAAAGGATCTCTAATTTGAACTGTGAAATCTACAGTCTCCCTCACCCCACCCCAAACCCTCTTTATAAATAGCCAACTGATGAATGTAGATTTCTTTTCAGCTCTTTTAGCCGATTTATTTTCTTCATGACTGATTAAAGTGTATTTGTAACGGGAAACTACAGAAACTAATGTGCTCTGCTTCAGAGAAAGACATGCATCCTTTCTGCAAAAGAGGAACACTCATAGGCCCCCTTGTGGAGCCCCTGAATAACAGAGTGCATATGTGTACACTGTGTGCATGTGTGTGTAATGGCAGTGGAGAGGCTTCACTGGATATCTTCATTACACTTGTTTGTGCAGATTTGTATATGCAAAACTGTACAGTTTGACAATACACAGCCAGTCATTTATGCATTATGTGCATGTGTGTGACCTAGTGCAAAGTCTGTATGCTCTTGCATGTGCGTGTGTTGTCGGTGCAGGTCCAGACCAGGAGCAGATGATGGGCTGTATGTGTGTGTATGTGTCTAGAGGTCCCTCTGGCTCCCATGGTTTCTCTCTCTATCCCCTCCTCCCTCTCATTCTCCCCTCCCTCTTTCCTTCTCCTTTCACCCCCTTCTCTCGGCTAACTCAAGCGCCACCTCCCTCTCACACATGCAATAGCACTCTCAGTCCGAAGCAGACATTTTAACCCTTCACAAGGACTTTCATATCCCTTTCCAGTTTCAGAGGAGAATGAGGTCATTGTGGTCAATCCTAACTTTGGAGTTCAGGCTTAAGGTTAGAGTTAGGATTAGCCTTCGTTTGATTTAAGGTTTAAGGTTAAGCTGCCTGAGATAGCTGGGTTTAGGGTCTGGGTTGGGCTGAAAGTTGTCAGATTTTCACAGTACAGTACAGTAAGACAAACAGATGTGTGTCTGTGTGAAAGAAAAAGAGACACAGATGGGCACACATCCCTATACACAGCAAAATTGCATCTTTATGTGTGTGCCTTTCGTACAACTGTATTCAATTACTGTATGTGAAAAAGAACAGCCACAAATTATATGCTGTCAGTCACAACCATCATTGAAACATATCCACTTCCCATTTATATGTTTTCTATAAAATTCTTGCTGCAGCTCGTGAAACGTTTAACATATAAGTTAAAAATGTCTCTCAGTTGCTTCTTAGAAGCACAGCATTTACAAGCCATTGATATGGGCCAAAAAAATTATGGAGGAATTCAAACAAAATGGACACATTTCCAGTTATTTATTCAGCTCCTGATGCATCGTAGGACAGAGGCCTCCAAGATTCATAACAGGGAGAAGAGGAACGTCAGCTGAATAGTACCACGGCTCTGTCTGCTTGTCTGTTCGTCTGTCTGGCTCACATGCAGGGTGTGGTTTAATATCCTGTTCCTTCTATTCTCTTGTGTCTTCCTATTCATTCTTAGCGTGGTCTTATTCCTGTAAGAACTGACTGAATGTGGTCAGCATTAGAACAAAAGAATCACAAAAGGACTTTTTTTCAGCTATAGTATAGGAGTTTATGAGTGACTTGTTTTTTCACATTACAGTGAAATCCCAAAAAAATGAACAAAGTATTATAAAAAAAAAATGTTCTTTTAAATGTTAGTTTAGAAAGCAATGATAAAACAGCAAGACTCCTTGTAAAGGCAACAACTGGAGAAATACAAAAGAAAATATATTTAAGTATTACCACCCTCCAAAGAGATGAGTGATTTGTGTTTTTGGGCTCAACATTAAATCTGATCGTAGTGCCTTATTAGTCATGTCTGAGTAAAAAACAGAAAGGCAAGCTTTTCTTTAATTTGAGCCAACTCGGGTAACTCTGTCAGATGGGTGATACACACTGACAAAGGACAACAGGCTTTCCTAAGAGAGTTTGGCAGCAAGCAAGCACCGTTGCTACTACTAATCCTGCAAACGTCCTGCTGGGATAATCTTAAATATCAGGCTGTATCCAGCACAGGATACGGAGGTACACAAATAAATTCACCATCTGCCAAACTACTTAAACGAGCACATGGGTTCAGACCCTGTCAAGGGAGCAGTTCACATGATCATTACGTATGCAACTCCCACACACACACTCCAGATGACCGTGGAAGCAAGTGTGCACACAGGTAGCATATACACATGCACGTATGCAGATGTGCATGAATGGACACACAATCCAATCTTATGAGACTGAGCAAAAAGAAGAAAATGTGCAAGAGGAAAAAAAGAGGAACAAAAAGAGAGAGAAGGAGAAGGAGAAAGAGAAAAATGAGACACAAAGAGGGGAGGAGGGTTTCCAGTGGTTCCAGGTAGACATGTGGTGTTGTGATACGGGGTCAGGGTCCTGCTGGACCGTAGGGAGGTGCTGGTGAGCTCCCTGCCCTGCCAAAGCTCTTTCCTTCTGGACACGCGCTGAGCCAGTGGAGCCTGGATCCATCCTTCAAGCCCTCCCTCCTCCCCTTCACTCTCTTCTTCCTCCCACTCCCACCTCCTCCCTCCTCCCTCTCATCCCCCTCCTCCTGCTCTTCTTTCCCAAGCCCTATGGGTGCAGTGCCACGTTGCTGAGTGAACTTATTAGAGTGAAAGAGAGAGGGAATAAGAGAGAAAAGTGCTAAGCACCTCCACGTGGGCTAATGCATTTTCTCCACTTTTGCCTTTTTCTGCTTTTCTCTTGCTGGAAAAATCCTCTCCTTCACTCATCGTTTCTTACGTATATTTTTGCCAGGCGTGTGGTCAAGCCGAATACTTTCACATTATTGCAAAAGAGGTTTATAAACATTTTCGCTTCTATGTGAAAATCTTGTGACTCATGTCTGTGTGTGCAGATGTGTGTGTGTGCAGATGTGTGTGGTGCTTGCATTGCTGAGTTTCCAGTCTGGTGTGAGCTTTAAATATACCATTTTTCCCCACAAGATAAACTTCCTGAAGCATATGCATTTTAATTACCACAATTTCTTATTTGGTAACTGGAAAAGAGCCAAACTCAAGCTCCCGATATTTTCTGTATCTCATTTAACACACTTAAACAGAGGTGGCTCTCATCAAAACTATTTTCTTATGTATTATTGCCATCTAGTGGATATTTCGTTAACAACACGTACATTTCACAACTAACTCTTTTATATTGGCATGTTTACAGAGTCCTAACTGCATGGGAGCTTTGTAAGAATCATAAGGAGCTACCACAGATATAAGCTGCACTATTAATACAATATTATACTAATAATTATACCAATATTGATGACATACTTTAATATTCCTGATTGTTGTTCTTTATACCTCTATCATGAAAGCTTAACAGAATTATATCTTGCAGGTTGGATTTATAAAAGGTTGTTTAACTGAGTGGGTTTAATAACATACATTTCAGGTACAGTTTAGTCTTATGTGTATTATCATGTCGCCATTTGTATAATGTTTCATCATTTGAAATTGCACAGATACTGACAAGTTAATGATATTCTTGTTCGCATGTGCATCCCCCAGGGAATCATCACTGCACACACAGACAGTATAAAAACAACAACCTCCAGTGACTTGTTTATGGAAAATAGTGAAAATGCTCTACAGTGGAACATTTGGACCAGTGTCCATTTATGAGCATGGGAAAACTAACTTTGGAGCCATAAACTGCAGCATCTTACTGCTGCCAGTTAATTATTTCCAAAGTTTTTCCCCTTTCAATAAGTACCAGCCACGGATGATAGTACCAACAAAACAAAACTCAAATACAACCCGAGGAAAGCTCAAATAACAAACAATAAAAGTTGTGTTTCATTTTAACTTGCTGTAAATAATTACGTATGATATGTTGGGCTAATGAGTTGTTTTGTTGTCATTTCAATACTCGAAGAAGCCATATAAAGATAAACACCTCTTTGACTGAAACGCCTTTCTGGACCACTAGTCTCTCTCTCTCAGTTGTTAAGGACATTTGACAGTATTAACTTATTATAAATTATATAAAATGTTTGAGGGTGACACCTCCCTGTCTTTGAAGAACGAAAGGGAACCAGCTATTTAAGTTAGGTGCTAGCTCATTCGATTTTCATTCGGTGCATCAAGATTTTAACAAATATTGTCATCTTCAAAAAACAAAAAGCCCTCAAAAATGATCGGTGCAGCTTATAAATAAAATACTGATTCTAATCAGTGAGCTCATCGACATGAACATAGAAGTAAGGTCCATAGAGAGACCATTCATACATCCATATGTCCACCTGAAGTTGTTGTGTTGTGTACAAGAGGCCTATATATGTTGTCTTCTTGTTTTTCCATTCTATAAATATTTCTCTTTTATTCTTTGTATTGTACATTTATACTTATACACAAAACTCTGCACTTTGTTTACTCAACCTTAAATATTTGGATTTTACATTCTTCTGTAAACTTATTTCTTAATGTTTGCATCCAGCAGATGTTTTTCTACTTTACAATTTTTACTCTGTTTACTATTTTGAATCACCAGTCCAGGACTCTATATACAGTACATCACTCAGATGATTTGCTGAAATTTTGGGGGAGCTTTGATTTGTGGAAGACAAAGATTACAAATGGCCACTCAAGAAACCTTTCTGCAGCAGTCATTTGTTCATTCAGGAAAAGATTTGACACAGAATGTAATCATCTTGCCATCAGTGAGATGATTGTCTGTTGTCAGATGTCAAGGCACATATAGAGGATAAAGGGTGATTACAATCAATAAGCTCACAGGAGAATTAATATGAACATAGAGATAGTCATTGGAGTCTTTAATAGCTCAAAAAAGCCTCAACATCAAATGGTCTACATGCTAGGAACTTAAAAAATACAAGAGAGGTTATATCTGGATGAGATAGAAGGAAGTCACATCAAGTTTACAATATTTAAACCATTAAGTAAAAATCACACCACATATGTGGCCGACTTGTATAACTGCGAGCAATTTTCCAAAGAATGCAATTTTAGCCAGTTTTACATTTATTTCTTAATTTACAGGGAGTTTCTCTGTGGTATGATAATCATCTTTCAGACACTTAAATGTGCTTGAGAGACATAAACCATCACATCAACATATATATTCTTTTGTGAAAGTACTGGCAGGGATGTTGAGATGCAAACAGTTGACTAAATGTGCATCACCCTTTTTACATTATCCATGCCTACTTATTTTAAGCACTATTCATTTCATTTTCTGTCAAATTAAACATAAATACTTTTCGGCATCTGATGTCTCAAATGTATGATCAGTGATGGATTAGAGAAATAAAATAAATGTGTTTTACCTATTATTACTGTAATAAATGGAAACCCGATGTTGCCTGGAAACTATTCTAAATGGTCCTGCTTTGGAAAACCTCCAGCGAGGTTGATAATAGATTTAAGTTTGGCAATCACATCCTTTTGGTGACTTGGTTAGACTATTCCTTTAAGGTGTAAAGTAATCCATTGTTCTCTAACCATTAGGGCATATTTGGAAAAACAGTCTGTGGGAAGAGAATTAATGTCATAAAAATAACCAAAGAGTGAGGCTTGGGTGGGTTACAAACAATAATTTTAATTTCACACACAATAAATATATTTTTTTTTACTCTGTTGGTCAGTTTTACCATTGGTTTCTGGCATTGCAATAGCATTCACCACAAGTCTTGGATGAGGCTTACAAAGTGAGGGAGTAAGTACCATAAATAATTTGCAAAATAAAATACTGTGCATAGGTAGTTGTAGCAGCATGATTGTATGTATGGTTTAATAGAAGTGCACCACCTGGAATCCCCGTAAGCATCTGAAAGCCTGTGCATCCAACTTCCCCATATCAATTAAATTGTGTTCCAGCTGCACTCTTACGAGCCCACTGAGACTTTTATTACCCCAGCAGAAAGCATCACGGGGCACCGACTGAATCTTGTTGTGGGTGAGTGCTACTAAGTGCAGAGCCTGTGGCAGCTGTCTGGGCACCTGGTGCAAGTTGTTGTGGCACAGGTCTAACTGGTGCAGGACAGGCAATGTCCTGAATGCCCCTGGGGCCACTTTGACGATTTTATTCCTCGCCAAACCGAGGTGTTCCAGGCTTTTCAAGGTGCCGAGAGACGCTTTCTTTATGGAAGATATGAGGTTGCCTTCCAGATTTAGAGTTTTAAGTGAGCGGGGAAGGTATCGTGGCACTTGTTTAAGTCTGTTACCTTCTAAGTTGAGGCTTTCCAAGTGGGTTGCATTGAGAAGGGACTCTTTGAGAAGACCCTTGTTTGTCAGTTTGTTTGCACTCAGATCCAACAATAACAGCTCTGATATCCCATCGAAGGCTCTTCCACGGAACTGCTCAATGAGGTTCCCTTTGAGGTAGAGCTCCTTGATGGACAGTGGTAAACCCAGAGGAACTGATGTTAACTGGTTGTGATCCAGGTTTAGAGTGCGCAGGTTGGACAAAGGAGAGAGAACTGCATTAGGAAGAGAGTCAGATCCATTCCCCAGACTGTTGTTGCTGAGACTCAAAACCAAGAGGCCAGGGCACTGGGCCCAGGCTGCCTCAGACATCACACTCAGCTGGTTATTGTCCAAACGAAGCTCCTCGACAGAGGCTGGAATGTCAGTTGGCACACTTTCTAAGAGGTTCCTATCCAGATAGAGACGCTTCAGAGCTGGGATCCCCTCCAAGGCCCCCTCTATGGCACCATCCGTGAGCTGATTGTTGCTCAAGACTAGGAACTCCATAGAGATGTATTCTTTGAGCAGGTCCAGCTGGATACTGTTGATTTGATTATTCATGAGGAGGATGTAGCGGGCATTATAGGGAATACCGTAAGGGACCTTATCCACACCCTTGTCGGAGCACTGTACCACTCTGGAACACAATAATACAATACATAATGAGAATAGACACACACACTGATCTTCGAACCTTCCTGAAAGCAATGCTCCCAATTACACACTAGTGCCATAACAAGTAAAACAACCATCATTTTCATTCAGTGAAGAAGATTGATACCACTCTCCTGTCTGTACAGTAAAAAAAGAGCAGCTGTTTAGCAGCTTAGCTTTGCATTAGGACTGTAAACTGGTGAAAAAAGCTAGTCTGGCTCTTTCCAAAACTATAATACCACCTACCAGCACCTCTAAAGCCCACAAATTTATATGTTAGGCCTATAACTTTTTTTTTTTTTTTACCATAATCCTGAAGAAAACATCACTTAATGAATGTACTGGAATTACATTTAAATCAATTCAGTAAAATAGAATATTAGGTTTTATCATCATCATCATATCATTCAATATCCTCAGTGTTTTACCTTCCATAGCAGGCACACTCAGGAGGGCAGTAGTTGTCTTCAAAGTAAGGAAAGTGTGTTGGCACGATGACCTTTTTCTTTTGGGTTTTATTGTCCTTTTTCCTTTTCTTTTCCTTTGACTTCTTAATTGTCTTATTTTTACTACTTCTGTTGATTTTTGTTGGCCTCGTTGAAGGTGTCCTGGCTGTCGTTGACGGTGTTTTGGCTGAAGGTTTTGTCAGTCGTGGTTGGGCAGGAGATGCTTTGTTTCGCTTCACTGTAAGCTTGGTGTCATTTTCCATCAGTTTAACTGTTTTGGGTTTGCCTGTGGTCTGTGTCATGTTTGGTTTACGTGTAAACTGAACCGGTTTAGCAGTGGGATTATTTTCATTTGATTTTGGCATAGAATATGGCTTTTTAGTTTTTAAATCTTTGGTTATTAACTTTGCTTCTGTGGGTTTTGGCGTTCCTGCTTGCACCATGGGGATAAATTCAGCCTCTTTTGGTTGAACAACTATATTTATTTTTGTGGAGTGCAGCTCCTTCTGGGCAGGTTTAAACAATATATTTTTGACCATTACATCCTCTAAGTTTGGGCTGGCCTTTACTTCTGGTTCATTCTGCTTGAGATGATGTCCAGGGCTTTGTAACACCTCACTAAGGAGATCTTCAAGCAGCAAGACTGACCTCACCTCACTTGGAGCCACTGTTGAGACTGAGATGAGATTGATTGTTGTAGGACCGTGACGGGTGACAGACAGAGGGAAGAACTGAGGACTAACTTTGGCAGAAGGGGTGGGAGGGTGAGAGGAAACTGGAGGAACATGTGTGGGTGTAACAAGAAGTGATGGAGGGACATTATGATGAACAGGAAGAGGGGGACTAGGGGGATTTTGAGACTGAGTGATAATTTGAATTGTGGCAGGAATCACAAATTCTTCCCCCGTCTGAGTAGAGGATGTGCTTAAAGGAGGTGTGAGATTGCTAACTACTATGTGATCTTCCTTTTCTCTTTCTACTAATTCATTATGGTTTGAATTTTTTATGTTCTCCCCCTCTTCTGCTCTTGTCTCCCGTTCCTCATTTCCTCCTTTCTCATCCACATTTTCTTGATTTACAGTTAACATCTCCATGTGAAGACTCATCCCTGCAACTAGCTTGCTCTCTCTTTCCTCTTCCTCTATTTCTTGCTTCAGTTGCAGCATGTGTTCACTTTTCTTAAATTCCTCAAGTGTCTTGCCATCCTTTCCTTTCTCTTGTATCCATGTATTATGATTATCGAGTGTTTTTGTGTTATCTGTCAGGATAGCTTTTACTGTCTTTATTGTCTCCACATCTTCTCTTCTCTCCACTTCATCTCCTGTATCTATATCATAATCTTTTACCATGTCAGCTAAGGAGTATTCCTCTCTTTTTGGTTCCTCTCCTAAAATTTGAGATTTCTCAGGAGTCAGCCCTTCCTCACTTCCTTCCTCATAATCTCGATTACTATCCCAGATTTCTCCTATATTCCTAGTGAAACCTGCTGTGATTTTATCCTCCATCCTTTTCTTTTCTTGCTTTTCTGGGTTTGTCTCTGAAGTCAACCCTTCATTCCTCTGTTTCTCCTCTGTTTTCCATCTCTCAGTGGATTCGGCAGCCTTTTCTTTATCCTTCACTGATATAGAAACATCTCTCAGCTGCTCATTCTTCGTCTCAGACTGCTGGTCTCTGTCCAGTCCAGCCATCTGTGTGACTGTCAGTTTAACAGTACAAAACAGACAACAGCCGCTTAGATAGTTCACTTAGGTATCACTCACAAATTCTCTGTATTAATAAAATACTGTTCTTAATACAAAACAACACAGTAAACACTGTAACATATTAGCTTTACAACAGTTAGCATTCCCTTTGAAATGCTCATGAAATAATTTGCATGGACGTGTTAATGACCTGTTGTTTGCAGGTCTGTGATAATCTATGAGAGTTTATGTCTTTATTTTAAACTCAAAACTATTGTTAAATTACATTTTGCTGGATTATTGAAATGTTAAGTGGGCTTAATGTACTTACTGGGCTGCAATACATATGTATATCCAGATACTGTGAAGAACATGAGCAGCAGTGTGAGCGCTTTCATTTTATCTGTTGAAAGACATGAAAAAAAAATCAAGAGGTATTTAAGATGAGAAAAGAAAATTGCTTATAAACATGCTTTTAAACTGAAATGATCACATGTTTTCAAAGCCCATTACAGAAAACTGCATATTACTTCTGTTTGTGTCAGAGACCCCATGCTGTAGAACATGGTTATATTATTTTCGCAGGACTATCCCCCCCAGTGGAGGTCTGTTGTTGGACTTTTATAATAGTTATAATAGTGTTCATAACTGGACCTCTCTGGGGTCTAATTGACTCCAAACATACGAATATGTAACATAAATTTAATTTTTGGAATGAAGTTTTGGCAAACAAAAGGAGTATATACTGTGTATTCATCTAGATATATCTCAAATACCATACAAAACATGAAATATATCCTAATTTGATGTAATTATAAGGCTCTATAGTCATTTCTGTATTTTGTCACTTACTGTACAAGCTCAGTTTGTGTCAACGGGAAGGGTTATCGCTTTCAATACTTTCCTACATACTGGGGTTTAATAATGTAAGAAAAGGAAAAAAAGGTTGATTTTACAATCATTATGTTTAAATATACAGCATTTGGTTCTGTGGGACCCCAAACAATGAGAAAGTCCAATGTTAACAAAAAATAAGAGCCTAAATATAGAAGAAAGTAATTGTCCAATCAGCTTGATTTGTGAATGTTGCTTACCTGTGATTGTAGCTTCCTTATATGTCCAAGCTGAGTTCCTGCATTTGTTGGTGGTATCCTGGTGACTCTACACCTGCCTCTCTGTATGGACCTAGAGAGTCTCAAAGAAATGGGGCAACCTTTGAACCGCACACACAACCACCGGCAATAGGTGACTTTAATGACCTGTTTCAGTGCCCCTGTCTGTATAGAGAGTTTTCACACATACTCTGGGTGAACCATAGCCATAATGACTCCTCAAATGCCTTTATGTGGAAGAGGATTCTCACACTTACCCTCAACGTCAGAGGAATCTGAAGGATCAATAGCGGGAAAGAGGGGCAACTTGAGGGGAAGAGGGGTCAGAGGTGATGGGTGGTTTTTACAGTGGCCACTGTTTGCTCCACTGTGGGCAGACATTAGCATCCCAGTGGTTATATGGGGGTGACAAGTAGCGCCTGGAAACTGCCTGGCCTTTGACCTGTATGGACTTCAGGGAGACTGGGGACTGCTGATGCTAATGAGTGACTTTATAGAAATCTGTCTCTTGTAGTTAAGGTTTGGTTGTGTTTTATGTTCTTTTTTTCGTATGTGCAATGGGATTTTTATTAGTTCCCCCCCAGCTGCTTTAAGTTAGATGATGAGAGATGCTGAACGAGCTTTATCGGTCACTTTAAATGATCAAAGAATTCGAACACTTTCAAGCTAGGTCATAGATTTGAATAAGTATAAGGTCTTCATTGACTTACAGATGTGCCTAAAAGCTAGAATTTAGGTCTTGATCATTTTTGCCTTGAAAAATAAACTCTGACCAGATTTTTGGCAAGAAGCCCAATTCCCTGGCCTCACTGGACAAATCCTCACATCTGAGAAGCTAAAAACAGAAAATTTTCAGCATTTCTGCATCAAAAATGAATTAAACAAATAAACTTTTTTTTTAAAGGGTTGCAGATTAATGTTCTGACGACTGACAAATGAATTTATCTACTTGTTTTTTCAGGTCTAGTACTTTTATCACCATTCATTAGATATGTGTCATTCCGTACTTTTTCAGTTTTCTCTTCAGTTTATCAGACTAATTAGGTTTCATATCCAAAATAATGTATACACTCCTTTCTACAAATGAGAAAGTACTGTATGTGACACTACAAATGTCAGATAGTGTTCATACAGATGTTTTCTTTCCTTCTCGGCTGCACTATCTATATTTATGTGGGATGAAAAAGTGTTTATCTAGTTCCAGTAATCAGGCGCCCTCGATACAACCCACTCAGAGTCTCAGAATATTAAGTTCTCGTCTGTGTTCTTTCATGCTTTTGTCACACTGTGCATCACTGGGCATTCCTTTTAGACAATATCACAAAGTCTAATTCTGTTACATAAACACGGTTAACTTGCATAAACACATTTTTAGTAAGCCTTATCCCCATTTTTTTGAGCAGGATATGTCACAGTAGAGAAAACATAGTCCCTTTGATACAGCTTAACATCTTGTCATTCATGTGTTCATTTACTGTGTTGTAGAATGAGGATAGTTGCTCAAGTATTTACTTTGACCTTGATCCTTTACTGAGTCATCTCGATAACTTTGCTGAGTAAAACCCAGAAACCCTTCAAATCTGGATCATGGATTGATGCTACAACATCCGGTCTGTCAATCCAGATAACTCATTAAAACATTGAAACGGTGCTATGCTTCGACACACAAACACACATATGCTAAAGGCTGACATCTAGTGTACAAAACCTGAACTGTGGAAAGACAGAAACTGAACTGCAATACCCATAAATACCACAGAGGGGTAGCCTATACCCACACATAACTGCAAGAGTTGCCCTGAGTGAGCCTTGTATTGCATAACATTGCATGGGAAAATACAGCAGATGGATTTTAATGTTTTGTCTGTGTCTGTGCCCAGATTGTTTCTGTTCCTCTGGACCATGAAAAATAAATAACAACGTCATCCATATGAATAGTGAACGGCAGGAAAAGGACTGAAATTAAAGCCCATAAGAGGAACTGAAGGAGTCTCTTCACACCTTGAGCTGTGGCATCTCATTTCCTGTTGAAGGTGACGTAATGTATAGGAGACGGTGTGAAAACCGACAATAATGGAAGAAACCGAGAGGTGGGGGTGGTTTCCTTTTAGACTTGCACCTGTTTAGAGTGTAAATACCACCATTTTTTTCACTGTATGTAGGCCTACTGTATGTTGTGGTGTTTTGAGGGATTTGAAATGGCCATTTTCTGGCCTTTATCGCAAATAATGACACATACATCACCTGTTTCTAGAGAGAAACTGTAAGAGAACATTGATTTTTAACCCTCCTATCAACCCCTTTCAGCAAAACAGCCACTTTATCAGTCTCTCAAGCTTCGATACCTCATCTACAGCTTCAAAAATCCCTTTCACAGACAAAGCCCATGATATAAAATCTGTCTGTCTGGATTTTTGCCTTCTAGCGAAATGACTTCTACAGTTGAATGATTGTTCCTCAGTGCATCCAGATGCCCTGACAGCTGCCCAGCAGCCTCACCAGTTGCCCTTACCATTGTAAGTTTTTTAAAAAATGTTTTGGCTGAGCCCCAAATGTAAGGAAAATCTCTTTAAATGATCAAAGAATAATCATTTTTTTCCAACTAGGTCACAGATTGGAATCAGTATAGGGTCTCTAGTGGTGTTTACAGATGTGGTTAAAAGCTAGGATTTGGGTTGTGATCATTTATGCCTAAGTTATTTTAAAATTCTGGGTTTTACAGTGTGAATATTAGAAAATAACCTATTCGTAGCCCATCCCCTGGCCGCACTGGACAAATAATGACCTCATTGGAGAAGACAAAGCTGAAAGTGAGATATGTGTCACGAGTTTGCCACCAAAAAACTGAGGTCAGGGCAGGTAAGTGGCCTCACAGTCCAGTGTGGAATTTGCATGAGGTTTCGGTCTGAATAGATTTATGTGTGTGTCTACGGGCAAGTATGAATGAGTGAATGTGTGATTTTATTAGTTTAGTTTGTGTGTGTGTGGGTGTGTGCAGGGAACCATAGAGCGTCTGGTGTGGATCGATGTAGGTTATGGTAATTGGACAAATAATTGATGACAACATTAACACCGCTTGCCCTGAAGTTTTTCTTTTTCGTTTTTCTTTTTAAAGAATACAGAATCTAATTTACAGTAAACACACCAAACATAAATATTATGTGACTAGAAGGCATAAATACAGGAGGGAGGGTGACAGAGAGAGAAAAATTTAGTAAAATGAGGTAGTGGGAAACACAGGCAGTAGAAAGAGAAGGCTTGAGTGACAACACGACTGTGTAAAAATAAACCCTCCCCCCAAAGTATCCCATCTGCTCGGAGCCTGACTGCTGGCTTGTAGAAGCGGTGGCGGCTGCGGCAGCGGGGGGTTAACAAGGGCAAAGGTCACAGACTGTGATCAATTTGTTGGCTAAGAGCGTCACAGACACATTTGTGCGACTCTCTGGACAACAGCACACAATGGAAATGGACTTTGCTATCCTACAGGGGCATATTCCTTCTGTTTACATGTGCTCCTCAGTGTGTGAACTGAATGCATTGGGCAAACCTGCTGCACTGTACATTATGTGCAGTATTTACACTGTAAACAAAACCAGTGACACTATGTAATGGATAGTCAAGGGTCAAGGCAAGCATAAATGCTTTGATGCAATGCACTGTACAGATATTACCGAGAAGCTTATGTTGCATGTTTTGTGTTTTTTAGGTACATTCATGGTGAATAAAACACTGAATACAAATTATTGTGCGCACAAAGAACAGTGTGCAGAGTGTACCACACATTTACTGTTCTTCAATAGTTTTCACTTTACATAGTGGTACTAGTTATGCTCTCAGGATACAGTAAACATTAACAAACATTGACCATTCTAGTTCAGGGGTATTTGGCAGCTGTATGGTACTTTCCAGGATGGTTAATATTTGTAGGTAATTGAACATTTAGGATGTTAATGAACATCCAAAATGTTCTTTGGAAAATGCCAGACTGTACTGGATTGTCAGGATGAGATGAAGTGAAAGGAGGAAGAGGAATGTAAGTCAGCCAATTTGTGTTTGTATAAGAATAAGAAGATAATAAGACTATGTTTTATTCTTTCTTTTGCATACTTTTCTTTCTACATCCAAATATTTTTCCTGCTTTTCCTCCAGAGAGGCTAGGAATCATCATGAGCGGAGGCCCCACAACTGTCTGTAACACCATGTTGTCTTAACCTTGCCTAGAATAGCTCCACCAAATTAAACTTGTGTTTTTGTTTTAGTACGGAGTTCTTGTGTGTCTTGATTGGCAGCTTTAGAGAAAAGATGGGATAAGGAAGAGGGATGAGAGCTGGAAGAGGAGGAGACGTCGGAATTTGAAGCAGAAAAACACCAGTTTAGACATTAGCTTTCAGGCTTTTTACACTTTGAAGTTTTAGTAAGCAATCCCTTAAAATCAAAGGCTCAACTGGCATAAAAGTTATTTCTTTGGTGTAAATGAAGCTTATCCAACAGGTCAGTCAACTCCCCATAAATAGCACATCCACGGTCAGAACAGGCTGATTAAAACAAGGTCAGGTCAGGAACACCTGGCAGGACGAGAACACTGCATACACTAAGAAAAAGTAAAATATCAACAGGGTTTACGCTCAGTCAGTAAACTGTAGAAATGGCAGAATAGAAAGGAATTCATTTTTTTTATACAAATCAAACCAAAAAAATTATTCAAAAGTTATTTTATCTTCTTGTCTGTCCAAGAAGACTCATCTCTAAAATGGGCCCTCTCTTTGAAGATACTCCTCAGGAGGCATATTGATCACTCACACACAGACTCACATGTACAAGCCTTTGCATCCTCAAAATTGATGTTTCCCATGGAGAAGACAACTGATCCATTAATGTTTCTTTTCTTTATTCGGAGAAGAGGAGCGTAAAGGCAATGATTTGAGGCAGCTTTGACATTTGGCCGCCACATATTGCGCTGAAGCAGGAGCAATACTGAAGCGCTGTGGCAGAGCGGCTCCTTTTGTCCTTTAAATTACTCCATTGTTCCTCCAGAGTGACTCATATGTTGCTGAAATCTCCATTTAGAGTGCAATAATCATATTGCTCAGCGTGTGTGCACGCTTAGCTGATTATTGACGCTACCAGCCAAGAAAAGCTCACCATATGCTATATGACGCATTTGTCACCCTAGTCGATCAACTGATCTGCGCTGTTAAACTTTTACATCTTCTCACTTCTCTCCTTTATTCTCCACACCAGCATGGATGCAGCTCTACACACAGATTTTGCAGTCGGCAGAGGCAACAAGTGTGAAATATGTGGGTGGAGAAATGTACAGGATGTATATAGGGGGTTGTATTGTTCAAGCAGGACACGGAGACAGATGGACAAACATTGTTTTGCTGAGTGATGTGGGTCAGTGGTCCTGGTTAACAATTCTCCAGTGCTATTAAGCAATATGTCACACTGCAAAGCAAGGCTGTGGACTGACAGACAAGGTCAGAGTTACTTTTTTTTGCTTTCTGTCCCTCATGATTTCCTCTTTCAGTGCCACTGCTCCACTGATATATTGTCATGAACTGACTTGAAAAAAGCTGTTCTCATCAATATCTTAATGGATCAAATGACTATGAGCGCAATGTGAAAGGTGTCACTCATAGTGATAAATCCACAACTACAAACTGTTTGCTTTTTAGCATCTTTCAGCTCAGTGTTGTGGTTTTCTGGCCCTGAGGGGTTTGTTTTCTGCAAAGACGCTCCAAAAACCCACTTTTCCCAATAATAAAGGCCAGCCAGACAACACGCTAGCAAACAAAGTGGACCATTTAGAAGCTAAGAAGCCAGACCTCAGGGGTTGGTGGAGACCAAATAAAATTTAATTTACCAGAAAAATTACTCCTAGTGGGTGGTTTGTATCGGCTGGATGTTAAAACAGGAAACCTCATATTAACAAATTCAGCCTATCACCATTAAAGGTGATAATATGTCAGTGTGTACAACTTTTTGGCTTTAAAACATTAGTACCTATGAATACAAAAGCTAATTATAATGATAAAATAATTAATGATTCTAATCTTTTTTGCTTAAAATGCACATCTGATTGATGCTATTTACTCTACTTTAATTCAAATCAAAACTAAGGTAGTCTTTAAAAGAATAACTACTTTGGCCTGTAACAAGTTGCATAAACTTGTAACATAAACTTATCTTGTTGGCTTTTTCCCTTAGGTCACATCCATGCATTCAAAGTGAGAACTGAGAAAAGTGTAAAGAAGTCAATGATACTTAATGCCCTTTGATTTAATTCTCTACCAAAGAACGACAAAGAAAGACAAAGAACATGCAATGAAGACAAATTATAAGAAAACATATAAACAGAAAATTGTGAATGTTTTGTTCTGTGTATAAAAACATATGCCAACAAAAAAAACTAGTGCAGATAACTTTTTTTTAGTCTAACATCCAAATGAGCATACATTGTGTGTCTTTGTGTGTGTGTGTGCATGGTGAGGGGCCCTTGTTATTATGTCCTGCTGCTTTTCAATGGAACAGCTGTGCGGACCTCCAGCCACCTCCAAACAAGGCACAGGCTGCCTGGCAACTGCCCTCCCATTGGCCAACTTTCCACCTCCTCCGACCAATCGCACAGGCCAATGCGATGAGGAAGTGAATGGGGGAGAAAAACACAACAGGGAGAGAGAGAGAGAGAGAGAGAGAGAGAGAGAGAGAGAGAGAGAGAGAGAGAGAGAACAGGAAGGATTGTGAGAAAGTTTGCCGTGAAAAACATGCGAGGAGTTTGAGGAGAGTGATTTCAGCTCATGTTTCCAACAGGGAGTGATAAGATTGAAAAAGCAGAAAGAGAACAAAGAGACTAATCATACTTAGAAGGCAGAACTTTTAAAAGCTTTAACCTCTTTCCACACAGATTTGCATGTGAAGCTTTTAATGTTTCTCAAATCCTGCCTTTGCCAAATTCCAGCATTCTGCTCTATTAGCTCTGACCTTTTTTAGATACAATGGAACAATTCTGAAAGAGAACAAATCTACATGGTAATTTTTTTTTTCCAGCTCTTTCAATCACTCCCTTTATATTACATCCACAACTTTTGCCAACAACAAAAGTTTCATTTGTATGGAAGAAAAAAAACACAAAAGAGACCAATCAGGGACATGAAAAGATAGTAGGCCTAACCCTTGATACGTAGGCTGTTTCAAGAAATAAAAAAACCCCACGTACACATTTCTTTGGATCTAGCCACATCGACTTGAGGCGAGTTGGTTTTGAGTGACAACAAGAAAGAAAGGTGGTGACTTTTCTCTATTGATGTTGTCGGCTTTGTGTTTGGCAGGCTGAGACATGCCACTGCAAAACCTGCGTTTCCAGGGCTTTTAGTGGGCTTACTGGTGGATTTGAGGCGCATCTCTTGGGGATAATAGGTGTTTGTTTTACAATTGCTGTGACGTATGTGGTTGCTAAATGTGAGGTCGCCAGATGAGGGGGAAAGATATGGTTGGGGGACTTTTGTGGTTGATAAAAGTACGTGAGTGTGTATGTGCGGACAAAAACTTTTAGCATCTCACCTTTATGCATCCGCTGTGGGTGTATAGCATGTGTATGTTTACGGTGTGTGTGCTTTGCAGACAAGTGGGTGGGCTCCATGCTCAGATACATCCTGTAATTACCAATCAAAGCGGCGTGCAGATCTGTGTGAGAGCTTTCGACACGACACACAGCTCGCCTCTCCCCTGGAGGTCACACTTCCTACGAAATCTCAATTGCAGTTTCTCCTGAAAAACAAGCGACCTGTGAAGAGACAGAGACACGAGGAAGGAGCAAGGTAGCCTGTATGATGTGGTATAGAAGAAGGCTATAAACTCCATAGACCTGCTTACTTTAAAAAAAAAAAAATTGCAACCACTCCTGTAATTACAGACAGACACGGTGGGGGAGACACAAAAAACGCAAACCCAATCCACACACACGCACATAAACATCACACAGCCATCTGTCGCAGTGTAAAATACACAACCATGTACAGACAGGAAGATATGCTGACATGGCGAAGTGGTGGACGACTTTGAGTTAGTGAATATGATAACCACCGGCAGAACCACAGGATGATGATACAGCTGACACAGTTCACACAACTCATAACTATACGCCACAGATGCGCAAATAAAGAGAACACTTATAATAGCATTTTAAACATTTACTTCCTGCCTTTATCTGCTAAAATGTGAAAATACTTTTTGGAATGTTCAGACCAAATACAAAATTGATTAAAAACATTAGATTCATGGATCCTTTGGTTTCTTTCAGGGTCTTTATAACATAACATATAACATGTGTATTCTAGTATTTTATCTAACAAATAGTATAAATGTAATGTAATGGAGTGCATGTTTAGGGTAACCTTTCATCTGGGGATATATAATTACTGTTACATCACAGAAAGTTCTGGCCATATTATGTTCTGTCATCTGTACTGTGCATGGCATGACATGACATGTAAAAAGATTAATAAATGAAAACATTCTGTCTCTCAGGGAAGACAGGTTTATTAGGCAGCTTGCCTGTGGCAATTCATTTTCACACTAAAGTAAAGCAAAATTTACCCCACTTGTCAGGGTTTGATTGCGGACTAATGAGACCTCAGGCCTGCAGGGCTACAGCTGAAAATCCTTCAGTTCCTTTCCTGTAAATTAAAGTACTGTGGACTTTTCAGCACAGGGGCAATTATAATTTAATTTAGACTTACCCTCTTTAAGGATTAGCTATTGTTTTGTTCTTTAAAAAATACATTTACATTCAGTTTACACCACCTTCTTGCATCAAGTTAGCAAAGTGTTGGTCCTGCCCTCTCACAAGGACACACCCCAACAGTTGTCATTTTCTTGATGAGCTACTGTAGCCTGAGGCTCAGACTGGCCCTAACTGTAAAGTCACCACAGCTGTTGAAGAGGGAGACAACAAGCCTGGCAAACTGCTATAAAAAACAGTAAAGCTGGTGTCGAGCTGGGACTTTTGTCTGTATGGCTGGTGTTGCGGTTGTTTCGTGCTTCCTTTCAGCCAGTGTAATTGAATTGCTGTCGAAAGAAAAGCAAGTTTTAGAATATGGCATGAGCCTATGATAAATTACCGTATTCATTTTACATTTAAATGGTCTGTTCACTCAAATCACAAAGGGTAATCGGCAGAGCTATCAACAGTTTTATCAGACTATTTCCTTGGTCAGATGTACAGTTCCAGTGAAAACTCACAATGGCTTGGCCACTTCAGTGCTGCAAGCTGGCACTATGACTTTAAGGCTAAGCTAAGAGTTTTGTTAAAAATAGCGAAGGCGTTTGTTAAGTGCTAAGATTCACACATTCTGTAACTTCAAGGTTTCTGCTAGGTGCTTAGTTAGTAGTTTGATTGATCAAACAGTTTAACCCTGCCAGAAGGATCCAGCAGAGGGTAGGATACCACAAAGTACACAATTTAACTGAAATATAGCCTATTATTTGGCTTTATCAGAAATCAGATCTGTGTGTGATTTTTTGAGTTTGTTTAAAACCTTAAGGGATTTTACTATGTGGGTGTGCAAGAACGGTTTATTTATTTAAGAATAAATAAGCTGTTGGCATGATTTTAGAGATATAAATTGGGATGATTAGAACTGTGTGGTCTGGAATTTCAGGGGCATCCTCGGGACATCAACCCAAAACTGTCCCCATTGTGTAACAAAAGGGGGTGTTTACCAAAGCTGACCAATAGCAGTTCAAATCAATAATGACCCCCTGCTCTTCCTGAGTCTACATGTGTGAGAAAACAGCTTCAATCTGCTCCCACTGTGCTGCCCAGACAGTCCCTGCCTAATCCATGGAGTCCAGTCCTGGATTACCATGTCTGCTCCACTCGGCATTATGGAAATTAGACAGGATTATATGAACTCTCACACACAACACACAAGGACACAGACTTCCAGCGTAGAACCTGTGCAAAATTCACTGGACATCTTGCTGTTGTTCTGAAAACAGTGATTACACCTGTCATTTCCACAGATTAGTCGGCATGAAGTAGATTTTAGAAATCAGCTCGACACAACACAAACTAAGCATTTAGGCTGATTTCCTGTTATCTGGCAGGAGTGGGAACAACATGGCAACTCTCAAATGCAGATTTGTTTTGTTTGGTGCATGGGAACATGTTGCCATAGTGACCGTGATACCTATTTCTATGGATGTGTTATGCAGGCTCGTGATTTCATGCTCCAGCAGATGGTTTCGGTTCAGTGTCACAGGAGGTGTGTGCGTGTGTTTGTGTTTTTGAATGGTTTAAGAGCATAGTAAGAGAATGAGGGCGAAAAGGGACAAAGATTTTGTTAATGTGAATTATACATCTGCACCTGAAGAAAAGACCTTGTGCGAGGACGTTTTCTGTGCTTGTTCATGTTTAGTGGTTTCAGCATGTGTGTTAATGGTTCAGAATGGGCCGATCTAGATGAAAGCCATATTATTAGCAGATGGTTCAGTGAACCACCAGGGGCTCCAGCAGAACTTTCATTAGCCATGTGATCTCTCCGTTGGTCTTATTTTTCTTCGCTCAGTCCAGCAAAAACGTGCTGAATTACTGATCTGGTCCTCATTTACACGCATCCTTCATTTTCCACCAGCTTTATTCCTTTTTTTCCACCACAGACAGGAAAACGTTTAGAAGAGCTCATACAGAGACTTTGAAATAAAATCACTGGCTTAGAAATAAATGAACATGCTGCTGTGCGAAATATGACACTTGATAGGAAAAGTGCTTTGATGTGTGCAGCATGGGCACATGCATGGAGCCACTTGTTAAACATTGCTAATTGATACAAATCAAAAGCCCACGCATGTGCTCGCAATCACACACAAAGGGTAAAACAGTAGCTTTGCAGGGAAAGAGACCACCCCCAGCTATGAAGAGGGCTCAGGTTTAATCCAATCTGTTGCATCTAAACAAAATGCAAAAGTATTTACTTGGCTTTCAAGATGGTGCCGTAGCAGGCAGTCCACTTTTCACATGCAAATAAGTATATCTCAAGTGTTTTTGTGCCTGACATAGTAATATGAGCATTAATGAGAACATGATGAGTTCTTCTGACACCATGCCATCAAAAAAAAAAAAAAAACACAAAGAAAATACAACAAGATTACCAGCACTGAGAGTTTGACTGGCCTTCCACCAGGAGCTAGCAGCCGCTAGCAGGACCAATGCACTTGTCCCTGCCCTATGTCAACAAACAGAATATATTGTAGGTCATTAATGAAAAGCTGAGCCTATTATCTTGCCGCTTCAGGCTCATGAAAAAAGCTGGAAAATGATGTGCCACTGAAGCTGAAAGAATTTCAGCTGCGCAGGGGGGGCTTCTGACTGAGATCACCTGCGGATTCAACTGCTCGAGAAGGAGATGCAATGCATAGTTGAGCATATTACCTTAAAAATAAAGGTAGGAGGGATACATATTATTGGATTGCCCAGGGTTTTGCTTTTTTGTTAGTTGGCTACCAGATACACTGTATCAAAACTGAGACAGCTACTGCATGCTAGCTCAGAAACCTATTCCATGACTCCAGCAAGACACAACAGGACCTATAGAATATGAATTGCCTAAAAGCATCTGCTTAACAGCCTTTAATGTAAAATTGCACACTCATGCAACCACACAAAAGTGCACCTAACATTCCAAAACATAAAGCTATCCTTTCCCAAGTTTCTTAATAGTGTTTTTCATACTTGTATTTTCCAGCCGTTTGTACTCTTTATTACCATTATCTTCGAGCACAGCCCTCAGTAGGAGTGGATGATGAGTGGTTTTGTGTAAATGATCCCGACTTAAACAGTGATTTACATCCCTGAGTATAGACTCAGTGGTCCAAACACATTCCCTGGCTGCTCAGAAGCTGTATTTTCCCCTTCAGTCTGCAGGTTCCTGCAAATCTCTGCAGGCAATAGACATTAAAGGACAATGTATTTTTCTATAATTAGACAGTGGCACATGGAAAATAATGAGACTGTGTGTGTGAAAATATGTATTGTGTGTGTGAATGTATGTAATTAGAATTTTATGCAGGAGAAATTGTGTCCTCTTGTACATTTGAACTATAGTCGAATGAGTGGTCACTGTGATGGGAGCTAATGCTGATCCTAATGAAAATAAATCTAAAATGCCTGTTTTCTTGAGGGAGGTTGCATATTTGTGTATGTGCATGAACAGTTTTCAGTGCTCAGGCGCTGAGTACCAACCTTCTGATCCTCAGAGAAGGAGGCCTTGTTTACCAGAAGGTTTTAGAGCAAATCTCAGCCAATTACTGTCAGAGTTAAAACTCTGGTGTGCAGAAAGTCTGTGTGATTTGTGAAATTGGCTGTGATCAAGGCTCATACATGAATGCTTCTTCAAAGAGGCCAGACATTTAAAGTGTTGTATCGGACTTTTGAACCAGAGTTAACAAATACTGTTGGGAACATGTGACTTCGGAGTCATTTACTTTTATTCATACACTCAAAGTTATTCCTCGCGTTGTGGAAGTGTAGGCTTTGCAGGGTCGAAGTTTCTATAGTTCAGTGGCATTCGGCTGCTTAAAGAAATAATGTCGCAAAAGGTTGTTACATTTGTATATTAATGATTCACGGCTGTACGACATTCAGTTTTGTCTCAGATTTTTGAAACATAGTCCAAAGTAATATGAGGATAACATGGTTTGATTTGACTTATTAAATAACTGATCCAATGGGACAGTAGTCTTTTAGTTGAGCCCAGCGTAATCCTGGTAAAATATTTACTGAAGGGTATCGGTAGTGGTATGATCTCTACAATAGCAAACATAGCCATATAGAGTATGTAATTGATGTATACACAAGCTATCTAGGTAGCCCCAGAGAGCAGCAAACTCCTCTGCTTCCTGGAATTATAAAGCTATTTAGGAATTATAAAGCTATAACCTGTTATTGTTATCCGTTTACCTCCATACGTCTCGAAAAAGTCAACAGACTGAGAGATAGTATGCACAGATTAACTGACATGCAAGAATCTAAACGAATCATATGCTGCATGTTTGCTTTATATATGACCTTATGCTTGTTTCTTATGACAATTTCATGCTACTTTTTTACTCTTATGTTCTATAGATGCCTGGTACTGGTACTTTAATGGACATAATCATTAGTGCAAAACCCAAAAATGATGGGTGAAGGTTCAGGAAGTAAGTAAGCATTTTTATTTAGATTTTCTCTTTCCCACCTCCAACTCAATCAGCTGAGTTTCACTTTTTGCCTTGATATCTTGTTGTTAACTTTAAAAAACATTCCTTTCAGTGCTTTTTTTTTTTGCCTCTTTGTAAAATTGCAGCAAGTGGTTGGTGGAAACATTTTAGCTTCAAAACCTTAACAGGCAGCTAAACAAATGCTGAGATTAGCATGATCGTACCGTATGATATTTATTTTTTTCCTGGTCATTTTATGCCTTTATTTGATTGTGATGGTTAAAAATTGACAAGAGAGGGGTGAGAGAGAGAGAGGGAGGACATGCAGCAAATGTCTGCAGGCTGGAATCAAACCCTGAGCAACTGATCTGCCCCAAAGATGATATTTCTATGTCATTTTGTGTGTTTGCTTGTGTATTTCACTGTGTGACCACACGTGAAGTGTTTTTATTATTTTCCCCATTCGCCTCCCACACACTCAAAAACATCCTTACATAAATGAGTTAGTATTGTCACATGTTCCATCATGGATCTCATAGAACAAACACACAAACACACCATAAAAAAACATTTTTAAAATAGAAACCAGCACAAGACATCGGATCATTTTTATTACTTCCTTTCTCCCATAGGCTTCATACAGTGCTGTACATAGTATCTACTGAAAACTAATGTGTAAATAACTTTGACTGTCTTTTCACATCTTCCATATCATGCCACCAGAAATTCAATAAAATAATCTTGAGGATTAATTCTTAACAAAGAGATTATTAATCTGCCATGTGGAAATATGATGCAAACATGTGAATGATCAAATGTGTTGACAACTTGTGAAAATCCTCTTAAAAGGGATTTATCTGAACATAGAGAGATTTTTAAATTGTATGTGGAAATTTAGCTGTTATCTCTGGTTGCTTAGTGACTAATTCACCAAGCGCAAAACTCCTTTAGGGGCATATTTGCATTATGCAAAGTGCAGAGATAGGGGAATAAACAATCTCTGGGTGTTCGGAGAGGTGTGTGTGTGTGGTGTGTGAAGAGGACTGACATGGATCACAGAATATGGAGGAGCAGAGCGCATCAGCAAGGCCTCCTGCCATTCTCAACTAACTGCTGTGTGTGGGGAGATAGCAGTGTGTGCTTCCACAACTTCCATCTGCATGAAACTTCACTGTGAAAAGTGGGAGTGGGAGTGTAGAGCACACACATTTTGTGGAACTTAAATAACTTTTTAATTAAAGATTGTCTTGTTTGAAGAGTAAATAAGAGAAAGTTTGTAGGAAGTCATCTGATAAGTTGGTGGTAACTGTCAAGAAAAATCACTGGAAAAGAGAAGGTTGCATTTAAATAATGTAGAGTATTTATCATTTAGAGTTGTAATCCATAAGATTTCAGCCCTGGTTGATTTGCTGACACTTGTGGTTACCACGGGAACATAACATTTAATATGACCGCAAACACTCGAGCAACTGCTTTACAACAGATGAGCAACAGTGCAACTAAACAAACTCATGTTGTTTTAATAAAGAAGTCAGTCAATAATAATTGCATCTGACTTCATGCTGCACACAGTGTGACAGCAGGCCATAGAAAAGGAGTTAGATACCTTGCTGAGATGTCGGAGGTGTGCAGCCTGTTTCCTGCAGGTCCTACAGCTCACTGTGGCTACTCCTTCTTGTTCCTTTACTCCCTTGCAAAATTAAATGAAAAAACCGATCAGCTGCCAAATGCCAAAAATGGCTGTCCTGTTGTTTTGTAGACCGATTTTTGAAGCAACTTCTTCACAATAAAAGCCTGTTTCCCTGTTTTTATGTTGAGCAGCAGTAGTAGGAAATCTTCAATTTGCATTAGCAGTAACTTCATAAAGCTTTGCTGTGGTAAAGTGAACAAACAGTGAGAGGAAATCACCAACAGCAATACTACTACTACCACTACAGTATGTAACATTGAATGGCTATTGCTAATAAACAATTACCATCATAAATAGTATCAAACAGATTTTGATTTGATGAAAATCCTAAACTTTAGGTCAAAAAACGTTGCTCTTATGAGTCATTTAACAGATATAAATAGAGCAGTACTGGCTGCAACAAGTGGATCCAACCCAATTCACGCACATGCACTCTAACTACCTCAAAAACCAGAGAAAATGGAAAGAAAAACAAGTTTGTTCTGTCTGGTTGTGGCTTCCACAGTGTGTGCAGCCACAGAGACACTACATTAAAACATGTATTAAATACAGGCAGAGCCAGAACATCCTGTCCTCATATCTGGAACCTGTGTGTGTCAGAGTAACAACAAGAGAGAGAAATAGAGCACATCAGAAAAACAGAGGCTGATAGACACTGAATCGGATGCATAGGCAGTTTGCATACGTGTGTGTGTGTGTGTGTGTGTGTGTGTGTGTGTGTGTGTGTGTGTGTGTGTGTGTGTGTGTGCTCTGACGTCAGTGCAATCACGTAACTTGTGATGAACAGCAAACAAAGAACTGAAGTGATAGATGCATGCAGGCAGGCTTCACTGACTAAATGCTGGAACATTAGTGTTTGCCTGCTGTATAAAGAGCAAACCTAACTGCACTATAGATAATAGATAATAATGTATGGAGCTGTGGGTTTAATTATTAAAGGGTCTCTTTAATCACACGTAGAGCTGTTTATTCAACCAGCTCTGAAAGACACAACACTTTCTTTTCTTTCTTTTTTTTACAGGAATAGCATGACATTGGATGCAAAGAATCATTTGTAAAATGATTGAAAGTTGCAGAGAGAGTGGTAAACACATATAAAAACATATGCACCCAGGTGTCTTCCTCAACATTAAATATAGTAAATACAGCCATGAGAATTTGTGTGTGTGTTTGTGTGTGTGTATGTGGGGTGACGCTACAGATTCATCACAACTCATGAGTCAATTTTTCTTCCCTGCTAGCTTTTTATGCTTCACTGTCTTTCACATTCTGAGTTGACAATGACAGAATGATTGTGCTGCCCTGATGGATTATGCTGCCTTCAGGTAACTGTGGGAAATATTACAATTAGCATGCATGTGTAGGATATTACATATTACTATAGTCTCTTTAAGTATATTTTCACCAGCAAAACCACGCGATTAGTTTTAAAGTGAAAAACGATGACTCTACAGAGACAGTTTTCCACAAAAGACGACTGGAACAATGATATGACTTCCATTATGTTCCCGTTTCTCTCTCAGTTTTGTTCAGAATCAATGACCCTGACTGTGCGATCACTCTGGGGACAGACATGCGTCAGTTCTGTTCATCAAGCCCTCGATACACTCTGTCCCATTCGTGTGTGTGTGTGTGTGTGTGTGTATGGATGTGTTTGCATAACCCACTCAGCCACGATTTCATAACCACGTTCATCTCGGACATTGCTGCCTGCTTCCCACACAGCTGAATATTGATGGAGCTACAGGCCAGAATTGCATTTACCGTGCTTAGATGCTTCTTAAAAAGCATTAAATGTATAATCCCAGATCGTATTAAGTGGGGAAGAACAACAAAAAAACAAATCCAAATTAACTCAAGATAAAAACAGTACTGAGAAATATTTTCAAAATGTGAATGTTGTATCATGACTTTGTAAAGGTTTTAGTCGATCCTTTTGGTAAATCTCATTGGAGTTGCAGAGGGTGAGAACTCATAAACTAGCTTTGTTTCATAGCTTTCTTATTCTATCATGCTGAGTCTTATTTCCTGAAATTGATTTTAAGCTTCTGATTACAGTGTTTGTTGGTTGATTTTAACATGAAAGAAATCCAGTTCATAATTGGTGTTTGTTTTGTATATTGAAGGTGAGAAAGTCAGTTGTAAGAAAACAAGGTAAGAAAAATTTAACCATTTAACGCTTATTTTTAGTTTTTGTAACAGAATTTTTTTTTCTGAGCTGTTGTTTGAGGACCTTAAAATCTCAGATTGGTTCAGTTTGAACCGATCCACCTCTTTTAAAAATAATCTTATTTTTCAGTAAAAATTAATCAAAACCAAAAGCCTCATTTTTGTTAATATTCATAAATAACCAAACTGCACAACTGACCCAATGAACTTATCTGATATACATATGCATACACCCACAGGCACAAACAAGCTCTCCCTCCTCCTGGTTCAGTGCCAGAATCACAGACTATACCATTAGCCCTGCAGTAGGTTACCATGTTCCACAGGCACAGTTTACCACCAGCTGTCTCTCTCTCTTTCTCTCTCTCTCTCTCTCTCTGTGTGTGTGTGTGTGTGTGCGCTAATTCAAACAACAGATTTAAAACTGGATTGAATCCAGGCAAAGTTTTTGCATGCTGACAAATGACATTTGATTTTCAAATTTTTGACCTTTGCAATTGCGGGTCCATCAACATGTGGATGTGGCTGTCTTCAGGGACCCAGCAGTGTTCTGTGAATTCATCCAGAGACGCAGGCTCCTAGGCGGAGTACTATGCTTGAGGACGTCTCACAAATCTCACACAGCTGTCTATCTTATCTGTCTGTCTCGGCCTTGCGCCTTCGATGTGAACTGTTTATGCTGCAGTTGATTTTTAAAAAATACATTTCAATGATGTATTCACATATTTCATTCCAGGGCCTTTAGAAACTGTCTGGTACACCTGCAGGAAAAGTGAGCGTTGTTTCACAAGTATGAAGGTTTAACACTTTTAATAATTTATGGATGAAATCTGTGAGGCTTCCATGTCACTCTTTTTTCTCTCTATTTCTGTCGCTACTCTCTCCGGGCAGCCGGTGTCATCTGCCTCTGCACAGGTTTATGCCACACCAAAAAGACAGAATGCAGCTTTTTCTCCGTTTCCTGTCACCACTCTCTCTCGACTGGAGACAAAATCAGACGGTGCATCTTTTTGAAAGCAACCGCATGTCAACGGCTCATTACCACCAGGAGAATTAAGTTGTTTCGTAGTGTTAAAAGACAGCATGATGTGTGTTGACATGCCTTAGTGCAGTATTGCATATTTACCTCATCAGTGACGATTACTGCGTGGGCTTGAGGCTACTGTCATGCTGTTGCCATGACATCTGGAATCCACAAAAAGATTCTGGCGTGTTTGGTGCAAAAGGGGGGAGGCCTGTTGACAGAAACACACATACGTGATACCCACGCATAAAAGACGCACAGTCAAAGACACACAATGACACGTGCATGCATTTTATTTGCTTAGATAAAAGAGGGTTAATAATCTCAGTGACTGCTTTCATGAAAACACACTGAGTGATTAGAGGTCATTACAACACAGCATGCTCTCAGGTAGCCAATCTGATTACATCCCTGCAGCAGCCGATGACAGACTGAGTGGCTTTCAGTCCAACTTTGTGTCAAGACACATTCCCCGTCCGTCATTGCAGGATTTTTCAGATCTCTCCTGACAAATCTCTTGGATTCTGTCAGAAAATATTTCATTCTGGGGGAGTATGGAAATGCTGGGATGAGAAAATCGTTGCATAAACACGTTTCAATGCCCTAAAAGAGACTGTAAAACTGGAGAACTGAGCTAGAGCTTAAAGGGACCTTAAGGGAGAAGGATAGTAAATAGGAAAATAGAGAACAATGACACAAGGAAAAAGACAGATGTAACATTAAATATAAGATTTTATCAAAACGTGAGACATGTGCTTTTATGTTAATTTCAGTCAGCGGTACAAACAACTTTTTCTCCAACATATTAATGGACTAATTCTATATGTGTGTTCTATGTTTTATGAACCTAGCAGCCAGGCACGCAGACATCTCATGGTACAGTGTGTAATAAGTAGAGACACCGCTTCATGGATTTTCAAACACACAGACTGTCCCACAGGAGGTTTATACTCAACATAAAGAACAGGATCCATAAAATATATATATATGTGAAAAATGAGAATATATCATGAAGGAGAGTGGTTTTGTTTTTTTACAGAGCGGATAGAACAAAGGAAAAAGCAGCATTTGGATTTAAAAGACAGCATTAAAGGAGGAAAAGCTGGAAAGCAGAGTTACGCAGCACACTTCCTGTGAACAATTCCACATTAAAAACAGTATGACGCCCTGACAACATTGTTAAAGCCCTCAGTGGGATAGAATGGGTTTGATCAGCTGTTATGTAACCACTGTCAGGCGGTTGCCATGGTATTCTGTGCAGGACCACCACCTTTGAAAGGCACTGACCCGCCCCAGTTTGCAGCCACATGACTCTGCTCTACAGGATAATAGGTTTACTGGACCCCCCACTGGTGTTATGTTTTCATGTCTCACTCAGGATTTGTTCTGTTTGCTGGCACAGGGATTGTTTATGAGCAACTTAACTAAAATAATCTAGTATCAAATGTAAGAGAAGGGATATATTTTGGCTGCTAAATGTTCATTCAACACATTCAAACATTGTTAATATTTTCAGTACACCAAATAGAAACAACTTACATTACAGGGCAGATAAGGAAGCCGTGACAGCTA
This sequence comes from Dicentrarchus labrax, assembly GCF_905237075.1. NCBI lineage: Eukaryota > Metazoa > Chordata > Actinopteri > Moronidae > Dicentrarchus > Dicentrarchus labrax. Next base: position 15,326,920 of record NW_026136724.1, on the reverse strand, counting down.
GACCCAGACTAACCTCTGGGCTCTTCCTCAATCTTTCACCCTGTCTTGATTTCTTAGAATTTCGTCCGACCCTTTTAAACAAAACAGTACCGTGTTTATTTTAACAAGCCTTTTTTTCGTTGAGGCATTCCTGGGATAACAATGAATGTTTAGCTGGTTTCACATGAAACCATCTTAATAACAAGTGTCCACCATATTTTGACTCACTAAAGAGCGAACATTGTGTCCACTGCCTTGAAGTACAGATGAGGAATAAATAGTTTGCCCATGTGGTACTGGCCTATTGTTCAACAAACCAAATACAATCTGCTTCTGTAATCAGCTGCTGTCTTGCTCAACCGGCTCTTGGCACGGTGCTGATGCATTGAGTTGTTTGTACCAGAAAGATTTAGCTGGAGGGATTAGTGGTAAAACCTTAAAAACAAATTAAGCCAGGTAGCTTGTGAAACCTTGGACTAGATTTTAAGATATTTTACAGCAAGCAAGGGTGGTTTCTGATTATTGATTATCCTTTTCCAATGTAGTCAACAATGTGCTGTCCTGTTTTTCCAGGCTTCCAATCCAAGAAGGATTTGGCATATGTTTTACTGTGACTACAGCAGCACAGCATAACATTTTTGAGTATTTATGCTCTTTTTTTAACCCCCCTTCTATGTCTATATGTTATATGTTTATTCGATTATTTAAATTCATGATTTTTTAGCATGAGAAAATACTTTGGACTGATTGGAACTGTAAAAAAACTGTTTCAAAATCAAATATTCTCGCTTTCTGACCTTAGCGAGTTAACTGGAAACATTTAATAAACTATCCATTGCATATTTATTTGAAAAGTAATTGTATTACTTTACTAATTACTCAGCCTCAAAAATTGGTTATGTTACTTGTGACATTACTTCAGCCGCAGGCCGCAAGCAGTGACTGTGGATATATTCAACGAGCATCAACAGCTAGCTTAACATTAGCTAAGTCGGCAGCGCACAAGTATTATTTTCTTTCCCCCTTCAACTGTGAACAAAAAACAATGTGATTCATGAATGTAGGCTTGCTAGTGGCTAAAATTAGCAAGCATACTATAAACAGACAACTTGTAAATAAGACAATTTTGGAAGCAGTTAGCCTTGGTGTAGGCCAACCCCATACCTAGCACTAAACGAACACATACTGGACCAGATTCTCTTCAGAACGCAGAGAAACTGCAAGCTGGACCCCTACACTTATGAAAATAACGAATATTATATTTCATTTCTATAAAATATGGAATATCTACATCAAAAAATTATAAAGTTAAATGCAAAAATGGCCTCGAGTTCTACTTATTTATGTAGCCTATTTCTTTTACTACATTTGGGCTTATCTTTTAAAGCTATTTAAAACAACTTAATGACTTACAACCCTATGTGTAAGTAAAAGTGTGAGTCCAAGGCTGTGTTTATTTTTCAGCACAAGGCATGCTAGGTTAATAGAAATACATTTTAAATGCCTTTTAAAAGCTTGCCAGTTTCTTGTTGAAATCATGACCTTGCAAGTACAAAACTGGTCAAATTAAATTAAAGTTTTCTTTGATGCAGAAACTACAGAAGTCACTTTTAGTTTCAAAACCCACATCATGCTTTTAAGTATTAAAATACCTACTGGCATTGATCTGTAGGTCAGCCTTTGGAGTCAGCGTATGCATATAGGAGGGAAAGATTTCTCAAGTCACTTATTTTCATCAGACGTTTGACTTGTAAAACTCATTCTGTTATGAAAGTACTTTCTCGCAGGCCTTTGTAGGCTAATCCCCCTTTACTTTAGGGAATGACACAAGGAGAGGAGGGCATGCAAGAAGCAAAACCGACCCAAGAAGTTTTCAAACACGACAGGAGGAGTCAGACCTAATCAGTGAATGCAAATGCCATCCCCGCACCAGCCTCGGGTACCGCCATGACTACGGATGCCAAGAATGTGTGGAACTAATCCTCAGGATTTGGTATGCTTTCCCCCTTACCTTCCCTCTGCTTTAAACTCCTTTCCCCATCTCCCTTGTCTGTCTTGCTGCACCAGTTTTTCCTCTGTCCTGAATTTTGTTTCTTCATTCGATTTTTTTATGTTCATGTACAGTTGCCACCCATGACCTTGTTTCCATTAATCTGTTCAGTGGCTCCTGCTCACTTCTACCAATTTCCCATCGACTTATATTTCCAACTGTTTGATTGCTAGCCCCTTCTTGTCCTCATTTTGCCTGTCACTCACTGCCTCCTACTTTTTCCCCTGCCTCCTTGCTCATTATCTCCTTCCTCTATCCCTCTCTCCCTGTGGTGACTCGAGCGCCTGCTGCACTTCCCCTTTAATGTTCTCCTTCTCACCCTACTCTATTTCTTCCCTCATCCTCTCTCCTAAGGTACCGAGAGCACACTCACAATGGCAGGGTTCTAAAGTTCATTTACACCTCTGCAGTGAACCGTTTCGAGGGTCACGGCTTTGACCTTGGAAGAACAGCGGTACTATGGCAACAAGGCAAGAGGCATGTTGAGTTACCACCTCCACCTTAGTCCACTGACAGAGACAAGGTTGCACCATAGTGACGGTTTCAGGTTTTATAGCACATTTAATGGTCAGTAAATACTGTGGCACGAATGCTTGTGCATCACCATCAGCAGAGGTGCACTATAAAGGTTATGGCCCTGTCATCAGGGCTACACAATGCAATTATTTTTAGCAATGGTGGAACTGTGGTGGTATGAGATTATGGTATTTTTGGGCTACAAACATTCCTGCTTAGGACCACCTAAAGCTTCAGGCTGGCTCTGAGCTTCAGCTTAATGTTTGTCATGCAGTGCTTAATTTTGGCTACTTTTTCCAATAGATCAGTCTTCATTACATTTTCTCTAATCATTTTTTCCCCAGTTTTAGTTAGTAATGTTGGTCAGTCAGTTGGTCCACCATTCGGTCCCCACTGAAACATCTCCTGGATGTAGACCAGCAGCCAAAGCTTTCACTTATTCTGTTAAATATCTCTATTAGCACCAAATTCTGAAAAGACATTCATGGTTCCCAGACAAATCAAACAAAAGACTTTGGTGATCTCTTAACTTTTCCTCTATTGCCAACATAAAGTTGAATTGCAGTAATTTTGATGATTCCCTAACTAGTTTCATCAACAGGTCACAACTTCCATTCATCCAAAACTTTGGCTTATAACCAGTGTGTCTTTAGTGCTAATTAGTTCTAGGTAAAGCTGTAAATTGCAGAAAACTCAACTTGTGGTAAGTAAAATGTGCAGCCCTTCGCCCATGGTTCAAGGAAATGAGCTTAAATAAGGTGACAATAAACAATTGCCAAATGGCAAGCTGGATCAACAAGGTTAAGGAGTTGCACAATTGAGGCTGTTATATTTTTAAATTAGGGAACATTGCCTCAAGGTGCGGGTCACTATAGAAACACTAAAATGTCTGGGCTGGATGGCCTCCTGCGTCAGTGTCTGACTCAGCAAGATCAAATAAGGATATCCTGTTTGAACTAGAAAACAATCTGTTACTGCGAAGGACCTCAAAGCTTAATTGTTTAACTGTTCAGTGTGTGTATGTTTATGCTTCCCTAAGTGCATGTATGAACAAGTGAGTTACTGGCTGGGAGAATGAGAAACTACCAGTAAAAAACAGGCTCCATTCTGATGTTTCATGTTTTCCTGGTGGTTTAAAAGAAGTATACCCTGTGAGAAACCATTTTTTGTTACATTACTTATATTACTTTTACATGCTCCAAATTGGTGATGCGCCCTTCTTTGGCCACAAAACTGTAAAAACTCAAATACTAAGTATTAAGTTTCTGATTGATCAATACCCACTTTACTTGATGACTCAAAGTACTTAAGCCCTGGGTGAATACATTTTCTGCAATTCATTCTTTTCATTTAATTTCAGGACTTTTGCCACCCCCAAAGCAGTTGGAAAATGTTTTAACATGTCTCTGAACTGGCCAGAGGTAGACATAAGGAGGGAGAAAAGTACAAAATAAAAGATTTTGTTGTCGTAAACCCAAACCCATCTCCTTCCCTGAGACAATACAAATCTTTGGTTGCCCTCCCTCCCATGCCCGGGACCTTTCCTCAGCCACTTTGGTAAGTTTCCTCTGTCTGCCATATTACAAGGCAGGCAACTTGACTGAGACTCCTGCGTCACACTGGGCCGAATCCAGGTGGCAACAGCAGAGTTTAAGTGGCGTTACCACGGAGACTGCTCTCTGAGTCTTCGTAGATGAAAATGGAAGATTCCATGCACTCATGCTGACAGCGCTGCTGTCAAAGCTGCAAGGATACGGACGTGAGAGGAAACAGGACGCAGTGGCCAAGGTTTAAGGAATGTCTTCCATGTTATTTTTCAGATCATCTTTCATTCCAGCTATGTGCTTTATTAATTCATATTTACTCAGTGTAAGGGTTTTATTGTCCTCTAGTCTTGCTTTCCAAGAAGAAGATATGAAGCAGTCGTGATTTGCAGTTTTGAGCTGGAATATGGTGACAATAATGGATTCTCGGTTTTCCATGTATTAATGGGTTGAGAATGGTTTCCATGTATTGCCAGGGGCAGCTTTCATGAAGCAACAGTGAAAATGGAAGCCTCACTGAATAATTTACAGCCAGCAATCACGGAAAATTTCATTTGTTCAAAAAACAGACTTTGACCCTGACAAATGGACAAAAAGTAAATCATATTTGAGTAAAATGTAAAAAGCCTGATTTATTTTTAATTTCATACTTATATTGATTGAAACTACACTACACTACTTTCCCTGGGTTATCAATCTCATGAAAAAAGTAGCTCAACCCTCACACAGATGCCATCCCTTTACTCAATTTGTTGTGCATGCTGGGAAATGTGGTGCACTAACAAGCACACTGTGCGAGGGCACACACACGATTATTCTTTCACGTGCCTTTAAACACATAAGAGGTATTTTCCTTAAAGTTGCATGCCTATACACAATACAAGCAGTAATCATCACTTCATCCTGGCCGCAGAGGGAGGGTAATACCCTCTAGCATGACACAAACAGACATGCACACACTTTTCCTGCAAATAAACCCACATTACCACTTACCGAGAACATGAAGCACTATTGCACATGCCATGTGATGCACAGGAGAAATGTTATGCATGCATGATCACACAATTAGTATCATACTCTGGCACTTTAACATACAAAGCAGCCTCCTATTGTATTGCCAAGTGCAATCTTACTGTTATTTACATGCTTGCATGCATGTAAAGGCACACACGAACACTATGCCCCACTGTACACATACACTTTTCTGCCCAGATACTGTATACTGATGATGCTACTTTGGTCCCCAAACAAGATTATTCATGCATTGTTCTTTTGCCGCCTTTTTCTTCTGCATGCATCCATCGTTTGCTGTCTTTCTGTGTTTCCCTAGATGGCTTAAAGTGTTTTTGTCAGACAGCCCCTTGTGCTCTTGTTTGTCTGCTACTTCATTTATATTTTTGTCATGATTTTCCTGGATAGTTCTTGCATGTGCAAATATTGCTGGCAAAGTCTGTGGCATTTTGGTGAAATTTTACAAGCACATATGAATATTAAAACTACTTGTTCGGTGGAATTTGCATTGAAACAAAAAGCTGTGTGTCAGCCTGAAAGCTTAAGAGAAAGAGAATTGATGGGAAAAAAATACAGGTCACAGGTGAATTATAAATGTATGAGTCTGATGCAAAACCTACGTAAAAGTATCGGTATAATATTTCAGCTTGTTTAGTCAGTTGCCCCCTTCATGCCCTACATCTGTCAACTTGTTAAGAGCACCATACTTCTGTCCAGGAAGTGAGGCTGCCAAAGTGGGAGAGCAGGAGTGTGTCTGCATAGTAACAAGGCTGGCCAAAGCATTGGGAATAATGGTGCGTGTGTGTATGTGTGTGTGATGACTGTCTGGTGTGCAGGCTACAGTCTGCATGGGGTCTGTTCCTCTTCACTGGGCACAGAGATACAATGTAAACAACTCCTCCAATCAGCCAATCAGACAACACGCTGTGGTGACCACCCATGCCCTGACACTAACCTCACCAACACACACAGGCATATACACACACACTGATGCCCATGACCAAGCTCAGTCAGAATGGGTGTAAGACACACACACACATTCACACACACACACACGCGCATGGAGTACAGCGTGAAGTGCTAGAGGACACACTGCAGAGACATTCATGACACTATCTGACCTCATTTCACTGTGAGTGTGTGTAAGTGGGGGAGGTTGCAGACAGACATACATTAGTGATGGAGCTTGGTCTGGGGTCCCACACGACCAACATAATGGCACACATGCACACACATTGTTCTCTGAAAAGGTATTTCACAGAACACAGTATCTACCCCCACCCAGGCACAGCATAATGTGTGATATTGTCACCTCCAGGAAATACAGCGTGAAAAACTCCAGCACGGCCTGTTATGTTGTTTGTCCTTGTGTAAGTCCTTGTTTGCTGCTGTTTCATTCCTCTGGAAGGAAGCCATAATGAAATCCCTGTGCGGACCACAGGATCCCATCGTTCTCGCCTGTCCTTGTCTGCTGGAGAAGAGTCAGGAGGATGAGGAGAGGTGTCCTGAGACAGACAGACAGAAATACAAATGAATTAGTAATTAAAGACAGTGACAGGAATGTATGGGTCTTAAGGGTGTTGTGAGAGAATATACAGACAGAGTGCAATGTGCTTAATGTAGAACTCTGTTTCTTTGTCATTGTCTGGGCTTCCATCTGTTTATGTAATATATAAAAGCAGAAAAACTGCACAAAAGAAGAAAACTTATCAGTTTCTATCACAAGAAATACAGTAATTTATAAATGCCTGGACTATTTTTATGGTGAAAACATTTGCCTCAGTCCCTATTTTCTATCTAGTGCATTTACTTTTTTCACTTACAGTGTCCCGCAAGGGTTAATAGTAGTGATAGTATCTGTCCTAGTGCATATGTCCTAGAGTAAACTAGGCTCACGACGTAAAAAGAAAAAAACTAGAAAGCTCTGCTAAAAAATAATTATGACACCAAAGCATCTGAGAACTACTACAAGGAAGCACAATGGAGATGGAAAAAAATTATTGATGAAGGGAAGTATAGCATTTACGCTACTTTTTGCTAAAAATCCAACACAATGGTTTCAAAGTTATATAAAGGGTTTATTATGTAGGGAATAGTGAATAAGTAAACATGGGAGTGACTTTGGACAGTTTGTTCCAATGTAGAAGAGACTGTATGCCATACTACTATAAGATATGATCTATTATCATTACAAAACAATAATAACCTTCCCAATATCAATCAATATTCAGAAAGCTTGTCCATCTGATGGAAACATTATACAATTTGCATTTCATTTATTGCAACAAATGAAGTGTTCTCACAGAATTTACTGCACAGTTGGATGAAAACACAGTTAAACTTTCCCTCTCCTTGTCTTTCTCTCTCTCTCTCTGGGTGCATTACAGTGTCTGTGCTTATGATTTAGTGAACCATTTTAGTCAAGGGCGTGTAAAGGTAGTGCTGGGACAATAGACCTCAGGGTCGGATCCATTTTCATTTAACATCACATTTATACATGACACGATGCAGATGGATTGATTCAGTGCTCGGATACGTGCATAAATAATGGTACAGCACCTATGAGCCTCATAACAGCATATACAAACCCGTACGCACACACTCACAGGCACAGGCGGCGACCAATACATCTTCATAAAGTGTGGATGCCACTGTAAATTTCTGGAATGTATTGAATGGGCAGAGTGCTTCTCTCCCTCTTCAATATTCATGGTGATGGAAATAGAAAGGGTCAAAAGGGCCTGAGTTACACAAAACACACACAGACATTATATTAAGTATGTTATTTCCTTATTTCTTAACTCTTAATTTCCAACTGACATGTTTCCTTCAGTTCTGCCATACCTGTATATTGGTTTTGTTCATTATTTTGTGATATGTTTCTGTTTTTTACCCCAGCAACTCCAAGGATTGCTCTGTGACTTACAAGCATGGTAGTGTTCTGTGATTGCACCTACAATCCTGCTCTTGGCTCAATCTAGCATTTTATTGGGCTCCATGGGTTGATCCGGGGTCTCTTGCTTCTCCGCCATGGGTAGTGGGATTAAGAAACCAAATCCCAGCATGCTGAGTGGAGAATATTCAAATCTTCTTTTGCTCCAGACAGAGGATGAGCAGAGGTGTGGGTGCAGTCAGGCTAAAGATGGGATTGTCTTTTAGGGCACACTCACTGAATCCACAAAAACACAGTCTGGGAGGCTGTGGGCCTCTTGGGATATTGTGCGAGTGAGCACACTGCATCCATCTGCCCCATCATTCCTCTCCCTCCCATTTCTATCTCCTCCCGTGTTCGCCTCCTTTCATCTCCAGGTGGGCCCACTACAGCCCACTGCATGCATGTATTAGTGCTTCCTTGAAGTGAAGCGACCTTCGGACGCCCTTTAGTTTCCATAGCAGCAAGCGGGCTAGTTGTGTGACATTAGCATTCGCTGAGCTAGAGCCACGGCCTGATCAAAGCTCCATTGATTTTGTGTCCCACATTTATTCAAAATACCCTCCTCCTCCAATTAGAAAGAAGCAAGCCGATGTCTTTCTTCATAAGTAAAATGGGACTTGTAAATGAATTTGGCTGGGAAAAACCAATGAAAGATGAATGGAGCAAAAGGGTTGTAAAAGATTTTGATTAACAATTGTCCCTTTTTGCTTGAAAATGGAAAATATTGCTTGTTTGGAAACAAGAGGGCCTATTTTATTCAATGTTTATTGGCAATTTCTGAATTAAACTCAAAGCAGTTAAGGTCTTGTGACCTGGAGAGATTTTTGGCTCTAGGGATGGAAATGTTGGTCAGTCTGTCTTCCACTGTGGTCCAGACAGGAATATCTCAAAAGCTACTTGATGGATTGCAATTCAAATTTGTGCAGACATTCAAGATTCCAGAGGATGAATCTCACTGACCCCCTGACTTTTCCTTTAGCATCACTATGAGTTTCATATTATTCAGTTTAGAGTGAAGTACCTCTGGTGTTTATGTCAATGGTGCCCAGAAGATGAGTCCTAATGATAGCAGGTCAAAGTTTTTACTTCTTCAGTGAAATATCTCAACATTTGGATGGATTGCCACAAAAATAAAAACAAAAAAAAAACATATCCTAATGACTTTAGTTGTCCCCTTACTTTTTCTTTTTCTTTAGTGCGTCACCAGGCCAACATTTAAATCTGCTTGGTTTATGACCAAATACCTGCAAACTAATGATATCCCCATAAACCTCAGCTGCACTTTGTTAGTTTAGCGCTATTTAGCAAATGTTACATGCATGCTACATACATTAAACTAAGATGGTAAACATGGTCAACATTACATCAGCCTGTTAACATTTAGCTCAAAGGACCACTGTGCCTAAATACATCCTCGTACAGAAAGAATCACTTATGTTGTGCGGTTTTAACCTTCTCAAAATACTAGTAATACATTCAGGATTTCCCTTGAGTCAAGACAGCCTTAGTTTATAGATTTTTAGAAGTGACCTTCATCATGACATAAAACATAGTTAAGAATAATTTCCCAAAGAGATAGAGGTCGTTGGTGATGGTGAGGTACAGTAATGGTGAAATGTCCTCAGAGGCTCATTGGTGCATTGATTTGTACTTTGAAAGGATCCTAGTTTAACCCTTTTAGGGGACAGCAGAGCTGGTGGAGGTAGATTAACAGTAATCCATCATGAATGTTTGACATACACTCATTTAGTATATGGAACTGAGTGCTCTCAACAATATTTTGACCATATTAATCCAGAAAACACAAACATATCCACACAGTAGCAGAGTGCTTGGTGGGCAGAAGGATTTTGAGATTAGATGTGAGGGGAGTCAGGGATCAGACAGGCAGGCAGAGACAGATTTGTAGATACAGATACAGGATTAACACACACTGTCACACATACACACACACCTACTTAAAAACACACATACAGTGGATTTAAGATGTGGCGGCTACCTGACCTTTGCCCTTTCAGCTAAGACAGGATAGCATCTGAAGCACACAAAGGAATGAGTAAAGTTACATACTGAAAGATGCTTAACATTTTAGGAAGAAGAAGCTTGTTTTTTTGTGTGGAAAAAGGGAAAATCAAGGACAAATGAAGACTTCACAGAGATTTCTGTCCCTCGGCTGGTTTTTATCTGTCTAGCCGCTCGTTTAGCTTGGGAGTTAGCATAATCAATTAGAAAACAAGCTCCTCCTTTCCTTTTCCGTCCTCATCCTCCTTGTCTGCCTCCATCCATCCTCAACTGTATTTCAGCTTTTCAGCTCAGATGATTGAATGTCAGTCTCTTTTCATGTGTTTGCATCTGCGCACAGGCAGAATATAGAGACATTGTGGCATTTCAGCTGCCCTTTGTCCCCGGGCTGCTGCGAGACACCGATAAAAGACGCAACAAGCTCAGTCACAGATCAACCTTTTAGGGCTAGAAGAGGAGGAGGGATGAAAAGGGAAAGTGCTTCAAAAGCTCAATGGAGTGAATGAAGAAAAAATGGGGGAAAAAGACAGAGACATGAGTGGGATGTGGTGATGTAAGAAGGCAAGAGTCTTTGAGTTGTGGCTGACAGTGAAATAGGAGGGTGTATGTGATTTCCTGTGTCTGGATTCAAAGGACCAAACAGGTAAAGCGACTCATACTGCCATTTGAGATATGGAACATATTCTTTATTATAGCTAACTTAGCCTGTTACAATGCTGCATGCTCTAGCTTACCATACGGACTGAGCTTGGGGCCATTGCATGAGCATGAATAATGCAATGATCAGCCACTACCACTCTGTTGTCTCCGTATGTCTGTCTGTCTGCTCAACACTTCAGGGTAGGGGACAAAACGTAGGCGTACGCGGTGCAAAACACACTATCACTTAAAGAGATACAACATATATACAGTGGTTTCTGCTTACTGGTTGCATGTAAATAGACTTGCACGCTCAATTCAACACCAGTAACCTATTTGTTTAATTTGTATATTATAGCATGCAGTTTGGTTAGGCCAGTCACTACTATTTATTATAAGAACGGTAAAGGTGTATTTCCCTATATTTGAGTGGAGCTGCAGCTGATTCCAGACACATTCAGCAACTGATTTAGTACTCAATTAATTCCTGACTATTTCTTGGCTAGGACTCCAGGAGACTCCAGGAAATAGTCTAGCACTTATCCCCCTGTAAAACTACAACTTTTTGTTTTGACACTTTGGCTTTTCTACTCGTAAAACAAATGACATAAAACATGTTAAATAGTGAGCTGGTATGCAGATTTGTTTTACCTTTGGACAGAGCCAGGCTAGCTGTTTCTTTGTTGTTTCCAGTCTTCCAAAATGTTGAACAGTTCCTTTAACTGAGCTATAGAAAATTTGGATAAATCTAATACCTGCCTTTATTATCTGTAAAACACTGATCAAGGGTATAGTGTGATTATTCTGGCAATCTTTGCTGATCTTCATTGGGACTGATTTTAATTATCAATCATTCTATCAGACTTGATGTCATTTTGTCCAAATGATGGATCTCTCTGCTTCAGCATCACATAAACTGACTGCATTTTAAAGGTGGCATGTATATCTTTGTTTTATTCCCCGGCTAGGATTTATTCCCCTGAGCGCTTGTCCACAAAACATGCATGTTATTCTTCGATCAGTCTGAAGGGAATGTGGCCTCTTAATTGCTGATACCATCGGACAGGCTGTGAGTGTTGGTGAATATGTGGCAGAGGGAGTGGAGATGTCTATGAATGGTAAAGCGCTGCATAAACAGCAGTCTGATGCAATGTGCTGTAATCGCAGGGCTGTCAGATACACACTTTAGGTAATGGTGTCTGTGTGTTCATGCAGAGACGGAGAAAGATTAAAGATGGTGAGAAAATCCATTAGGTCTCAGTAATATGGATGAACCGGAAGTAAACAGAGGCTGTGTGTTTACAGTATATAAATGTGTACACTTGTGTAGCAGGAAGTAATTAAAGCAATTAACACAATTGCACAACAGTGACATCTGTGGCTCGTCTGGCCATACAAACAACAGCAGCATCAACAAAATGGCTGCTGACATGATGGAAATCAGGCCATAAGATGGATGCTGATGCATATGAATGTTGTACAGGTGTGAATTTTAATAAAAGGGATTTCTCAAATGTCAAAATGTGTCTAGAGGAGTCAAATAAGCCATAAGTCCATGCCTAGCCCATAACATATAGAGGCCCCCAAAACAGATGTTGTCATATTTTAAGGACTTCAGTTTTGGCCATTTTTTCTATATGTAATAATAACTTAACTAACTAGGCATTTTGTCTGCACTCACTTTCAATGTTAAAACACAAATAAAGTGGTTTAGTTCAATTCAAATTGAAGAGAAACTGTAGGTGATATAAATTATGTGTCCACAGAGTTGTTGCAACAAGCTGTACACCCACCATACAATTCCTTTAATAGTCACGTCTCTCTCATAAATGAGAACATGGTCACCTCAACTTGAGGACAGAATTACATAGGCACAGGCTGAGGGACAAAGACCACGCGAGAGGCGGGGGAACAAAGGGGTGAAGGAAAAATACAGAATGGGTGATCTTTAAAGTGTTTTTCTTTTGTTATGTGGATGATGACTATCAAATGGGAATTTAAAGCGACCTTGGGTTGCTCTTGAATTTATCTCTCCACCATCTCCTCTAAAAAAACAATTACACCAGAGGTCAAGGGTTTCTGTCTTTGTGCACATGTGTATTTGTCATGTTATGGTTACATGGGTACAGACGAGGGTGCAGTGGTTGTACGTCTGTTTGAGCATCATCTGGGGCCATTGGTGCAATCAAGACATAAGAACACACTAAATAACACACAGCCACCCACAAAGCGCAGGTTTGAGCAGGAATGAGTCACCCAAAGAATGGCAGGAGAGCTGTTTACATAAGTCTATCACTGGAGTCTGCCATTACATAATGCTGAACACAGGAGCAGTTGCTTCAAACTGTAAATAACAGCTAAGCATTATGCAGGGAGACAAAAGGAAAGACACAGGCTTGCAGCAGCTCACTGAATGTATTGTATAGTTTAAAGTCTTCCAAAAAAAACCTTAAAGCTGCTCTAATTAATATATTTACATTAACAGTGGATGCAGTGACTATGTATAATGTGAAAAGGGCTGTTAGAACTCACCCACATACAATTATCACCCAGCGCTGCGGTTCCACTCAGCTCTAGCTTTATCGGCTTGTCAGCCTATTGTTTTGGTTTTTATGACCCTCAATTTTATACTGTTTTGGTTCAGTCTCGCAGCTCTCAACCCCCACATATACTTGATGCAGCAGGGATCAGTTTTCTGTTAAAGAGCTCTGATGAAACCACTGTATGTTTCCTCCCTAACACCAAATGGCAGGCAGACAAATTCAGCAACTATAGCTGGTAAACACAGTGGAGCACTTAGCAGCTGAAGAGCCAGATATTTCCCTTAGGACATGGCTGAGACTATTTTTAAGGTGATAGTATGTCAGTGTTTTTGTTTACACTGTTATAAACAATGCAATCCCTAATGGGTGTCACATGTTTTTCAGCTGAAAATGCCTCTGATACCTGAACCCCCTGTGGGGGCTTTAATGCTGCAATGTTAGCACATGAAAAAGCCCACCTGAGAGGGTAGGAGACACACCTCTTTCCTTTTGTCTCACCCAGCCACTATACCTTGAAAACCGTCTTTTAGCCCAAGGCACTCAGCTTTTGTTGATGTGAGCAACAAAGCCCTGCTTCCCCCCTATGGGCAATGGCTGTTTTTGTAATTGGATATTGTGTCATCTAGAGAAATGTATTAAGCTAATCAACTAAAGGGACTAGACTATTCTTACCTGCATGAAGGTGTGTGAATCTCCTCTCCATCAGGTGTTAAAAAGCAAAAGCAGGCTTAAAATCTGGGTTCATGGTGTATTCTTGACCTTAGAAAAAAGCAGTAAAGAAAAAAATCCAACCACAAGGTCCATTTAGTAGCTGTATTTTTCTACATTTTGTGTGTTTGTAGTGTTTTTTTATTTGGTTTAGCTTGGATTTGGATTTGATACCTACAGTTTAACCCCACAGGACATGTTTGACTGCAGTTCCAGTAAATTACTACACTAAAGCTTGTTTTTCTCCCTTTTTTCATTTTATGTTCCAACTGTAGTGTATTCCCTGTACTCCACTGCCTTATAGCATTAGGCACAACATGCTTGGAGATTTATGAGAGGGATAACTGTAACCACTGAGATAGAGTAATTATAGAGGGACAGAATAATTAAAGGATGAACTAATCGTCAATCATATGTGCCATTAAGATAAAATGTTACAGTTCGTGTGTGGCTTGTGGTGGGATGTGTTATATATGCAGAGGCGATGTGCTCATGAAAGATTTATGTCTCTATAGGTGGTGAAGGCTATATGGTGTGGACACAGACATGCCAGCAGATAGACAAGGTCACAAGTGCGCACAGCTGCTCATGAACACACATACACAGAGAGAATCCCATCCCCCAAAACGGATGAATATGCAGAACATGCTACCTGTATCAACAAGAAAGCCCCAAATCAAAGTTGCCACTCTCAGCAGCATCCATTATTGAAAGGCAACACCGAATCACTGTGTATTTATGATATCCCATCATCCGCCTTTCTACTTCCTTCCACAGAATTTATTTTTTGCTTCGCTAGAAGGATTTTTGTTTTGCTTGCTTACCGGGGCATTGTCAGCCCGTGAAAAGAACAAACTAGAGCCAAACAGCGAGGAGTATACACACTTCAATCTGCTCTATGATTATGTATAGAGGACATTCAAATTCCATCTCTTGTTGTATTTGTGAAACTCAGCACTTTCCAACAGTCAGAGGAATTCAAGCAATATGAAAATGGGCTGAAAATAGGGTTGAACGTCAAAGACATCAGCATACAAATAATGCACAAGCAGAATATCACATTTGACATGCGCAAACATTACTGCTAAACAACTCTCTGCCATAAGCTTTCAGTCCTGTATCATTTTATTTGTGCTGAAAGACACAAGTTCAGAATGCTGAAAATAAGCCTGAATATTGTGTTCTTCAAAGTAAACACTAAGCAGTTTGGGCCAATCTTTCTACAAGATGAGGGATCTGAAGACAAAGGAGAAGCTGTTGGTAACATTATCAGTTTCAAAACAACTTATGTAAACCAATCAGGTTTTAGGATTAAGAGATCCTCCTCATATAAAACACACTATATCTCTCATATTAAAAGTTTACAGATATACATATTTGTTAGTTTTTTTAATATTATAGGGGAAGCTTTGTTTAAACATATGATCTGATCTCACTATCATGCAATCGCTGCACCAATGACAAGTATTGTCTTATATCTCTATGGCAATTTTGGACTGTGATGGTTCACTCGCTCAGTCAGGGGTTAAAACCTTCCATAATGGGGCCATCCATCCTCATAGCGGGACTTCGGGGGGAAAACTTTGTGCTCTTTGTCACACACACCAACAACACACACACACACACACACACACACACACACACACACACACACACACACACACACACATACACACTTGCTTTTCACACCTGAGCCAGAATAAATGGGCAGCCCCCCTCCTCTCTGTCTCTCTAATATGGATGAAGGAGCTACTTGGCGACTTGACGACCCTCATTTCCACACCAATGGAGAGCGTCCGATACAGCTGTAGCTGATGAAATACATTACCAGGAGATGCAACTCTCCCTCCACAGATGATACCACCCGCAGAACAAAGGCTGTCAGCGATGAAAGGACAATGGTTGGAACACCTGTTTCCGCTGTAATGTGCATCTAGAAAACAGCACTCAAGGAAGAATTGTTCCTCTTTTGTAAAGAACTGCAATACTTGATTATGCATTGTAAGCCCAAGTTATATTGGAAAGTTCAGGAAGATGACTGCTTAAACACTTTGTTGCAGTTAGAAAGTCCCCTTTACATGCTGTTGACAATATATGAGCCTAGAGTTTATATAAAAAAGCAAAATCTTGTTCACAGTACTGTTTTATTCAAATATAAATAAACCTGATTGTTACTCTTCAGTTTATACTCCTTTATAAAAGCTTCTTTAAGGTGCAGTCACACCAATATTTAAAACAACAGAAATTTGCTGCAAAATTACGTTCCACACAGTTGAAATCTCATGAACTATGGTTGACCAAAAGCAAGCCATCTTGACAGTGCTGACTATATGTTTTGTTGCTCTCAACCAATCACAGCAGTTGCTTAGTGTCTGTACCGGGGCTCCTGTCTGCTTCTCTAAACTGGGTGCGTACCAACCATCATCTACTCTAGGTCATACACTGACTATGGATAAATACCTCATATAGCCCCACTCCATAACAATATGTTCTATCCCTTTAACAGCTAGCTTGGCAGCTATAGCAGTTCACCAACTAGCCCTGTGAGTAGTCATTACATCACCAAGCTTTTGGGCACACCTATTTAAAATGAGCAGAAGTCCCTTTGAGGTGTGACCGCTGCTTTATCTTTGTTTTTCTTTTTAAAACCATAAGTAGAGCGTGAAACATGAAACTAATGTGAATACGTAACAGATAAGGCTATCAGTACTCAACATTTTTGTCAACAAATACTATAAACAGAAAAAAGCAATGGCGTTTTAGTCCTTTATCATATCACCAGGATGAAGTACACAGAATTTACAAAATAAACTACAGTGCCCATGTTCGTGGTAATGAACACCAAGTGCAACAGTGTGACTCACTGATGTATTTTTAATAGTTTTTGCACAAGATATGAGCTCCATGGCACAGTGGAATAAGATATTTCATGCTTTGGAAACACAGACACTACTTGTTAGAAGGATTGATTCATTGTAGTTAGTTGATTTTAATGGGATTTGTTGACATCAGGAAAAATGAAGACTTTCACAAACCTCATAATTTAAAACTGCATTAAAGCTAATAAAAAATGACAATTACCAAAGCATTACTGTAAGGGTTCAAGGTGTTATATGAGGGTGTACTTTTCCGAACATAAATTCTTCTTCTCTGTACACATGTGCTTGTAGGTAGTTAGTTATGTTTGTGTGTGTTGGGCCCATCGCTCCACTGATGTGTTGAGCCCATATGGCCGGCAGGTTGGATGGTCCCAGAACAGTCCATTATGTGGTGATTTGGCAGCGCACACACCGTTACCTCTGCTACCCTTTCGTTTCCTTCACACTCCTGCATGGATGATGTGGCACCACGCACGTGGTGAAGCTTGAGTGTTTGTTTGTGAGTGTTCAACTGCAGTTTGCGCTTGTGTTTGTGTGTGTGTTTGTGAGGTAACGAAGCATCCAGTGTGTGGGAGTGTGTCCTGCCAGGAGAGTGTGTGTCCTCGGAGCGGGCATATGGACACAGAAACGGCCATCAGCCAGCCTGGCTCAGGTTGCTGCTACCTCTTGGTCACCTCCTGGACCACAGCAGATGCTACATCGGCACGGACGGAGGGGAAGATAACACACACACACACACACACACACACAAAGACAGGCATGTATGCAGGATGAAAGGTAACAAGGGTCATACTCTCATTCTAGCTGTACATTCATAAACATGCACAATATGGTGATCTACCTTAGTGTTTTTGTTACAATGTGGGCTCATGGAGACGGTAAATATTTTATGTTATTTTAAAGCCACAAATTTGACATTTAGTTATTTTTATGCAGGAGGTCAATGCACTCAGAGGTGGACAGAAACTCAGCTACTGGGCTAAAATAAAAATTTGAAGTACTCATATTTTACTAGTATTTCTATTTTATGAGACTTTTGCTCCAGTACATTAGAGAGTCAAATACAGTTTCTGCTCTGCTCTATCGGACGGCTGCAGTAAGTATATTTAGATTTTTCATACCTAACACCACCTAGAAAATGCATCACACATAAGTACCTTGACACACACAGTCATACATATACACACAGAAATGCCCATGCATACATACTGAAACACACACACCTGTACATAAATACCAGGTACATGATGTTAATGAAAAGGACTGTTTTGTTATAGGTGAGTGTGTGAACCTTTGATAGAATAAGGTACAATTAATCAATGTAAGATGAGATGAAAATTGGTAAAAAAACAACAAAAAAACAGGACAATAGCACATTTTCAGGGCAAGTATTCTCATGCGAGTGTCAGTAACTATAGATATTAGTTAGTAGTGCATGTGGTTTCAATGTTATTTTTCAAAACAAAAAAGAGATGATAACTTGATATTAGTTTTCTCTCTAGAGTCTTTTTCATGATTAATATTGACGGATGCTGAGGTTCACCAATGTTTTTGCAAATCTTCAAATTTGCAGTAAAGCACCCACTCAGCAGCACACATGCACGTACGTGTACAGAAAAGCTACAAAAGTGCAGAATGGTTTGCAAAGGTGAGAAGAGAATCTCACTAACCAGAAGAAGACTGACGGTGTCTGGATTTGCGTGTCTCGACAATCTTGTGCACCTCGATACACAAATACAAACACACTGTGAAATATCTATGTTTCATCCAAGTGTGCTTAGACAGACGTACAGACAGAGCAGTGGAAGTGGGTCATCTCTCTATGGGGTAGGAGAATAACAACAGAAATATATAAATATAACCTCGTCCTATCAGAATCGTCCCACTGTCTGTCTGCACAAATGTAATTACACAGCAAGGGCTTGGAATACACATCGCTGTTTTCAGGGCATGAACATCCAGATTGCTCTCTTCTATGAAATGGACGAATTAGGGAAGCATTGGCAAGTAAACATTTTGCTGTAAGTGTGTGTGTGTGTGTGTGTGTGTGTGTGTGTGTGAGGATGGGGGTGGGGAGGTGAATAGGTTGAGCTGCTGTCTCGTCTTTTGTCCTTCTGGGTATGCCCGGTTGCATTACATTTCAGACAAATGTGCACACGCTAATTGTTATGCACACACACACACACACACACACACACACACACACACACACACACACACACACACACACACACACACACACACACACACACAGAAGCGCTGTATCCCCCTACTTGACCTAGCCATTGGCCATTAACTGTCTACATGTATTGTGCACAGCCTTGACCTAATGCAGTCAAAAAAAAAAAAAAAAAAAAAAGACGTTCAAAGCAGCATCCACAAAGAAAATAAGAGGGCCAATGGTAGTACTTTGCATCACAAGCCTTACTTGTCCAGTTATTACACTAAGCTGGAGATATATTGAATTGGTTGGATCCAATACCTCCAAGATGCCCTTATTGGTCCGGTGCCTGTTAATGGGATTCAGCTGACAATCAATCATGTGCACACAAACAGAGACTCACGCATTTCCACTCGCCCCCTGCGGTACGCTGAGGTCCGTCTCGTCCATGCTGGTGTCCCTTTGTGACGCAGCCGTTCCCTTTGTTGTTTGTACTGAGTGGATATACATGCTGGGCGTCCTTCAAGGCCTTTAGAAAACTACAGAGGTGTCCAGGGAGGTGCCTGCCTGCCCTTTTACACCCTCACATGGCCAACACGGCTTGAAAGGCACCAAAGCGGGGCTGAGATGAAACTGGAATTTTTGAATAGCTTTTTCTTTTGTAAAGGTGTGATAGGCAATGCATTAGGAAACACAAAAGCAATAAAGCAACCAAACACATGGTCTACAAAGCAGTCTACTACAAATTCACAATGAGAAATGATCTGGACACATGCATACTCATTTATATACCCTGAAATAAAAGGGTACAAGTAAAGGAAGGAAGCGATTGTGTTTGTGTAGCGCTGACATACACAATGAAAGACATGTACTAATACTGTATGTCCTCAGATTAAATATTTAAGTCAAAGAACGGCTGTGAAAGCCCTCAGTTCTATGCTTCATGTATTTTGCTAAATCACAAGTTTGTCTCAGAAGGCTTTACACCATGCAGTGCATATGACGCCCTCTATACTTAGACCCTCGATGCAGATGAGGAAATACTGTAATGGGGAACAAAGGGAGAAACCTCTGGAGGGGCAAAAGAGGAGGGAGCCATCTTTTAGGATGAAGAGCCATGCAATAGATGTATGGAGTAGCAGTGGTATAACTACAGTGTAGACAACGAGAATATGATACACATCTAAAATCTATTGAGAAAATCAAGAGCTATGAAACAAGATTTAGCATATGTACGGACATTTGGCAAGGCCACTTTAAGTATATTAAAATAAAGAGTTTACACAGAACACTTGGTGGTGGAAAGTAACTATTTACATTTACTTAAGTACAATATTACAATTATGCTTCTTTATACTTTAATTTCACTACACTTCAGAGAGAAATATTCACTCCACTACATTTATTTACTAGCTATAGTCAGACCACTTTATAAGATATGATCCGTTGTTACAGATTAATCTACCAAAAGTTTATTAAGAAGTTAAAATTACCTCCACTTTGACCAATGACAAAATTTAAGGACCGTTTACACATTAATAAATCAATAATAATGATCTAATAATATAATAGTATAACTTTGGTACTGCTAGTTTTAGTTAAGTACATGCTTTGAATAATTCTTCCCCCTCTGCTGTTATTTACCCAGTATAGTCTGTTTGTAACTCCTGTTGAAAGTACATTTTAATCCCTGAATAAGAGAAAATCTCTAGCTGTGTACTCTGGTCTTTATGGCTGCAGTTATAAATCTGGTCTGATCCTACATTTGTTTTTGAAATGGATTTTAAATATTTGCTCACACACGGAGGGCCATTTAGACTGGGCAACAATGTTTTACAATGGGCCAAACATAGTTTAAAAAAAACACAGCACAATCAATCAGCACCGGCCAAAAATGTGTATCACTGGAATGAATTGATCTCTTAGACATTTGGGTCTTTCCCCATGGTAATTAAAAGGCTGTTTACTAGAGCCCCAGACAGAGGGCTGGCTACTGTGGTTCAGTGGACGTGCAGAGAGAAGAGGTGAGGGCCGTCCAAAACGCTGCCAGTGCCAAAAACACTCTGGATGGGCCGCCGTTAGCCCAGCAACCCCACTCAGGGGCAGTGCCAACACCACACACACACACACACACACACACACACACACACACACTTGCAGACACAGAGAAGCACTCGGTAGGTCGGCAGTGCCAGAATCACCCCTGGGGTGGAGGGTACATTAACTAATTGCTCAGCCCAGCTTAGAGAACACAGAAGCATGAACGGAGAGAGGAGTGGGAGAAGAGTTGGACATAAAGACAGAGGAGGAGAGATGGAGACCGGCATAATAAAGTGAAAAGAGTGATCACAGTGACATGAATAGATGCAAAAAAAGAGGCAGAAAGACAGGCAGAAAGACAGACAGACAGGAGCTTGTTTACATGGGCATGAGTCCAATGCAGCATTAGGACTTAGGCCAGCAGTGGCAGGACAATGGAGCAGGCTGCAAGGCCGTGTGTGTGTGTGCATGTGTGTGTGTGTTCAGTGTGTGGCGTCTGGGACAATGGGCCAGTTGGGTATTGAAGGATAGGGGGATTAAAGGTCAGGCCAAAGAGAGAAAGACATGGGACTGGAGTAAGAGAGAAAAAAAGAAAGGAGAAAAATAAAAGCACAGATCAGGGAGGCTCTGATTATCAACCCAAACAAACCCAACACAGGTACAGACACCAGAGAGACTCATGCACATTGGCTGTTGCTTCAGGCCTCTTTCTGGCTGAGCTTCAGACGTGCCCCTCCATCTTCGCCCATGCTGCCCCGAGTAAGTGTCCAAAACCAGAATAGAAAACATCCCAGACTCCCCCGTAGCCCGCCTCACCCCTCCTCTCTCTCTTCATCCTAATACACAAAGGAGACCTACAAAACGAATCGGCCAAACAAGTGTATGTATTGTTGCCGGCGGTTACGCAGAATGGCAAGGATTTGGCTACTTTGTGGGTTGCGAGGACCCTTTGGAGAACTTCTACTGGGTATCTATGGTGATGAGAGTGAAAGAACATAACACTTTGAGTGAGTGTGTGTGTGTGTGTGTGCGTGTGCGCGTGTGATTGTGTGTGTGTGTAGGAGGGGGTACTTTCCAAAGGCACAGAAACGCAGGTGTTGCTATCCTCCCTCACACTATTTCTTCGCTTTCTCTTGTGTTGTTGTTGTTCTTTGTTAACTTCGCTCTTCGGCAGTCGGAAAAGCTTGGGTATGAAGCCAAACTGGAAAAAACAGCACTTGCATTAACATGCTCACGCGACGCATCAACAACATGTTCACAGTGACAATATTAGCATGCTGATGTTTAGCAGGTATAGTGTTTACAATGTTCACCATCTTAGTTTAGCATTTGCTAATTAGCACGAACATGAAGTAAAGCCGAGGCTAATGGGAATGTTATTAGTTTAATGCTAACTTGGTGGTGGCACTACATGAAAAGTCAGATGAGTACCAAAGTAATAACAATCTATGTGTGTAGTACATTTCATGGCAATCCATCTAATAGTTATTCAACAAACCAATATCCACAGAGCCACACCGGTATCATGACTAAAACATATAACAAAAGAAAAAAATTAAGTTTTTGAAAACATGTTTTTAAAGTGAAAAAATGTTTTAAATATAATATCCAAATCTGAATAACTTTCACTAATAATCGACAGAATCATTATAATAATTAAACTAGTCTTCTACACTGCATGAATATAACCATCAGTACTTCAAATTTCCAACTCTTAACACAATAAACCATCACAAATTGGCCAGTTTTCCACAGAACAGAACATCTAATATCTCCTCCATTAGCGACGGTAAATATAGCCAGTAATGTTCCCATTCGCCCGGGTGATGCAACCATCCCTTGCAGAGGTAACTGGCAGGGTATATCAGCCTTCAGTGGCTGCAGGTGGCGTCATCTCCATTCGTGCGCCAATAATGACCCTCCGGTGTGTCTGGGGAGCAGGTCCGGCACAGGAAGACAAAAGTGGACGGCTATGGAAGCTATTTCTTTGCTGGTAATTGCACAGCACTTTTCAGTGAAAGCTCTCCTGCTGTGTGACGCCCTTGAGTGACGTGCACTGCAGTGGCCTACTTTGGACGGCTGGAACTGCAGTTTTCACATTAAATGTGTCCGTGTGTGTGTGTACGTTCAGTTTCTGACTGACAAGCGAGATGATTCAAGTTGTCACAGGCATACAGAGCATTGTAAATGGCTTGTGTTCAGCCTGTGTATATGTAGGGAGATGTACTGTGTGTATCTATAATCCTCTCACACCATGTCTTTGTGTGTGTGTGTGTGTGTGTGTGTGTGTGTGTGTCTGTAGGGAGTGTATTGTGTACTTCCTCCAATTCTTTTCAGCAGATCTGTTTTCCTGCCATGGCTTGAGCTGAGGACAAGGTTGCATTACCGCTGAGACACACACTCAACCCCACACACACACACACACAAATCTTGCTTCTTAATCCTCGTTTAGCGGGCCAGGACCACCTGTTCAGTCACATCTGCATTGATACCATTTAATGAGTCAATGAGGCATCTGTCGGGAGTTCAGACTGTGCACGTTTAGAGAGAAAAGCTCTAGATACAGTATGTACATGTGCCTACTCATTGATCGCCTAACATCTTGACCTTTGACCTGACACCTAAAGCCCAGACTTCTGATCGGCCTGCAGCACTGCTGTCACCTGGCAGAGTCGTCTTGGAAAGTGAGACGCAGAGACAGAGCGATTCACCCTCTTCCTCCCTCCTTTTGTTCAATAAACAACAAGAAGGCACGTTTCCATGACCTCAATGACTAATTGGGCCTCTCGCCTCTTCTCCTTCATCGCTCCGCCTCTCTGCTGCTGTATCTACACTGATGCATTCTTTGGAAATCGGGCTGTAATGACAGATAATCATCCTGGGATTTGGCAGAGAGAAGAAAAATGCCATGGCGGAAGAAATTGCAGCGACGTACACCGAGCGGTCAGCGATTATAGGTGATCTGTGATTATAAGTAATGGCTTCATAAATACACACAGATAGCAGATAGGGAGATACTGGAGAAGCCACTGAATTATTGGATCAGTCACCCAATACATGTCGCACAAAAATCACTTTAAAGCTATCATTAAGTGTTGATTATGGAGTGAGAAACGCTCTGATTACTGAGAAAGAATGAGGAGGAATTTGTGCGTGTATGTGTAGATCCCATCTATGGTTACCATCGGGTGAGGTCACTTACTTCCAGGAAGCCTGTCTCTCTCGCTCACATGCACACAGAGACACAGGCTTTCTCTCTTCTCCCTCCTCCCCTCTGGTTGTTTGTCTTTTTCATTCCAGGGAGTGCCCTGCTCTGCTGTCAGAATTGATTTGTAGCACTCCTATTGCACTATTAGCTATATATATTTTAGAAAAACCTCCCACATAAACACTCCGAACCGGTTCCACAACTTCTCTGTGAGTCTCATCTCACATCTCATCTCGCTAAGCTGCAAAATATTGACTCAAGTACTGAAGTAACATTGATCTTTATTACAGTAATAACGCCATTTTTCCTCGCCCAACCTGCAATATAGGTCTTCAATATTGTGCTCAATATCCTGAAGCCAAAAAAAGATGTGAAACAAAAACAGACAAAGAAATGAGTGACTCAAGTATAAGCTTTGTTTTCTTTAACTCTTCTCCAACCAAGCAGGTGGATTAACAGCAGATACTCATTCACAATGTCACTATATCTCACTGCTCTCCTCGCAAAATGGCATTTTTATTTTCTCTCAGCAACTCTCCATAGTGACACTGTTTGTTATTCCTTGTCATTAACAGAATACATGTTTGACTTATCTTGATTTCTGAAGAGACGATGTAGTCACCATTAATGGGTCTGTAAAAGAAAGTATATTCATTGATGGAAACTAACTAAATACATTAACTTAGGTACTGTACTTAGTATACTTTAGAGGTTCTTGTATTTTAATTGAGTATTTCCATTTTCTGTTTTATAATTTTGCTCCACTACAATTTAGAGGCAAATATTGCACTCTTTACTACATTTATTTGATTGACTTTAGTCACTAGTTACATTGCAGATTCAGATTATTACATTACAATTACAATGTTATTTTGGTAAGACTTTATGGATTTTCCCAAGGGGAAATTCCCAAGCTACTTAGACATATATATATATAAAGTAATGAAGATTAAACATGAAACAACAATAAAAGCGATGCTTATGTAAAGTTTTGAATGCAGGACCTTTACTTGTAACAGTTTTTTTAACATCTTGGTATTTCAACTTTTACTTTCCACAATTTTAAGTTAAAGATATGACTATTAGTACACTGCTGAGTATATTAGTGTCTTGGAGTGACATACTACAAGCTGACACAGTTTATTTGCAGTCATGACACAGTGACACAACAGGGTAGCTGGGTTAACACCCATGACAGCAATGCTATGTCACTACACAGGCTATGAGTTGCTAGATTAAAGAAAGCAAGCACTCAACTCAAAAGCACTATAATAGCAACAGTGAACAACAGAATTAAATAAAATGTTACTATACTAAATGGATGTTGTAAGAAATCTGTAGATCTCATCAGTGATCAAACACAACACCATGCCATATTCCCATATATGGTCACCCTTGTTTCACCATTGGCTCTATTCCTGTGGCAGTAAATCATGAAAATAGATTAAAAGAGTCCCACAGTAGCACTTGTGCAAATACACACATACACCTACAAGTACACACTGTCACAGACACGGACACCTGTTGTGGTGGGGAGGACATTTCAGGGCACGGTGAGAAACCTCACCTTCGCCGTAAACTTCGCCATTACTTAAGATGGTACAGGATACAGATGTTGCAGCACACATGCCCTGTCAGCTGCACACCCCAAAAACACTCACACACAAACACACATCTAAGAGTTGGGTCATACTGGGGAAACAGGTGTTGGCCGAGTTATATCAGTTTAGTCATCTGCACACACATTTGTATAAAGACATTTAGATACGCACATTTTCCACAACCAAACAACAGTTCTCAAACTCCAAAGCGGTATTCTCTTTTATACAGGCTACTAGAACACTATATATACAGTATATATAATATATTCTATACAACCAACAACTACACTGTAATACTGTATTTTGCAATACATTGCAATGTGTGAAAGGTCCAGGCCTTTCCATAGACGTCAGCAGGATATGACTGGACATGAATCACATCTAACGCAGAACGGTTACACCATGAATGTTGGTGAGATGTGAAATCAGTTGCCATGACACAATAATCTTAACCCAGGGCTCACTTATTGGCTATCCCACTTTATGGCCTTCATTGGCCAAGTGGACCTGAGTGGACCTTGAGTTCAGATAATGTTGACAAACTACTATTTACAAGTTTAACTGTAAACTATTTCTATTTTTTTAATGTAGACGTCACCCATTTTTTTTTACTTTTTTGACAGCTGTTGGGTTTGCAATAGTTTTGTTAACATTAATTTCATTATTAATTGAAATGAACAACTACAAAAGTCATCAAAGAGATGTAGATCTGAAGCTAACTGCTTTTATATCCACAGTATTCTACTCCTTGTTCTTATAATTATTCTGTATATATTTTTATATTCTTTTGATTCTTCTGATTTTATTGCGTCATTGCAGTCCTCAAATGTTCCTGGTTCAACCACGTAAAGTCCTTTGTAACTTCTTAAAAGTAGTGGATAAATAAACTATTATTATTCTTAGGGTAAAGACTCAAAAAGAGTCGTGAAGTGATGCCTGATTCATTTCCTCCTCATGTATACAAACTATGTCTATCATCAAACAAAACAGAGATCTCCTTCGCTGTAGAAAAATGTATGTTTACTTTGATTATTCTCTTACTTTCACCCCCTGCGACTCTTTCTGTCTTGTGAAACAGCGGCTTTTTCCATTAGTTGGACTGGCAGGTCAGAGGTCATATTTATAGAAAAAGGCCTCATCCTTTCTTTGCTCTTGGATCAGTGCTCTGTTCATGCGGAATGGGAGTGCGAGCACCCAGGGCTTCCTGTCTCCTCACCACCTCATCCTCAAACAATCACACTGTGTGTGACCTTTTCATAAATGTTGGAGTACTATGTACTGTTCATGCCTGCACATGTCACTAAACACTCCCTGAGATGATTGCACATGTTTGTGAGCAGCTCTAAATTGGTGTGGGTGTGTGTGAGAAGAAATTTTGGAAAGTATTTCTCGCCATTGTCATGTGGGATCATGTGTACAGAAATTATCCCCGTATATTCATTATTTTAATCACCAGATATTTTATCAATCATTACTTAAATTCACAAACAATGTCCCGTGAGCCACAGTATAATCTATCATCTATACCTGCAATCCCACCATGCTTCCCTTTTGATGGAGTTTTATTACTGCAAACACACAAAGCAATCATTTTAAAGCCTATCTCGGGGGAATGAAAGTCATCTGGTGAGTTTGATTATGTAACTGCTTCCCTCAAATAAAATGATTCTGCCGGGTTTTAATAAGAAATGGGTGTGAAATTTTTTATGTAACCAGTTTGTTTGCAGCACCAAATCATATTTGTGCAGATGTCTAAACTAAAACATTCTCCAAAGAGGTGTTCAAAGCCACTGAGGCTTAAACAGAGAACAAACTGATGAAAGCCGACCTTTCTTTCTTTGCGATCGAGGGCCACGAGAGACAGATGAGAGACAGATTGGAAGGAGACAGAGAGCTCCATGACTCTCTGACAGCTGAGGTTGTTTGTGGAAACCTGAGAAAGGGGAGATGGGATCAGCTTTCCAAACAAGGGGGACTCAGCACAACAGGTGACAGCTATGCCTGTCCATACTATCTATATAATCTCGCTTAGTCTCCTTTTATGGCCCCCCCTACTCCGCAGCTGTATCGAGGTTTCTTCTTATCAGATCAGGGAACAATGAGGAAGGAGAGAGGAAAAGGAGGAGGGTCAGTGAACAAACAGAAGGAGGAAGAAAGTTTATTTGAACGGAGAATGTGAACAAAAAGTTGTTGCGGCAAAAGAGAACTCAATGCAATATTTTGTGCTACTTTAATCAACCTTAAGCTAGGAAATGGAGAAAAACAAGACAAAAAAAATGTGGCGGGGAAGCAAGAATGTAAAGAAAGTCTGGCACACGGGGAGAGATAATGGAATAGCTAAAGTTTGAAGGAAGCTGGGGGGTGTTGTTGACATGCAGGGTGGGTGTCTATGCCTCATTGTCTGCCCCATCTGTCTGGCTTTATCTCTGCTTACCACCCCCCTTGTCTCACCACCTCCTCCTTCCCCTCCGTCTCCTCCTCCTGTGCCTCCCTCCCCCGCCGTCAGCTCACACCCTCCATTATATCGTGGTCAGTCCCTCCCCACACCCTGGCAGACGACCAGGGAGCTTCCACCCACAGCAACTGGTGGCATTGTCCACATGCACAACGCACATATGTGCACAGTTGCCAGCTTGTCCACAATGTATACACTCATGCAGACTGTGAGCATCTGCTGGTACTGGAGCATAAACCAGAAACACATTGATATGCATCAGATGGCTGAAATGCTGTTTGGGACATGTGTGTCTTGAATTTGTGCTGGAAATAGTTGGATAAATGAAAGCTGATGAATAGAAAACAAAATATTAAAGACATTAACAATATGAAACATTTCACTTCTTAAATATGAGGATTTGATAAGCTTCAGTCAATTTAATAAAAGTGGAATCAAAGGAATTTCCCCAGTGTGGGATCAATAAAGTTTTAGCAATTTGAAGATGTCCCTTTTTTTTTACTTTTTATTTTGTTATATTAAATTGTGTCTTGTAACAATTAAGGGAAATAATCATTGGACAAAGAAAAAGATAAAAGAAATAAAATAATAAAAGCCAAAAAAATATATGAATAAAGAACTGCAACTCAGACTTAAAGAGTTAAAGTTTGACATTTAGGGAAATATGTTTATTCACTTTGTTGAGGAGAGTAAGATGAGAAGATTGATATCACTCACGTGTCTGTCTATTAAATATGAAGCTTAGCTTAGCTTAGCCTAGTATAAAGTAACAAATGAACTTTCCATGTCTCATTTATTTAATCCGTATACAAACAAATGTAAAAACAACCAGTTGTGGTTTTAAAGACGGTTATGTGCTATTTTATCAAACTGTGGCTGGGTTATCTGTTTCCCCTGGCCCCCAGTTTGTATGCTAGCTAAGCTAAGCTAATCACTTTCTAGGCCCACTTTTCACAGAGACGATAGTGGTAGCAAGCTTCTCATCTTACTTTCAGCAAGAAAGTATATGAGTTCATTTTACAGAAATTTCAAACAACTTGCTATTAAAACATTTATTTTCCATTATTTTAAAATGTGAACCGGCCACAATTCCCAAACATTGCTCCAATTAAGAGAAAAAACACAAATGTATAGACTATTATTTACTGCTGACAGCTGTCTCCTCCCTCCCCTGTGACACACACCCAAGAACAATAAACAGAAACCTATCAGTGCAGCATATAGGGATAACTCATAAACAAAGCTGTGGTACACAGAGGGAAGATAAACATTGTTTTGGATGACATCAAAGTTGTCCTTGGTGAGGTGCGGGGATGCGGGAGAGGAAGCTTTAGTTTTTCTCTTTGAACAGGTTTTGTTGTTGGCAGAAACCATGCAGGTCTTCCTATGTTTGGCTCCCATATTGAATTCTGTAGAGAAAAAAAAGCTATAAAAACACCCTCACTGTGGATACCTCGGCTGAAATTACTTAAGCAGGTTTGTTCCATGCTGGCAGATTAAAGGCGCTTGGATAACTGCAGACTCTGTTTCCCAGGAGAAAGAGATGTGCACACACACAAACACATCAAGACGTGATACTTAGTACGTGCACATAAAACTCTCTCTTACTCACACTAGCTCATTGTGAAATTTTGCAGACAATCATGCTCTTAGTCACGTTGGATTTCACTCCTGACAGACAGGAACAAATGCAGGCACAAGTGATCGTATCTGATCTAGTTTGCCTTCACCAGCCAGTTCCTTAGTCATATTCATCATTAAATGGTGGAAAATGACTAAATACAACAACTGCTCGTTTTACTGTTATTTATCTTTCTCTTAATTTCTAGACAAAACTAACAAATGATTACATTTAACCAACTGGGATTTTACTCGTTCAAATACTCCATAACAGATCCCTGAATTTAAATGGTGTCACACTATTCCACTGATCAACAGGTGGCAGTAATATGCCGGGGAGAATTATTTAAAGTATTGCGAAAATTGCCATGTTTCACGAGGGCGGAAATGTGTTTGACACTTTTGTTAGACCTCAAGGATATAGGATGTGGTCTAGTAAGAAATACTGAACTTTCTGTTGTTTGCAAAAAAAGTAAATGGAGTAGCTTTAAATACAATGTGCACTATTCAGTGACAGCCTGAGATAAGTCTGAGATTTTAGCTGTTTGGCTACACCTCCAAATATTGAGCGTGTTCAAACCAGGAATGCTTTCAGTGTTTTTTATTATAAATAAATAAAAAATAATCCATCGATTACCCAATAGCCAATGGCTAACAAGCCTCTGTTTCTTCTCCTCAGATTTCGACATGCATCATATCCTGTGTATTCATAATATTTGCATATTTGCCAAGAATGTTGACAGAACCAGTGGAAATATGCAAATAAAGGAGTGCTCACAGAATGCAAATACGCTGAATGGCTATTGCTACGAAGAGCAAAATCCGACAACAAAACACAAAGTCCAAAGTCACCGTCCCTCATTTTTGCATGAAATATTGCCCCAGGTTTCACTGCTTTAAATATTATAATATTTCCATTCTTTTCACACTTTATTTGAGTTTGTTTACGTTACGAGTTAAGGTTCTTATCTTTGTCAGTAAGGTCAATCCTCATTTTGATTTCGGATTTTTTCACTCCTGTCTCAGTCGGTTCAAACGGAAACATGAGAGTACAGTAACACCCCATCATTCACTCACTCAGTAATCAGCCTTTCACCAATAGCTATTAATAATAAAGTCTAGCAGTTACTAGAACATTATATTGACTGACACACAGCGTGAAACAGACTCAATGCGCAGATTTTATGGTCATGGCAAAACACATATAGATCACTTGGATACTGCATAACGCATACATATAATGTAAAGATGAAGTGGGAATATGTAAATGCACTTTGACATATTTGGATGTTCGGAAATTAAGCAAGTCAAATAATATGTAATTACAATAATAAATACATGTTATGCTATTGCACACACACACACACACACACACACACACACACACACACACACACACACACACACACACACACACATATACATCTGACATCCAGCTTGCTAATACTTAAAAGACAGCGCAGCCTTTCCTCCCACCCACCCAATAATTTAATGGAATCAAAAAGTAGGCCAAGCGTATGCAGCCACAGTCAAAGAATGCTTTCATGTTCCAGAATTGCCACTGCAGTTTACATGGTGGATCTACATAGTGTATCATTTCCATTTTTTATCCTTATAGAGGAATCAGGAGGAAGAGAACTGAATGGAGACAAGCAGGAATAAAGCGCAAACTCTAAGAGTAGCTTTTAGATTCTCCCTTAAACTGTGGACTATGCCTAGGTGCACATTTGTACTAGCTAATTTAAGGATTGTCCTTTTTCTAAGAATGTATTTCATGGTAGAAATAAGGAGTAGATAGAAAAGGAACAGAGGATTTGATCTTAATACATTCATTTCTTTAAATCCAATTTAACTACGATTATAACTTAATTTTGTCATGTATCGAGCAGCTTCCTGCCTCTGTCAGCCCTCTGAGAAGGTCACGGTGGCCTGTATTTGACATTTCCAAGAAAACCAAAATCTGTTATCTCCTTTTCTGTGTTATTTGGCGCACCCTGGATTTCTGTGTTTTGGCAAAGTGAACTTATGGCAAGATGTAGGATGTGAATCACAGCTGTTTGAGTCTACTCTACATTTCAGAACCAATAGTCATGTAAAAATAGAACTATGCAAGGAAGGACAGAGCGAGACAAGAAGACAGGGACAAAAAAAATGGTGCCTTTTGAAGAGGTCAGCACTCTCTTTACAAGGAGTGGAGTGGCTTTTCACAGAAATGCGGCACAGTTGTTTTCGGTTGCTGATGCACTCGGTGGTTCAAAAACAACCCCAGCTGTGGTGGAGAGTCATCGAGGAGCCAAAAGCTGGGGGCACGCTGAGAGAGAGGACAGAGAAGAAAGGAAACAGATGAGAGAAACGCAGGAGAGAAACAACTTCACAGAGCTGATAGAGTGAGGAGGAGAGTGCATGAGAGACATGGAGGGAGATAAAAATAAAAAAGAAGTGGACGGAGATATGAAGGGTAGCAGATGTTTCCCTTATGAGAGTTATTAAGAGTTGAATCCCCCTGCCCACACACTCTCAATCATGTGTTCACTGTGATATAAACCTGTGGAGCACACGGTGAACTGTGGTTACTTACATTAAAGGAGCTTGCAAAGTCTATATGTTTGCAAATCAGTATATTCAACTTTATTTATTTTACTTTCATGTCTGTGTGCCTGCATGTACAGGGCGTGGGTGTACAAATCAAGATACAGAGCCTTTTTTCAGAGCGAAGTTTGTGCCTGTGTGCTGCGCTCACCTACTTGTATCTTTCCCGTGTGCTCTTCTCAAGCCTTTTATTTACAATCTGGAAACAAGGAAAAGCAAGATGGCTTCCCCCCTTCGCCGTGTACTTGTGGGAGTTTGAGTGCGTGGGAGAACTGTACGTGCATTTCCCAACCCAGACACAAGTAGGGCAACAGAGAGTGCATGGTGGCGCAGGAATGTGTGGAATGGTTCCAACCCATTCCAGCCAAGCCTGCTCTAAACCCTACTAGAACTCATTCAAATGCAAGCGGAGGGGTTGTGGCACGTATCTCCCCCTCACCACACCCCAACAGCTGCGATGGGGGTGGTGGAGTATGTGTGTGTCCTCACGTATTGTCGATGTCTTTCTTTTTTGGGTTGTGTTGAAAGTTGGAAGAAACAGGGAAAGTAATACTGAATGTATAAAATATGACAGAAATCCTCCAAATATTGAGCAGCAGCTCCATATATCAAATCTTATGAGTCCTTCCCCTATTTCCCCTTCTCTTTCTCTGCATCCCCCCCTCTGTGATATTAATTCAATAAGTGAAATCAATAAGGGATAATAGATCTACCTCATCAGTGCACATCAGCAAAGACCGGGCGTCTCCAATGTCTCCCACTGTTAAAATTAATAAAGAGAAAAATCCCATCCCTGTGGCTGCTCAACAGTCTCCCTTTATCATCTTTTTTTCCCACTCTGTCTTTCATTTTCCCTCCTCTAGGCTCTGATTTGCAGCCATTGTCCTCCAGCTGCTCAGTCTGTCTTCATCTACCTCTGGTAAGCTCAATAACTGTACTGCCAACAACGAAAACGGTTTACGATCACTGCTGAGGGTCCAAAACAGTAGGAGATGATAATGGACTGTATACAGCAACATGAAAAACATCCCCTCTATCTGCATCCCATGGCACACTTAAACCTTCCCTCTATTAACCCACTCTCTATTCTTCTCCATGCTGTCCCATAGATTACTGTTTTATTCTCCACATAGACAGTTTTAATACACACAGGCTGTATGGATGAGACCCACCTCAGTTCTGGTTTAGCCTCTATTTCACTGGCTTTCATTACTCAGTGTAATTTCTCATACATGACCTCTGGTCCTCTGGCTGGGGTATCAACCATTCATATTTTAAGCTGCATGGGTATCTACTACCAGCAAGTAATATTTAAGCACAATAGAGGACAATAGTATATTAATTTAATCAATTGTATGAGGTTTTGACAGTGCTTCTGTTGCTAAGGTTGCATTCAGGCCATGACTGTATTGAGGAGAACTGGATACACCGTTGGAGGCAGGGCTCTGTTCATTCCTATATGAAAGCTGCTCAGTGGCACATGAAGCCAAAAAAGTTAGACTTCCAGGTGTAAAATGACCCAGATCTTTGTCATATTCTATGCTTCTGCATCTTGCGGGCCATAGAGCAAGCACACCAGAGAATTCCACCAAGCCAGCTAACCAACATGTAACATGAACCTCGTATTTCAATGGTTTACCTCGCGAATCATCCCAGGGACGCTGGGTCCTAAGTCCTAATAAGATTATTTGATGACATGAGTAGGGACAAGACGATAGACCCAAAGAAAACACTGATAACCAGCAAAAAGTGTTGTTGAGATGCATCCAATTGATTTTAAACAAACTACTATCTACTGCTGACTGGGGGTCCCGTTCAAGGGTCATGTTTCATCTTTTCGAAGCTCAACTAAAGAGACCGTCTGACAGAGAAAAACTGTTGAATGTGTGTAGGTTAGTGAAGCAGAGGCAAGTTTAAAAAAGGGGGCAGTATCTGTAGCCAACGGCAGGGACACGATCATACTTGATAAATCATCCTAGGCAACAAGGGGAAAGGGAAAAGGAATCACATCGCGATTGGCTAACAAAAATACATGTAATGCTTTGTCTCATCAAGTCAATAGAGCCCATCGCAGGGCTCCACCTGTGCATATAGGATTAGGATTACCATGCATAACCTTTTTTATTTATCCAATTCCAGGTTGTGTACCTTTCATGGTGTTTTATGGGTAATGAGTAACATATTAGTCCCGTAGGGAAATTAGTCTGTTACAGTTACTCATTAAGCTGCCGCTCTTATGTAGGTCACGGCTGTTTTTGCACGTTAAATGTTTTGCCGTTGCTTTATCATCCATATCTCACCACCACAGGAGTCAGCCGGATCACCCAGAGACACAAACATACTCAGTGTTTACCAGTTAAACTGGAATAAATTAGCTTAGTTATTACTGTCATAATTTCTGGAAACTGTTTCTATTTTAAGTCCAATGCTGGTAACAAGGTAGCTCATTGCTAGTCAATAAAATCAAACTTTGAAAATAAAATAATAATTTGTTATCAGCGTGTGAGTATGTTTTGACTGTAGGTCTCACCATAAGCTCAAATGTGCTTTTTTTCTTTCTCCTTGTTGTGGTGAATCTACAAGGCCGAGTGTGTGTGTGTGTGTGTGTGTGTGTACATGCTTTTGTGCCTGCTCAAGTGGATTTGTGAGTAATTAAGTTGTGTTCCCTTTTTCGACCCTGGCACAGTGTGTTCTGTACATTTTACGCCTGTGTGTTTGCGCTTACACGTGGATGCTGCTGACTGTTGCGTCTTGACTGTGGGTGTTTTGAAGCCGTTTGACAAAGTGTGTGTGTGTGTGTTTTCACACAGCTGTGTTCATAGTGGAGAAGAAGAGGCGCAGATCTTCCTGTCAGCTGCTTTCTCTCTTCTACTCTCAGTATATTTCCTCTCAGTTCTCAAAGTCTTTCTATTTTTTTTAAACATTTCTTCTTTCTTTCACAAACTCTTTTTCTTATTCACACCATATTTTTATACCTCTAATAAGCCACTTCTCCTCTTTGTTTCTCGATCTCCCAATTTTTTTCTGAGTCTAATCTCTAATTTGTGAGCTCATCTTTCCCGATTCACTTCGCTAAATCATCCTTATCTATGTTGCCTCTTGCTAGCAAATTATATCTTCCCGTCAACATAAACAGGAAACAGCTGAGCTGTGTTCTCTTGTCTTTTTCCTGTCAGTTTCTCAGAAAACTGAACCTAAACCACCAGAAACCAAGCCTGCATTTCCACCAACCGTACAGTGAAACCAGCCAGGCACAGCAGGCTGATCATGTGGTTCGAGGTTAGCAGGCTGCAACGTGTTTACAAGCAGTGGGGGCTTTAAATGAACACGTGCTCCAGGGTAAAAGGCGGAAAACAGCTTTCTTCTTCTGCCGCGGAGCTGAGAAATCATTTTCAAGCGATTAAGTTCAAACTCCGATCGTCTACATGAGGATTATTGTCTTCAAAATGCATCCACAGTCTGTAATGTGACGGCAGCTCGAAGTCAACAACAGTTCAGGTGCAGAATTTGAAGATGTGAACCACGTGTTTTGATGATTGTTAAATGACTTCTGTTCTAATGCCTCTCACTGGGGGGGGTTTCTCCTCATCACACAAAAGCCAAAGACCACTGAGTGACCTTCAATCCACATGTGTTTGAATGAAAAGTCCACACACATATAAAGAGAATTTGATTGATTGTGAGTGCCTCTGTCGTTTTTCTATGGCTTTTTGAAATTAAATAAATCTGTTCGTGCGTGTGTGTGTTTGAAGGTATGTGTGTGCATGTATACATACTTTTACCACCGTGTGTGTGGCCAGACCTCCTGCAGCGGGCCTCTTGCTGAGCCCCAAGGCTAGACTATATTTAGGTGGCAGATTTTTTCCCTCTTTCTCTCCCTCTGAGTGGGCAAGAGCGTTGCCTACTGAATGGGAGAGGCTGACCACAGGAATATGTTGCCTCCATGTCTGACCGCCGACTTTCAGATAACCATATGTGGGAGAATACAAACGGATAAAGACATCAGTGGTGGTTAGCCTGTTAGCTTATCATTAGGACGCAGGGCTTGTTGGTATCACTGCTGCTGACTAGGACCATAATGTGGGACGGACTCTAAAAACATAAACAGAGTTTCAGTTTGTTTCTTAAAGAGCTGCAAAGTGGGAAGAGCTGCTGGTTCCAGATGTACTTTTTAACAGTTTAAAGGGAATTCTCAGTGTGCATCTATATAGAAACATGGGAGCATGTTGGATAATTTAATTTAATTCATTTGGTTTCATGGCCCTCAGATTTACTGTTTCGGTTCAGGACCAGAGTCACCACTCTGTTTGTTTCCAACAACAACAGGAAGCCATTTCAGCTTTAAAAAAACAAACAAGAAAAAAAAAAAAACTTCACTGTAAGCTACCTGCCCAGCACCAAACAGCAGACGGACAAAATGTCTTGTCTTTACCGATACTATAGATTTAAGTTATGGACAAACCTAGTGCTCAAACAATCAGTCACTTAACACCCCCTTATGCAGAAAATGAAGAACTCATATTTCACATGGATGCCCAAAACAACTCTATTTCTGTTTTTTCCTCTCATTTATTCATTTTTCTTCCTCACTCAGAGACACTAACATCTTAGCCACGAAAACAAAAGGGTGCTGTGGATACTAAGGCCCCCTCTATCACGTGATTCCCACTGAGCCCCCTCACCTTACCCCAATAAGGCCTGGTGCCACACTCTGGAATGAATTCCTCTGCTGTGGGAGTGTGAGCTGACAGGTGACACCGCCAGCTTGGAGAAGGAGGGATAAAGATAGACGAGGTGGTGGAGAGGGTATGAAGGAGCGAAGGGCGGGGGGGGGGGGGGGGGAGAAAAATAAGTGATATGAGAAGATGAAAATCTGGTGAAAAAGAGATAAGAGGGTGAGTAATGAGATAATCTATTTTTTGCATGAGGAAGTAGAGGGTTGCTGAAGATAGACCGTGAAGAGATACAGATCAAATCACGCGCTCTTACTTTAGCCTACCCCTTTTTCTCAGTTGCCATAAAAAGACTTTACATATAAGACAGTACAAGACTGGTAAGCTCATAGAAAGACATACAGCAGTGACAGATGTCTCGCCACCCAGAAGCTGATGCTGTAAAAATTAAAAATTAATAAATATATTCCATGCATTATGTATTAACATGTATACAATTCAGTTAATTCTATTGTAACCCCATTGCATTTTGGAATAAAGTAGCATCGTAGCAGCTGAACAGTCCAGTCATTCATATTTATACTGGTCACTGGTCAACTGGTCACCATGTTTTCTAACCAAACCAGAAATGTAAATCCCCACTTCCTGAATAAAGGCCCTATCCCCGAGAGCACAGCAGCATGTACTAAAAGTGACACAGGGACGACCCATAAAGCTAGTGGATGACCATCTCCATGCTACTGTCCTCTTACTTACTTTTTTAAACATAATTTAATTAAATAAAAGGAGTAATTGAAGGGAGGAGGTGGGGAGCTTTAAAACCTAGTTTGCTAGTGTGAAACACTTAATAAGCTACAATATCTTCCTCCATTTTGGACTCTCTGGTTCTCCGTTCCCCCAAATGTCGGTGCCGTTAAGACCTCATGATACAGTGCCAGAACTTTGCCATTTTAAATGCTGGTGTGACCGTGTCAACTCTATACTGCTGTGCACAACTACACCGTACCTTCAGTCTGAGTATCAGGCAACTAACTACTTTAATACTTTAAACTAGCTTCTATAGTAGAACTGTATTTTGTTACATAAAAAACATTTACAGACACTACCATTTGCTAATAATGCAGTCAGTATGTAGTGCTCAACTAAGTATCATTGGTATAAAACAACATTGTATATTCACACACACAGCATATACATTATACATTTTAAAACAAAATGGTGTTTCTAAAAGTGAAAAAAATTATATATATGGTATATCAGTTTTCTCTAAAAGAAACCATCAAGAGAAATTAAGGAAATTTCAAATATGGCAGTGGTTGCGTTACTTAATACATAAATATGTAACAGCTTTAATAGGATTGCAGGAGGAAAGTTAAGTCACTTTGACACCAGCACAAAAGCAGGCTTTCCACGGTTTGACTGTCACGCTATAGTAACCTCTTCCCTAAAGACCCCTCCCTCAGTCAGTCCACCCAACATTAGTAACGTGGCCAGCCCAAGCCGGAGGTCTTTGTCCCCACTGTCTTCTATTTTGTTCATTGTCCCAGTATGGATGTTGTTGGGAAGGGCGTGTGCAGCAGGGGCAAAGCAGATGTCAGCGCTGAGGATGAATAGCGCCCTGAGAGGAAGGGGAGAGATAGCTGGTATAGCCTATATACCCTGGAGACACACACAGGCAGGGCAGGGATCTGTTTCAAAGAGGAGTCAACTTGTCCTTGGAGTATGTGAATGACGCACACTCTCTCGAGGAGCACAAGGATACTAATAAATTGGAAACTCAGTGGATAAACACACTAAAGTACTGATGTTGGTTGATGTGGTTTCCGGCTGTACAGGTCAGTAAATATTGGGCCCTGGACACACATTTAATAAGAGTGTGTACCAGATACTTAAAGGGAAAGATTTCAGATTTTTTTTTTTAGTTGTTTCTGCATTTAATAGTGGTAATAAAACAGCAGAATCAAACTTTCCCCTTGCTGGGGGATGCCTGGCAACCCTCACCCCTGCACCCGACTTTGAGAAGTAGTGAAGTACCCTAAATACACACAAAGCCCACAGTGTGAGGCACATTTGGAAAAGGGCTGTGTGACTTATGCAGCTGCGGCAGAGCTTTTGTCCTTAAAGCAGGGGAGCATAAAAACACATGCATACACACACACACACACACACACACACACACACACACACATACTCTGCAGGAGGACTACCCTGTCATCTTGCTGGCAATAAAGCGGGTCCCAGATGTCTGGCCCCCCTGTTAGCAGACACACAAGCTCACACTGTCACTCACCATGCCTTTGTTCCCAGACAGCAACATATTGCTTGTACACAACATTCAGGCTCAGTGTACATAGTAAATGCTGCCACAGACTCCGAGGACAGAGCACAGAGTAAGCTGACATTTTAGTGTGTTGTCAAAAAATAATATAAAATGCCTAAGTAGAAATTCAGTCCATGTTAAGGTCAGTTACTGTAACACTAGCCTGACTATGTTTTCATTCCACAGCACATCACATCATCAGACTACAACAATCTCTCTGCTTGTTCTCCTTATCTTTTTAGTGGTAATCAGCCACACCTTCCAGAGCGTTCTACCTAATCAGACCATCTCTACAGGGTGACCTCTGTTGCTATGTGAGTGGGAGGGGAGGGAAGAAAATATTACACAGCTGTTTCATCAGTGCCAAGCTGAAACTCCAATGCAATTCTTAGACGACAATTTGATGATGTTCTGACATATGTTGCAATAGGAGTTGGATGGAGTGAATATGGATTGGTTTAATAACATTAAAAGATAGTTATGCTGATGTCTTGCATCTCTTAATTTACATAAAATCATAATGAAGTTCATTTCCATCATTTGGCCTGCCTTAAGGAAATATTAAAGTGAACTGAAGCACAAATTGAGTCTTTAAAAAAACCCATTTAGGGGTATGTTTATGTAAGAATCACTTCAAAATCAAAATGATACGTTTCCAAACGGGCACAAGCACTGCAATCCACTTCTTGTTTTTCAGAGATGAAAAAATGTGTCAAAACATCTTACACAAATGAGTCATTGCAAAACCCTGCCCAGGGAGGATTGCAAAATCCTGTTAAATCTGGATCGCTTGTGTTAGTTTTGGATGGTTTTCATTCACCCCCCCAGTCGATAATATTTTCAAACAAAAGAAACCACACTGGGCCATATAGTCAGACACACCCTGGGAATCTTTGACCTGCTTCCACCAAGATCGAACAGGAGAATTAAGCTGTGTGCAGCAGAGAGATGTTGCACTAAAAAAGAAAACAGGCCTAAATATGATAATCTCTCATTGTCTTTCATGCTGACTGACCTCAGTAACTTCAAACTACAATACCCACACTCCCCAGCTGCTGAGGCCTTGTGCTAGCCAGTGTTTGGAGAGGTAAAGCCGGACTTAAACACAGTCACCTTCCTGCTCGGTGCTCGGTGCCCTCTGCCCCCCCCCCATGCCCTCGGCTCCTGCTAAACCAGCTCTTCTAGTTCCCTCCTTTGTCTGTGTGTCAAAACGAGCCAAATGTTTTTCTTTTTCTGCCTGCTGCTAAGCAACCTGGGGGATTCAGAGTGCTGCAAAGGATTGCAGTCTTAATCCAAACTCT
Organism: Dicentrarchus labrax; assembly: GCF_905237075.1. NCBI lineage: Eukaryota > Metazoa > Chordata > Actinopteri > Moronidae > Dicentrarchus > Dicentrarchus labrax. Next base: position 15,286,126 of record NW_026136724.1, on the reverse strand, counting down.
GGGTTTTGCAGAGTCAGCTGGTTCGGGTGCAGCGGTATTGCGCATATCAGTGCCCTGGCAGAGTTTTTTGAGAGAAGAAGGTACCATCTGTCGCATTGCTATCATTTAAGAGGTGGAAGCACTGGCAGCTCCATTTGGACGGAGAATGGAAGCCCGGAGTTTTATTCCGAACGTCCGAAAAAACATCATGTGCAATTGGACTGGAAGTGATTGGATTTGCCGATCAGGACAAGCTAAAGTCCTTTTAAGGGAAAGCAGCAAAGGGCTTATTAAATGTTCCACAGTTCCTCCCAAAAATATGGAGCTACATCAACATCGCTGACAGTCATCCAGTCCATCACTGAGGCAGATTTTTGTCAGTTTGCAGGTTTGGGTTTCAAAGTTTAAACACAAATTATCCCACCATTTCTTTATCAAATTGAGCTACAGATCCAATGTCAATTGTGTAGCAGGAGAATGTGCTTATGGAATGTGTGACCTGAAAATCTCTTTACATGCTCTGTCGTTTACTGTCCCAAGAGAGGGGTGGCTGTTAGTGAGGCAGGAGAATTGCTGACTCCTATCCATTCCTTCTGGCACAGATGGCCCACTCAGACTCAAAGGTCAGAATCCTATCTGGACCTCAGCATTGTGTAGCTGTGTGTGTATTCTCTGGTTTACCTGAAGGAGGATCTTACACTGAATCTTGTATGTAAAAAGCTTAAGTACAAATTTCTACTTTGGAATTCAAAGACTGAAGCCAGCCCTTGATTTAGAATCATTTAATAATACTGGATACTCAGTAAATAATGACACTGCTCACAGGGGATATGATGCCAAGATAGGAAATCTTTTATTACAGAGAAAAAAAACTTTTCTTCCAAAATATAGAAATCTGTACAACTTCCGCACAATCAATTTACATGAACTGTACAAATTTACAGCAGTTCATCACAACATACCCAAGGAAAAGAAACTGAACACAATAAAGATGTACTGACATGAGATCACAAGATAGACAGCTTTTCTTCTTGGGTAAGCTCAGATTTTTTTGTCTATTTTCTGGTTTTGTAGGTAAATAGAAAAAAAAAAAAAAAAGGAAAAAAATGAAATGAAAAGAAAAAAAAAGCAAAGGATACGTCTACACTTACAGATCATGGAAACTAATATTTTTTTTACCAAAACAACTTTGGTCCTTGCCAACACTCCCATCACAAATGGCTTCACTTACGAAAAGCGTTATCCATGTTAAAAGATGAAATACAAAAAAGGAATACATCTAAAAACACCTCAGGATAGTAATTATTGGCACTTCCCATGTGTAATGTTATGTACTCTACCATTTGTTGTACAGTTACAATACATTCTACAATATGTAACACACCTCAAATGTGAAAGTGGCAATAATTCAACTAATCAATGACAATTTTGACGACAACAACAACAACAAAACTGCTGTTCCCTTCCTGCTTCATGTCTTAACATGCACAACTTTTCCACAAGGGTATTTATTGAATGTCCGAGGCCTGAGTTTGGCAATACATTCCAGGAGAGACTCCTCTGTCTCAGAAAAAAAAAATGTCACACAACTTCAACTTGACATATTTAGTGCATTTTATGTGCTATTTTACCTCTGACTACTCAAAGCACTCTCACGACAATTCTGTTACCTATGTGCGCACAAGCTGAATGGATGCCATTTAAAATGATCATTATTACTGAGGACTTAAACCATTTCGGGTGGTGGTAGTACAGTTGAGAAGGTGTCGAAGGGGATTTGGGTTTAATTTTTTTTATTTTTTTGTAGCTCTAAAAACAAGGTCTGTTAAAAGTGGGTTAAATCACCAGACTAAAAATCCCCTCAATAAAAGAGGATAAGGAGGAGAAGATGGGGATGGCAGAGTGGAAAGATGAGAAAATCTACCAGTGTGACCATAAAATACATCTAGAGAAAAGTGAGACGAGACGATCATCTCGTGTCCGAAATATAGACCAATCTCATAACATCTTGTCACATGACATTTCAAAAAAAGAAAAAAGAAGCTATAATGGAGCAGCATGATTTTAAAACTGGTGTCCGCCATGGAAACCAAAGCTCTGGGCTCCCATCCCAGCGAGCTCCTCTCCATCTGGCCCAACATGGAATCACTGCTTTTCACAGATTGCTGAAGGGAGTATCAGCAGAGAGCAAGGGAGGGGGGTTAGGGGTTGCAGTGCGTCAAAGGCTATAGCTCTATTACCCATGATCCTCTCAGGCTTAGGGGAGCTTAAACACCCATAGGTTTGGTGATGAGCAGCGAACCAGCCTGCCGTGACAGATTTGGATAGTTGGCTAAGGCCCGAGCAACACCCGAAGCCGACCCAGCATCTGTTCCAGCTTGCTGGGAGCCACTCAGCCCCAGAACTAGGAGTGAAGTGGGGGTACGTCAGACAGCCATCACATCCTTTCATATGCATGTAAACAAAGTCGCTACTCAAACGCAGTAATCAAGTGCAGCGCAATCCAGTGAGATGAAAACAGAAAACAATGGCCTAGTACCCTCAATTCTTCATCTTTGATCCATGTTTCCTCGTCTCTCACTAGACCCCCTAGTGCAGCTTGAGCACGCCAAGCGTGTGTGCTGGTTTTTATTTTATTTTATCCATCACTGCTGAGGGGAGGGTCGAGGGCTTCTGGTCAGGGTGGGGGATGTTGAATAAGTCCAGAGGGGGGGCTGGAGGGATTTTAGCTGCCCTGGACAAAAAGAGTCCGGCCCTGGCCCCCCCTCTCTCACACCAGCTCCCCATCCCCACCTTCCTTACCCAGCTCCCTATAGTGATGGATGATGATATGTGTCACATTAAGTCTACCTGCATCCACAGGGGGTCAGCTAGCAGCATGCTGGCTTGCTTTTGGCTGAACAGGAGGTCTGAGCTGAGGGGTGATATGTGGCACTTGAGGCATTCTAACCCCCCCCAACACACACACCACGAGGGGTGAAGGAGAGGGGGATTTGAAGCTGCCAGGCTGGAAAAGGGGTACACCTCCAGTGAGGGTCCAGGCAGCACGTTGAACCAAGCTGGCTTAGATAAGCCTGATATTAGTTCAAAAATTACGAATGGCTCATAATTCATGACAATGAGGTCTCCGTAAGGCAATGCACCTCCAATGCACACATGAGGGGAAGTCTCTCCCTTTTACAAGACCTTGGAAATAGCTAATGTAAATGAAAATAGCAGGCTGACAAGGCCTGGTGTTTAATTCAAGTTAAAATTAATCTCTGAACAGTCGGCGCTCCAGACCTCCCTTTGGCCAAAGTCTCACACAGTCATCACTTAGTCCAGACCTTTCAGACTAACTTTTTTTCTCCATCAGCAACACAAATCACCATCTGTGTGTGTCTGAGGGGGAAACAGCTTAGCTCTGCATTCTGCCAGAGCGAACAGTGCCATATGAACGGATGACAGAATGTTTCTAACATACCACCAAAAATACTCTCCACCTAAAAAAAAAAATAAATCAACAGCTCTGAAATGTTCACAAATACAGTGTAAAAAAAAATTGAAATTTGAAATCCAGAGTTGCACACCCCCGATTCAATAGACATCAGTCTATCCCAACGTGGGAGCTACAGTATGAACAAACGGCTAAAAATGAGGAGGGCAATAAAAACGGTGTGAGAAGATGACATTCGAATGGATGGAATGCAGGCGATTTTCTCTAAATGTACACATCCCACACAATCTAACGTCAAAGTGCATTCAATGTCAATTCTAACAGGGCCACATGACTAAAAGTTGGGGAAAATAGGCCCCCCCCTTTGCTACACTTCAAATTTTGGTGATGCAGGAGATGAGAAAGTGGAAGGGAAAAGGGGGCAAAAAAATCAACAACACGGGAACTTGATTGTGAATTTCAACAACATTCATAAACTAAGGGGAGGGGGAAGGAGACGGATCCCCTGCCCTCCCCCGAAAAGCTACACATACATGGGTGATGGGAGGGCGACAGTGCAACAGGACACACTGGTATCCATAGGTAGCAGGTGTCACAACACATTCCACTTGCACTTACATACAGGCCGAGAGAAGATTGAGATGAGGGTTTTTCTGAAATCAGTGTTGATGGTAGAAAGAGGGAGGAGGAGAAGTTGAGACTGAACGCCTTTTTTTCCAGCTACAAGATAGAGAAAACTAAATTCCCTGTGGTCCAAAAATGGTTTTTCATATAAAATAGAGATGCTTTCATTGGGCATTTCTTTACCTTGGATGGCGAAAGGCTCAGTCTAAACCTCAACTTCCCCCTCACCCAGGAAACAAAACAAAATGAGTAAAAGCAAATTGAATAACCTCTTGATTTTGAAATTCGAGGGGTAGTTCCTGGTATAAATCCCTTACAATTTAGGTTTTGGTGTTTTTTTGCGGTGGTGTGTTGAACATGTACCCATAGTAACCACAAGTAAGAAAAGTGCAAAGTCAATGATAGCCCCTTCAGAGATGGAGCTGATCACCATGCTGTTTACAGTCGAGGGGGGGGGGGTAGGCGGAGCCAGTCTCCATGGGGGTTCCTGGTTGGTTGGTTTAGCTGCCCCAACAGTTCCATTTCCACAAAGCTTCTCCTAAAAAAACGGAGTGCCCAGCTGATCCAATAACACAACAGAACAGATGATAATGGGGAGAGAGGGTAAAAAATATCAAACCTACAAGGTTTCCATCACCTGGACGATAGGCCACATCCTCTATTTTTTTTTCCTTTTGCTTTTTTCTTCTTTCACTATTTCATTTCATATTCTTAGCTTTAAAAAGGCTCACCCTGATCTGGTCATAAGATCAGACCAGCCATGGCGTGACCCTGAACGAAAGTAGGCCGGGGTGACGCTGTGCCCCTTTAACTGGACACAGTCATCATATTGTAGGTTTTGGAGGGACTGGTTCTGCCCAGCACCATCAGTTCCTCCTTGCAGCTGATGTGACTGTCCACCATGTTGCCCATGGGCCCGTTGTTTCCTGAGGGGGAGCCGGTGACAGCTGTTACCGGCATTCCTGGGGGGCAGGGCTGCGACTCGTACAGGACGCAGATGGAGCCGTCCTCGCCGATGCGGTAGGACACCTCGAAGGGGTCCACCCACAGCGTGAGCTCACTGGGCAGCAGCAGGTAGAGTTGCTGGATGGTCAGGCCGATGCGCTGGCCCGCCTGCCCCACCAGTGGGTCCATCTTGTGGTTGATACGGATGCAGCGGTAACCTGAACCCTTGCAGGGCCTGTCTGGGAACCAGTGGTGCTTATATTGCTCTGCAGAGAGAGAGGATGGGAGGAAATGTTTAGCTTTGGAGTGATTACCATCAGCCTGTAACAACATGCAATGTTGGTTAAACATTTGCACAGATGAGGATTCAGAGAAGACGGGGGGGGGGTTACTAGATTATTAGGTTTTATATTGTTGCTGAGTAGCAAAAACACTGAACTATAGACGGCTGAACAAAGGTCGAAACAGAAAGTAGACAGACTGTACTTTGTGTCCATCTGACTTAATCAACATATTACGGCTGTAAACTGTTTATGTCATGATGGATCATAAAAAGTAAAAAAAAAACAGTGCATTTAAAAAGGGTCTAATATGTGATATATCCTTTTTTTATTATGACCTAAATATTAATTTTTAAAAAATTAGTCTAAAAGGTTCAATTAAATTGAAACTCAAACATGACTGAGTGTGTACTTTTAGGTTGTCTCCAAATGTTTAGGAAAAATAAGGCTTAATGATTAAGAGTAGAAGCAGAAATTAATCTGCTTTTTTGCCAGGATGTAACTTAAGCTGTTATAAAATAAGACAAAATAAAATCAAAAGACATTATGATGCAAAAGGAAGAAAAAAACCATCGAAGCAAACACTTTAATCCATTTAATGCAGTCACCACATAAAAGCATAAACCATGTTACTTTTGTGATAACGTGCTGTACCGGTGGATATTGTACCAATGTTAGATTTAGCCTGTAGCTCATGTTGAAAACATAGTGGTCTAATTATTCATAATAAAGTACACTGTGTAGTTATGTGCAGGCGTTCAAGAAAGGAAAGAACAACATCGCCACCTGTTACAGGCCTGATAAGCGGCCATAAACAGGCGGCCAGCAGCACCCTGGGCCTACGTGACAAAGAGAGGGCCATTGAATTGCACAATCCCTCCCCTGGCCGCCGTCAGTGTCACAAAGTCTCCCATGACTGCCTGAACAAAAAAAAAAAAAAACACACCAAAAGTGTCGAAGTCCCAGCCAGCCATCTGGGACAGCGGGCTCCACCTCTTAAAGGGAAAGGACTCTGTTTTTCTTTTTATCGTCTGTGGGGAAGTTTTTCGAAGGGCAGTGAAACTGGTGATTCAGAGTGACGCCACTCACAAGAACGCTTCAGGCATGTTAGTGGTTAAGATGATGAGAGGAAAAGAAGACGGTTGACGGTCTGATTTTGGGTGTATGAAGAAGTAAAACATATGGCTCATTCTTTCCCTGCGACTTCACTTTTGCGACATTAAAAAAGGGCTTTTTCATTTCTAGGATAGCTGGATAAACCGGCTTTGTTTTCATTTACCAACCCACCTCCTATTTCCTCTGACATGGCTCATCCATACTGAATTCCCACTGATACTAATTTCATTGTGGCCAGTTAAACAAGGGGGTATGTGAAGCAGGCCAGTATTCAGGGGCCCAGAGGCCACCTGTATGGATCCACAGGATAATAACACCCCCTTACCCTTCCTCCCCCCTCCCCCTCCTCATGTGTCTTATCACAGAAGGCTGTATACTGCTGAGCTAATGGACGGGCTGGCACTCTACAAAGAGCACACGCGGCTGGATGATCTTTCAGACTCGGACTGAGCCACAAAGGCAGCCACCTACAAACCCTAGAGCAGCTGGGAAAGGATCAGCTCAGCGGGGCCTATTCTTAAAAACAAGGGAGGGGGGAGGAAATGGGGAAACGGAAAAGTAAGCAGACGACCGAGTGCTTAACCTAAAGAGTTTAATGAAACTGGGTTGTTTATTCAATCTAGCTGACCGCTGAAAACCACAAACACGTGGGTATTTTGCCACAGCCTGGAAGATCAAATCACGCCAGAAAAGCGGAAGACTCAAAATGCTAACTACAGTTGCACAACTATCATGGTTTCAATCTGGTCATTGGGACTAATGTCTCTACTTCCCTTCGCTCAGCACAAACAAGGGGAAGCGAGGCACTCTGCTTTCCAGCATGCAGACACAATAGTGGGTGATTGTGATGTTTCCAGGCACAAAAGAGCTCTGACTGGCCTAGTTTAGTAGCAGTGAGCCCCACAGGGTACTACCACACACTCACTTTTGTTTCCACACATTTGCCTCGTGCTTAAAAATAAAAAATCCTTTTAATTAGATTATACTCTGTATACTGTAGTATTTTTAAGCAGTATTTTCAGAGCAAATGACAGATTAAACCTTATAATTTACATCACTTTGATATAATGAATGTTTATACTTAAGTACAGTGGGAGTTACTTTATTTTTTTTGTGGATTTCCCCTCAATTTCCTCCCTGAGTCAATGCACTGCCCTAGTCTTTAATGTCCTCCTGTAGGCGCCCACCATAACATCCCCTCCCCCACATATGGGCCTCACTGCAGACTCCATTCAACTCCCAACTTTTGTCTGTTTACAAACACCATCGTGGAATCGTGCTCCCACAGACCTTTACGAGGAAATCTAACTCAAGATTTGCTTCAACTAAAATTAAAAATCACCCAAAAATACAACACACATAATTATATAAAACACTAGTGCTACACAGTTCTTTATGGTTCTCTTATATTTAGCTGAAATCCTACAATCTGCCCAGCGGCCTATGGTGTTTTTATATAAGTGAGCTCCTTATGCAGGAAATGTAGGTCATCAGATGGAGTGAGGCAGATGTATGGCAGCTTTAGAGCCCTGTGACTGGAATGTGTTTACAGCAGGAAATGAGACACAATCCCCGAGCACCAATGTTCTCTAAAACACTCAGTAATGCTCAAGCTGTATAGGCTAAACAAAGGAGGACATAAAAGGCTAAATTTGCTAGAAAATAAACCGAGAAAAGGTGATTTGATTTTTTTTTTTTTTTTTTTTTAAATAGGGAATGTTGTCCCCCAATTAAATGAATGGGGGATGTGGTCAAATAGGTCCATTTCAAACTGCATCTTTAAAATATATTAAAAACAACAAGCAAAAAACTAAATTGTGTATCAAGGTCATGAAATCACCATTTAAAAAACACAAAAGTCGCAAAATGGTAGGACATGAATTGAGGGAAATTCAATGAAAAAATAAATATAACGCAATCTTTATTAGTGCCCGTATTAAAGAAACCGTACGCGTTTTCATTATTAACCACATTTCGTCAATGCATTACGTAATTGAGCTCACTAGGGGCTGTTTTGCTCAGCTCTCCGAGAGCTTTATCGACCGAGGCGCACTTCCTTGTTTGAGCCAAGCCGCTGGGTCCACCCCCTCCCCCCCTCTTTTTTCCTCTTACAAACAAAGTAACTAACCTCACTGCCTTATTCTGGCTTTTTGTTACAAAATAATCGACTGTATCAATTTTATCGTCGACGGAAACATCCACGAACCCCTCGCTGTGTTTATACTTTGACGGTTTTAGCTCTCTCGCTCTCCGACGTGCGCAAACAGTGGTGCGCGTTGGTATCGCTGATAGTGATACTTGGGAGAGAACAAAGAAATGCTTCTTACGAATCGTTCTCAAACCGATTAAATGTCGAATTTAAGCCCTTGACGATAAAACAAAACATAAACTTACCGATGGAGTGTGTGTTTTAACATGTGAGGTGGTGTTTTGTGCGTGTATGTGGATATTTTTCTGGGGTTTTTTTTTTTTTCTTACCTGCCAAAATGTCCTGTAAGCTTTGGCTGAACGTCTGGACCTGTCGATCGTTTACGTGTCCTTTTACCCTCAGAAATCTCGACAGAAATCCGACGGCGGCGCTGATCTCTGGCTTCATCGTTCCCCGGGCACAAAGGGTATGCATTGAGAAAGGCAACGGCGACGATCCGCGCGGGATTGTTGTTTTTCTCTACGTGTTTTTCCGACGGTCCGTCTCCACTTCTGAGCAGCGATCCTTATCGGTTGGCGCTCGCGTTGTTTCTCTTGGCATTTATTTGTCGAGGTAGAGGAAAGTTGTTGTTTTTTTTTGTTTGTTTTCTTGTTTTTTTCAGAGAGAGACCGTGTACCAGGACGGTTCAGTGCGCGCAAACAGACGCCAGGTATTGGTAAATACAGGGGGTGGAGGGGGGGCCCTTGGTGCCACGTTGACCAACCCTCCCTAAACACTTTCCTACTCCAGAGTGAAGCTCTTAGTGTTGGGGAGAGGGTTTATATAGCGCCCCCTCCCTCCCAGCAGCCTCGACACAAGCTGCTACAGCAACAACAGCTCAGCCAATCCCGAGCCGGCCTCCGTCTGACGAGCCACATATAGGAGGAGTGCGGCGGTCACGTCACAGCTCTGAAAATAAACAGAAGAGCGCAGCATGAAACCGTGCTGCGTTCACAGACTGTCGGAAATAAAGGGAGGAGGGGGAGTGTAGAGAAAAGAAAGAAAAGAAAAGGAAACAAAAGCAAACGATAACAAAGACTAACTCACATCTCGGTTGAAGGAGTTGGAATCCGAAGAAGCAACAGGATACACCAACACTATAGCACTAAAATGACTTTACCTTATTGTATTCTATTAAAAATTTCCCACGGGTGACAAGAAATGTAGTGTACTGTTAGGCCAAACACAGTTAGATTTTGTTTGTCATGTCCAAAAATCCAATCTCTCGTTGGCTCATGAACATCTCTGATTGGCTGATAATGTTTCCAGAGTATAAACTATAAACTCAACATGGAGAAGCAGCATTTACTATGCAGCTCAAAGTTGGAATGAACATCCAGAATATACAAGATTTCCCCACACTTTCACTTCCCTTAAATCAACATTTTTTTATGTTCCCCACTGCCTTTGACTGAACCTTAAGCACTTATCATCGTCTTTCATCTACAGTACATCTTTACTTCTAAATCTAGTATTTGTTTCTCTGTTTTTAAGTTTTAGTTGCCATCTCTTTAATTTGAATTCTTACATATTCTGTTTTATGTCCTGTTTGACTTGCCCTTTGTGTACGAAATGTGCAGATAAAAGTGAAGAAGAACTCTCTTTTTAAAAATGGTTTTGTGCCTCATTTAGAAGAAAAAAGTCTTCAAGCGTAACTTTTGAATAGATTTATCTTGATTTTATACTCACTTTCCACTATATAAGAATGTTTCTTGGATGCAGTAACCTTTATCTTCCCCATTCTCAAAGTAGAAAAAACATTCTGACATCCTGACCAGCTGCAGATCTTTGTTTCATGTCGTCTCACATCTCTCACCCCAGTTTAATCTCAGCTCTCTACTGTCTCCTACTGTATCCAACACAGATGAAAAAGCCAAATACATAGAAACACATCACACTGTTAGCTACACACGGCTAATGTAATGCTTCAGCATTTTTGAATTTTCCACTTTAATCATTAAAAACCTATAATAGCTTATCTTTTCATTGATGTTCTCTAAAAACCATGTATCTACACAGTGTCAACTGCTCATGATCTAGGAAAGACTGTCCTGTTCTCAGCTCTGTGACTTTTGTTTTTAAGTCCAGTGGTGTTTTATTAAGTATTTAACAAAGTAAGAGTTTTACTTTGAAAATCCAGATTCATCAAATTTGGAGATATGTGGTTTTCACTAGAAAACTGTATCTCCTCTTCCCTTCAAAAATATTCCCTGCAGCAATTTTTTTTTGCAGCAAGTATCCATAATTAGTATTGGATATTGAATGCTGTGGTACAGTGTATGTAATGCACATTTCAAAACTATTTATGTTTTACACTGTTTTGCATGGCCAAATCTTAATTTGGAATTAAAACTTCTCTTTGTAAACAACATTTGGGCCCCACAGGTTAATAGATTGTTTGTAGTATATTGCATGTTCAAAGTCATGATTTTATTGCTGCTTCTTTTCAGGTCAGGGCATGATAGGCAAGCTAGAAAACAGGTGTGTGTGTGTGTGTGTGTGTGTGTGTGTGTGTGTGTGTGTGTGTGCGTGGTGTGCGTGTGTGTGTGTGTGTGTGTGTGTAAAACAGAGACAGGAAGAGAGAGTGAGGCTGTTTACATTACATTAGTTTAGTATATCACCTCAGTGCCTCTGCTTTCTTTCTCTCTGTGTGTGCAGGTGAATAGATCTGTGGGTGTTTATTCTCATGTGAAACAGGAACAGTCTCGATCAACTGAAAAAAAAAGCACATCTTGTGTTACCCTGTTCAACACTGAGGAGGCAACACGGTGCCAGGAAGCAGTGAAATCTGCTGTCTTTTCAGAGGCCGGTCCCTACATGCTCATTAAAATCAGTGGAAAAGTACAGGCCGCTGTGCTTTGTTTGTTGCAGACATAGCCAACGATGACCCACTGAGTGCTCCAATCATGATGCAATCAAACAGACCAGGACCACACTGATTGGTTCAACCACTGACCTAAAGGTGTAAGGAAATGCAGACAAAATGTAGTAACACACACACACACACACACACACACACAGAGTTTAATAGTGGTTTAATCACACTGCCAACTCCAATATTCTCCAATCACTTATTCCACCACTCAACTGTATTGAGAGTATTTTGAGTCTAAATCTGTTCATGAAACCGACATGATGCCCTAGAGTGTGAGTTTTGACTTCTAGTTCACACACGTAGAGTTTATATATATAATTAATAGCAATGCAAAACTAGCAGTTCAATTTATGATTTAAATTTACCTAAAGGTTATTTGGATTAAATATTCAGTAAAATATTTAAACTGGAACATCTGTTTAATTATAATGAGAAAACTATATAAAATCATATTCACACAGTTCCTTAATACAGGGAGAGAGTTGCCAAAATTCGGTTTATTTGTTGTAAGGGTTAAGTTTTTGTTTTTTCCGTTACTACTGAAAGATAATAAATGTTTCCTTTGAATAGGATTTTCTCAAATTCTGTAAAACACCAGTGACATTTGGCATTAGTGGTTTTAGCTTCCTGGTCTTGTAAAAAAAAAAAAAAAAAAAAAGGTTTCTCATGAACACATGCAAATCCATACAAGTTCATACATGTGCAAACCCCCACCTCTCCACAACACATTCATAGTCACAGTTTCACCCACAGTTACGCACCACCTTGCTATTTTGAGTTTCAGGGTTTTATTGAAGGCCTGGACATTTCGTTTTTTACTAATGTAAACTAACAGACCATGTGTTAAATTCACACATGTGGTTTAACACAGTGATAATTTCGTTTTCCACAAATCATATCTGTTTAACTTCATCTAGAGATCTTCACATGTAAGCTATGACTTTTCACACAACTCTGACATTCCTCTAATTTTCACAGCAGTGGAGCAAAATATCTTCAGGCAAAGTATCACTGACCCAATACACTGATGTTCAAGTAAATCTGCCATATGAGACCACACGCTTAGAGAAACAGGTCATGGTTTGTGCTGGAAAGTTGTGTTTGGCGTGCTATAAAGTTGAGTTAACTTGAGAATATTAGAAAAAAGTAAGCAAATTTTAGCAACAGAGCCATTTAGTCAGCCATCAATGCACAAGACTGCACATAAGTTGTTGTTTTATTTTTTTTGTAGATGAGTTATTTTTAGGCTGCTATGTTTATTTATTATCTTTTACAATTTTACAATGGAAAAACATTTCCAAATAGACACACAAACTTCCTTCTCAATTGCTGCTGGAACATAATCCACTTCTTTGCAAATGTAAATATTTTTGTCAAAATATAACCAAGCATAATTATTTTGATAATCATCCTTATGCACAACTCTGTAAAGTTCATTAGTAGCTTGTATTGTTTACAGAGGAAATTACAGCTTTAGTGAGGCACTCGAGAGCCAGTTGGTCCCTTAAATGGAAATCAAGACAAACGAAAGAGCCAGGAGTAGGTTCATGAGGCTGGCCAATGAGCGAGCAAGGATACAGTGGTTATGACGAATGGAAGAGCGTATGGCTGGGACTCTAATGAGTGTAACATAACAAAGTTCAACATTTATTAACTTTCTTGTCTTTTCTGGTTTTGGGGGAAGAAACTAAATGTTTGAGACAGCAAGGGACTGGACAGACATGCAGAAGTGATTTAAGAAGCTTCTGTGCATGATCCTTTTCCATCATGACAACTGGTCATTATTGGAATACACTGTAACTGGCATGAGTTAAAACTGACCACAGCCGCCATCAAAAAGACAGACTTTGAGTTAACTGTAATATGTTCAGGTGACACGAGCTGGCACCAGTGTGTGGAGATGACACAGTAGTAGCCACTGAAGGAAGTCTGCCTCTGTCCCCATTACCCCTGCAGGATTTTCCTCCTGGGAGTGCAGCGGCGGCAGTGGAGTGAGCAGGAGATTTGCAAGCAAAAACGATAACACACATCTGTACCACACACACAACTGTGGACAGGCAAATGGCTCATTACTGACAGTGTGTGGGGGTGTGTGGTTGAGTTTTGGCAGCAGTGGAGATAAAAGTCAAATAGGATAAAAGAGAAAGAGAAAGAAAGTACTTGCAACTACAAAGTGAGCTTGTGCTGAGTAACCTGGAAAACCCCGGACGTTCAAGCTTCTTTTTTGATATACTGAAGGTCAAAAAATACTGTGGACGCAGTGTAACTGAAACAGACACACACAGACTGTAGAAAACGTCCTGTACTACAGGTTGTTTTTTAATGAGAGGGCCACCAGCACCGGGTAAAATATGGCCCTGGTTGTTGCCAGACAAGGGTGGGGTATCCTGTCGTTGCGTAGGGCCCTCAGTGAGACTAATGAATGGAGGCTTTTATCTTAAAACCGCACGTGAACTACAGGAAAGAATGTCAGGTCGGGCAATGAAGAGAGAGACCTTGGCTGCTCGCTAGTGTGGGCAGAGTTTTCCGAACATGTTCCTCTTTCACGGTGGTGAACACACGGTGTATATGTACATGCTTGGATGTACATGAGGGTACAGCAAGATATACACACACAGATAGACACCAACATCTGCGGGTCACACAAAAGCTAAACCAACATAGGCTGCATTCATCCAGACATGAGACAAAACAACGCCCCTGACGTTCCCAGGACACACACAGATCTGACTAACATTCCCTCAACGTTCACAGATAATTATATGTCTCTTTGGTTAGGATCTGACTTATCATTGGAGTGCAGATCCAGTGTCAGTGATGTGTGTACCTTTGTACAGTAAATTAATTGGTATTTCTCACTACTTGAGCAAGCATGTTTATGTCCATGTACAGAAATGATTATACCTCAGCCATCAGTTATACATTCCCAGTGGTGGAAACTAAGAGCATTTATATATTTAACTATAGTTAAGTGTAGTTTTGAGGTGTCTGTGCTTGCACTCCATTATATTTATATAGTTATTATGATTTTATAAAATGTGATGCATTTTTACAGTGTATTGTTAAGTAGCTCCATCTTGTTAGAACAATAATTTACTGGCTACTGTTTACAGGTTAATGCATCAAAAGAACCATAATAATAATCATATAATTGACAAACAAAATGACTGGGATACTTTTACTTTTGATACTGGAAGCAAAACTAATTTGCTATTGAAATGATTGAAAGTGAAGTATTTGAAATACAAAATTTGTCAATCGTGATTACAGTCATCAATGACAGACTGACTTGGCAGGCTGCCAACAAGCTAAACATAACGTGTTAATATGTTATGTCATTTGTAAATGAAGGACCCCAAGCATACCTTCCAGGCTGAGAATATTTGGTAACTTTAACTACACTGAATTTATTCATCTTGTATCATGCCAAACTTTAGTAGTGGAACTACACACCTGTGTAGTTTCAGGACCTGCCCACAGACAGACATATAAACACTTGCCAAAGTAGTGAATATTGCCTTAGTGATAGTTGCCACTACAGTAGGTGTCTCCAGGTGCACATTTTACCATGATGACACATTTACAATGTGCAAACAAAAGCAGCCATTGCTGTTAAGGCTGGTAATGAATAATTACATATGGTATTGCTACCTTTACTAAAGTAAACAATGTGAACACTTTCTTCCACATACAGTACAAAATAGACTACCTTTAAGTGATGAATAAACGTAATATTATGACAATATGTCTGAAATAGCGGATTCTTGTTTGTTTAGGGGAGCAAAGAGAAGCTGTCTGGTGATGTGCTTCTCACCAAATTCAAGATAAAAAAAAACCTCTCACTCAGAACAACTTGTGGATTTTCACTCCAAGAATGTAAAAATGGCATACCAAATGAAATGTAGGTGTCAAACATGAGTGATGTCACTGTGCTCTGAGCGTATGGGTGTGGCTCAGACGGGGTAATCACCTTTCACAAAAACAAGTTGGAGAAACTCTCTACGCCCTTCCCCCTTTGATCCTCGGTCACCAGGAAGAGACTCATCTGCGAAAACCACAAACTTTCCATGATGCTCTCTCTCACTCTGCTGATGTTAATTCAAGCAGGAAGCTGTCTCCCAGCCTCCCTCACCGCTGGACTGCTGCTCTGTGTGCTGCGGCTTGGCCTCGACTTATTCACAAAAATGGAGCAACGTGAACACTGCATGCCTCAGGAACCGTTTTTTTCTACAATTGCTTTCCTGTAATATAGTTTTTCCTACTTCTGATTTGACTGAACTCTCTCTGTATTTACTTAATTCATATTGAGGTTAAGACCAGATGGATCCTCAAAGCAAAGCACTATATGGCTTTTGTTCCTGTAGCTATATTCCATTATTCTTTTTCACGCTCATAGTTCTCCAGAACATCTTGAGTTATTCATGTTCTCTGCTTGGCAAGACAAAATACACAGCATGTACCAGCTTTAAGTTAGAAGGATTAAGCTTGTCCAGAGCTGTACACATTGATGTACAAATTATTCAGTTCCTTTTTCCACTCATACATGAAGCTCTCCATGCCAAGTGACTCAGTTCCTCCAAAGCCAAAGACAAGAGGAGAGGGCTCATGCACTCATACATGAGTGTCTTTATACGTTCATGAGTCTAACAATATAAACCTCATATAGCGTGTGTGTATGCCACCGTGTGTCTGTGTGTGTGTATTTATAGCAGTGACATTTGAGATACAGAGGGGCCTGCCAAGACCAGTCCAGTCCAGTTTTGAAAGATGATTCCCGAATGTTCCCTTCAACACCTTCATGTGTTTGTGAATCACAGGTAAGATGTAAGAGAACTAAACAGTTTAAGTGCTACATTTGTTTCATTTCAAACCCCAGACTAATTTTGAACTTTCAAATAGAAGCCACAAAGTATGTGTGTGAGTCTCATGGTGTCAACCTTTTCACAAGTACTGTAATAAGTATCCAACCAGCAGTTACTCCATGTTCAAACCTTGCCGTATTGCACTTGTCTGGGCTCCAAACTGCAAGATCATGTTGTAAGATACACCTGCTTGGCTGCATGTAACTTATTTGCTGTTGACCTGCATCACCTTTTAAGGATGTCCAGCTTGTGCCATTGCATAATAATAAAGGCCTTATTTCTCCCATACCACCAGAACAAGATCCAGACACTGAACATGGTGCCCTTAAAGGAGAACTCCCCGAAGATGGATCTATCGTGGATTAAATACGCACTGCCTGTAGCCTTAAAAGGTGTCTCTGAAAAGTTTCAAATGGCCATTCGGAGTCACAGGAGAAAATAACATTTCAAAACATCCTTAGAAACATGTCAGACCATTTTTTACCCATGTTAGCTGCATGGCTCGAGGGATGGCAATGTTCGTCTGTTGGTTAGTCCACTACTTAGGTCCAGGCTGAAATATCATATAAATTAGGTACAGACACTCACAATCCCCCTAGGATATTAACTTTGGTGATCCCCTGACTTTTGATATAGTGCCATCATCTGGTCTAAATCTTAATTTAATACTTTAGATTAGATTAGATTGGATTAGATAGATACTTTATTCATCCCGAAGGGGAAATTCACTTATTTCCATCAGCCTCTGCTGTGTTTTGTGTTTAGAGCTGATTATCAAATGTGAACATGCTAACATGCATAAACTAAGATTGAGAACACTTCATAAACTGCTAATCATCAGCATGTTGGTATTGTCATTGGGAGCATATTAGCATGTTGACATTAGCATTTAGCTCAAAGCAACACTGTGCATAAGTTCAGCCTCACAGAGTTGCTATGGGACAAGAGCCTTAAGCCATTTTTCAAACAGAGATTCCACATTACTGCCATGAGGAATACTACTCCCTTAAAATTGTTTAAACTTCTTCATTTTTCCCCCAGCAGGATGTGGCATTGTTTGTGACTGTTTGTCATTCTGCGACTTCTTTAATCTTCTGCACAGTTATTTCACCCTTTAAACAGATGTAACCCAATTTAAAATGTGTATCATTTCTGTAAACGTTGGATCAGTGCAGAGAGAGTACACTTGCTGACTGGCTGGTGTGTATGTGGCATATTGCATGTGGCACGTTGCTCTTCCCGTGCAGAGACTTACTGACTTTCCCGGGTGGAATGGCAAAGTTTCAATGCTGCACGTCTGAGTCATTACACACACATAGCCACAGCGGGCCACATAGCAAAGTGTGACTGCAGCACGTTTGTGTTCATATAAATATGTAACATTTCAATGAATATTACATACATGTTCTTCTCACTTTATCTGGGACAGAGTCTTCACACATACTGAATGTAAGTCTGCTGTGTGAGGAATTCGACTGTAGCATCCTGTGTGCTGCAGCTAAACCTAGATTATTGCCATATTATATTATGCGCTGAGTGAATATTTAATTCTGATATGTTGAAGGGATGCTGTTATTCTTATGTTTTTGCTGTCGTTCTATAGTAAGTGAGTGAAGAAGGTTTGAGCATTCTGTATTTAAGTATATCGTAGTCATATTTTACACTGCCATATAATACAGTGTCTAAATGTGTTTCTAGATTCCCTTTATGCTCAAATTAAAACAAAATCAAGGCCACAGAATTCAGTTTGGGATAAGCTTAATCCTTCTAACTTAAAGCTGGTACATGCAACGTATTTTGTTTTGCCAAGCACAGAACATGAATAACTCAAGATGTTCTGGAGAGCTAAAAAAATAATAATGGAATATTGCTAAAAAGCCATATAGTTCTTTGTTTGGAGAATCCATCCGGTCTTAACCTCAATATGAATTAAGTAAATACAGAGAGAGTTAAGTTGAATCAGAAGTAGGAAAAACTATATTACAGAAAAGCAATTGTAGAAATGGGATAACAAAAGATTTAAAGGTTTGACATTTTGAGTTATTAGTCAAGTTATACTGTGAGTAATACTGTTATTTTTCAAAAAGGGGTACAAGCACACACCTAAAGGAACATAATAACAATATCAGCTATAAGCAACAACATATTAGAAGAGACCTTATGTTCACCGACGTCAATCATGTTATTTGACTCTTGGCAGGAGAACAAATAGGCACATTTCCCAAAATGTTGAACTGTTTCATTTCAAAAATGCATCTCTGCATTCAGCTTTTTCAGCTTTCCTTTTTTTTTCCAAAGATCTCAACAGAGTCTAGAAAAACAAAATGAACTTAATTCAGAGTCACCATGTTGATTTTCTACAGCTTGCGTTCTCAGGAAGCCTCTGTTTGTCATATAACAGTAAAACTAGAAAATGTATGATAACCTTATCATTCAGGTAGATAAGCAGAGACAGACGCAGATACTCACACTGGTTTTTATCATAGACTCCTGACAGTACACTGTGTTTCAACTTGAAGGGAGAAGACTCACCCTATCTCAGAGCTAAAATGAGAGAGAGAAAGACAGACAGAAAGAGAGAGAGAGAGAGAGAGAAAGCAAGAGTGTACATGTGTCAGCGTGAGTCAATGACTGTGCTACCTAAAGCCCTCAACATGACTCACACTTTAAACAGCCTTCAAACAGCTTGGGATCAAATCCAGTCTGGGCCCACGCAAGCTGTCATTTCACTGCGAGTAGCTATTCATGACCCAAGCTATAGTTTCACAGGGCACAACCATAAGTGCAGACGAGCTAAACCCAAAGTGCACAGCTCTCTCCTTCAGATCTGCAGAGATATAAGCACGACAGGGACTCCAAACGTGAAATAGGGGCTGTCGTGACCAGAAGCTAAGATACCTCATTGTGACTCACAGGTTTGTTGGATTTTCCATGCTGTATCTGTGTTGCTACCGTCACGGAGGTCAAGTTTGTCCGTAAGGGAAAGGCTCTCAAACACTTGAAAGGATCAGTCATGCATGTAGGGCATTTCTTTTATGTTTCCCATGCAAATATCAAACACTGTAATAATGTTCTATCTACAGGGATCGATAATGATTTTACTGCCCTGCTGATTATTTGTCTTGTTATCTATGTGTTCTGTTGTGCTGTCTGTTCAAGTTATGTCACCTTTTGTGTTACGTCATATTCACAATGGTTAATAGCAAGATATATACTTGATATGGACAATTTTTTTACATGAGATAAATGACAAAGTGCAGGTTGTTACTGAGTCGAGTTGACAAGCCTTTAAAGCTGCCAGTTCAGCCTGCCTTGCTCTCTCTCAGCTATCCCATGCTTTCCTGGTTGCTTTGTCATGTCTTTTGGCATGCAACATTGCAACTCATATCTACACTCAAGGTCACTGATTGTTCAGGAAGAAAAAAATTCTGATTTGTCCATGCACTGAGCTCTACTCATGCACTAATATTGTAGTATCAATGCTCACTCTCTCCCTAATAATTCCAAGGAGTGAGAAGTTTAGCTATCCTTGATAAGACAGCGCTGCCTGTCGCAGCCTATCAGAGAGCACTTTGAATAAAGAGGTGTGGAAACCAGTGAACACCAGTTATTGATCGCGGTATTACGCCCATGCCTTTGCCAGCTAGCTGAGACAGGCAAACATTAACTTGGATCAAGGAAGTGAAAGCACAGACGTCAGCATGAACTCATGATAAGAGGGAGATATATCTGATTTGGTAGATTTAACAGGAACTCCAAAGTTGCAGCCGCTCCTGCAATGTAAGGGACGTAGAGGAGTATACAGGCATAGCTGTGTCCTTGGTGATTTGTCAAAACTTTGCCACTAAACAGAACCAGTATCTGCTACTGTATCTGTAACTTCTTTTTAACCATTTAATCACTCATTACACTCAGACCTTGACATAAGTCTGGTGAGTTGACTATATCTTTCTGTCAACAAATCCTATGAAAAAAACAAAACCAATGATAAATTAATCCTATTGTCTGTGTATCTAAAGCTTGATAGCGTATTCCCTTGTGCAATAGATCCTCTTTTGTTGTTGAAAAACTATTAAATATTATATTAATTAACCACACTGTTGCATTGAACGTGGGCAGTGGAGTTTATTTTGAGTCAGTCCCACATACACCGTACTTCTATGTGTATTAATCCACATCTGAAAATAGTTTGGAACAAAAACACTTTTTACTCCTGTTTGAGTAATGTTTTCTAGAAACTACAGTGCCCAGTGATTTAGGAAATGATCTGGCTTCAAAAAAAAAAGTGTTGTTTTCCTGTTCTTAACAATTTACATCCTCAATGTGAATCCAAAGACTTGAGGCTGAATGCCATAGCTACGTCAGGAAGTGTTGAAAGGCACTGTTGGTTTTGGTCTTTTAATGGGCCAGCTTTATCCTTTAAACCAAAAATAAAGAAAACAGCAACTAAACAAGCTAGCTGAACTTTACTACTATCATATATGGGGGTTCTCTACCAAGTAAAAATATACCCTTCTGTCTTACTTTGGAAACAAACAAAACTTCATATCATACTTTACCATATGAAAGTAAAGGCTATTTCTGGTTGACTCAGTGTCAGGAGACATGCCAGGACATGTAGAGGACCTGCCAGACTGAAGTGATGGCTAGGGTTGATGTGGGAGGTGTTGAACAAGAATAAAGCCAATCATCTCAAATTTCACTTTCATCCTCTGTGGCTGTGACCACACTGTGATCTTAGCGTCTATTCAGTTATAAGTAAACTTTAGCGTGTGTGTGTGTGAGTGTGTGTGTGTGTGTGTGTGTGTGTGTGTGTAAAGAAGTGTTACTGAACTCCAAACCCAGTTCAAGCTATGCTCTGGCTAGTTGGCTAGGATGGTATGTTGGTGAGTTATGTCAGGACATGTTGAGCTGAATCTGGGGAGGGTGGTGGGGGGGGGGTTCGCCTGCAGAGGAGTCATTAATGACTCTTAAGTTCCTTCAACCTATCGAACTTCTCAGGGCTTGTAAAGCAACAAGCATTAAACATCACACACACGATACTGTGAAGACCTGACAGGCTGGATCCAACCCTGACATGTTTAAGGAAAACAGGCCACTCGGATGTCAGGTTAAAGAGTTCATAAAAGAAAAGGAAACAGTGGGGGTATAGTTTCTCTGTAAAACCACTGCTCAACATCAGCAAGCTTGAAAATGATTGCGTTGTAATTTATAATGTTTTTTTAAAAGCGGAAACAAACACTTTTTTTAGTGTGTTTTTCCAAGGGATAACATGTGGTCTCAGTTGCCATGGTGATGTCCACAGACCCTGCTCCCATCCTCAGAGTGGGTTCAATCCAAATGTCAGAAACGCCTGAGAAGCCATGGCTGAAAACACACAGGAACAGTCACAGAGAACATTCCTGTGGGAGGACAAATTAAACCACACAGAGGGAATGAATTTGATCACGTACAGACTCAACAATGGGATGTGGTGCCATTACAATGAATGTCATGTGGCCCCTGAGACGAAAAGGTTGATTAAAAAAACTCAACAACTGCTTTTTAATAACCTTTTCTCCGTGTAAAGGTTGTATCTTCACCTTCTTGTTTTATTCTAAATCAGTGGTTTAATGGAAATGCATGGGAACCTTGCGCTGTGGGGGTCTACGCAGAAAGTGTATGTGTCAGGGCGTCCGCTAACCACAGAGTTGGTGGTTCTCCTGTCTCTTGGAAAAGACACTGCGCCTCCCATTGGTCAGGGTGGCACCTTGCATGGTAGCTCGCTGCCATGAGTGTGTGAGTGTGTGTGTGTAAATGGGTGAGAGGCAAATTGTAAAACACTTTGGATAAAAGCGACTATTATCTTTGGAAAGCAGCACAATTTCCAGGATCCAGTGACTTAAGTGCATCAAATTGGGAGTGAGACTTTTTCTAACACTTTGAGTGAACTGTGATTCAAATAGTAAAAACATTTCCATTGAAATAAAAAGTCTCTTCTTAAGAACTACATTTGGCTGAAGCTAAGCCAATGTGCTTCATCAGTACTCTATACTCGCTGGTACTAGATATTAAACTGGACTAATGTAGGTTAAAACAGGTTGTTTTGTTTAGGTAAATTGAGTAATTCATTATTTACCCAATTAAATCTGTTTTAATTTTGGTAAATTAGAGACACACATGGATCCAGAGCCTATTGGGAATTAATTACCTGCATATGTTGATGCTAATAGTTTGCACTCCATGCCACTGAGACACATGTCACTTCCTCTTTGACACCATTTTTTGTCCCAGTAGGTGCCCACAAAAATGGTTCAGACCTGTGTGTGAGTGTCCTAAAAGAAAGGGAAAAAATTCTGAAAATCAAAGGCATTCAGTATTCTGGCCATATGGCTACCAACCCTCTCAGGACTGCAACAAAGAAAGCTAATCTCCAGTTGTCAGCTGAGGCCTATATAGAAGCTATAGAATATGACAGGTACCAACCCCCCATCGCCATCCCCTAGGACAGCAGGCGAAGGACCACACTGATCCAGGCTTAAGCTATGACAGGCCCTACCTCCCGCCTCTGTCTCTGCAGTAATTAAATGAGTGCCAGTGGTGAGCAGCACTCAGGAAATTGGCCCTGTACAGCTCCTGTCTCTGCTGTCAGTGTTTTCAGGAGGCGGGTACAGGTGGTGGAAGCGGGAGAGGAAGACGCCTGCGAGGTAGAAAATAGAGTGAATGAGGGCGAGAGTGGGCACTGAGAAAAAGGAGGGAATGTAAACAAGGTGAGGTGGCATATCGAGAGACAATCGAGATTGAGAGACAAAGAGCTTGTGTGAAATGTCCGTCTAGACTTGAGAGGAAATGAGTGGGCAGTGGAGGAAGTGTGAATGTCACAGCACGGCCTTCTTCCCACTTGTACATTAGCGAGGGTATTAAAATGATGCCATGTCCCGGCCAGCGACAGCCTTACGCGGTGTGTTCCTGTGCACGGTCCTGTCAATTTGTTCTTTGAGGACAGGGGTGAGGGGAAGTTTGTGTAATAGTGAGAAGGACCCGGTGTCATTGCAGAATTAGCAAGACAACTGCAGAGGAGAAAGGGATATTGTGTCAGGATGACAGCTAATGTGGCTTTAAGAGTCAGAGCGGACAGATGCTATTTAGCCGCAGTAAAAACAACAGTAAAAACACCAGTAAAAACATGTAGTAAAATAGATGCCATAACCATTGCACACTGCTTTTGCATCACTGCCTGATCACCTTTGATCTGCAGTAAATACTTCAAGGATGTCCTTAAAGGTATAATCCAACTATTTGTTTGCTGTCTCATCTAGATGTCCAAAGTGAAACAAATACATCTTCCAGCTGTTCCAAAAAATGTGCACCCTGGATCTCATGCAGGGGGAGTTACATGCTGTGCAATTTCTTGATGAACACAGTATATCCATTTGCCCAGCACTCCAAGACAAGATGCCAGAAATGAAATGAAATGAATGTTAAAATACTATATAACTCTGGATCAAGGCTGCCATGTGCAAGCCACACTAGCAGTGTGGTTTTCATCTTGCACCATCATCAATTCAAAATCTTAAAACCTACTAACACAAGCTTATTGTCATTGTGTGTATCTGATGTTAGCATTCAGCTCAAGCCACCGGCGTGCTTAAAGCTGTGTTTCCACACTGGTTGGCTTGACTCAACTGTTTGAGTTATCGTAACTGGTAATTTTTTTTTGTACTACTTATGTTCCAAGCAAGCTTAGCCAACACTGTGCAGCAAAAACACCACAGACCACTGATTTTTTTTCAAAATGTCAAACTATTCTTTTGAGACATTTAGAAATAGAAACGTAGGAACAAAGCATTGTGTTTGTAAGAGCAGTTACTTATTGGAGCTACTTCTTGACCAACAACCACTGAGCCTGCATACAGCATCACAAAAGACTTGTGATGTTGACATGTTTGTGAACGCTCTTAACTCTACCAAGTGTGAACAAAAGAGAAATTACAGTGTACCTTGCTGTTAAACTGGCTGCACCTGCTTTGGGTTGAGACGATCTCCACCATGCCCTGCGCTGTTGCCCAGCCTTCACAACTTTGATGGGCCAAACCCAGTGCTGAGCAGCAAGTGCAAGTCATCATGTTTCTTCAGATTGGATTTTTTGCTGTTCTAGAAGGCCTGAGGTGTGTGTTCATCTTAAATTAGATTCGTGGCTGCAATTTGTACACCCTTCAGCAATGCCTCCACTTAGCTGGAAGGTGACAGAGGAAGTTAATTGGCTTCTTTACTTGCAGCGGCAAGGCTGTTGATCAAGCGTTGGCATGCTGCACGCCCTGGGAGGCAAGACATATTCGCACTTGTGAGGATTTGCTGATGGTATCTGAACAGGCCACCATCTGCTATTGTTATTGGTGGTCGATCATCAGATAAGATTCACGGCACAAAAGATACAGCATGTTTATTTAATTTATTCCTTTTAATAGGGTACATCTGAAAAGCGGTTGGTGGTCAGTGGATAAAAGGAATGATTAAATGTCAAGGTTGCTTCGAGAGTGCAAAATCTAAATAGCAAAAGAATGGAGACAAGATGAGGGCAGGAGATGTGAAGGGTGATATTCACAACAAAGCCAAGGAAAACAAGTGACCTCTTATTCTAGTGGAGGAGAACAGAAAAGGACAAAGGGGAAATTAAAGGGGAGACAAAATGCTGATACTAGCCAGGGAGTGAAGGCAGAGAGGGAGCGCAGAGAGAGAACATAATAGCAAAGAGGGAGCAAAAAAAAAAAACTAAGAAGAAGGTTTGACCCTGATGTTTAGCAGATAACCCACACTATACAAATGACAGCAAAGTTATAAATAAAAGTGAACACAGGGCAGATTGGTGCAGAGTATCATGTACAGGTCAGGGCCTGGCAAACAGTGTCATGCCACCCTGTTCTTGTTACAGCAGCTGTCCGACCTGCACTTGTTCAGCTCCTGTCGACACGTGTCATTTGCATTAACTGATAATCCCGGAGCCTGTAGGGAAACATTTGCAGCATTGACCTGATGCACACATTCTGTAGGCATGTGTATATGGCTGTTTTGCATCTATATATGTGTGTTTATGCATGCTTTTATGCATCTGTGTTTGTCTGTCCTTAGAGTAAATAGAATAGGGGTTGAAGGTTTGTTTGCGCTGTGTGAGTGTGGGACTCTCCCTCTAGGTAATTACCTAGAGGCTGGGATCAAAATCAGGGCAGCTTTGATCAAGGCCACACATATAACACTCTAACACTTAGATCACATTTGATTCAAATCTTAAAATGACCCCTTTCTATGCAACTTGCATCATTTTAACACCCTCCACAGTGTGATTTGCACCACAAGTGTATGTTACATGGAAGACGATACCCCGAATACTTATTTCAATGAGCATTTCTCCTCTGAAAAACAATGATCTAAGAGCCAGATTCTCTCAGTAACCACATAGTTACTGTGTTCATGTGTCTAAGCACTGTAATACACGTATGAGTGTCTAGCCACAGCCTGGTGGCTTATCAAGGGGGTTTCTTTTTGATCATTGGTTGGTGGTGTTGGTAGAAAATTGCGGGTGGCTGGTAAAAAGACAGGACTTGTTAATAATAAATACAGCCTCTAACAACTTCATTTGTTAGCTTGCTGTGTACAAAAACTCACTTGCACACTCACGCGCACGTTTACATTTACAGCATATACACTTTAAACACACCTGCCACAGCAGCCACCTCAGTCTAGACTAAATCTGTCATCGCCGCACAAGAACAGGGTTCCTTGTTCCTGCGTCCAGCCAGAGCTGAGCCCTATGTATTTATGAGGGTATTTCCTACCACGCGGTATTAAGTAAAGGCCGGTAACAGGTTAGTGGAGCATAAAGTGCCCCCTTCTTATAAGAAAGCTTTTCTTTGAAGATTAGCATACTGTTTGTTGCTGGACTTGGATTTGCACTCAGTAAGTACTACTGAAATGATCAGAATGAGATATTTTGCAAAGTTCATGCTGTCCCCTAACAAGACTGTGTGTTTGCGCCAGTGTGAAGGTGCACATGTGGTTTAGTGTATGTGTCGAAAGTGGATGATTAAAGTGGAGAAAAAGAGAGACAGCTGATTGTAATTGGCTAAGGCAGCGACATTCCAGTGCCTCAACTCAAGAAGCTCTTTGATTGTGGGAAATCAAGTGTGTTTAAATAATTCCAGTCAGGCAAACAGTAACTCTTTCACTGGAAAGATAGTTTCCAATATGACTATTTTCCCGCAAGGCAGAGTTAAACTATAACCTGGAGAAATAATCAAGTACAAAAAGAATGTCCTAAATATAATTTATAATCACTGCCCCCACTTGACATATTATCTAAGAAAAGGAAACAAGAAAGTAAATAAGGAATCACTGATTTACTGTAAGACATCCAAGTGAATATCTACGTTATATAATACATAAGGTTAAACAAATTTAATTTTAAATAAACATTTTGATAAACTTCTCTACACTGTAATAATAAAATAATAATAAAAAAAACTTTATCTCTACATGTTGGCATAATGACAGGAATTTAGCAAATAACTATTTTGGCATTCTTAAAAGAGAAGCATATCAATGTTTATCATATGTACTTATGACCCCTGTGGATTTATTAGTTACCATAAAATGATATATTAAAAAATTATTGCAGCTATTATGTGGTCACAGTTGAACTTTGGAGACATGTTGGAAAAACAACCATTAACTTGTCGTCTGGTTGCAATGAATGTTTAACTGTGGGATAGTCCCTTAGGATCAAAAGTCCAGCAATTCAAAATAATTTAGTTTCACTGGAATGACCAGATAAAGGCAATGATACCAACTTAATGGTTGCTTGAAAAGATAATTCTTGGAATTTGTGTTCATTAATGAAACACGTATTAAAGCTACTGTGTTCACAAGATCAAAGCTAGTTTTACTTTTACAGTATCTATGAAGTATCATAGGACAGACTCCTCAAATTGCAGTATGAAATTAGGAGAAATACCTGCTCGTTTATGGATCATAGAATGAAAGGAGCATATTACTCTGCTTGTACACAGTTCACTACACAACCCTTCATTAGCAGCAGCCTGTTCACCAGTTTGGCCAGCCAGTGAAATCCAACCATACGGGGCAATAGGCAAAAAAAAAAAAAAAAACAGTTGTAGTGTTTGTGTTTGTGTTTGTAAAAGATAAAACTTAGTTTTGTAGTGTTGCCTTCAGGGAACACTGCAATTTGTGCGCACCATCAAAGAGAGGGCTGTGAAGAAAAACTGTAACATTAAGAATGGGAAAAAAATGCATCTTCAGTTGTTGTGTCTGTTGGACACTGAGGCTGAGGAGTCTAAGTTAAACATTACAGTACATTTCATGAGCATTTTTTTAAAATCACAAAATATACAACTTGCCTCGAGTTAAATCTTTTTTACCCAGTAAATCTAATAGCATCTATGATGCTCTGAAGCATCCCAAGACCAAGCTGATGGCTGATGTGTACCACGGGGGTCTGTCCGGCTCACAGCTATTGCCATGGCGACAGGCCCTTTGAAGAACATCCCCACGTCACCTTCAAGTGATTGTGTTTTGCTTTTGTTCTTGGTAATTAAAATGGAGTATCAGGTTCCCTCCCTCTCTCGCACCACACTTTTACATACATTCTCCTTCTCCGGTGTTTGTAGAGGGCTTTGAAACAATTAAAGTAGAGAGAGACAGACAGACAATGATGTCGCTACACAAGAACAGGGTTCCTTGTTCCTGCGTCCAGCCAGAGCTAAGCCCTCTCCACCTTAAAATACAAACAGAATGGATGGTTGAAAGATGAAATTCTATGGTCAACACAAATAATATGTTGTAACTTATATGACGTAAGCTTAAATTAATGATTCAACATTTTGGGAAATACACATATATTGTCTTCAAGGGGCCTCTACTGGTTGCCTGGTAACCCCACGGAAATGACAAGACTCTGCACTTTGACCTGGTGTAGCCAAAAATTAAACGGTGCTGTTTGGAAGCCAGCTGATAAGACATGTAACTTACTCCACTCTGGAGCTACCGAAAGGCACATTTGTCATTACCAGGAAGTGCATTTTTCCTCTTTTGGTGGAGACTATCTGCTTCCTCACACCCCCCGCCCAAGATAATCCTCCATCAGACTCCCAGGGACGCCGCAAACAAGCTGACTACCAAAATGCTGAAATAACAGAGCATTACTAGGATTACTGACTATGATTTTATTACTGAATTTGCCCAACACTGGCCTTAAAGTGGTTCTGGTCACTACAGAAGTTGCAAGATTAATCAGATTAGGCATACTATAAAGCTACGCTCAGGATGACAAGATGGCCTGGTGGTTAGAAACATAGTCCCGTGACTAAATGATCAAACTTTCAATCACTGCAACAGCCATCTCTTCTGTCAAAATGTCCTTCACAGCCCCATTAATAAGAGCATTAGCTAAACTGTCTGAACGGCTGTATAGGGGCTATCAGAAAGATGTAGGCTGGGGTCAACCTTGATGTATAATTTCAGTTGTTCTGGAGAGGAGTGCAATGACAGTGATGGATAGCCCACGGAGAGGGTAAAGAGGAGAAAAGACGGTCTGATGGACAGAGAGGGGGATGAAAAGGAAAGGTTTCAGGCAGATATGAAAAGCAAAGCAGACATCAAGAGGAGGACTGAGAAGAAAGCCACAAAGGGAAAGAAGAAATTAGCTTGAAGCAGAGTAAGTAGAATCAAAGCACCAGAGTCTCATCTCTAGATTTTTTTTTTTTTTTTACAGAAGCGCTTTGGATGGGGATTACATAGGGAACAGTGCCAGGGAGACAGAGAGAGGTAGAGAGACACAGAGAGAGAATGGGGCAACAGAAGGAAAGAGAGGGGGCTCTGACCTACTTTGAATGGGAATTCTAATTCGGCATCTGAAACAGCGAATGGGAGAAAAAGAGGAAATGAAAAGAAGAACAAGATGATAGAGGCTTCTTGCTACCAGAGGCTCCTCCAGCAAATTTTGACCGGGCAGTAATTCTACCACAGAGGACGTTGTTATCCTACACAGGCCTTTGTCTCACAGCGACTCTTTGAAGAAATCATCTAGCGCCACAGAATTTCCAATAACATCAATCTTTCTTCATAATTTGTCTGCATTAGGCTTTAATGGAAACAACCTATACACAGCCCATTCGTCTTGTGTCACAGTGTGCGTGGAGCCCTCAGTCTATTTCGTTTCCTCCCCTATACCTCAAAGTCAGAACCTGAATTCTTAATCCATTTATAATTAAATGTCATATATTTTAAAGGACAGGAGATTAATACATGGGAAGGTGAGAAATGGTGGGCAGAGAAACAAATATTGACCATAGGAACGTAAGCGGACATATGGGAGAGCCAGAGGGACTGAGAGGAGGGATTGTGTGCGTCTTTGTTATATTTGATAGATATGACAGAGAGATGAATGGTCGGAGCATTTTAATCTTAGGGTTCAGTATGAGTAAACATACACACCATGCGTACTGTCCTGAATGTACACAGTTCTATAAAAGGGATTTCCACTTCAAATACCTAGCAACACACACAAAGACATTTCTCCTGAGTGTACACAGATGAAAAAAAAATAAAAAATAAACACATTGGAATCACAGCTATGCATACAGATTGGTGCAAAAAACATACATAACACCTTCAGCTGGTGCAGTCAAAGGAATTACAGCATCACCTTATTGTCACTATGACATTCAGATGAATGCCACAACAGACAAATATTAACGTGATAAACACACCTATTCTTCACAATTATCAACAGCTTTGTGCCACCAGCACTAAATGAAGAAATTAGTGACAGTTGTCATAAGTAGGTGTTTAAGACCAAAAATAGCACTACGCTGCTTTGCTGTTGGTGTGTGGCTACAAGTACTAATAATAAGATTAAAAGAATAATTTCACATTACACACGAAGATTGATACCACTCTCATATCTGCCCGTCAAATAGCCAAGCTTAGCATAAAGACTGGAAACAAGGGGAAAAAGCTAGCCTTGCTCTGTCCAAAGGCAAAGAAATCTACCAGCGTCACTAATGCTCATGCTAGATTCTTGTCATCACTATGACAACGGACACTAAAAGAAGTCATTGTGCCTGGCCATGAAATTGTCCAGTTTATAACCCACTGTATAACCATGACTTGGATTAAACAGACATGATGAACAAGCGTTAGTTAGTATTCTTTAGAGATTCTGGTATGGGCTGATTTCTTTTCACCTTTGGACAAAGTTAGGCAAGCTGTTTTTCCCAGTTCCCCAGTCTTTATGCTAAGCTATGCTAACTGTCTCCTGGCTCTAGCTCCATCTTTGACAATAAAGCGTGTGTATTTTCACAGTGTATTTCCCTTAAATACAATCCAGAAGTCCACTTTGACTAACATGAAGAGACTGGAGGACTATCAGACACCAACACTCTGCACAGAAGTTCAATAATAAGAGACAGGACACTGCATCATCATAACCTCTCCATGAATGCGGGGTAAACAATACTAAACAATGCTTATTACGAGGTTTGCAACCAGAAATGAGTGCTTGCATGTACCTGACCGATGCAGTGTTTCTGGAGGATGTTGCATTGTGTGGTGGCAGAAGTTGATACCAAGTTCCACTTTTTTGCTGCTCAGTCCTACATCCCCCCCCCTCCCAGAACCCTCTGCATCTGGATCCCTGCGGTGCCAGCACGGTTGTCTAATTGAAATGAATGAGGAGGCTGTTGTTTTTGACTCAATGCTAATGTCAGTCTGAAGACAGCCTAAGGGTACATTTTCCCATGCCCCCCTCAATGGATAGGTCAGAGGTCAGGAGCCCAGCACCTCTGGAGCTGGTTCTGACTCAGACACTTCATCCAATGTTTGACTGTGCAGTGGTGTTTACCTTTTCACGGGAAAAATATAAGGCAAGTACCAAGTAAATGAGTACCAATCAGTAAGTGTGTTGAACTAGTTTTATTTGAGTTAGGGAATTTTGGTGAGCTTGTTTAAACAACATTTCTACAAAGCTAAAGGTTAAAAAAAAGAAAAGCATCCATTTACGTTTGGATCTTGCCGATCTGTGTAGTACACTTTCCTCTCACAGAAATATAAATACCTATCAAGTCAAAATGTTGCTTTGTGTTGGTGTTTACAACACCTTAAACAATAACCTGGAGGGTTTTTTGAGTATTCTGCGGATCGAGTCTCTGATGAGTATCTGCGAGTGCAGGTGGTCACGTCCATTATGGCAGAAGATCTCATCAGATGAGCCTGGGATTGATGGGAATAGAACAGGGCGTGCTCACCCTGGATGAGTCACCCAGCGCTTTGAACGCACACACACACACACAGGGACAAACATACAACTGCACAGAAAATACACACAAGAATAGAAAAAACCACACTCAGTAACAGAGATGGAGAGAATATAGCAATGGTAATATAATCTACTGCAAAACAGCAGGCAGTAAATTCTCCCCTGCACACATATACACCCCTAATTTAGCTTGTGTCTCATATTATAAAAGTGTATCTTTCTTTCCACGGTGTGTGATTTAACATTTTATTGCTACTTTGCATTTTCCTCATTGCGTTCTGGTGTTTCATTAGAGAAAGCAAAAATTGGCTCTTTAGTTTAACACTAAAAAGCAATGAAAATATTTTAATTCTCCAAGCAGCCAGAGAGCCCCACACCCTTTTTAAAACACCGTTCTTTCATTAGCGCTCAAAACCAATTAGCTCTAAATGTCCATATGTTGAAAAAATTCATATGGAACAAGAACATTTATAAGGCTGAAAATAAGGACAGCTGCACGCTCTCGCTCACCCTCTATGTTGCCACGAACCAACCTCTTTCCAACACACACCCACGGGCTCATATTCATTAGCTCGCCCTAAGTGTGTGAGAGGCTTTTCCACAAGCTCTTGGCGCTCTAATGTAATTGTCTCATAGATTGTCTTCCCTGCCTCTAGCAGACTAATATGGAAACTTCTATGCCAGACCAATATCCCCCCTAAGCACAGATGCTCGTGAGCGTGCACATATATGTGGTTGTGTGAGGGAGAAAACGCAAGACAGGTGAAAACAAGCATCGACAACACTCCCTCCTCCTGAAAGAGGATCTCTCTGGGTTAAAGATCCTCTCCCCTACTTTGCTTCTTCTGTCAGGGGAAGTGAAGGGCTGAGAGGAGAGGGGGATGATGTCATTCTTACAATCGATGGAGCAGCGAGTCTACTTGAAGTGATTTCTGCTAAATTTATTAGCATCATATGCCACGGCAACCCCTGGGGTGAAACCGAATGGCAGCAGGGGGGATAACATGGCTTAGTCTCCTCCCCACACACATCTGCGCACTCTTCTAATGAAGGACATGGTAAGTCAGCCAAGCGCCAATATACTGATTGTCACACGTTGTTGATGTGGCCATATTGAGAAAATCACATAAACCAATAACTTATAAGGACCAAAAGGTCATTAAAATGAAGTGTAAAATACAAAAAAGGTAAAGGATGCTCTCCCCATGGGAACTCAAGGGTTAAGGGTCTTTGTGTCTCACTGGTGCTGACCTCCAAGTCTTATAAATAAGAGATAAACCCATCAGATACTTCAGAGCAGGCAGGAGGTGGGGCAACTATCAACAGCCTGGGACCAGAGGGAGGATAGAATCCATGTGAGCTCATTGCTTGTCTGCATCTTGCTTTTTACCAAGTGCCAAAAAAATTGAACTATCTGTTTGTGTGCGTGTGGATGAAACAACAGCATGTAACGCACTGTGAGCATATGGCTGTGTATCAGTATGAGTCCTGGCATATGTTGAATATGGTCATCATCTTCATTTTGTGCTGTTGGAGCAGTGTGTTTTTTTAGGGTTTGTGGGTGTGCATGCTCAGTCTAAACCTTGAGATCATAATAACAAGGCCAATCAGCTTCCTTTCCCTGCTTTCTAATAGTCCACACTATGGTGTAACATATCACAAACAATCCTCTTCTCTCTATGTTTTTCGAATCGATCCACCACTTAGAAACTCCAGTATCTCAACAGCTATCGGATGGATTGCCATTCAATTTGGTACAGATATCCATGGTATACAGAATATGAATCGTAATGACTTTAGTGATTTTGCCATGCTAGCATTAGCATTTAGCTCAGAGCAGCACTGTGCCTAAACACAACCTCACAGAGCCGCTAGCACGTCTGTAGACTCTTAGTTTTGTTTATCTCTATCACACAAAATCATTCTAGCAGTCACACATCAGCCTTAAAAGTGTGGTCGTTCTTAAGAATACGACGTAAAAAAAAAAAAACTGTAAAGATGGCCATTATGTTAAATATTTGATGGGCTGGCCCGAAACGCTGAAAGAAATAACAAAAGAAAAGAGAGTGGAGGGAGTAAGAGAGTCATGGAGAGGAATGGTATGATGATTATTGCCTCATAAATGACCGTGCCCAGCCAAAACTGGAAGGAAATGTATCCATAAAGTGTATGCGTACATCTATTTAACAAAAGCTTGCACGTGCACCATGTGCTGTATGCATTTAAAATCTGCGTAGGTGTACAGTATATATGGGCACATTTGCTAGTGCTTTATGTAATTCTGTAACTATGTGGGAAAGGATAAAGTGAAACTAAGGGGGATTTTGATGATTAGGTCATGACTGGAGGCTGGCCAGGGGTAAAAATGCCCCGAGATTACTGGAATCCAGGGCCGAACTGCATCCCAATGTCACCCAGTGTCTCTTAGCTACAGGGATAACAGGGGTTCTGCCTTAAGGAAGAGGGTGGGCATGACCTGCCATGAAAGACCAGCTGAGGACCGTATGTTTATGCTCACATACATGTGCATCCCCTTTGTATGCTTTTATTGTCGATGCACAGAGGTCATTGGGTCTGTTGCTTTACCTTGATACATGACCTTACACAGCATCATGCAGAATGTGTCACACTTCATCAAGCCTAATTACATGCGGGAGAGCTGTTTAGAAGCAAAGAACGACCTTCAAGGCAAGTAACAAGTTCCAATCTCCTTGACCACAAACACATGCATATGTGCATGGACTAGCATACATAAACACGCATACCTGATTTATGCATGCTGTTATGTGCACACAAGTGGCCACTATGTTACAGTCCATAAATCAGTTTAGTGTTATGCAGAACAATGATGGTAAAAGATTAGCTTTCAGGGGGTAAACACGGGGTACTTGGGGACAAACATCCCCTCAGGCTTTCTCCTGTTCTAATTTGTGCTTAAGGTATCACATGATACAGATGTTAGTAGCCAATAGCTAGGTATAATCCTGTCAGATCAGGGTTTTTTTTCTGTTTGCAAAAAGAGTTAAACAACCTTTTCTCAGCTGGCTGTTACTCACATTTAGCAGCTACAGATTACTTTATTTTTACTCTATTTAGCATCTAGATGCATTATATAACCAATTAATAATGTGCTTATCAAACACTAATATGTTTATTTGTCAGGAAAACATTACAGTGGAAACAAAGAAGATTAAAACAATGGAAAAATAAAGTGAAATACACTTTCACCGCTTCTTGCCTCTAAAAATCCCTGGAATTATGCAATTGGAAAAAGGAAAAAATACTTTTTGTTCATATGGCCATAACCTCTTATGACGGGTCACAAGTAAACAACCTAATCTTAAGCAAAAAAAATATTGTGAACTTGTACTTCTAAGCTACTCTTTCTATACCTGATCACTGGCAAGTATGGCCATTTCCAGCACTGAGTGAAATGCAATGTAAATACCAGATATCACTGTGCTAACTACTCATATTATAACACAGGAGTAAAAGAAGGAGTAGATGCTTTAAAATGTCTTAAGATAAAGTACAATTCTTTTTCAGCAATTGTTCTTTTAGAAATCTTCCCATGCAGTGTTTATAATTTTACAACTAGATATTTTCCCCTTCTGGATAACAGCAGCTGGTTTATTTAGTTGAGTCATGTTATGACTTGCTATACCAGCCCATTAAGGGATCATATTCCTTTAAGGTTAATTCACCATTGTCTGCTGCTATAAAGAGATAAGTACAGTTTGTAGTGTATCTTAATCCTGGGTGGTGACCAGAGTGGTCAATAACAGTGTAGTGTAGCCACAGGGCGGGACAATGAACACTGCTTTTCTTTTCAGTCTGCCAGGAGACATCAACGGGGCTGATTGTACTACAGGGATCGGTGACATCATTCATTCTCTCAACAGGGCAATACACACGCACCAACACACACACCAACCCACAAACCCCTCCTGGGTTGCCCTTTCCACAGGCCAGTGGTTCTAAAAGGAGCCTCTCACAAAGCACGAGGTCAAAAAGTCCAGTGAATAGGGGCGGGCGGAGAACTCCATTGACCTACATCACAGACATAATCAACAATGGTCATTTGATGAGACTCCACAACAACTCTTGCGCACACACACACACACACACACACACACACACACACACACACAGCCCTACTATCATTTTCCTGAAAACATACCACACCACAACCTGCATCTGTCTCGTCGTCATAATAGGCGGCTTGTTAACAGCAAGCTATCCCGACCCCCGCAGAACTGTCTGCCGGGGCCTCGCTAGTTCAATGGGCCTCTTATATCTGCAGAGATAAACAGCCAGTGCCAAACAAGACTGGCACAGAGAGGGAACAGGGTGGGCACGTGGGAAAAGCATGGGCGATCCGCGGCTCGTCTCGTGATCCAACACAATAAGTTTTAAATGGGGAAGCTGGCAGGGAGAAAAACAAAACCGATAGATGAACGAGAGTGAAAGTCTATAGCCACGCTTGTGTTCCCATGTGACCTGATGCTCATTTCACACAAGAGAACAAAATTGTTGGATAGATGAAAAATGGAGAGACAACCTACCAATTACCACTTCTGAGGGAAAAAAAACAAAAAAACCACCAAGAGAATACAAAAAAAAGTTTGGCCTGTGGGTGGTATATGAGAAAATGTTGTTTTATTAGTAAAACCTCTGTGCGAGCATTTTAGGATAAGTAAAAGTGTTAGTGTGCTTCAACTAAAGTGCTTGTTGGATGGTTGAACAGTGTAATAGATACAGGTGTACATATATTTCCTTTTAGACGTGTTTTGGATGACGCTGGTTGATCAAAACGACCTAAACGTCCTTGTTGCCAAGGCAACAACAAATGGAATCACAATAAACGCTCCCGTTGTGAAGCTCAAAGTGTGGCGGCTTCTGGCTAAAAAATGGGCATCTGGCAAAGGACCATGAGAATTTCATCCAACCAAATGTTTAATTCAGAATCAAAGTACTGCATAGGACCAAAAGACTGACCAAATGATGTCCCTCGAGCTACGCCGGTGTTGCTAAGAAGTGACAAACGAAGTGGAATTGTCTGATTCGGCTCATCAAAGTGAGCTGTACCTAATCAGCTGTACTTAGCCTCAGCTGTACTTTGCCATGATATAACAATAAAAACATTACAGCTGGGGATGACAACAGTTCAAGTCAAGATATGTTTAGTACCCTGTCATAAAACATCTCCTGAGGAATGAAAATGAATGTTTGTACCAGGTTTCATGGTAATCCACCAAATGGTTGTTGAGATATTTTACTCTGGACCAAAGTGGTGGACCACAGAGTGACTGATATTCCCTAGAGCTACACAGCTAGTGTGGCTAAAAAGGGGGAAAAAAACCTTTTAAACCTTTTGAGTGTTACAGATAAAAGAATAGAACATCTAATGGAACAGATACTCAGTATATCAGCTTGTTTAAGGCTGTAATCCACACCAGCGTCACAAAATGGCCGACTGTTTGGGATGCAAATCACTGAGTCTCATGAGGATCCACAAGGATGCCGTGAGTGGGGAGATAGTATCTGTTGTGTTTGCATGTCATGGAGGGCATGCTAGGGAACAAAACAGCCCAGGGACAGACAGTTGACTGTATCACCAAGGACTTGTCTCTAAATCAACAAAGGCAGACTAATGACAGCAGATGATGTGTGGATTTCAGTTTCTTATCTGTCGAACTGCTCTCTGTGTACCATAACAAGTCTGTCTGATAATACCTGCACTACTGAAGACCAAGTATGCATTTGAGTGTGTGTATGAGAGCAAAGGGTAAGAGTTGTCTGCATGGGTGTGTACAAAATGGATTGTGTATTTGTGTGTGTGTGGCTGATAAGCGTAAACAGTCCTCTCAGACTGTAGCATTTGCCTACGCTGATTACATCTCCTTTGCCTTCTCCAACCAAATCAGTCTTGCCCCTTCTTGCAGCAACACAAGAACCCACACACATACACACACATAAACACCGAGATTAAACACTCATGCAGCCCCCTGAATTGCATGTGATATGTAAACACTTCAAACACAGCAGATCTGAACCAGTCCAAACTTCCCGTTTCGGCTGCACTGTAAACAAACAGGCAGTTCTGCCCATGCAAATTTAAAACCTCAGCGGTAGTTAGATGGAAATCTCGGACAATGATGAACTCATACTTTCCTGTGCTCCTGTATGCTAATGAGAAGCTTTGTGTGGATGGGTTGTCAGGGGATTTATAATTACAGGACTGCAGAGGAGGGCTAAGGAGCTGTAATGAGCCATGCAGCCTGGTAGGTCCTCTGACTGGAGAGCTAGAGGCTAAATGCCTCCTGTGGATCCTGATTCAGTTTGTGTGTGTGTGTATGTGTGTGTGGCTTTGTGTGTGTAGATATGTCGAGATATTTAGAGTAGTGCTTATTTGAGTGTTATGAAGTCTGTTCACATTCTCCATCTGTCTCACAGACATGAAAATTGTTCTCAAACTGGATCATAGAGGTGTAGGTTTCGTGTTATACTTAAACAAATGTGATGTTGACTTACTCACCGCTTCCCTGGAACTGTTCCAACGAGATCTTGCTTGCCATTCAAGAATAAATAAAGCACTCCAAGTTTGGAATCATCTTGTTCTGTATTTACTTGTTAGCTTGTTCTGCAAAAATGAGAAACTGTAACTCTGCCAGATTTTTGTGCCAAACATAGCTGCTTACTGTTTTTCTCCCATGTGATGAAACCATTGTTTATGAAGCTTAAAATGCGGATGAGTAAGTGTCTTGCTGCGGCCAAGCATCTGGCAATGAGCAGCCATTAGCCTGGAAGCCATATTGTCCAAGAACTGGTTGTCTCGTTGTACCTAAAACTGTGGCTACCTGACCTTTAGGTCCTTGGAGCCATAAACAAGTCACCAGCAAACACACAAGTTCCAGTCATTCAGTCCTCCTAAATCACACGAAACTACAGCAGCCCATGTGTTCAGTGAATTTCCCAGCCTTCATCTTGCTTTAGTGCTGTTCGACCTCTACGTGAGGACAGAGGACTTTACTACAAGTCATTATCTTAATGCTGGAAGAAAGCAGGCACAGAGTTAAGGTGTGATCAGACAGAAAACAAAATATTGGCTCAAGGCATTCATGCAAATTTGGACACTCAACTGTCTGTTTTTCTTTGTATTAACTCTACACCAACCATGTCTGCGCGTGCCCAGCTTAGCATCTGACTGAGCTCACCAGAAACTCCAGTTCTTACTGTTTTGTTAATATTTACCTCCTTTTAAGGGTCTTTTACATCAAGCTGCCTCTACAGCTTGGCATTCTGTCTGAATACACAGTTTTGGGTATGACAACTAAGGGTTTGTCTGATGTTTTATTCTGAAAAACAAACTGCTGGTTCAGCCATCTCTTCTGTCAGTGTTAGTCCACACGTGATTTGATCCAAATTCAGCTCTTAACTGAGACAGGCGGCAGACATGGAGCAGGAACACTGGAGCGTATTCACCACTGGGACGCTCACAGTGGCTTGTGATTTGGCCTTTTAACATCTGTTGCAGACTGACTGACCTTTGCACTGCAAAGAGAGATTGGCAGAATGCTGTGTGTTGCTGTTTGGCTGCCAAAACAGAAAAAATTTCCATGACATGAGTTTACAGTCAGC
Source organism: Dicentrarchus labrax (assembly GCF_905237075.1). Taxonomy (NCBI): domain Eukaryota; kingdom Metazoa; phylum Chordata; class Actinopteri; family Moronidae; genus Dicentrarchus; species Dicentrarchus labrax. The sequence goes on along the minus strand of NW_026136724.1, from coordinate 15,246,872 downwards.
GAGAAAATATTCTTAGTAGAAGGAAATAATAGGGATTTGTTATTCTATTAACTATTCTATTATTATTATTCTATTCTTTTCTGTTTCCCCTTTTTGTCTCCCAAACTCCCCTCTTCTTTACACCACAAGCCTTGGCTGGAAATAAAAATCCCCAGGCTTCCCTGAAAGAGGAAACTATCTGTGTTAAGATTGCCTGACTGTCACCAGACAGAGAAACCTACAATTGCTTTGGAGATGAAAACGACAAGGCCATGCCTTTTTTCTTTTCTTTGTTCTTTTTTTCCTATGAAAGGGAAAAGTGCATATGTTTGTAAGTATGCGACCATCCTCTCACACTTCAGATACGCTCTTCAAGTGGCTCCTCAAGGGCCTCTTAGAGGGAAAAATGACATGGTCCTTGGAATTTGCCTTGCAGTCACATTCACAGGGGCAGTCATTTGGTAAATAGGTCCCTTAGATGGGACTTTGCTACGTCTGTTGCCCACACTGACACTATAAATCTGACCGCTAATTAGACGATGCCCGGGAGAGAAGAGGTTAATGTATAGAGCGAGGTAGAGGAAGCAGGACAAAAGAGAAGAGGGTTATAAGAAGAGGAAGACAAAAGACCTTAAAAGTACCAAAAGGGTTTTTTTTTGTCTTTAGGGGATGTTAAAGCAGTGGTTCCCATTATTTTTGCTCTATGACCCTTAATGGTACAGTCTTACATGTTGCATAATAAGTTTGGAAAAGTTCCAACAGAGTGATTCAGTTTATGACAGACATTACCTCTTTTGAACCTCTGATTGCAGGGACTACTAATCATTTTAAAACCTTTAATCCATTTTTATGTTATTGCCCAAGTTTCTTATGATACCAAGATTACTGACTGAATAAAAATGAAAAGAAATGAAGAAAAGTATACAGTGAAAACTACTCCTTCCGTCATGTTAACATCAGGGCTCCAGACATTTCCGAGTCCAGCCAGGAGAGGGGGTGTTTCTGTGAGTGTTTTGACCTGTGATGACACATAACCTTTACCTCTACACTAATTATTTACAGACCTAAGACTCTGGTGGGAATTGTTGATTGAGATTGAAAAGCAAGCCGTGTGTTGCCTTGTTGACATTTGCTAGTATTCAGTGGTTAAAAAACCTGTATTTTGAGTAGCAAAAAAACTGTATTTAACTTCATAAATGGATGAATGTATAAATTATCTTTATGCTCCCAATATGCTTCATTCACTTACTCTGAAACAAATAAAAAAATCGTATTCCTCTAATTGGACATTTGCATCTTCTGATTATATGTTATGAGGGTAAGGAAACAGAAAGAGCATGCACAAACAACTGCATTTACACACAAAGCCCATATGCATGTGCACACATGCCAAAATCACACTCGCAAATGGAGAAATGGAAGCCAGCGGGTCAACATAACCTGATTTGAGATATTCAGATCAGCTCTCTCGCCGCTCGAATCACATATGCCGAAAATTACATTTGTGATCAATCTTGACTCTTCTTCACTTGTACTTGGCAATCAGCACCATGATAGAACACCCCTCCAATCTCAATAATAACCTGATATCATACAGACACACCATAATACAATTTACACATCTTCACCTTGCTGCAAGGACGCTCTCTGTAGGAACCCCAAAGGTTTTGCATACATTAGAATATGGGACGCCTTGTAGCTTAACATCTTCGGTTATGACACCGGTGGAAATGTGATCCTATGAGAACAGTGTGTCAGTCAAGTGCATTGTCTATGATTGGGTGTGCTTTGTCTTTCTTTGCTACACATTGAGTTATGGATTATATTTGCATTTGTCCCCTAAAGATACCATTCACTACCAAAAACAGAAAATCCAGAAGGCTTTTTCCGGGGGGGATGTGAAATATCTTGTTGAGAAATGTGTTGCATACAGAATACTGCATATTTTCAGTGTTTCTGCATCCATATGAGAATAGATTTCAATGATAATGTGCTGTATAAGTGGATTTTTATTTTAAATCAGCAGTCAGTTGAATGTTGATATCTAATACGGTCCCCTGTTCGACTTCACATTACAGACCCCTGTTGTCATTAAGCTATTATTTGAAAAAAACATTTTGCTGTGATTTTATTTTTATATTGAATCATTTATTTTACCATGGAAAAACACCCCAGCCAAATATCTTGATGCAGCTGCAGCACAGTGTGAACAGGGAAGGTCTTTTGTGTTTTTCTGCTCACTCTGGGAATATAAAATTCAGTATATTGAGCATGAACTGACAACATTTTCCTTGAAGCCTTGTTTTGGCCGTGGCAGTGGTTGCCATCCATGTTGGAGCGCATTCGTTTTGCAGCCAGTAGCAGTTGTTCCCTTTCTCGTCTTTGCCAAGGAAAACATCCAGGCTGCACTTAACATTGCTTCATAAAAACTAATGCCATGCTGCCTATTCCAAAATCTAAATGTTATAGCTCGATGCAGAAGCGTCCAGAAGACTTACAATGCTTGCTTTCATCATTTCTTGTCATATCCTGAGTGACACGTATCAAATGTGTGTGCAAGTTGCAAACTTAAAGAAGAAAAAAAATTTTCAAAAAGAAAAGATAAATGAGAAAAAGTGTAAGAAATGATAAAACAACATGTTTGCCTGCTCTAAGCTGCAGATGTTAACATTCTGGCTAATGTCCTATAACCATTCCCAATCCAATTCCTCTTTACAGGATATAGTTCCTAGAGGGATTTTTTGGCAGCTTCTTCAGCTGCGAGCCCCAGTGTTCATCATCTTTCACCCCACAAGTGACAGAGCTGTTGTTGTGAGTTGAAGCAGAAGCAGAAGCATGATAAAATCAGCATTATCCGTTAAAGTCTGCAAGAGCGAAGGACAAAAAGAAGGCAATTAACAACACAGAGATTCACTCCATTAAAGACGCAGTGACTGGTGTGTAATAGAAGGCAGGGAGGAGGAAGATGGATAACGGGGGAGTGTTGGGAAAGGCAACGGAAGGAGAAGCAGACATCACCCATTACCTCATTACCATTACTCTTAGCGACTCCGGGGTTGATGAATGAAAGGGTACGAGAGCAATTTCATTACAGGCAGCGAATGGGAATTGGAGCTGGATGAGAATGAAGAAGTGAATAAGAAGATAAAAAGCATTGGATAAACAACAACCAAAAGCTATTATTTCAAGCCAAAAGCGCTCTTCCCACACGCTGTTGTCGGGAAAATGTCACTTTAAGAACATGTTTCATTGAGCTCTTAATATGGCTTGAACCTACACACAAAGCAATGCATTAACAGCTTACTCTCAGTATACTTTATATTTTATATTGTCTCTCACATACAATATATGTGCACTGGGGTGTGACTGCTCATGTCTAGACTCAGATCAAACAGTGAGAATAAGCCACCTGGAGTTCTTTTTCCACATCTCGCACAATGCAAACATTTACCACTTTCCAGTAGGCCAGGCAATTTTCCGTAAGCAAATTAGATACATTGTTTGTTCAGACAACTTAATCACTGGGAACCAACCCCACCTGTTATACAATATATGAAGTGGAGGGGGTGTGGGGTTAAAAAAGCAAATGTGACGCGCAGAACTTCAATGATCTACAAAACTACCTAGCAACAAGCAATCATGCCGCTTCTCACAAGGACATACTGGTGAATGGCGGAAGGTTGATTATGAATGAGTTTATGAGAGAGCTGTGTGGTGTTGCGTTAAGTGTCACAGGGATAAAAGAAGATGATCGGCAACGGAGCTAGATTAGCAGAAGGCCGTCTAAATCTGAAGCAGACGCACACTTCGCGACAGCTGTGATAGCAGTGAGGGGCTTCAAATAAAGTGTGTGGTGACTGACATACAGAGGATCTGAGTTTAAGGCTCCTGGATGAGCCTAAGTAGCCTGATAGCACAGGCGTATCTCTTCGGAAGTGGACACATGGGTCGGAAAGAGCTGATAAACAAATAGTTCCTTTTGTGGTTGTTCACAGGACAAAATTAGAAACTACACTCACCCTGGTCAAAGGTAACGATCACTTAAGTGAGCGCCACAGCTGCTCAGCCACTGCGATTTTTCCGTGCATGCATCACCTGTTTATAGTGATTCTGGTCTTTAGGGGGTCACCTTCATTGGAATGACAATTCGATTGGCTGTTTTAATATGCTCAGTATGCTATGACTCATTATTGCCATCGCTCCGTCTTTCCAGGAAATCTTCAATAGTGCGATGGGGGTGTCTTTACAGTACACAGCAAAGATACAGGTGTTGACATTTACTGAAATGATGTTGACGGGAAAAGGGAGTAAATGTAATTTACAAGAAGAAAACAACTTGATGATCATGGCTTTCCAGATGTTCACAAATATTTTTTTTCCTAATGCAGCAACCTTTTTTGCAAACAAGTCTTCAAAAAGTTACATTTATATAGAACTCTTTTGCAAACAGCAAATATGTTTTGTAAGCAACATAATGCTGCCCGGATTATGTTTTCTGTCCACACAGTGAGGAAGTGTTTTTAATGAACATGTCTGGCAAGTCAAAGGTGACTGGAATATGAGACATAACATGTTTACTTCAAGAACATTTAACCAAACTGTGATCTTTCCTTAACCAAAGTTAACTCCGGTCTTCAGTGTCCTGCACTTTGTACACCCATCCTCCACCCTGACCACCTCCTGACAACAGCTGTGCAGTACAAGAACATAACACTTTAATACAAAAAAAATCGCATTAAATATAATTCAGGCTCCAATTACGTTACGCTCAAAACATATTAGTATTATATTAATATAATTTCCATGTCACACTCGTTTTGTTCTCGTTGTTTTCTGTTGTCTTCTGTTCCCGAGTTGTTCCTGTGAAGTCTGTTTAATATTGTGAGCCAGGATCTGAGGGTAGTAACAATGAGCCCCTGCTGAGGAAGTAAAGCCTGGGCTTTTTATATGGCCTGTAACGATGCAGTCCTGGCTCGCTGACACCTGATAAACTCCACTCCTTATTGGAGACAAAGACATGGTATGATCATATGAGGCTGGAGCTACTCCTATGAAAATACGCATATCTGTATGTACATTTGTACATGCACTGTAATGTCTTTGTACTGCACATGTACACTGGAGAATATGGGGAAACACCAACTGTTACACACCCAAAACAACAACCAAATACCAACATTTATTAGACCACGTGCTGGTAGGCCCCTCCTCAGTCTAAGCTGTGTTTTTATGACCATAGTGGAGCCTTTCCCCTGTCTGCAGGGTCTCTGGTAAAACGGTTTACTATGTCAACATTCGCAAAACACAAGTCAATGGTATCTCTATCACCAAGGGAGGGGCTCCTCATGTCTAAAAACACAGGTCATAGGTCATAGCTTACTGTCCAGCTATTAAATCAGACAGGGTTTGGCCAATCCCGAAGGTCAAAACATGTTTATTAGCTGCTCTGCACCATCAGGAAGGTGTATCCATACATATGCAAGAAAAGATGGATGTCTGCAGAGCCCAACATATCTGCTAAAGTGCCCCAAAGAAAGGCACTGGACCACAAAGTGTACAGGGATTCTGCATAATAAGAAACCTTATGGAAGAAGACTTTAAAAGTATTTACTGAAGGACAGGAGAACATTACAGTCTCTTCCCCCAACATCTTTCCAGCATATCCTGGGATACCAGCCAGTATTTTTTCAACTGTAATCCCCCTTTTTTAACCTCAAGGCTACAGCCACTCCCTGTAGACAGAGGAATACTGTATGTGAGCATTTTCACCCTTGTGCAAATAAACAACAACAATGTACTCCTCTGCCTCTCAGGCAATGGAGTTATAAAGTTATAAATAGGCATATAGGGGAAGTGTGCAAACTGCAGCAAAAGAAGTACACTTTTCCAAACATGAGGAAAACACTCCTATATGGGGAGCGTGTTAAATCCTCCACATCATCTTCCCTTCATGACTGAAGTGGGTTTTATGGTTGAAAGTAATTAGAGATTCTGTTCTTCTACAATCTTATTTTCTGAAAAATAAAAAATAAAATACTGTGGAATATACTGCACACAAGTGGAGATACCGTATGCAGATATCCACATGCCAATTTTCTTAAATTGATAAAGTGTTCTTCTGAGACAATGGGAGGAGGGGCACAGAGATATGAAGAGGAAGGCTGTATGCGATTTTAAACTGCCAGACCTTGTTAGGTGAAAGACATGTTATCTCTATGATTAAATGCCCCTCTAAGTAACTGCCCTCTTGTAATGGAGATGTCTTCCTTTGTTGCTTCATACAATTCATGTGCGTATTCACTGCGCACATGCATGCATCATGTTAGTGTGCAAGTGTGTGTTTGTGTGTGTCTCATTCTTTCCTGTGTCATCCATCCGTCCCCAGTGAACTCTGTATGCCATTAAAGGATGGCAAGACTGCAGCCATTAGCGTAACAGGATCAGACCATTGAGACCCTTAGAGACTGACTACACACATGCATATATGTGCTGCAGACTTTCACTCAAGACGGCAGACACACACACACACACACACACACACACACACACACACACACACACACACCCAGACATACTGGAAACCATTACCACCAGTCCCTCCATAGCACTAAAGTGGGCAGTAAGTTATTTTGTATGTGTGTGTGTGTGAGAGAGAGTATATGGATGCCTGATTGAGTGAGAAAGAAGAAAGGGAATAAAATCATGACAGAGGAAAGCATCCACCCTTGCAGCCCACTTTTTTGGCAGGATGTTAAAGTGAGAAAATCAGAGGAGAGAAGGGCAGCAGCAATATTGTTTGCTCCCCAAAGTCACCCACACAGTCCTGTCTCCCAAAGGAGACAGGAAAAATGGAAGTCTCCTTTTTTTCCCTGCTGTTTTTCCTACCCAAGAGGCAGCGCTCACAGCCAGCCACATCTCTTCCATAAGCTATAATTATCACCAAACTGACGCAGATTACTGGAGGAGGGGGGAGAGCGAGAGACAGCGGTGAGGGTTTTCGAACAATGGTGGAGAAAATGATAGGCTTGATATTGAGGTCACATAATAAAGGCAAATAGAGCCTAAATGAGTTGATTCTGATGGCTCACAAAACATTCCCCGTGCCGGGCCAGTAGAGACAGAGGGGGGTTTTGTCCTTGGCTGCTCTTAGCATTTCGCACAAGATGTGCTGCTGGTAATTACATTTGCCATTGAAAAACACTTGAATGGTTTGAAAAGACAGAGCAGAGAAAATGAGAACCATCGTTATCTGTCTCTGTTGTGCTCTAGTAATGAAATTGCTGTTGATTGAATTAGGAACATGATGAACAAATTCTTGTGCTAGCCCTCAAGGCGTGGGCAGGTGTGACCAAATGGGCTGCGGGCCATATTTGGACAGCTTTGGGCCAAATGGTGTTGTGTTTCCACGCAGCTCGTGTAACATGGAAGGCCATTTGCCGCGAGGGGCAGGGATCAAAGATGTTATGAAAAGTGAGCTGAGAGGGATTGTGTTGGTTCAGAAATGCAACACATATGGCTCTGCGGCGGTGGGTATACACAGGCAATCATGCAGACAATGAAACCCAAACATAGGCTTACACGTACAGGTCAAAGACATAAGAGCACACACAAAATCACACATGCAAACACACATGGAACCAGTTTGATGGGACAACGCCCCCTCCATCTGTCCAATCACCTTTAGAGCGTGTTTTTCTCAATTACCTTATCAATCCTGTTAGCTACCCCCCTCCTCTACCGCACCCTCTCTGGCACACATTCTGTCACACACACACACAATAACAAGATGTTTTGCCAGAGTAAGCGTTGTGGCCCCTCCCCTGCTTTCCTATCGACAGGTATTTCTGCATTCTCATTGGTCACCTGAGGCAAGAGCTTGAAACACCCTCTGCAGGTTCAGTGACCTCCGAAAAATCAACATCTGATGAATGACTCAGAGGGAAGTGAGCCGCAGTGACTAACAGTGTTTTTCTAGAAGACACTTGCAACTTTTTTTTGACTTTCAGTTCCACGAGCCATCTCGGCCGAATATCATTTTCAAAACAAAGAATGCAGAAGTGCTGTGTGTGAGTGTATTTTTACGGGACACCAACCATATTCAATAAAAACAACTCTGGGCTATGGTGGTGTTGACACTCAAAGGCCCCTCAGGGTTGAGAACAGCCTGAAGTTATTTTATTTTTACCAAGATTCACCTGGGAGTGTGAGGCAACACAACTCTCATAGGATCTATATGAATGTGTGTGTGTTTATGTGTGTTGGAGGTGTAGGTGCAGGTTAAACCTACACACCTGCATCCTTTATATGGAAGCAATAACACACAGCAGACAGTCTTGCATTTGTACAGCGGGGGGAAACTGTGAAATACCGTCACCTACAACTTCTACGGTTGGCTTGGCAGCGTCTCAAAGTATGCACGCACAAATGGTAAAGCAACATGGCTGCCATTAGTGGACTTTGTTTGCTCAGTCTGCTCACATCTCTGAGGTCTTTCCAGTCAAAACAGCTCTAGTATGGAAACCATTTAATTTTGACTGCAAGAAAAATGTTTTTCACAAAATAAAACCACCATGCAAGTAACACCACATTAAATATATGTATGGCACACATAATATACCATAGAATATTACAGAGTACATCATTACAGCACATCTTTTAATAAAAGAGAATCAAAGCTTCTTTAGAGTGGTCTCAAATAGCCACATGCTGTTACTTTTAACACCTTGTATGGTAATCGGATCCTTGTGCCTCCGCCCATATGAAATATAGTAAGGGATTAGAAGACAATAGCAACCTTTATGTCAGTCTAAGAAGACAGGCAGTGTTACGATAAAAAGGAAATCCTTGCAGCACACTGATCAGCATGAATCATGTTCCCTCAACTACATCAAGGCTCCGATTCTCTGCTTTGTATGTCATGTGAAATATCCGAAGTTGTGAATTCTAAATAGTTTCAATTTGACCTCAGATACAGAACTGATAAAGACGGTCACAAGGTACGATTTATTGCACTTTGTTCCAGGAGTTACACTCTAAAAGAACAACATGTCAAAATTGATGCAGTGCAGTGAGATTTCACAATTTTGCAAGCCCACAGCTAAAGTGATTTTTCACGGTCATAATAGAACTCTACACTTTACTATACGCAGTAGAAAATCTAATCAAATTCAGTGTAAAACTATCTTCTATTTTTTCTGAGCTTTAAAAAAAACTAAAGGCTAAATAATTGAATGTTTTAGATTGTACAACTATTCATGTTTTAAAGAAAACTGTGTAAAACGTTTATCTTTCGTATGGCAGTGCAAACCACTATGAACTGTAATAGGGTATGTAATGCAATATGCTGATAATAGACAATGGACAATATATCCAGGCACAATGCCTCTCTCTCCACATATGGACGTCATCTAACTCATCGCTTACAGCCAAACCACAAAGCAGGGCCGACCCGTGGCAAAGGACCCCACCCTTGTCTGGGGTCTCCCCTGCACGCATTTTTTTCATATTGTACATAGCTATGTTTCTGAGGTTGCATGCAAGGCTGCTGGTGCAGAAACTGACTCAAAGTTTAACAATATCCAGCTCTACATGCTTGCAGACTAAGAGCTGAACAGTGCACGGGATGTTTTCATCTTAAGGGCTCGTTCACCCCGCTGTTTTTTTTGGTCGTTGAGCAGTTCTGTTTTATTTTATATGCAAATCATTGCAGTGCACAAAACAACATACAATAGACCTTTTATGAGGTGGGTGGGTAATCATCCCATTTAGAGTAGGCAGAAAATTACAAAAATTAGTTTTCAACAAATTCTGTATTGGGTTCTGGGTTCTACTAAAAAGTTTTGAAAAGTAAGAATCCCACCCAAAATCCACTAGAGCTAAAGGGAAATTTTAAGAATCAGTACATAACCCAAAATATCTGGAAAAATATATTCAAATATAACTGTGAAAATATCTAGAAAAGTAAAAACGGATAGTTTGGCCTATCTATACCTTATTTTTCCTGTTTGCTATTAATTTACTGATAATTTCTTTGTGTTATTGTTTGTGTTTGGTGCTGTTTTCTATGTATTTTCTTTTTTGGCTTTTAAGTTCCCCAAACTCATCTAGGGACAGGCATTCCAAAGTAGCTGTGGTTTTAGGTATTGACTCATGCTATATACTTGCCCTTATTAAAACTAAAGAAAAATAAATAAATTGTTGTCCATTTGCACAAACAGTGTGAGTCACACACCTTCATTCTGAGCTGATATACTTTGGGCTTAAGATATGTGGTGGGGGCCAAAAGCGAAACCCTGCCTGCATGTCCCTAAAAAAGCTACAGTCGGCCCTGTTAATGTGCAAAAAGAAATGCATTTCTTGGCCCCAAACCCGCCCAGAGCATGATGACATGAACTCATTGGAATGACATTCAAGCTGCTCAGAGTAGTGCTGTTTATAGTTCTGCATCAGTTTTTTTATGGTATGCTGTACTTAAGTATGTGTTGTGAAGCGAAGGGCATGAAAGATGCAAATTGATGCAGTGAAATTTACGAGGTGGCTGTATTTATGGGAAAGGGCTGCAGCGGCTTGCCAGAGAAATCTAGTGTGATTTTCTGTTCTCACTGCTCGCTCAATACCAGCTGGCATAGTTATGGCTCTGTGAGTAAGCAGGTAATCATTCTGATACTTGTTATGCCACATATAACAGTGCAATAACTCTTGTCAAAGTCATTGATTTGGTCAGAACAGTAACTCTCTCACATGCTACACCCAAGAACTGCACTTAAGTACAAATTTCGGTATCTCCAATTTATGACACTTTATACTTTTACTCCGCAACATTTATCTGAGAGCTGTCACTTTCCAACTTAAGATTATACATACAAAACATATGAAGAACTTTTAAATGATCATTGTAGAATATTAAACAACCCAACAGTATGTAGAATTTGACCATAAACAATTGGCCAATTAATCAATTAGTTGATTACTTAATTATTAAAAAATAATCAGCTATCAGATTAATTGTTAACATAATTTTTCATGCTTATGCTAATGCTTATATAAGATTTGCTGCTTTTAAATCACAGTAAAAACTTTGATTTAAAAACTGTAATCGTGATGGCCATCAAAAATCAAATCAAGAAAATGCTCAGCAGATTAATCAATAATGAAAATTATTATTAGTTGCAGTCGTTTAAAAGATTTGCACCAACTGCAAGAATAAAATGCTGCTTAAACATTAATGCATGAGTATAATTATATATGATATTATAATAGTATGAAGTATATAGTTAGATAGACTACATACACAAAACTACTTTTATACAGTAATTTTAGTTGAATAAAGGATCTAAATACTTCCTCCACCACTGCATGTAGCGACTTGAATGGGGTTGTTGTTGCCTTGAAAGTCATCCAACTCTTCCAGGAAGAAGGTTTTCTTTATACCCTCTAGAAAAAGCCGGACAGAATAAATGTACATGATCATTTCAGCCACTTAATAATGATGTTGCAAACAAAATAGCAAATGGAATTTCAAATGTACTGATGCCCCAAAGCACTGTGTGTTACTCTGGGAAGGAGTAAGTGATTGTGCTCAGTCAGAGAAAGTAGAGGAGAGTCTAGACTGTAAATACTGTTGCATAATGAATGAATCAGACCTTGTGGTCATATTTAGTGGTCAATATTCTCCCAGACACCTTTTATGTGCTTCAATGTATGCATATGCTCACTTACAAACTGGGGATAGATATTGCAGGAATACAAACAAAAAGTCAGAAATTGCCCTTTGGTCCAATTGTAAAAACAAGACAAGCTCAACTGTACCTAAAAGTCTAAAATTTAGCAACATAAATATATACATATTGTATATGTGTGTGTATACAGTATATGACAATGTTTCCATTGTATGTATTGTATTAATTTGTAAAGACTGTCCATCTATTTGCAAAAACAATATATTTAATGCCTCCAAATTCAGACTCTTGATATGTATTTAATAAAGTCAGTTTTTCATACAGCATTTGTGGAGTTTGTTTTGTTTTTTGATTCTGTTTATTGGACTGAAATTGCATGTCAGAAAAAGTTGTATTTCATTCTGTTCTGGCTGAACACAGCACCATTTCTTCAGCACTGCATAAAAAGAAAGAAATAATAAAGTAGAAAACTCAGCATCCACACGTACCACACTGTATTCATACTTTAGTCACTATATTGTGCAGCATGCAAGCATATTCACTCACAAAATAGTATCAAGCTTTTAGAAAGATAATTCACATGTTTGACCTTGCTTCTACACAATATATCAAATCTACCCCTGTCATAATGCCACATATGATCCTCTAAATAAGTTCAATAAAAGTTTACAAAGCGCACCTGTAAAAATACAAATTTGAGGGAGTGTTATTAAGTACTGAGGAAGCAGCACTCGCACTGACTTGTGGTTTTCACCGGTCCAGTTAGGAGTGTGTCAAAAAACGGGATGTATCTGTTTTTCACCAATAGTGATCTGATCCACCTTAACTTCCTGACTCTGAGCTAGAAGTAGAAGAAAGTTAAAATGACCACTATGAATGAGACCTTTGTTTTTACAGACAGGACCAGAGGGACCATGTGTGTATTTGTGTATGAGCCATGTCAGTCATTAGTGAGGGTGAAAAGGTTAGGGCTGTTTCACATGTCACAGTGTAAAAAAAAAAAAAAAAAAAAAACTTTTCATGGTGGGATTATATAAAAACACATGTAAAACAGTCACAGTCATAACAAACAGCCTTGCAAAATTGTTTGACTGTCTGATTTTTTGTGCAGATCGCTGTCAAGTCTGCTCTGTCTGATTGTGAGTGCCCATTTACAAATATACAAATTGCGTGAAAAGATGATCATGGTCAGCAATTGATCAAGTTGAGTGTCCTGCGGCCTGTGTGGTGTTTGTATGTGTCTTTGCTGAGGTCAGCAGGAAGTTCCCACAGATTCACAGAGTGTAAACACAGCTGTCTGGATCAGTGTGTGTGTGTGTGTGTGTGTGTGTGTGTGTGTGTGTGTGTGTGTGTTAGAGAGGTAATTATAGGATTGGAGGTGGAGTGGAAAGCAAGGGCAGTGAGGTCATTGCTGAAACTGGGATGGGGGCGGGGGTCGCTGCACCTCTTCAGAGCGGTTTCCATGGCGTAAAGCTGCTTCCTGTCTTCCATCTTGATTTCTGTCTGATCAATATCTGATGTTTTTCTTCCTCCTAAATTTTCTGTTTTAATCTCGTCTGTCTTCTACTTATTCATTCTGTTTCTCTCTCCGTGCCAAATCCATATCATACTAGTGGGGTAGCCTACCTCGCTGCCCTGTTAGCTCAGCTCCGACTCTAGCCTAGCCTACTACCTTAGCCTCTAGTCACCCCGAGCTCACGAACAGTGGTTTTATCTTGACTCTTCCGCCTTTCCACATAGCATTACTTTAAATGTCACAGGCACTCTCTTTAACCACAGGCTTGATAGCAGGCCTGTTAGTGATAGCACTCGCATAGCCTAGTCGGCTAGCATTGCCTAAGGGTGTTGCATTGGGTCACATTGTAAAGCCCCCTGGAGCAAATTTGTGCTCTGTGCTATTGGGCTGTATAAATAAAACTGACTTTACTTTAGCGCTGGGGGTTGAGGAACATAAAGAAACAGTTGTGGAAAAGGTTGGAGGGAGTTAGGGGGTTAATGTGCAGAGCTGGGCGTAAATAAGAGGGCTGGGCTCTGTTTGGGGTTCAGTATCAGATAAGAGACCGATTAGGGGAGTGGTCACAGTCAACAGACAATACAGGAACTCACAAATAACTGTTTGTGTTAGGAACGCAGTAGCACTGTTCCAGGACCTTCATATTACATATTATGGCCAGAGTGGATATTAGAGGGAACCTGAAGATTTCAATGGAAAGTCTGTACAAAAAGACTGTAGAAAATACAAACTCATGGGAGAGAATGCATTCCTCTTAAGATGCAAAATGGGTCCAACAAAGTCTTGGTCTCAGTCTGTGTCTTCCAAAGCCCTAAATTGTACATCGGCGGTCTCACGGTCCAATCCTGGACTGTTGTTGAGGATTAACAGTCTCAGATTTCACCATGTTTCTCTCACAACTGTCAATTCCTATTTGGGACTGCCCAAAATTGCACATTGTAAAGGCCTCTATAGGGAAAGAACATCAGCGACAGCATGAACGTGTTAAACATGCTTGTGCTAATGTGTTAAACATTATGAAGAAAGGCAGGAAACAATACCAGGAGAAAATTAAGTTTCACTTTAATTTTCCGGCAGTTATTACATCTGTGCACCATTGAAGAGAGAGAAAAACACAACAGTGGAAAGCATGCTCACTAAGTAAATGATGATCACATGAAAACACTAACAAAGGCATCAGCCAAGTCAAACTTGGACAATGAAAGAAATGAATGTGAATTGTTCCAACTAACTTTGAGCTAGTTGGTGACAGCATAAAGTAATGGAGATGGAATGAGTACTTTTTAAAGTAGTTTTTAGTATTGTGCTGTAATTAAGAATTGTAAATATATATAAATAATGGTTAAAAAAAACCCCAGCACTATCTATAATAACTCTGATGACATCTCTATGGTTATTTACCGGGCAGCTGTAAACCCTGTAGAGCGGGTTGTCCATTAATCATAGGTCCTGGTGGTTCGATACCAGCGCTTCCTCTGCTTCAGAAAGACACTGAACCCCAACTGATGTTAAAATGATGTGGATTTCACCTTTAAAGTCAACAAAATAAAAAGCTGCAAGGTTTCATGCTTACTCAATGAGCGGAGTGAGGACAACAGCAAAACAGTCATATAGGAGCATAGGCTGCTGTAATAGAACCTCTGGCCACCAGTGGTTATGTCTGATATTCTTAAGTTTCAGGCGTCTGAATCATGTATATTTGTGGTTGCAGAGACAGATAAAGTGCCTTTTTAGGTTTATGCGGTATATGAGTTTGTGCAGAGACAAGAGAGCATTTTATAAAGGTCAGGACTCAGATGTGATGGTCACTGAGGAATTGTTGGTCAGCTGACTCACAGAGGTAGAGGTTGGGGGATGGTACAGTGCAGGAGAGGATAGTGTATGGGAATGTGTTGGTGTGTGTGCATTTTGGTACGCGGTGAGCAGCAGGGGTAATAGTGTTTTGCTTTACAGTCACAGGGGCAGGTTAGCTGTGGTATGTAATTAAGGCCATGGGTGTTTTAGTCACAGAAGAAAGGGACCACAGTTACCAGGAAGTGCATTTTTTATCATAGGCTTCATGTTAAGTAGCAGAGAGGAGAGCTTGTTTTGGAGCAAACAGAAGCCTTAGAGTGACTTGGTCATGGGTGGAAAGGGCAGAGGTCAGAGGTCACACTGAGGCAGCAGGGGAATTAGAAAGTTGAGCTGTTCAGAGGTTCTTTGAGAAGCAAGCGCCTTTGTTTAGGGGGCAGATTTATTTTGGGAAAGCAGGCAGAGGGGGAGAAAGAAAAAAACTCAACTTTTGCTATACAGAAAAAAAAAATTACCCTGCACCTTTCGTGTTTCGTGAGAGCGTGTGATCCTCATAGTCCTCTTGTGTTTATACAGCTCTGCCCTCAGGCTCCCACGAGATGTCTCATCATTAGAAGTTTATGCGATGGAAGATATTCTATGTTCATACATAATGCATCATATAGCGTGTCTTATATAAGACAAGTTGGAGACGATCCACTCCCACAGCTCATCTCTCTGCACAGAAAACACGGGCGCTCAGAGGAGATTCAGCCTACACACGAACGCTGACGAACATACGCTTTTAAAGGCATCACAGGCACATACCTCTCTAACTACATGCAGGAAAACAATAACATATTGATATGCAAAGGCCCACATAACGGGTCACATGCAAGAATCTATAATGTGAAGCACAAGCAATATCTACGCAGCTGCCAAACTAATGCTCTCCCTTACATAAACACATGAGGATATGAAATGTCAGAGGGATGTCGTGCACAGGGCTCAGATGAGATCAGAGGGAGAGCACCACAGTGTTTTTTTCATTTACTGGGAATAAGGAAGAGCTCTGTGTTGAGGGGAAGTCAGAAGGTCAGAGGGACAAACCTTAAGAGGAGTCATGTGCAACATACAAGCTCGAGTCTATGTCTAAAGGTGACTAGTCATACACAAATGACAGTGAAAGTGTCAGAGCTGTTGGATTACTGTACTATGTGAAAGTGCAATTAAATAGAGAGTGACATTGTCAATGTATTTGAGTAGGAGGAAAAAAAATCCCCATAGCGTTCTGCGAGGTTAAGGCGTAGGTCGAGTCCATCCTGTTGTGTTGCAGCAGACCACCAGTGGAAAATCGGTCAAATGTACAAACATAATGTATAACATAACATACATGTAAATGTATAACATAATCGACACAAACAGAGGCCATAATAGAGCCTTGAAATCTCTCACATTCACACTCTCCAACAATACACACAAAGTACACTTTTTTTTTAAAGACTTTTTCTTATGTCTGTAATATAAATTATGTAATAAGCAGATATCAAATGTTAAATTTAATTCAATTTCTTATTTAAAATGGGCCACACTTACACTGATTGTACACTCAAGAGATAAATAGTAACTGTATATTATATATAAATACTGCTAATAATATCCCACACAGTACAAGCAGGTGGTTACATTGCTGACTATGTAAACAGACTTTGACGAGGAGACAGGCCACTGATGTATATATTTAGTCTACTGTATTACCGAAGCACAACAAATAGTGCACATACTGTACTACAAACCACAGGATGCACAGGCTGAATTAATGAGGCAATGGCGCCCTCTGCCTGTCAACTTAAAGACACCTGCTTTCTTGTAGAACAATAATTTTCTTTTGAAGCATATCAAGCAGTTCATTATTCAGTTGCATTGCTGAATGTCTGCTGAAGTTCTAACATATAAAAAGTAATAACATATATCCATAAGAGTATCGGTGGCGCCTATTTTATGGATTCATTCTGAATTATTTGTTTCACAGTAGACAGATTTTCCAAGACAAGTTTTTCTCATTAGTAACAAATTCATAAAGGCAGGGCTCTTGCACTCCCAGACCGGTTGGCGATTCAGATTAAAAAGCAAAAGGACAGACTTAGATAAAGTTAGTGCTATATTCACTGTCTTTACAACAGAATAAGACAGTGTAAGTAGCTCAGTGTTGTACACATTCTCCATTCATGTATCCAGAGCTTGGAGCATTACAAATGTCCAAGCAGGAGGCATCAGAGAAAGGTGGCAGAGTGTGTTTTTGGAATGGTGTCTCATCCTCCAGTAAATAAAAAATCTGCCCCACTTTTTGAGAATTAAATGTGGATTTTCTATGTTTGAAGACGTGGTACTAATGCAGACACAGCATAGAGGCTTTATAGCTTCAGTTTTCTTGAGATTGTCATAGAGGCACTTGTGTCACCCACGTGTTATTTTTTTTTAAGATGTTGTGAAAAACAACAAAAAATATACTAATAGCAACGCCTGCTATCTGCACTAACACTTTCAACACGACTGCAGCTTCCAACACTTGGAGGTCATTCTGTGCTGTATGTTCCCACTGCAGTCCTTATATATATATATCTATTAGGAATGAATGCAAGCGATGGAAGAGGTAATGGGAAATGGCGAGGAAAAACAGCGTAATAATTTAGGATAAATTATAATTACAAACACAGCTGCATAGGTTCTGTCAACTTAACGTATGCGTCAAAAGAGGAACAAGAGGGTGGTACTACAAAGCTTAAAATGCTGCTTATTAGTGAGCATAATGCACTGGCATGTTTATGTTTTTCTACTTTCACTTTATAGGAAAAGACCAATTACTGTGTCTGATGTGTTTGGAGTCACCGACTTTGCTGTACCTTCTTTAAAGCAATGTAATTACTGTTTTCTGTGAAACTGAAAGTAACGGAAGAAGGAAGCCACAGGTGGTTAACACTGGTATCAGGACTGAAACAGTAATACAACATTGTGTGTTCATACTAATTTTAATCATTAACTACACCCGCTTGCAGAGAAGAACTGATACTGATGGTTCAGTGTACGCAGCTGTTTACTGTTCAGAGATCTCCTGTACTGTGTATGCACATAACAAACGACAAAGCAGTACAAAGAAATAACTACTTTCCACTATATATATATATATATATATATATATATATATATATATTATATAACAAAACACTTTTAATCCCCACATATATATTACTAACAATATCATTTATTTTAAGAAATTATATTATTATTACAATGTTCATTAAATTAGGATCTTTCAAATCTGGACCCTCCTCTAAACAAGTATTTACAAATTTCACAGTGAATCTGGTACATTTGGTTACTATATCATGAAAAGAAGCATCTTCAAAACCCTGTTAATAATCATTTTCTGGAAATAAACTCTGAAAGGAACAAAAGGAAATCACACAGTCATAAGAAAAGTTTAAAAAAAAAAAAAAAAAAAAGGGAATGGGTTCATGAGAATAAGGCATGGAACAGATGATGGAAGTTTAACCCCCTCCCCAAAAGAAATCTGGGCTATGACATTTCCATCAACAACAGTGCAATAATGCAACACTAACACAGCTAAGTCCGTGGGTCTTATAGATAGAATGTGTAATAGTATGCCAATAATCAAAGGTACATTCCTTCTAATCAGTGCACTCTACCTACTAATTCTACTTGCAAGCCCCGGTAAGCATTTATGTAATGGCATCCAAACAGAGAGAGAAGTGCAAGAAGGTCTGAGCTTCACTTTCCTGCGTATATCTTCTGTAGAGAGAGCTGTTCTGGGAGGGAAATCTGAATAAAAGGTTTGGGGGTGAGAGATGTAAAATGACCTTTTTTTAGTCCAGAGAAGAAGCGTAAACGGCTAAAAAGTCTCATGAGGACAGGAATGTCAGGAGGACAACGAGGACGTGCGGTCGGGAAATGTGTTTGACGATCACGGCGAGAGCTCAGATCAGTCCTGTCGCTGAGGCACGCAGCCTTCGATCTCCAACACTTCGGGCCATCCCTCGAACTTGTTGGTGTCTGCGTTGTTCTTTATATGCTGAGGAGGGAAATACAACAAACAACAAACTATGAAAACAGCCCACGTTGGCTTTATAATCCAATGATCACAGTGTTCTGGTCAGATAAGTGTAAGTGGCAGGGTGCTACATTCTTGTGAACTGACGGATGGGGGAATGAAAGAATGCATTATACAGCCCAACAACGTGAACAGGGTTGGGCTGTCAAACGTTCTGATAACCACATACAGTGAACCACCCAACACTTGTGAGTCACACTTTTTATATCTTGAAGATTACACTAGTTATATGAGGCCTGTGTGTCCTCGTGTACAGTAATTACATTTCTGTCAGAAGAATTTACTTTAAAATCTGAATGTAAAAAGAAAAAAAAAAGCATTCTCCCAAAACTGGCTCAACCTGAAGTTTCACCTCAAACTTTTACTAGTGAACACTTTCACACTAAACTAAAAGGCTGAGATAACCCTTGCCTTTAACACAAACACTGCAACCCTGCCATGTTTCAACACCGGGCTGTTTTCTGTCTGAATGCCCCCAAAGACCCGAGCACAATAGGCATGTCTTTTAACTGGAAGCTCAACAGTTCATTCATTCAGTTCAAACTCCCCAAAAGGTTAGATGCAAATTTGCGTGAAAAACACGACATTTAAGCTGCAGAGCTCTAATTACATAAAATAGGCTAATTTTGGAATCAAATTTCTCAAATGTAAAGATTTTTGTTACCTGCTCAAATGGACTCTTGGTCTTGATGCCTTTCCCTCCTACAAAGACCCAGTTATCCCGGAAGCCCACATTACTGATAGCTGAGCTGCCCAGATCAGCAATAAGCTTCCTGGCTTCATCATTGAGTCTGTAGACCACAGAAGAGAGATATTATTTCATGGCCACACGTGCAGCGACACAACCAATATTAGAGATAACTAAAGCAATTTACATTAATCGTGTCAATCTAAATTATATCAGCGGGCGAGGGGATATTGAGGGAAAAAGTCCTTACTTTGTCGCGGGATCATCAAACGATGCCATCATCACGACTGTCCCTTCGTCAATTTCCTTCAAGAATTTAATAAAGGGAGCCACATCTGCACAAGGTAACACATGGGTTAATGCAATGTCCGAATGTCCACAACAAAAAGGTTCTGAAATCCTACTCACCTCCTGCCCACATATCAAAAAAGTCTGTCTTCATAAGTTCTCCTGTTCTCCCTGTGGGGGGAGAAAGATTCCAGTTTAGATCAATTTAAATCTAATGTTGACTATATGTAAAACAGAGGAGATGTATAGCTTTTATTACCATAATAGTTCACGAGAATAATAATTAATGCATCTTAGTAGTGGTTCTGGGTAGTCAATGATTGATATGAACTGACCTTATAAACAGGCAATACAAAATGTGATACTAGTACAAAAGTATTCTGCTATGCAAAAACTTGTGGTTTCCTAGTTATAATGGCTCTATTCATCGTAGCACTACTAGTGTAACGCTGCTGCAGTATCATGTCACCATCAGCAGTACTGAGCAAATCGATGTGGAAGTAACGTTACCGTTAACCAAAGCAATGTTGATTCCTCTCCCCACGTTGTTCTTCACACTGCTCATTAGTCTAAAACAAAGAAAAAGGAGACAATTAGGATCGGACTGGATTTCACATGTACTGTAATGTTTTAGCTTTAGCTGTTTTTAGCTTATTTTTAGCACAATACAACCAACTATAAAAAGGTAGTTGTAAGCAGATATAAGAGTTTATTAATGTATTTGTTAACAACTATTAACTCCTCCTGCTGGCAGCTATAAGTAGAGGCTGCTGTAGAAACAGATAATGAATGACAATATGGTAAAGCACAAGAGTTTTAATATAAAATATGTCTACACAGAAGTTATAATTGTTGACAAATGTTATAGATTAATAAAGACTTTACAATTTCCCTATAGCTGCATACAACCACTTTATAGTGTGTTAGCAGTTCCTGGACTTGTCTATATGCCATCATTTTGCCACCTTCATCAAACATTATGACAGCCAGCCAGGAGATACAGTTTGACTGCAACTAATGAGTATTGTTATTATAAAGTCATTTATTGAGTATTGAGTGTTTGCTGTTTCTGTTGTTGTTGTTGGTGATAATCTTGTTTTGTTTTTAAGGAATTAATCAGTTCATCTATAAAATGTCTTGTTTTGTCAGACCAAGGTCCAATCCCCAGATGTTCAATTTATAATCACATAAAACAGATATATTGTTCGTAGTGAGTCATTCTATATCTATATAAATAGAATTAACTTGAAACCGAGCACCATCTGAGGTGTTCTTCTGACGAAAAGCAAATAATAACACGCTCCGAATGACTGGGTAGGCACGCTATGTTTAAACAACATGTTTGTGTTGTAAAATCAAATTCACAGCCTTGTAACCAAAAACAAAGAGTAATACTTCATGTTCCAAAAGTTTCAACATGTCACTTCACTTACAATTTGTCCTCCAGGCAAATTCTGGGCCCCACAACACTCGCGGCTCCACTCGCCATCTTGAAGGCAAAGTGTCCAACAGGACATGACTTGGACAGCCCACACTTGTACCTAACTGGCTTCGTTGCTGTAAATAGAAAACTCCATTCACACACCAGTTGACAGGTAGCAATATCAGGTAACAAGCGGTCCACCCACATTAGTCTGTATGCAAACAGGTACAAAAAAAACTAAGCGCTACTGACTGTAAAACCGTGTAGTGCTTCTCTAAAATCTAGATGCAGACTGTAAGTCCTAACCACAGCACTTTGTGTGTGACACATGCTTATTGTTACCATTCGAGTGGCAACTGGTATAGAGAGATAAAAAAAAGGCAAAAAAAAAAAAAAGATTAAAAACATATCGGTCACTGAGACAACAAGGCAAAAAGATGAAATGATAATAATTTAAGCATACTTACAGCCTTCATTCGTTGGCAGAGATCTTGCTGAAAAGCGAGAAAGAATGGAGGAGACTTTTAGTGGTCACCTAGATGGCGGTCATTAAAAAGCAGCTCTGTGGGGAAAAACCCCCTTGTCTGGACCAAAACATAACAATGAGTAACAATATTTGGTTTCTGTAACGTGAACACAAGCTCCAGGCCACAAGACGCACTAGAATTACAACACATCCGCCTGACAATACCTAGAATAAATGTGTCATTGTCCCTTTATAAATGATCATTTGCCACATTATTGTACAGCAGCTCAGGGACAAAATATCTGGGGCTGGGGAGAAAAGGGGGGTTAGTTTGTAATAGTAAATTGTTACCTACCCAGCTTAAAATCCATGTTAATGTCTAGCAGTTGAAAAGCCAGAAAAACAGCTAAGAGGAATGCAATGATGATTGCTGCCAACTTCAAAATACCTGAAAAAAGAGGTAAAGCAGATATACAATATACATACATGTGTGCATAAGCTTATATAGTGTATAGCTTAAAGGGCAATGCACTTACCGCCAGCCCTGACCATCATAGTGAGCCTCCAGCCACGTTTTCCACAGGGAACAACCTGCTGGGGATAAAACAAACACTCAGAGCTCAGTTTGAATTATTCAGCTGTGTGGTCAATAACAGCTAATATAGAGCGACCTTAAACTTCAGCTGACGATGGCTGCTAATAGTACAGACACACAGTTAATACCACAGGAAGTTAGTCGGGTGTTTGAACGCCACTTTAGCACGCTGAGTTTATTACAAGGTACTTACACAGCGTTAGTTGACTGCCCGACACTGTACAAAGCTGGGCTGCGAGGTCTTCATAGGCTAACTAACTTAGCTTCAACTGTAGCATTTGTCGTTAGATCTGACGCTACGAGAAATGCGTCTGCTGGGTAACTTCCTCGTTTTCTGGCGCCGAAATAACTCAACGGTGGTAAGAAAATGCAGGTAACGTTAAAGAAGACCTGACGTTACCCTTTGGGTTGAGTGTTCACACCTTGCTTACCTGTTCAATTGCCACGGGAACCGCGAACCCCGGTGAGCTTCGCGATAACCCAAAATGATCAGTAGTGATTCGTGTACTGACAGCTGAGATCGTCAATAGAGGAAGAGGATGGTAAGAGGCGCCACTCTGTCCGAGAAATCAAAGATCAAGACGAAGGCGCTTTTTATGAAAAAGAAAACACATATTTATTTTCGGCCAAGCACATTTTATATATATATATACATATATATAACGTGATATATATATTTTTAAAAATCATGACATATCAAGTTCATAAAGACCAGCTCATTAATAAAATTATTATAAAGGAAAAAAATAAAATAGAGAAAACACTTCCTGTTTTTTTCCATCTGTGTATGAAATACATCACCAATACAATTATTAACAAGAAATTACATTTCTTTTTTTACCTCCACAATAATCCCATATTTTAGATTTCTAAATGTAAAATTCTCATTTATGCTTTCCGAATGAAGCCAACTATAAATAATTATAAAATATATAACTATAAAAAAAATAGTCTAATACATATTCAATGGGATGATATATATATCTAGAATGTAAAAGTGAATTTCTTTGCATTTAGAATATGGGAAATAATATTTGGTTCTTAAACAAATGATCCCTTTACGTGCAAAAGCCCGTTAAAAGTATTTCGACACCTACTTCTATGCAGAATAGCAGCAGCAGCACGAGTAAGACATCCTGTTAATAGTCTATCTTTGTTTCCGTCACACTTCCTCCTATTTCTTCTTCTCTGTTTACTTTGAAAGTGATGGGAGTCCTTACAGCGCCACAGTGTCCACTGAGGGACAACAGCTTGGGAAGGTTTATTGTGCATTTAACCGGATCATGGCATATTATTTAATCTTCAACATACACAGTATTAAAGAGCACATAATAACAAGATGTATTTTCTTTTTACAGATGCACATTTCAGGATTGTCTTGTTTGTTTTCACATTAAACAGAAAGTAAAAAGGCGGTGCAACACAGAGTACAATCAAAATAAAAAAAAATACTGTACAAATCAAAGAGTAATTAAAATAAAGCAATGAAATGAAGTGAGCTCAATAAATTAAGATACTTTCATGCTTGTCATTAAAAATCTTTAGAGCCTGCCACGAAGAGTGCTCCCGTCAAAACATCAGGGATAAGTCCAGCAAAATGTGGTTGGCAGTCTTTTTCAGCACAGCTGCTTTCAATCCATTATTTATTACATCCATTAATGTGTCATGTGCATAGACTGTGTCATTCAATAAGCTCCTGTCCAAAAAAAACAAAGAGAAAAGGGTGTCAGTGTACATGGAAAAAAAAAATCACACCTTAAAGATTTTATAGGCAAAAAACAAAAACTAAAACAGTGCTAAATAACTCTTACATCATCTGAGTCTTGCTGGCAGGCTGCTCCATTGCTGCTGGTGGCGCTTTCGAGGTCGGCAGTGATGCCATTATCATCATCCTGAATCTGGAGGTTGGAGAAACGGTACACGGGTGTCCTGTAGAGGGCGACATGGAACCACAGTGGTTAGCTAATATTGGGTGCATGAAGGTATGCATGCAGCACAGATGTGTGTCTGGCCTACCTGTTTCTGTACACCACCCTCTTGACAGCAAAGACGGAGGAAACAATGGCCACCAGGACGATGACTCCTGCTCCTGCGCACACCAGGATCAGCACCAGCCTCTCTCGCTGGGAAATACATGAAGTAGTTGTTATTTTCCTAAAAGCTGAACATGAACATTTGAAGGTACTGACTGATTAGGGCAACAAATCTACTGACCGGTGTGTCAAAGTGTGTGACTGGAGACGAGGACCTGGCAGGTGGGCCGGGGCTGGTTTTAACACCACAGGGTCTGATGACCGTCTGCACTGCCAGCTGTGGACTGAATCCCCCCTCACACCTGTCACTCGGGACCTTACGGTACCTGCAAACATAGAAGTGTGTGAGTAAATACCTACGGGAGGTGTGTCTTTTCATTTAAAAAAAAAAAAGGAGTGAGTAATATTACCCAGCTGTCAGAAGCTCATCCTCCTCTCCATTCAGACAGAGTTCCAAGGTTTTGTTTGCAGAGCTGGATTGTCTCACACAGTCTGAGGTGTTCACATGACGATAGTAACCGTAGTCGCTGTTGAAAAGGACAGGTTAGAGTTACAGCTTCACAAGTTAATATTCTCTCGGTTGTTGGAGCCAAAACATGTTTAAATTCTGATGAAACTGTTTTAGTTTTTTGGGATTTGAATATGGCGTAATATATCTACATGTCTACGTCCATAGAACATGCCACAAACAAACTGATGTACCATAGGTAATCTTCTCTGGTGCACAGGCATGGGCTTTGCCTCTTGCTCACCACAAAGCCTCGCCCATTTCTGCACACAGATTGTTTCTTCAGCCTCCTGTATGTCTCTTTGACACCCAAGACGCAGCCGTCTCTCTCCGTGTCTGATTCATCTGTAGAATGAGCCAACCACTCTTCATAGTCGTTGGCATTACCTGATGAATTAGATGATGAGATCAGAATGAAACCGGGAAACAACATGTAGTGTGTATAATGCACATTTTTCTTTACAAGATGATACCAAAATGGAACACAATGTGTAGTCAGTGTCCACTAACGCTAGCCAGAGATAAATGTCATCCCTGCTCAAGTGATGATGATAACACCAAATCCATTTCAGTTATTGCTATCTGTGCTGTCATTCAAATTGGTCAAATGTCACATCTAGATTAATACTACAAATACAAAATAAAAAACTTTTACTTAGAAATCTGTAATGACAACCCCTGTTGTGTCCACACAACAAAACTGAGCTGAAAAAAATAGTAAAGCCCCTCAAATACTGGCTTCAAATCTTATGTATTGCTATATAACATTAAATATTTATGACTAAAAAGCAACAAATAAAGTTAAAAAAACTACTATTTAATAAGAATTTAAGAGTCAAAAACTCAGCTAACCCACGAACTGTCATCAAATTCTGATTCCAATGTTGCTAAATTCTGGTTTCTCTAGTCCCTTGTGAAAAGAGCCTAAAGAATAAAATATAAAATGAAATCTCATATATGAGATGACCAAAACAGTTCCAACTAAATTGTAGGATACCATAACTCAAGGCCATTAAAAAAAATTACAAATTACAAAAAACCGAGGACCACAACACAAGCAGAAGAATAAACAGCAAAATATAGAATTATTTGATGCACTGGACACCTTCTTGGCCTACTGTCTTATGTTTGTAAGCATGCAGGTTTGTAAAATGCAGTTGAATGATGAAAAAAGAGGAACAAAAGTCTGATCATAGATTCTTAGAAATTATGGAAAGTCCCAGGTCATGAGGCGCCAAGTTTCTGTAATAGGAAACTGCTGTAAGGCGGCAACTCACTGAAAACAACTTGATGCACCAGGTGGTAACATGCCACCCAAAGGCGTGGTGAGCCCGGGGACAAATAGATGATAGTTTTGACTCACACTCTCTCGTAATGAGGCTCTGGAAATCAATGGTGACGGTCACCCACATGGGCTGGCCGTCCTCCTCAGGCCGAAAGCCCCACACGCTGACGTTCATGGCCTTGGTGCCTGGCTCGGATGCCAAGCCTGCGAAGAAGAAGGGCTGATCTGTGAAGTTATAGGACTTCCAGCATTGGCCCTCATCTGTGGAGAACCTGGTGGCGAGAAATGGTAGCAGAAGTATGGTATCATTTGCAGCAATTTAGGTGCAAAGATGCTTTAAATATAGGAAAACTCTGCCCTTAGTTGCCAAATAATACAAAAAACTTCTGCTCAGTACTTGATGGTCTTGACTTGTCCTTCGCGCTGGGCCTCCACAGCCACAATGAGAGCCCCAGAGTCCAATATGCTGTAGTGGTGGGGACCCCTCAGCGTCCCCCTCCAGTTATAACCCCCGTCTGAGGAGACAAACACATCTGGGTGCTGTGACGAAGACAGAGAGTCACCCACAGTACCTGGAGAAGAGAGGAGATCATCTTTACATTAGATTTAAGACAAGGGATTACAACTTAAACACATTTATGGCAATATAAGTGAATCAGAAAACGGCTCAGAGATGTTTAGAGTTGCAAAAGGGTACCCGATATAGCTAAAGTTTGACATTATTTGTTCTTGCATTGAAAATACACATGGGTACATATGTGTTTAATTACCATGGGCGATAACCAGACCAATAGCAGTTGGCTCAGACAGGGCCAGCATGGGAACGATGCGGTTGTTGCGACTGTGCTCTCCATGGATATGAAGGTTGCACTGATGAAAACACACACACATAATATTTTATTTTGACTAACATGTAGAATATAATGTTAATGTGCAGACAGTGATCTTCTACATGTAACACACTTTTGTTACTTGCTCTCCACAGTCCACATTTTTAGGTTTGTTGAGTTGTCTCCATGTCCCTCCTCTGTTGAAGGAGATTACGGATCTTATGCGGCCATCTGCAACAAAACACATAGTTTAGTCTAAAGTATTTCATCGGCGGTTGGAAGGCATGACAGACAAGCTGGAAACCGTACCCTCGTCTAGTTTGTTGGTGAGGTAGACTCCACGCAGTGACGTTATGTTTGTGAAATCGCTCTTTCTCTGCCCATCGAACAGGTGACGCTCCAGTGATTTGGAGAATAAGATACCACGGTCATCTGACGTGTACATGGTCCCAAAGAAGGTGTCTGTGGTGAAACAGAAAGAAAGAAAAAAAGAGAATTTTTAGTGTCTCACTGCAGTAAGACACATATTTACTCTTCTAATGCCTGAGATCAAAGTTGCCTTTTACAGTAATGGAAATACATTGTTGAAAATGAATGTAAGGGAGTTCTTGCAGCCTATTTCAGGATCAAGTCGTCAGTATGATCATTGGTGGTGTCTTATTCGTCTTCGTTGCAAACCACAGTACTTCCTGGTTAAAAGAGGATGTTGTTTCTTGTGATTCACTTTCTACTAAAACTGATTTGTCTTTTTTGTCTTTTTTTTCCTCATCTGCCGGTGCCACAATAAAAGTAAATGCAAATGTTTTAGTCACCATCCGCATAGTTTTCTTACCAAAAACAAACCAAGCCACTGGCACAAGTAGTAAAATGATGAGTAGTAACGTGTATCACCTTCAGCCGCACAATAATAACCAGTCATCATCAATCATATTCTAGCTGTGTGAAGCTCACACATGTGTCAGCTAAAGCCATGAAGGACAAGCTCAGCTGAGGGAGGGTGATGGACGTGGTTTACATTTCCAGCGTCTCTGGGTGTGTGTGTGTGTGTGTGTGTGTGTGTGTGTGTGTGTGTGTGCTTGTGTTACACCCTGATCCCAAGATATGTTTGTCAGCTTTTGCAGTGTAAACTAAATCTCCTTCCCTCCAGCCAACAAAAGATAAAGCCCCTCTCCCCCATATCTCCCCTATTTATCTCAGCAGTACAAAAGTCCCATCAGCTAAGCCATGCAGCCCTAACTGGAGCACTTGCCAGGGAAAGAAGCATAATAATAACGCAAAACCAAAATCGACGTAAATGAGAGAGAGGCTGAATGAGAAGGAAACCATTAGCTGGGGGGGAGGGAGAAAGCGAGAGAAAGAAAAGGACAAAGACTGGGCAGCTGGACTTGCATGCACAAACACACACTCTGTATGATGGAATGATTTGTCAGCAGCACCAAGAACTTGAGAAACCAGTCTGGCCTTTACCGTTGAGCTTTTCCATTACAACAAAAGGGGCTGAGAGAGCTTTAAATTCTGCCACGTTGTTCTCACAACATTTGCCAATAATGTGTCATGCATGTTTTTAAGGTAGCTTTCTTTACAGTAGGTGTGTGAGAATCGTGCCTGTGTGTGTTTTTTTGTCTGTTACCTCCTGGGTTGTCCACATGCATGAAGAGCATATCTTCATCCCCATCCAGGATGGAGTAGAACTGTAAAAAAACAAAACACACACACACGTATCGAGGGAGAGAGAGAGAGAGAGAGAGAGAGAGAGAGAGAGAGAGAAAGGGAAGACATGTGGGTAAGAAAATCTGAAATTGCAATAAAAAAAACCTTTGTGATGACAAATTTAATCTGTGCCATAAACCTTGTCTAATCGCCGTGAGAGAGAATGTGTGTTTGTGCTGTAAACAACATATTGTGGGTTGAAGTGTGTGTGGATGTTTCACCAGAAAGAACATGATGAAAAAGGAAAATGATGCCATCGATGTCTGAGGCAAACCAACTTCCATATGGTACACGTGGTAATGTCCTACCAGAAAAAGCATTTGTGTGTGTGTTTGTGGGGGGGGGGGTGTTGTAACTGAAGTGGACAGGAGAGTTGAAAACTTTCCCAACTCCAAGTCTGACTCAAAGTGTGAGAGAAACATGTAAGAAGTGAGATAATTATTTCCATATGTGCCAATAAAATAGTGACTGAAAATCAGTCAGTAACTTTCTGACTATGTTTTTGTTACTCATCAATACCAAAAGTGAAGAGTTGACTGACTAAACTGACTGTTAACAGATTCATCCATGTGCCTGATATAAAGGAATTTGAACTTAAATCCAAGTTAAGAAAGCTAACCAAGCTCCGAGTTGGAGACTGGTGTCTCATTTTTGTGACCACAACCAATAGAAATGATAGACAAAATGACAAAGCTATAATAAACAAGATCTCCTTTTCATTGAACATCTCTCTGACAGTATTTTAATGTTTCTCACCTGCTCAGTGGAGGCAGAAGGGAGCAGGGCTCGACTGAAGGTGTTTCCTTGGTCTGATGAGAAATACATGACACGAGGGGATCTCTGGGAGCAAAATAACAAGGCATAGTTTTGTTAACACTCAGCGGTCTTTTATGTGATTTGACTATTATTACGAATCTGTTGTGTTACCTACACTATTCATACATCTTACCGGATCTTCCATCACAGAAAAGAAGAGAAAGGCTCCTATGTAGCCAAAGCTGTAGATGTCCTCGTGGATGGTGGTGAAGGTCTTCCCCAGGTCCTTCGTCCTCTTCAGCACTAAATCCCCCCTCTCATCAGCCTCAACTATGACGACAAGAATGACTCATCACACGGATCCATTGTTAACGAGCTTGGTGTGATAAGAGCATTTCCAAAAACAAAGATCTGGCAAGGGACTTCGGAGACAACATCACTTTCAGTTTCCCCTATCATTTTCACAGGCTGAGCAATGGGAAGTACCTTCGTACTTTTTTTGTGGAGGAGGCTTATCCTTATCTGGACAGAGGGTCTAAGAATAGATAGTGTCATATGCAATAAAGATTATAAAGCCTTCTGCGGCCAACAAGTTTGTCTTCCTTTGAGCCTATTTTGATAAACCAAGCTTTTATTAGATTTTATATTGTGTGTACAGTACAGTAAAGTCATCTATTGTTTTATTATATGTTTAGAATTTGAGCTTCCTGAGTGCAGAAAAGGATTTCCTCTCATGATGAGAGTAGATGTGATTGCCCTTTACTTTGAGTTTTTGAGTCAAAAACCTTTTTAAAATACAAAACTAAAACTAAAACTAAAACTAAAACAACAAACCAGACAACAACACAATATTACAGACAAACATTTGTATTACAGTCTGCCAGGGGATTGTGGTTTGTATTGTGAGTCATTTAGGTCAAGTCACATCTTTTTTTTTGCTCTCTGGCAAAATGAAAGTGCATTTCTTACAGCCTCTTACCTGTGTCTACTTGACTGCAGCTGAAGAACATATTATTGCCAGCCCCCCTGATGGAAAGAGGAAGTTAAAAATGTGTCACAAACACCAAAAATGTCACAACAGTTTCCATAGCTACTGTCATTACAGAATACCCTTCTTCCCCAGAACAAAACATACTGCACATTAAAAGCAATTTGCAAAATATTCAAGTAAAATTGTAAGATTGCGTCATGATGTTTTAGCATATTCGTCAATATTCCTACTTTACAAAGTATAATTAATCTAATGTGCTTTCTTTTAGGCACACTGGGATACAGTGTGAGGTTTTGTTTCCTGTTTATCCTCACCATGAGAAAGAATGCACTCCATCATGAACTTTTGTCCACTTGGCGCCAAAGTCCAGAGAGAGCCATAGACTGCCCTGCAAGTCAGGAAGAAATAGAGGAATGTTTACCTTTACTTTAAGGTGTGTGCTTGATCTGTGTTTGCGTGGACATAATGCCACACATGTTTTAGCCAAGGATATTACACACAGCAAGGGAGACCACTGTGACCTTGAGATAAAAACTAAAAAAGAAAGAGAAACAGCATTTAAAGGGCAGAAAGAAAGTGGACAGCCGTGCGACTCACTTCAATGCTGAGGGCCACGAGGTAGTCAGGGTTGAGGAAGTGGTATGTGATTGGCTGAGCCAAGTGGAAGGGCAGTTGGATGAACTTGAATGTTGCACCGGCATCCGTGGAGGTGAAGATGACCCCACCTCGGTGTTCCACCACCGGTATGTCTGCTGTCAATATCACCTGTCATTTAAAATTGATTATAAGGCGACCACAGATTAAAAGTTAAAGATAGATTATTATTAAGCAGAAGTTACCAAGAAGAAAATATATCACAATCACATTCAACGGCACGTTTTAGTCCTTTTTTTCAAATGGCAAATTGATTTTTTTTTTTCTGGATCTCTGCAGAATTCCCAACCCAAAAAACTGTATGTCAAATCTGCCCCATTCACATATATTCCTAATTTCATTGAAAATTATGTATAACAAGTTGACAAACATGAGTAAAAAGAGCTGATAATGTGTACAAAAGTGAACCTCTGGTTAGATCTGATCTGTTGCTGGTGTCAAAATGTCTACAATGCATTTCTGTGGGTGAACATGTCAGCCACAAGTCTGTGAGGACAAGTAAAGATGTGGCACGAGTTGATTAGACAGCAGAGTGTCAGATGTCTTCACACTTTTGTGAGGCAACATCACACACTCCTCCCAGCGGAAGGAACATTCCCCAACCGAAACTTAAACTACTCACGAACTTCACGCAGTAGGCGCCCCGACTGTTAACTTACAGAGCTCCCTGGTCCAACACTGACTCCAAACTCCTCCCTTATGAAGGTGTTGTTGATCCGATGGGAAATGTCATGGAAGGATTTACCATAATCCGTACTGATGAGAGAGGAGAGCTTTTACTGTATGTTGGGTGGGATGGATGTGCTGCTCTGCAAGTTCTTGTTACATATCAGATATTAACTCACCTTCGATAAAGTCGTGAGGAGCCTCCTTCAAAGAAAGAATCTATTGGGGCACTAAATGTCGACAGCACCAGGACGACCTAGGAATGCAGCAATGTTGAAACTTTGACACATTTAAACCCCAGTGATGAGGGTCTGTATTAGTTAGTAACATTTTTCTATGTTTTAAATGTGAGGAGGCTTAAGGCAGATTGTTTGAAAATGATATATTTCAATTAAAACAGTTGTGGTACTGTTGTAATACTGAGGTACTCACTCCTGTGCCATCGCCCACCCATGTGAGAATCACATGGGAGCCATCGTCACCGTTGAACCCTGTCTAGGAGAAAGAGAGAACATATACTCACACATTATGACAGTAGCCTTTAAAGTAAAAAGAAATACATTAAACTAACTAGATAAACTGCATTTATTCAAGACATTTCTATTTCCTGCAATGGTCAAATAACACGGCTTGCAAAATGGGGTTAATGGTCGGATAGATATGATGTTTAAAGGTTGAGTTCCACAGATGTAATTAGATAAGATGCACAAACATCCTTTAGAATCATATTCATGCTTAAAACTTTCTGGTGTCACAATTCCACTCGTTTCTATTACAGTTTTACTTGTTAACTGTGTGGAAAGATAGATATGCTGAAACGTTAAAAAAAAAAAAAAAAAAAAAAAAAGCCAAAAAATAGATATTATGTCCTGTCTTAGAAACAAGTTTATCTGTGTTTCAAATTAATTTTTCATGTTTAGTAAAACTCATAACTGCAAGAATGTAAAGCTCATATGACTCATATGATGGACATTGCACCTGCCTATTCAACAAACCCTTCCCAGCTCCAGAACAACGTCACTTAACTCAAACACACCTCACCTCATGTGTATTGTCATCCAGAACCGTGTGCTCGGCGGGGGTGAGGGGGGTCTTGCAGGAGGTGAAGGGAGGACCGTGAGAGGGCCTGGGGGTGCCGGAGGAGCCGCTGATGTCCCTCCTGGGGCGTGCGCGCGCTTGGCCCTGGCTCTCATCCTGCTGAGTCCGATGGAAAGTCACCGTCCTCCCCCCGCGGCTGCTGCCTTCAGCACCCAGGAGAAGGACGCAGAGCCCACTTAGGACCACAAGTCTCCAGATCATATCCGATGCGAAAATAAAGGGGACCTCACTATAAAGTGCCAGTGACCGAGATGACTGCCTCTACTGACTCGATTATTAGTGTTGCGCTGTAAAGGCAAGTGGGGGTGGGACGTGCTTGGACGGGTCATTAACATAAAAAGTGCTGTGTGAAGTGGTGCGTCCTCCGCCAGCAGGTGTTTGTACCCGCATCCAGGTGACCTGAGCTGCTGGGAGGATTTACATTTCAAGTGTATTTGATGGAAACGCACCTTGTGGCCAGTTGCAACCAATACAAGAGTTATTTTCAAAAATATTGGAATTTTGGAGAGACAGAGAAAAAATGCGTAACAGCCGGAATAGAGAAGTTCTTGCGAGTTGGAGTGGAGTGGAGGGGGCGTGAATGCAGCGTAACAGAAAGGTTTTACACCCTTTTTTTATTTGTAGTGTGCACAACTGAACGCAAGGTCTCACTCTCAGGTGCCAAAGCGCCTCATGGATTTGCGCTTTTACGCACGACAAAATGATGGCTATTCCTTCAGTGCAGTTGTAATATCTTTCAGATCAGTGTCTGAAAGTAAAACAAACAAGTAGCTACGTGTGTTTGGAGCTCACAAACACATCCCAGGACGCATAAGACAGAGCTATGAGCTGTGACAGGGATGAAGCAGAGCTGTGTTGCCGCGGGCTGATCTGGAATTCCACCTAACTTTCTGATGATGTCTTGATTATTTCTTTGTACTTCAACAGTTGTTCGGACATGTGAGCCACAATACAGTACAAGGTAGTGTAAGAGATATTAACCTATTCAAAGTCTTCATGAAAGCAGGAGGAGGTTGAAGAGGACAACACAGCAAGCAAAAGTTATATGTCTGATCCTTTAAACTGGAATAAAGTTGCTTTGTCCTCCAGCTCATGTTAATACATTACATTTTGTCTATTTTAATCTCATCCAGATGTGTAATTTAAAAAAAAATTAAAGACAAAAGTACATAATTATAGTCTTTTTGTTATATGGGTTACATGCTGGTTAGAAGAAAGGAAACGAGAAGTGGACCAAAAGGCTACTTTGTGAGTGAATACATTATGTCCAAACAAAATGGCCTTGTGACTCACCTCAGATTAGATGACTATACTGTGTGGTTGTGCCTACGTGCAGATATCACCACCACTGTAACCTCTGATCGTGATGGTAGTTTTGTTTTTCAGTAGTTTTTATTTTCATTTTAATTCAGTTTAGTTTCTGTGCAGTGGGTTTTCACATTTCTTGTTGTTTAAAATGTTCCTTTTTAGTTTAGTTTGTGTTAGTTTTAATATTAGTTTCAGTTTTTTATTATAATAATAAAAATAATAATTGGTCAAGGGCAAGATTTACGAAGTTCACATTATATATTACAATACAAACACGATAGACTCCCACTGATAACATCCCAGACTCTGGAATAAATATATGCACCAATGCCTCCTTATGCTTGTTGTGTAATTGGCAAAGTCACAAAGGCTAAAATGCCATTTCCTGTACATTTCTATTTTATTTTGAAGTTGTTATTTCTATTTCGGTTAACTAAAATGTTTTTTCACACCTAGTTTTTAGTTCAGTTTTAGTTATTCAAAATGTGGCTTTCCAAAAATAGGTAAGGAAAATCCTTGTGTGGGTCATACTGGATCTACAGATATGAAAGGCACAAGCAACACTGTCATCCTGCCAATAGGGGGCTTTAAATTGGAAAAGGCTGATGCTCTGATCTATTAGACTGGGACCAAAATGGGTCCCATTAGTTATTTCTTTAGAACAAATTTAAATGTAAAGTCAGTCGTATGGAACAGATGAGTGGAAATGTACTGCTCTTGTGTCGTAAAAACAAAGGAAATGGAACAAAAAGCACAATGCGAGGTGTGTGGGCAGAGGACGTCGGTAACAGACTGGCTGCTGCTCAGGGTGTTATGCATCAGGCACACAGAGCCCAGGTGTGTCCCTTGACTACTGCCCTGCAGCCTTGGAGACAGACAACAGAGCAACAAACGGTCAAACCAAGCAGACAGACTTTCTATAAAAGGCACTGACAAATTTACACGTTGCTTAGTTAAAGGAGACATGAAGCAACATCAGCATTCATTTGTGTCATGTTCCAGGCCGTGCGACGACAGACGGGACAATTACAAATCATTTGCTGATTTGATCTGTGCAGCCGAAAGATTCACAGCTACAATGTAGTGTCTTCAGTGATTGCTTCATCGTCCAAAGATTTGGCACACACACAACTGTAAGGAACCAGGTCAGGTTACAGTTCAGTTCAGTACACATCGGGCTTGTTTCTAGTTTAACAAGCTTTTAACAGGAAATGTCATATTGTGTATCAAGGCTGCGTTCCCAGTGGGGGGAACCGCACCACCACAACCCACGGAGTTAAGTCTGTGTCAGTGATGATTCAGATAGTTCAGCTTAAATTTGTGAAACATCTATAAAAGACACCCCACCCGGTGATCATTAGCTATGATCATATTCATTGTTCACAAGTAATCAAGTCCAGACTGTATCTAAAGGGCTCCCATTGCGCAACCAGCCATGTTGTGGTTTCTTGTCAACGAGAGAGCGCGGGCTGTGTTGAGACCCATTACTTGCGTAGTCTTGCGAATACCTTCGCAGAAAACATTGCATGTGATATCGGTTTAATCAATACAAATAAAACTTGACCCAACATGACTAGGCTACTGTGTGTTTTTCACACTTCAGTAGTGTACGTAGGGTATGAAAAGATTATCTTTACCAAGTTCTTACTTGTTTTATCTGAGCATTTGTTTGTCTTAAATTGAACATACCTTCAGGGTGAATTCAAGGGAAATCAAAGGGTTGACAGGGGGGGTTAACATATTGCAAAATATATTTGTTTTCATCCACTGTATGGGGATAGTGGCAATAATGCTAAGCTCTATTGTATCAGCCTTTAAGTTCCTAAGTAGTTGCTGAAATGGTTTCAGGGTTTTTCCATACATTTCAACATTAGATATTGTGAGTCAACCTGGGTTCCATCAGCAGTCAGCCCACAGTATGACTTCTGTTTCTTAGAAAATGCTGCAGTATACTCATTGCAACACGTAATTCATTTTATTAAAAAAACACAACAACCTCAAAATCCACATTTTTCCTGACAAAAGCCAAAACATTCCTAAGTTTTAGTGCAAATCAGTGTTCAGTAGTGCGGTTACAGTTACACGTCAGATTTGTAGTTGCCTTTAACACAAGCTAGCTGCTACAGTGTTTAACAGCAGATGGTACACAGAAGAGCAAAACAGAGACGTGCTGCAGGGATTATGCATCCATATCAACAAACTAGTCTAGGGCGAGACATAAAAAAAAAAAAAAAGGAGAAGAACACGTCCAGCAAGTTAGCCATCACCATGATGTTGATACTCGGCAGTAGAAACAGCACAATCATTCAGGTTCACTGTCCGTCAGTCCATTAGCCACACAATGTCCAGCGTGTCCATCCAGCAGCCACGCTTAGAAAAATGGGACCCACTTTCCACATGAGTTCCCCCCCCCATCTCATGAGCCGATGTTTTTAGTCACAGATGATCTCTGGTGGTCGCCTGAGGAGACTCCCCCCTTTGTCTCTGTCCGGTGGTCCAGCTCCAAAATGTAGTGAATGTCCTCCTGGACGTACATCAGACCACCAAAGGAGTCCGCTAATCCAAAGAGGACAGCAAGGACACTCAGCGCCGTGCCAATAAAGTATATCTTCAGGACTGCTGCCACCATGGCTCCTGTGGTATAAAAAGGACAAGTGGCTGTAAAAGAAAAAAGAACAATCAGTTAGAAAGATGAATGGCGAGCAGGGTATTATGTCATTATACATTGATGAGTGGTGATTTTTGGAGATATTTGTACATGCACAAATACATTTTGGACAGTTTTAAAACCCATATATCACAATATGTCAGTACACAGTGCCTGTCAGTACAGGACTTTGTGGTGAATGAAGTAGAAAGGACATGTGTATTGAGAAATCTTATCTACTAGGAAGCTACAGTTAACAGGAAGGACCGAGCAATCGGTGCATTTACAGGCAGTTGGAAATACAGCTTTTGAATGATTAGAAACCCAAAACGAACCTTACTTGACTTTTATTTTTCTTTTTAAATCAAGATGCCAGAATTGCTTTTAGTTTGCGAGGAGTAGAAAACTGTGTGTAAGTGATGCGTGCGACTTTCTCCAATCTTCATCTGGCCCTCCTCCAAAACAACCAGCCACTCCAACAACCACAGTTAGTCTTTTTCTTTTTTATTTATTTTTTTTTAAACTCAGCCAACTTCTGCATTTTTAACCGTGTTGACAAATTCGACTTAAAAAAAAATGCGAGCGCTTTAAAACAAGAAGAAGAAAAAGAAGAACTTGAAGGCACCGGATCCGAGCACATGGTGTTTGGAAACGACAGAAACACCGAAAAAAACAAAACTTGAATGTTTCATTCTTTTCACCCCAAATACTGAAACACGGCTGCGGTGGAGCTTACCAACTCGGCCGATGTGCGATGTCTCCTTTCTTGTCTTTCGCTCCAGTTATCTGCGGAGGCTGGTGGAGACGCTTCCAACCGACAGATCCTTAGGCAAATCCCAATAGGTTGTCTCGGTCACTTATTAGATTTTCCCCCCTTTCGTGTAAACTCAGTTCATCCCACTGGCTGCTGCACTCGCACTGCTGACTGCCTGCCTCTCTCTCCGGGCTGTGTGTGAGCTGCAGACTACTTTATTATGCGCAGTGACATCATTATGAGTGGCAGGCAATTTCCTGATTCTTCAAACAGTGTGTGGCCTGAAGGAGGGTTCAGGGATTTCCATTTGGTTGTTATGCTCGTTATGATTAGTATGAGGGTTTCACAGATTTATATTGGTCTTTGTTACAAATGAGGGCTTATTTTGTGCCCTTGTTTTTATTTTTCTTCCACCTAACCAACCGCCTTTCCCCCAGATGAATCAGATCAGATCTTTAAAATGATTTAATTATTATTACTCAATTGTATTTTACTTACCAAAAGCCTGTTTACAGGGCATGTTTTACTGCTATAAATATGATGGTTTAATTAGGTCTAAAAGGAGTCAATTTGAATTATATAAGGTCTAACCTGTAACATGTAGAATGTCAATACAATCCAATTTGAAGTGAAATAACCCGAAACTTGAGTACAGCCATGCCAGTCACTCTGTGAGGCTGTACAGCTGCTTTGGGCCCGTGCTAACTTGCTGCATGCTTTCACGATGATGTTTAACAAGTTGGTTTAATACCTGCCATGTTCACCATCATAGTTCAGCTTATGTTAGCAAGTTGACATTTACTAATTGGCACAGCTGAGGCTGATGGGAATGTCGTTTGTTTAGTCATAAACCACATTTTTGGTCAAATTAACATTCAGATCTGAAAACACTGGATGGAAAGTTAAAGGTTTATATTTTTTTACACATCAAAGTCTACTAATGTATATGTGGAAAATAATTATAAAAGGCTTTTGTGTTTCCTTGATAAGGTTTGCAACAGGCTTTGAGGTATATGTTCTCTCCTTTTGTGTATCAGAGGTGTTACCCAGTCAGCAGTTTCATAATCCCCACCCTATGAAAAAGCCAGTGCGCTTGCATACAAAACACCCTGTTCAAGGCCCCTGCCCCATGAACGTTTTGTATGGGCTGATCGTAATAGACGGGTCTGAAGACTACAAGTTTGAAAATTAAAAAAATCTGGAGGATGTGGAGTTAGAAAGCTTACCAGACCTCTGTACACTGCACTTCCTCTCAGCTTGAGGCCAGCAGCTCAAGACTACATTAACCACTGCTAGCACAACGCACACGGATCTCTGACAGAACTGTCTGCGGTCGATTTGCATTGTGGGTTTTGAACAAGAATGACGCATGCATGGAATAAATAAGATATCTGTGTTTGTGGTTTAACGAATAATGTAAGTAAGTACGTAAGTATAGCTTTATTTATATAGCACCTTTTTAACACAGAGGTGCTTTACAAACAACAAACATACACATGGGTATTACATATAAATATGTACATGCATAACCATACCCAATCAAACATACATAGGGAGCATGTAAATACAAACATGAGGAAGATAAAACAAGAGGGAAGGATAAATTAAAAGAGAGACGACGGAGGAGAAAACAAACAAGCGGCTCTATATAAAGGCTTGTCTGTGGAGGAGGGTTTTGAGGAGCCGCTTAAAACAGTCCACAGATTCAGTGAATCTGAGTGATTGGGGAAGACTATTCCAAAATGTTGGGGCTAAAACAGCAAAGGCACGGTCACCTTTAGTTTTGCAGTTGGAGCGGGGAATGGATAAAAGGATGAAATTTGAGGAGCGGAGTGGCCGAGAAGTGGAATGAGGAACAAGAAGATCTGAAATGTAACTGGGGGGCAAGGTCATGAAGTGCTTTATATGTGATCAGTAAGATCAGAAAATGTGGGACCGACGGCTGTTTCTGGTTAAAAGTCTGGCGGCTGCATTTTGGACAAACTGTAAACAATTTAACGAAGCTTGACTGTTACAGTAATCTAGACGGGAGAAAATGAAGCTGTGAATTAATTGTTCAAGATCACTGTAGGACAAGAAACTTTAGATTTTTGCAATATTTTTTTACATACACGAATGTCTGAGCAATGATATGTCCAATAGTTGTTAAGACATTTCAGCAAAAGTCACAAATGTCAACCTCATGCTGCGAGAGAGGAAGACGAGGATTTGTGAGAGGGTCTAGGCGGTGCTCTTGTGGGTTGGCCCTAATAGAAAATCTCGTCCCACAGGCAACCGCTCATTAAGACTGAGACGAAAGCTTACGAAACTTCCTTATTTTACATCAGGCCACGAGATAGTGATGTCCCCTGGGGTTTTAACGGTTAACAACACTTCAAGACGAGGAAAGGCTCACTGACTCACAGCAATAAGAGTGAGTGAGCATCACGGGGGGACAATGTATTCACCACACACACTTTGATGAGCTCACTCAGACCTGTGTAAACTTGTTTGAAGCCTTGTACTCATTTGTCAGGTTTTATAAACTGAAGGGATTTCTATTTCAGTCACATGCCAGAGCGGGGATTCCAGACTTTCATTATGGAAAATTCCCCATTCAGAAGGATGAGCAGGGCAAACTTGCAGCGCTGTTCCCACACAGTTTAATATCTCCTCGGGCTTGGAACAGTTTTTGAGGAAATTCCAGCACAGAAAGCCACTAGTACAGTTCACTGAAAGGATAATAGCCCAGATGTAGGGCCAGCCTCTAAACAAACATTTGATACGAGAGCTCTTGATTAATCAGCATTACATATTGCTGTGCGGTAAGATATAAGTCAAAAATGATGAACGTGTTGCTTCTTATTAACTCAGACAAGCAGGCACAGTTGGAAATGATGTTGCTAATTTCCTCTGTGTGTTGGTTGTTACTCCAACAATGTTCATTTCCAGAGAATTACGTCTGATTCGCAGATGTTAAAAAAAGCTCTGAGTTGTGTAAGCAGCTTTCAGAGAATGCACACTTTTCACAAACAGCCAGACACTTCTCCCACAGCCGCAACTGACAGGTAGCCAAAAGTTCAGATTACTCATCTACACACACACACACACACACACACACACACACACACACACACACACACACACACACACACACACACCCACATACACACATTAAATCCATTTGTTTTCTTTGGTTCACTGACCTGAGCTCCGGGAGAAACAATGGTATATTTCATTAGAATTGGCTAATTACTACTAAGTGAAAGGTTGACAGAGCCAGCAGGCAAAACAAACAGAGGAAGCATGAGACTGTGACTCAGAGGGAACTCAGAATCTATCCAGTTGTTGCAGGAGATCATTGAAAGTGAAGACATTAGCACATTCTGGAGATTTATATGACAAATGATATAACACAATACAATTAATCAGTGGTGGAATGTAACTAAATATTTTTACTCAGCTACAGCTCAACTTTTCTTACAGTTTCTAATTGTAATTGTTCTAACTATGAGACGGCTTTAGTTACAGCCTTGGCACATGGGGTGTCAGCTCTACCAGGTGAGCTACCAGGGTGCCCATATTTTTTAATAGTTTTGATGTTTGGACTGTTGGTTTGACAAAACAAGTATTGTGAAGGTGCCTCTGGGTAATTATGATGACATTTATCTCTATTTTTTAAGTTTTATAAATCAAACAATCAATCAGTTAATGGAGACAATAATCATTAAATGAAGTCCAACACAAAATAGTTAAAAATTACCCCCACCTCAACCAACTAAAACAGTTAAATACTGCTTTTACATTAGTGCATGAGAAATAATATTGTAGTTACATAATATATAATTTATATATATATAATATATATTTTATAATATAGTTTTGATACTTGAAGTAACATTTTCAATACAGCACTTTTACTTGTAACAGTAATTTTACAGTGTGGTATTAGTAAGTAGTAAAGAATCTGAATACTTCCTCCACCACTGCAATTAACGCAGTATTTCACACTTGCTATCTGAGGACCGGAGATAAATCTATTCTGCAAGAGTGGAGTTGACACATGCATGGCCGTACATCTGAGGCCAGTAAGAAAACTGCACCTAAAGAAATCCCTTACTCAGGAAATTATAATGGCGTTAGTGGCAATAAAACATTACACCCAGTAGATGTCAGTGTATGACAGCCGAGATCTCAGAACACAGTTTGACATGGCTTCAGGCTAGTCTTGCATTAGTTAGAGGTAAAGTACAACACACTAAACATGAATGCTATTTATATTGTATTTAGGCTCATGATATCATACTGTCTCATAACAGGGCTATTCTAGCAAATTTGGCATATAGGAAAAGCACAGCTGTTAACATCAATAACAGTAACAATGGCTCTGGTCTATTAAAGTGTCCCAGTATAACAAGACAGTGACCCAACAGCACACTACTAGGACCCTAAAACTAAAACAGCTAAATTAAATTAATTCTTCATTAATATTTACATTTGACTGTCATAGCAGTAAATAACATTAATAATAACATTAATAATGGCTGCATTCCCCCTATGCATATCAGTTTGAGGGTCCAGGTTTTGTGCATCCGGACACATAAATGGAACAGAGAACAACATTAAAGATATTAGTTTCACTTTTTCTTTTTCTGCTTTAACAAATTTAAATGTCCTCTCTGAAAAAGGTCACTATCTTAATAAAACATCCTGCACCCCACCCACGGCAATGCTGTCTTTTCCCCTCACTTTCACTTTTAGTTTGACCTTCTCACTCAAGTTTACATTCTGTTACATACCATTTTCATAACTGAACAACAACAACAATAACATCATTTTTTGACCGCATTTATAGATGTAGCATGCATGTTTAAAATGTGACTACACCTTTCAGTTCTACTAGCTTTAGGCAGCGTGGCCTCGAAACCAACCAGTGACTGATTGACAGACTGACCACAGCGGTGTAGCAGAAACAGCTGCTGGTAATCAGAGCTAATGAGCAGCTCCACAGTCACTCGAAGCACATTGACAACCATTTGTAAAAGTGTGTGTGGTGCCTGTTTGTGTTGTAGCTAAGCTAGCGGCTCAGAGAGGCTAACTGTCTGGCATGTGTTTGTGTCTGTGGGGAGACTGTTGGGTGTGTGGGATCAAGGTAAACACTGCAGTCTGTTGGTGCTTCTACAGCCGTCTAAAGCACAACTCCGAACCACTGCACCAAAATAGAAAAGTACTAAGTATAG
This sequence comes from Dicentrarchus labrax, assembly GCF_905237075.1. NCBI lineage: Eukaryota > Metazoa > Chordata > Actinopteri > Moronidae > Dicentrarchus > Dicentrarchus labrax. The sequence goes on along the minus strand of NW_026136724.1, from coordinate 15,203,884 downwards.
GGTTTGCAAAAAATGACATAAACGCCTGTGAATGATGTGTCTCTATCAGTATACAGTGAAATAATAAGCGCAGACTCTCATCATTTTGGTAATAATGCCATTTTTAACAACAGCATTGATGTGTTTCATCACTGTTTGATTGTTGAATTCAGTTTACAGATCAAAAACAGAAAACTTTCTTTCCTTTGCGTAACTGTGCTGCTGGTGTGTTCTGGAACATCTGGCTTCCACCATGTAAAAGCCTGACATGCACAATACTAGGACCATGAAACTGAAGCAGCTAAATGGAATTCAGCCATCAGTAATTCCATCATACACCTGTCACCTGCTTGGGAAGAGAGTGTTTTTGTTTGCGTATTTTTCAGGTAATTTTGCAAGTTTAGTTTAGACTTTCAGCATAGTTGATATCGAGTTACAACCTCCCTGGATAGAGTTAATTTAGTTTTGTTTCATCTATCGTGTGTATGTTTAAATGGTTTGGTCAGCCAGTATGTATGTATGCCCCCCCTTGGTTGTCATTCAATTAGGTAAAAATAGTCTTTGTTGAGGTCAGTTTAAGCTGCTGTGTTTGGACTTTGAGTTGCACTTTGAGTTTAGTTCTATTTTGCTGACCTCTTTTGAGCTCAGTTTAGTTAGTAATCACTTTTCTTTGTATTTTTTCACCTTCTGGGCAAATAAAAACCTACATTTTAAACATGCTTCTTTTGTCTTGTTGTTGGTTCCTATCACATGCACTGACGCACATTTATATCAACTCTGATGTTTTTTGCACATTGCAACATATATATATATTTTAATTCTTTCTTAAAATGATGAACCTTTATCTATTTCACAGGGTACTCCAGCAGACACTCCCTGTTGCATTAGAATCGAACACTGGATCCTAATGCAACTGGACGGCGTTGCTTCATTACATTCTCCTCTCCTGTTAAACACTCAGGTCTTTTCAAAGTCCTCATCCCCGGTTTGTAACCAAGGCTGGAATACCAACCAGGCAAAGTGGGCTCAGCTTCACTGCATGTCACTGGGCTATGGTAATTTGATTAATTGCCCTGCTGAGGAAAATAGCAACAAAGATAACGCCTGTATTGCTAATTGCGTCAATAGGCTCAAAATCTAGTTTCGAGAAATGTATGATTTTAGTTTAGGTATATTGAGTTGAATCAAATTACCACAAGCACTGGGGTTCCGGTTGGTCTCTGGGAACGTAATGAAGCTGCCATGTATAGTTTGTAGTGTGTAATGGTGAATGGGTTTACACAGCGCACAGGGGGTTGGTAGGTGGTGGTCCAAATCTTTGTTTGTTTCTTTGATTTGAACACATCATCCAACTTTTTTCACAAGCTGTGTAGAACTTGGTTACTAAATTTAATCTAGATGTGTTAAATAGGTGGTGTCTTACTTAAATATTGTTACTGTTTCTCCATATACTGTAAAATTGGAAGACGCCGTATGTTGTTGTGTATTGTAAAGTCCTTTGAATATAAAAATGAGTGAAAATGACTTGAATCATCACTTTTTCCCTTTATGAAAATAATATTTTTAAAAGTATATATTTCTAAAAGCAGCAGGCACTTATCTTTTATTTTAAAAAGACTGCAGCAATTACAGTAAAATAAAATTGAAAAATAACAGCTGAACACAATTTCACATTCACTTTAGAAAGTGAAATTGTGATTACTTACAGAGTATAATGAGAGAAAAGGAGACACATTCACTTTAGTCCCTTAGTTGCACTTCTAGTGTATTGCTTAATAAGAGGCCTGTGTATCAAAGTAGTGTGACATGAAATTAATTACAAGTTCATTCGATAGATGATATCTTCAGTGGCCAGTCATTTACACACACACACACACACACACACACACACACACAAGGAGTACCCGTTTGTTGCGAAGGTTACCCTTGTGTTAAACCTTATGACTCTGATTTGTCTCAGCCAGTCAATGAGTATCCACACTGTGCACATGACGTTCATTATGGTAAATGTAATTGAATGAGAGGAAGGACTGTGCACGACCTGAGGACATGCGCATGTGAAATTAAGAATTTTTGCATGAGACACTAACCACATAATGCCATAGATACTTGATTTTTACGGTATTACAGCAGCAGAGGTCTACACTCATCTTGCCAGTCCATTCAGACTACAAATGTGTATTTTCAAAATGTATCCTAGGCACTAAAAGACCATTTGTTTTATCTTTGTTGTGTGGGTGAGGGGTTTTCTGTTACCATGTGTTAACGATGAGTTGTAAGTGGGGAACTTACTAGAGCCCCGGAGGACCAGCTAAGAGGATTTTCCATCTTAACGTCTCACCAACTGTCACAAACAGTCAGTCACCTGGAGGTGATCCCTTTGAGGAGAGTAACGGCCCACATGGGTGTATGTGTGGAGGGGAAATCCTTTCCACTGATTTATACTGTTTCACACAAAAACAAAATTCAGTACTTTGCATACACTGTACCTACATACGTCCCCCGAAAGGCATGAGTTTGCACGCTGGTGCCATAAAGGACCAATCTGAAAGGGGTGGTGTAAAAACATGCTTGCAGACCACAGGGCATTCTTTTGAAATATTCTTTCACTTAGAGCGATTATGTAACATTCTTGACACTTTGGTGCAAGCTTCACTGATCAGTGTCAAGGTACAAGCAGATGTTGTGTTAGACTGTGGGTTTAACCTTAGCCTCTGACTTTTTTAGGAAGTGCAGAGGTCAGACCTTTGCTTTTGTTAAAAGGGAATTGCTTTGTTTGGCCCCAGTTTTGCTCAATTATGGTCTGCATACTTTACTTTTCAGAAATGCTATGTTTGCTGTATGTATTTTGTTTTAGTACATGCCCCACTGAGACCAATAAAAAATAACTCACCATAGTGATGATCTTGCTGTAAAAATGGGCTGCTCTCTTTGCAGAGCTCATCTCTAGTGCTGTTCATTCTAATTCTGAAATCCTCTTTGTGAAAGCACCGTGGTGCCACTGATGGAGGGCAGGATTAACCCATACATAAAGGGGGAGCAAGACATAGGGAGCACTCAGCAGGACAGTGCCACTCACTCCATTCAACTTGTAGAGAAATGCTTAGGGCAATAACTGCTTTAGCCTACGTATAAGTACAGTACAGGGCTACATCTAGCCCTTCCATTACCCTCTGCCGTTCATGACAGAAAAATCTCCTTCACCATTTCGAAGGCATCAGCACAACAGCCTCTCCACAACAACGCTCTGCTGCTGGCATCATTTCCACGGCGACACCCTCTCAGTGGGAGAATCTCCTTGGTGACGCCCTCTATTGACACGCCTAGAGGTGGCTGGTGCCTTTTTGTAGGCAGGTGCATCCTGTGCAGGGGCAGACGGAGTAGCCTGACACTGGTCTCTTTTTTTTTTTTCTTCCGTTTTTCTCTCTGTGGGAACACCTATGAAGCTCCATATCTAGTCTTGAAGGCAGCTGGACACTGGAATTCAGAAACAAATTTTGAGTTGGCATTTGTTTACAAATTCGACCTCCTTAACTTTAACCAAACTTGGGTTATGAAGTTCATACAAATTCAGTGTTACGAGGAGCCTTCTGCTTTGACCCAAATGTAATCTTCAGCTGTTGAATGTTTTCACTTACTTTGGGAATTCTGTTTAAAAGCAAGCAACTGTTGAAAAGCTGCCCAGCAAGGCGAAAGGGCCACTGGATTCAGAGACTGACCTTGGGTGGACGATGGAGGGGTATGGGTATGAACACTTTTGTGCAGATGGAGCGAGGGAGAGCCAGCAGGTGGATTATCGGAGAATTGTCGGAGACACTCAGCCCCCTCGTACCAATGTTTCGCCTCGGGAAGGTGAACATTATGTCCGGCAAACCTCCCATGGACATGAAACTGCAGCCCAGAGATACAGTGCAACACGCATCCAGGCCGGTTTAGGCCCAGAGAGGTGAGTTGCTGGTAAATTAAATGGAGAATCAACCACCTTTAGGTATAACTCAAGCAGTAGTGAGGTTAAAATACGTCTGTTTGTTTTATTATCTTTACAGAATGTGTCAGAAATTGGTTTTGTAGCTATTTGTTGGTGTAGAATTAATTTCCTACCAGCAAGTGTGAGAGTCCAACAAAAAATGCATTAAAAGGTCAAACATTTTCCAGAATTAAAGATATAGGATCAGTCTTTGTCCTACAATTATACATGTTCAAGTGCAAAAGCAAGAGTAAAAATGTACTCTGCATTAATAGAAGAATGCCACAATAATTTCAAACCTCAGAGCCAATATCCAGTGTGAAATAAAATGACAATGTGTTGTCAGCCCTCTAGCTTTCACTGGCTGTGCCTTCATAAGGCCATGCATGTAAATTAGCTTCATGCCGTCGGGTCAGTTTACACTTCCACACACACACACACACACACACACACACACACACACACACACACACACACACACACACACACACACACACACACACTTGCATTTAGATCAGTTTGCAAATGCCTTTGAGGTTAAATCCCTTGCTCTGGATGATACACTTAACTTTTGAGTTGTTTGAAGGCCCTGTATATAATACTTTTGGCTTATGAGGAGATGCTAAAACAAACAAAAGAAAAAGGCTCATCTTAAGTTGTCAGGTGCTATTTTTAATGTGGCCCTCTGCCCCTTGTGTGTGCACCAACAATTCTGCGATGAAACATCAAGGCAGGAGCGAGCATGCTGCAGGGAGGATAAACAAGGCTGAATCAACTGCTCAGAATAGCTACAGTGCATAAAAGAACCACTGACCCCTATCTGCAATGACCCACATTTAATTTGAAACAAACACAGAGTGGGAAAACGGATCCCCCTGAGTCACCTTGGCAGACACATCTAGGAACCTAAGATTAATATAGAACTAGAGAGGAATGTGAAGCATATTGGGTTACAGGGAAGACCACATGATTCTCTAATGAATTCAATATCTGAACTGTAATGTAATCCCTGCAAGAAATAATTGATATACTGTACAACTCATACTACAATATGACCGGAAATGCCACCCCCCATGACTAGTACTAAGGTTACACAAAAAAAGACAAAACGCTGCAGGTTCAACTTAAACAAACATGTTCTTATGTCAAACATATGTGAATGACATATTGAAAGTGATGGTAAATCCCAACTCTGAATCATAATCCCTAACTTCTGACTGAGGGATGTGCAGTTGTTTTTATTACGCCTTGATCAACAGCCCTGTTACAAATTCAAGAGATTATGCAAGATTATTTAAGGTGATTGCACTTTTGGAAGAAGACTAATGGACTTAGTTGCCGGAAATTCAAGTAAAAATAGCTCCTAATGTGGTTAAAAGGACAAATTTGTCCCTCCTTTTTTAGCAGCATATATGACTAAACCTTTATTGGTAGTGAAAGATTGTATTCTGATCTTCTGCTCCATGAAGCTGTAAAAGAGGTGATAAAAGATCCTGACAGTCATATTTTTAGTTGAGAAAGCAATGGCGATTGTCTGTCATGACATCTGTTGGTGCCGCTGACAACTCGATGACAAGAGCAGCACAATGACATTCTGTCAAGTATTGCAAGTGTGCACGTGTGCGCTCTGCAATGCTGGAAAGAGACAGTGTCTGTGTGTGTGCGCAGTCTTATTCAGAAAGCAAAGTCAGTGTCCAATATTTATTTCCTGTAAGCATGATGGTGTAGTTTTGTATTATTCTTAAAAGACGATAAATAAAACATATTAAATTTCACGGTAACTAATGAAATAAGTTTTGAGAAGATGTGTGTAATTTTAACTGTTGTCATTCTCCTCAGTGACCCCGTGTATAGTTGGTAAAGCCTAAAATAGAGCTCTAGTTTCCTTGTAAACAAAATTAACAGTAGTAACAGTCGTTTTATCGCTATATCTACTTAAGAACAAAAAAGAGACAGTGAATTTGATCCATATCAAGATTTTATCTTACTTTAAATAACAATAATGAATGACATGTGAGAAGCTAGTATTTTCATTAAGTCACCCTGAGCTACGGTCTGTTACATGTGGCTCCGTAGTTCTTGCAATTGATCATGTGAATAGAAATGAGGTTGGTGCTGTCTTTTCAGCACACTTAATCCAGTTTGGATGATTTACATGTGACCACAATAAAGCACTGCTTAAATTCAGCACAACGTTTCTGTAAGTTAAGGAAAATTAAGGCATGTAAGTTTTGATTTTGGGTAGACAATCAATTCACTCATAGGCATTGTGTTCTGATGGTGTGATTTCATACTGCAAAGTCTTGCACATGTACTGTCACGGATAACCATTCAACCCTGTACATGCACCTAACTCTGGCAATAATGTTCAGCAAAAAACACATGAGGATGTCTTATAGTAAATAAAAATAATTTAAAAGGTTAAAATGTATCTCTCTCACACAGTATTTTACTCTAACTCTTTGTCTTTACAGTTTAAATCCAAATTTTACCAGGAACTAATGACTAAAGCACAGTGGTTAAGGAAGTGCTCAGATCCTTTACTAAAATTAGCAATACCACAGTATAAAAACTATACATTTAAAATGTTACTCAAGTCAATCTACCTAAGTATTATCAACAGAATGTACTTTAAGTATCAAAAGTAATATGGTCCCTGTCGGTGTTATACATTATAATATCAGACTATTATTGTATGTAAACAGCATTTTGGTGGACTTATTCTAACTACACATGCATGTACTGTTTCATAATGATAATAATTAAAGTTATATATGTGACAATGCATGCACCATATTTACATTTTAAATAAAGTGGAAGGATAAGGAAGCATTTAGAACCACTCAAGTACAGTACCAGAGTAAATGTACATAGTAAAGGTTTACTAAATTGACACAGCTAAAATAAATGATGAGAATCCTTTTAACTGTTAACAATCTACCCAGCTGGTGCACCACGCATGACCTATTGACAGTGGATTGCAAATGAACTGGTGGGCTCTGATAAACCGGTCTGCCAACATTTCAGCAGTGAGACTTCCACGTGAACTACTCCTGCAGCTGCACACTTAACCCTTGGTGGTTCCACCATTGATCCTGATTACACAGCAGCAGCAGCAGCAAGCAGCAACAACAACAAGAAGCGGGAGGTTAAACACGCCTCTGTGAGGAGAGGGGATGTGACGCCGCCGCTGCTAGTACATAACAGCAACACGCACTGTCTGCTGCGACAGGCAATCACTTCTCATTCACTTTACTGCTGAGCCCCTTCTTTTACATCTCCGAGCCACGGACGATCAGTGCATCCATCGAGGTAGAAGGAATTACTGTGCATCGCTTTGTTTTTTTTTTTTTTTTTCTTCCCTTAAAAATAAAAGCCTGACTGCTGTAGAGTCACAGCTGGAAAGTTGCTTCCCTTTGGTCAACGTGGGCATCAGCTCCATAAGGTAGCTAGCTAGCGTTGCTCTGTCTGGGGGAGGGAGGGAGAGAGATATGTTTTGAGTTTAAGGGTAGCTAGAAAGCTACATAGCTCAAAACACCCTGTTGTCGATTTAAGGGTGCCGTAGCTTGCGTTAAAGCGTTGCGAGCGTTTTCCGTATGTCAAGCCAAGCTGCTAATGCTAAATGCTAACGGTTGCTCCCCCACATGTCTGAACGTAGTCTGAACACAGCTCGTGTCTGGTTTGCCAACAAAGTTCAGTTTCATGTTCGCGTAGCTCTGTTTTAGAGGCTTGTTAACACGTCTGCACTCAGTCGGGGCAGTGCTGTGGTAGCGTTAATGGGGTATGTGCTCAACCTTCTTGTTTATGCCAGCATACATTTCGATGAGTTAACGCTGAATTGCATCGTGCTGTTAGCGGCATCATGCATCGTTAAGCCATCGCTATGGAGACACAAGTGACGATTTAAAACGAGGTAAAGCGTGTGAATTAGGTAATGTCTGTGCGTGAGGAAACATTGACTAGTGATTTACACAAGGTTTCACCTAACTTACCTGTTAATGTTTCGTTTAACATCACTGGATGCTTGTTAGGTTGAGTACCAGCCATATTGGCTAGCTGGTTGCTGTAACGGTAACGGTGTACAATATTCTGGCTAACGGTTTGGCAACAATACAGCTATTATTAACCGAGCCTCAAATTGTTAACGTGTTTATTTAGTTTAACTTGAACTCTACCATTGCTGTTTAACTTAATGCACATCACCTGACATCTCCGTTCCTGACAATGTTAGATACAGTCATATCAACCTGCGTGCACATGGGTGTTGTTGGCATGAAGCCCGACCCACGCCTGAGGTGACACCAAACTCGCTTTGAAACTCTGCCAAAATAGTGTTGCCTTTGTTCTCTAAAGACGTCACATGCGGTACAAAAAAAATGTCAGATCATAAAGTATATTAAAAGGAGCCACTCTAATATTCGGCATTCATTAAACACACAAAAATATAAAATCTCAACTTCTACTGCTGATTTATCCACTGTATTCCTCTAAAATACCTCGAGGTAATGGTAACCAATTCTATAAATGACATTTTATTGTCTTTCTAACTGTCCAAAACAGTGATGGTTAACCCACGGGCTCATGGGGTGAGAGATGTGAGGATGCTAACATACTAGCATGGCTAATGATCAGCAGGAAAGGATGCTGCGATGTCGCTTCACAGCAGAAACAATAAAGACGCGTCTGAAGTGGCATATTTAGTTAACTCCGAGTGTGCAGCAGTGCAAGCAAATCATGTTTGCTTGCTAGAAGCGACCTAATGTAGGTCACCGGGCCAGTAATTGGACTTTACCACTCAACGGGAGAGATGATGAGACATTTTGAGGACAGCGTATCGATGACTATTCGTTCACATTATATCGATATGTATTTATAGTTTTAAAATGGAAAGCGCGCAGCACTAGCTGTAATGGTTCAGCTAAATGTTAGTGGGTCACTCGGCCATATTCTGCTTCTCACTCGGCCGTGCGCGGACTGCTGCACTGTTGTCATATGCGGTCGGTTTGTGTTTTTAAATGCGAACTGTCTTAATATTTTAGTGCAGAGACAGAAAACCTGCTCCGTTTCTCTCTCCCAGAACAAAATCACAGGGTTTCTTACAGCTTGTGTTATCTCATGTCTATTAACGGTAGATTTACCTGCTGTAATGTCGATGCAGTGGTCGCAAAAGCAATTATTAAATGTGTGCAATATTGTTGCAAGGTTTATTATTGCATTATTAATGGATGGTTTGTGCACCTGCCGCGCAGGCGCACTGACCTGCCAGTGGGAAAATGTTGATGTTGCTATGGTTATGTCTTCCTGTGAGAAGGTCACTAAAGTGGATGTCTAGTGTGATTGCAGAGCATCATTTTGCTGCAGTAAACATCTGTATCTGTGTCTTGGGACGCACAGTTGATTGAAGTTGCCTGTCCTTGTCATTTGGCAGCATGGCGGATTACTTAATCAGCGGTGGCACAGGCTACGTCCCTGAAGATGGACTCTCAGCTCAGCAGCTCTTCTCGATTGGAGATGGCCTTACATACAAGTAAGTCACGTAATGAACTTTGATTTTCTGAAAATCTTAGTAAAGTAATGAAATTAATTCAAAGTAAGGTCTCCTAATTTTAAAACCTCACCTGCGCGCAATAATGGGTCAAGTGTACGTAGCAGTGCTTTGTAATGGACACATTTTGAATCAGCAGATCTGACCAACAGTGCGTTGTCTCCGATGGTCATACGGCTGAAGAGCTATGCTCTAAAGGAGATGGGTTGACTTACAAGTGAGTAAAACAGTCCTATTCAAACTGTTTTGAAACTGTGCTATTACGAATCCTCTGTCTCTCCAAATAGTGAATTCACGAGGGGGAAGCAAATGATTAAAGCAACTTTACTTCAGCTGAAACCAACCATGCCAAAATCTCAATCTGAAATCATGAAAGTGCAGGAGATAAACGAACGGCTTGTTGGAATGCTCAACCTGATCTTGGTCATGGGGTTCAAATTTGCTTCCAGCAGACATAACTGCATTATTTACTTCAACTAATCATCAAAGTGCACGACCTGTCCTGTGAATGCAGCATTCATTACAGAACAGCTCATGCCCTTTCTGACAAATACTTTGCTGTGATAAAATTACTAACTGACCACTAATTCCTCACCTCTTTCTTAACCTCACGCATCTCTGATAAGCATTCTGGTGACAAATGCTTCGTAATTGAACACATCATGCATTTTGACTGAAACTATTTTCTTTACTAATCCATCTAATCACTATCTTATTTTTGTAATCATAAATAACATGAAGCAAAGCTCTGTGCAACTCAGTTGCAGTGGTTGTTGGACACTGAGGAGCATGCCATTTTATCTTCTAAAACGCTCTTCTAAATTCATCTCAGTGCTTTACCTCTTTGCCTCAGGTCCTAACAACCACTAAAATCAATGCTTAAGATGCCCTCTCAGCGTTCCCTGAAAGACCATTAGTTAATGTCTATAAATGTCTGTACTGCATCATCGTCTGCATGACAAAACTACATTTCGATTGAAGCAATTCAAGCTTACTTGGAAGGTTTTATTGGCTGAAAATCCACCAATTATTTACTCTAAATATCGAACTCCTCCATAAGCTAATTGAATAGAAACCGTAATGGTGTCTGAGTGTGTCCCCGTGTGATTGAATAACCTCTCCACACTGTAATGAAGTGCATCACGACCAAAGGAAAGTTTTCCCACATGATGGGCCTGAATTGACATCATGTGAATTGCAGGAGGAGTTGGTTTGGATGAGGTTGGTTTGATGATGATAGAGTGTGCATCACTCTTGTCAAGCCCTTTGTCCTCCTTCTCAACCCCTTATTACTGAAGATAATAGTGTGAAAGTTTCAACTTTTGAAGCTAGATTTTATTAACAACTATTTCATTATTCACTCCTACCAATGCACTTGGCAGGTACTAGATCTAAAAACACAATAATTTCAGTTTCTTTTTATGTTTTAGCTGGAGGAGAAAGAAAGTAATCCACCCACTGAGAGTGAGATACAGACACGGGAAGACAGAAACACCTTTTTTTGTGAGAGAAAAACCGCTTCCTGCAGTATTGTGACCTTCAACCAGCTGCACAAATCATGCCCTGGGTGTAATTGCTAACACTCTTACTGTAATTAAATCTACTTTTTATCTCCATATTTCTGTCAACGCTCACTGCAATGTCCTAGAAAGTGAAGGTGTACAAGTGTTTTTGTCTGACTATAGACCGAGTTGGGTGAATGATAAGATTTCTTAGCTGTTAACTCCACATTATGAGGCAGTACAATATAGTGTTGAACTGTATTTCATACACAGACACTGTAAAATATCTCCAAAAGTAATCAAGGTTAAAAGCGTCCCTTGTGCCGCCTTCTCAGCAAACACAGACTGTACCATTTAATGACCATGAAACTTACCGTACCTTTTACAGGGTGAGTTACTTGGCAAACCCAAAGCCACTCCTGTTAAATAATAATTTAATGTGTACCACAGATGGCTGGAATAAGAGCGCACATTTCTGCTTGTTGTTGCCCTTACAACAGAGCTGCTGTAGCAAATAAACCCTGATGTCAACTGTAGTGTAATAATAGTCTGTCTGTGTCATTTTCCGTTCAAAATATATAAAATGACTCATTGAGATTCACCCTGTTAAACTTGCTGCTACATTTACAAAAGGCTGGGTGCCGTGCCCTCAGATGGTTTGATGTTTTTTGGGTGTGGGAATACTATGATGTACATTTTCCTTTTTTTTTTATATGCCCAAGCAAGGGCAACGATGGGCATCTGTAAAAGCAGGGGGAAGCAGTTGTGGCCTTTTGGTTGTACTTTGAAACACTCCTGCTTAGCATCATGCATTTGTCTACATTTAACATTCAAATGAAAACCATAATAAGCCATCACCAAGCCAGTGTTTTCCTTACAATTCAAAGCCAACATAATGAGCTCTGTAGTGCTGACTGTCAGTAGGTGCAGCCTGTGTGCTGCAGCTGAGGTTTGTGGCTGCTGGTAAATACTAGCAGATGTCTGCCGGGCTTCCTGCTTGTATCAACATTGATGATTGTGGGAGTTTGGAAAACAAGCAGGACTCCTCCCTTGAATTGTCCCATCCAGTGGGACTATTAAAAACTCTTCCTCCCTCCTATTTAGACTCTGTTATTCCCACCTGTGTTGCTCACCTGTTCCACACACTCTTGCGCGTTACTTTCCGCTCCGCTTTCCTCCATCCACAAGACACACAAAGGTTCCCTTATTGCTCCGTCTGTTCCCTGCCTGTTTTCACACCCATAAGCAAAAGCCACAAAATACATACAGATTCGGGTTTAAAAACAAACACACCATTCCTGTGTCTAGCTCTTGCTCGCCTGACGCCTACTTCTACCTCTTCATTGTGTTTATACAGGCCAAAAGCTGAAAGAGGTCAACTGTAGCTTTTTTATCAAGCACCGGACGCACCCAGCTGCTCTCAGTGTCTGTACTCAGCCACTATAGCACTTGGAAATATTCCGGGAAACATTAAGAGACATAAAAGAGTATCCAACAAGAGGTTGCAGGCGCTGACGTTGTCCTTTGTCGAAATGTTTAACAGAAGGAAATGAGTAGATCAGACTAGACAGGCTAAATAAATGTCTAACAAATATTTAATTAAGGTTCATTGAAGTTTTTCTGTTATTGATATGATCCCATCTGCTTTTACCCAGTTATTCTTTTAAAACACGATCTTGTTTACTAGTGCTCACGATGAATTGCCTTTTGAATTCACCCTGTTTACTTTGGGCTTTTCATAATGTAGGAAACATTTTCACTCTTCTGTTTTACTTGGAGAGAATTTATTACAAATATTGGCAATTCATGTTGGTTTAAACACTAGGAACTCTTCAGTGCCGTGTGTGTGTGTGTTTGTGTGTTTGTGTGTCTGTGTGTGTGTGTGTGTGTGTGTATGCTTTAAACCTGGCAGCTCTCCTAAGTTGCACTCTTTGCATTTTGTTTATGTTTTTCAGTGATTTCCTGATTTTACCGGGCTTCATCGACTTTACCTCAGACGAAGTGGTGAGTACTGATATGTGTGAAGGACGTACTTGAGAGTGCTAAAAGGCCACGGAAGGTCTGCTGTTGTTTCAGAGGATTGTTGCACTTAACTGTCACATCTGAGCTGAGGCATTTCTGGGTATTTTGAAGAACAAGCCAACCATTTCTTGAGTCTCTTACACACACACCCTCCCTATGATGATGATGATGTACGTACAACGTGGCAGTGTCAGCACACAGACCATTCTTGGCAGAGCCACTTCCTTAAACCATCAGCCTCATTACAGTGAAAGAAACCTCTCAGCTCCAGATTCAACCACATTTTATAATCGCAGCTTTTACAAAAGTAGCCTTGTTTTTGCCTGTTTTTAAACCCGTCTGCATCATTTCTTCTCTCCCTGCCGCTCAGCTATTTTTGCCCGATGTGGTCACCCACTGGCTGCTCCCTCACCCTTGTGTTTACATTTGTGTCTGGTCGGTCGCTCATCCACCTCCCTCAGCAGATGACGGGAGAGTTAATCTCGTGGGTTTAGGTGAAATCCCTCTCTTCTGGTCTGTCCATCTGAGAGGGTTTTAATTTAATTGATATCTCTAATCTCCGCCTGTTGCCTTCAGAGTTAAAGAGAGCCGTCGTTGCTGTGCGAGATGCTTGTCTGCCTCGCCATGTTGTCATGGGTTAGTTGTCTCCACCGAGTCTTGGTCCTTGCCCTAGTTTTTCACTGGATAGTGGGCCCATTCAAGCTTGAATAACACAAATGCTTCCACATTTGGCTTCAGTCACAACTTTGAAAGGAATAGTTCATGTGCCCACAGCGACTCAGTAGATTCGGCAGAAATTTGTAATATACTTTCGTGTGGCTGTGTGTGTGGCTGTGTGTGTGTGTGGCTGTTGTGGGAAATTCTTTGGGCTCGTGATGTTCTTGACCTTCTTTCCTAACTCTCAGTTGAATTTAGCAGGGTAGTGCAGTTGTGCTCTCCAAATGGAGAAGTGGTGTTAGTTGATTTCTCTGGCCTTCACCTTGAACCCCTGAGAAAAGCCTCTGTAGTTTTTGTCTGTCACAGATAAGGAGTAAAAGCTTGGACACCGTAGAGCTCATTTGCTGGTTTCCCATGTGCAAAGAATGTCGTTATTTTCACACACAGCTGAAGACAAAGAATTCTGTTTTGCTGGCTGTTGTGGGAAGATATGAAAGTTAAGCGTGGCTGTTTGAGTTGCAGTAGACTGGCTCATTTCCATTTTCAAGAGTGTCAGATTCCGGTCCCTGAGAGGAAGGACTGAGTTTTAAAAAAAACATATTTTATTGTACTTAAGAGCTCTTGTAACATACATAAATAAGTTTTAAAAGTCTGCTTAAACTGGCCTCATTGGCTTCCTGTAATTTGGGCTTATGCGTCAATGAAACCGAAAAAGGCATGAATCCCTATAAGACACAACTGTGCAGTGTATCGCATCTGTCAAGTTTTTGCTGCCCCCTGGTGGCTCATGTGCAAAATAGAATCAAACTCTTCTTTTTTCCCCCCCTTCTTTTTGTCTCTAAGGATCTGACATCAGCACTGACCAGGAAGATCACATTGAAGACCCCTCTCATCTCCTCCCCCATGGACACGGTCACAGAGTCATCCATGGCAATCGCTATGGCGGTAAGACACTGCTTCGTCAACACTGCTGAATTATTGAGTGATTTTTCATTTATTGCCTCATTTAACACCCACACATGATTCCCCTTTTTTGAATTTGGTAGCTAATGGGAGGCATCGGCATCATTCATCACAACTGCACACCAGAATTCCAAGCCAATGAGGTCCGCAAGGTTAAGGTAAAAAATCATCCTTCATACGAAACAATTTTCTGAATCTTCCTCGTGTTTTATGTTAAACTATGTGAGTATTTGGTGGTAAAGTCAAAAAGTCTAATCGGGTTTTGTTGTAGTGTTGTTGTTTTCATTGTCTTTTTGTTGTCATCACCATGGCACCCACGCATGCCCGTACACACCACGCATGTTACACACCAAAAGGAATAAAGTACTAGCCTTAACCAACCTAACTTAACTCTTACAACAGCTATACCCTTCACCTTTCTTGTCATCTTGTCCCTGTATAGGTCACGGTAATTGTCTTCCATCTTTGTTTTTCTGTGTGTGTTTTATTACTGCTGTTTTTTGTGCGTTTGATATTATTGTTTATATATTATTGTAGGTCTTGTGTGCGTGTGCGTGTGTGTGTGTGTGTGTTTGTTACTACAGTTTTTTTGTGTTTTGCATATTAATATTTTATTGTTGTATATCCTATGTGTGGTGTTTGGTTTGGCGCTACTTCTACTGCTTTGGACAAATAAAGGGATAAATAAATAATTAATAATAATTACAATTGCTTTGGTTTCTCTTGGTTTCCAGAGGTTTGAGCAGGGTTTTATCACAGACCCAGTTGTGATGAGTCCACGCCACACAGTCGGGGATGTGTTCGAGGCCAAAGTAAGACATGGCTTCTCTGGTATTCCTGTCACAGAGACGGGCAAAATGGGCAGCAAACTGGTGGGCATCGTCACCTCTAGAGATATCGACTTCCTTTCTGAGAAAGACCATGGCAAACATCTCGAGGAGGTGTGTATTTATTTTATTTTTTAAAGAAGCTGTATGTACATGAGTTTAAAAATGTTTGCATCACTCAGTTGATTATTTCTACATTTAAATTATGCTTGTCATCTTCAAGGCCATGACAAAGAGGGAGGAGTTGGTAGTGGCTCCAGCCGGTGTTACACTGAAAGAAGCCAATGATATCCTGCAGCGCAGTAAAAAAGGTGAATAACAGCTCCTGCTTGAAGGCACATATTTCTCGCAGGATTGTATTATCTCCATGTCATTTAATAACCACACTTTTACTTTCTCTGTAAACAGGCAAGCTTCCCATTGTAAATAATAATGACGAGCTGGTGGCCATTATAGCCAGGACAGATCTGAAGAAGAACAGGGACTATCCACTGGCCTCAAAAGACTCGCGTAAACAGCTGCTGTGTGGCGCTGCCATCGGCACAAGGGAGGACGACAAATACAGACTGGACCTGTTGGTGCAGGCTGGGGTGGATGTTGTCGTACTGGTGGGTTTTTTTTGATGGTTGAATTGTGGGTTGACGTATCGTATATTGTAAATGTGTGTGAAGTCTCGGACCGGAGGTAATTGCTTGAGCAGAGGTTGCGTGAAAGTGCATGAAACTGTTCCAATGATACAGGAAGCGCAGATTGTGTTAAATAATGGAACTATGGGTGAAATATGGTGGAAATGATCTGTTTAAGACTCCTGAATCCTCAGGGCCAACGCCATTGCACCTGAATCATGACTGTTTTTGCATCTCCAGGACTCCTCACAAGGGAACTCGGTGTATCAGATCAACATGATAAATTATATTAAACAGAAGTATCCAGACTTGCAGGTGGCTGGAGGAAATGGTGAGTTTGTTAAAAACACTTGAGTGTGCTGGTGGTGGTGTTGCTTTAATTAATATGTACATAGTATCAGTGGAAAGTGTTAGTCACAGGACTCTGTACACATAGCACTCCCTGGTTTTTTTTTTTGCAGCTTTATTATATTGTCAACAAAATATAATAGTTTGCTGGTATTTGCTGACCATTTTTATTCTTTTCCCTCACCTCCAGTGGTTACAGCAGCACAGGCCAAGAATCTGATCGATGCCGGTGTCGATGCTCTGAGGGTTGGCATGGGCTGCGGCTCCATCTGCATCACACAGGAAGGTACTGAATGTAGTTACAACACATTTTCATTATCCAGAAAACCAGACCATATAACTGCTGGCTTTTAAATATGGGGACAAATGTGTATTAATCTTAAACTGCAGCACATGAGGTACCACCTGTGCCTGCTCTTAATTTGGTCATGAGCTACAGTGAGAAGAAAAGGCTATCGGTTGCCAACAGTAACAAATGCCCTGAGACCACTCCTAGTTGTCATGGTGATCTGCCAAGGCCCCATTCTGGGTTGCCATGGGGACCAGCCTCTCATGCTCAGACTGGGTCACGTTCACCAACAAGAATAGGAGAGAGATGTTGCAGGGAAAGGACATGAGCCTAAAATGTATCTCGTTATCTCTTGTTAGAGTTACAATGGCTATTTCTGTTTGTCCCAAGGGTCTGATCTGACACATTGACTTTTTTGTTTTGTTTCATTGACCTGATCTGTTTCCATGGCAGTCAAATTAGATATGTTTTCTACCTTCTAGTCATGGCGTGCGGGCGGCCCCAGGGGACCTCTGTGTATAAGGTAGCAGAGTACGCCAGGCGCTTCGGCGTGCCAGTCATCGCCGATGGTGGCATTCAGACCGTGGGCCATGTGGTGAAGGCTCTGTCTCTTGGAGCATCGACAGGTGAGGTTTCAAAGATTGTGACCCACAGCACGTAGGTCTTAGGAATGAAGGTCTTATATAACAGTTATATTTCATGCAGCCTGTTAGATCTTAGATTGGGTAATATAAGAACACAGATAAGAACACAGATAATTCTTTCCTGTCTCCCACTCCAGTTATGATGGGCTCGTTGCTAGCGGCAACCACTGAGGCTCCGGGAGAGTACTTCTTCTCAGACGGCGTGCGGCTGAAAAAGTACCGTGGTATGGGCTCCCTGGACGCTATGGAGAAAAGCACCAGCAGCCAGAAACGCTATTTTAGGTACGTGGGAGGCTAAAAATAGTGAAAAGCCAAATTCCAAGAGCAGCTATTTACAAGGCTTTAATTCCATCTGACAAATATCGATGTCTTTCCACAGTGAGGGTGACAAGGTGAAGGTAGCCCAGGGTGTGTCAGGCTCGGTGCAGGACAAGGGCTCCATCCACAAGTTTGTACCTTACCTGATAGCTGGTATCCAGCATGGGTGCCAGGACATCGGGGCAAAGAGCCTTTCTGTCCTCCGGTAAGTTTTGTGTGTGTGAGAAATGACTGAATGATGTTATAATACAGATGTTAACTTTTACGTGTATTATATTTTTACTATGTTTCCATCTTTCTCAGTTCCATGATGTACTCTGGAGAGCTGAAGTTTGAAAAGAGGACCATGTCTGCACAGGTGGAGGGAGGAGTTCATGGACTCCACTCGTAAGTGCAAAAACACACAAACCTGCATTAAACCATGCACTTGTATACACAACAAAACATAAATATTAGACTTTACTTTGTCCTCTGTAGGAATCATGCACAAAGAATTATGATTCAAAGGTAAATTATTGTTAACAACCATATTATCAGAATGGCAGTATCCCGTCTTTTTGTTCCCTTCTTTCAGCATCTGAAAGCAAACGCAGGTTATTTAATCTGCCAGTCCCAAAAACAGGAATGGGAATGCTAAACAGTAGTTTCTTTGTTGACTCTCATAGATGACTTCATTATTACATTGCTAAGAAACATCTTGGCTCCAGTACTACTGTACTTCCTGTTAAGTGTTGACATTAGCACTGGAAAATAAACCTGGTTCATAGTTGTAAGGAAGTTGCCATAAAAAGGGAACAATACAGCAATAAATACTAGCATTTTCTATTATTAATGTTATTTGCTTGACTAGTTGCAAGAATAGAATATTAGCTCTATTTAAAGCGGACAAATGCTTTCTTTCCTGCTGCTCCAGTTCTTGCTTTTGTGGAACTGCAATTTAGCGTTTTCCTGCCAAATACTGTAGCAGGTAGATGCAATTTCTTGAATTAACGTGTGCTGTAGTTTGCGTAGTTGTGGCAGCAATACTCATTTTATATTGGAGCATTTTGCTGATTTCTTTCCAATTTTTTTTTTCTCTCTGCCTCCACAGTTACGAGAAGCGGCTTTACTGAATGGGGAGGCGGAGTGCAAATCAGCAGTGCACGTGACATACCCAATCTAACAGTGACCAAATATTCAATCGCCACTTCCGCTTAAATACGCACCACCCACTACACCCTCTCTGCCCTCCCCTGCATCGTATCCATCGTTACAATCTCTCTCACTCTTCGGGGAGGAAAGAGGCAACAGAGCGAAGTAAGAATCTTCAATCTTCAAAAGACACCCAACTCTCTCAACACCTGGGATTTTGCACTCAAGAAGCGGCGCGTCAGGGTCTTCGGGAATGACATACACACCTTTTTATCCGGAGTATGCAGCCGATCCCAATTTTGCATGCGTGTTTGATAGTAGTGCGAGAATGAGCTGTGTGGGTGTTCTGGCGAACTAAGGGTAGTATGTGTCAGAGTGTGTGATTTAAAGTTTAAAATGTGTGTTGGGACAAACGAAGTGAAGGCGCACTGTGTTCATGTGTCCTGTTGATACTAGTGAGTCTAAAACAGCCATGGTGCAGATCCCATCAACATCTTTTTGTTTTGGCTTTTTTTGCGATCGACGCTTACCAGCACGCTCCCCGACTGAAGCCTCTCACATCCTAGTTCTTAAACACACTAGTGCGTACATGCAGAAAACAAGAAAACAAAGAAACACTTGTCTCTATGTGCAGTGTGTCGGTATATCATGGCAATCTGTTTGTTTTTGCCTTTTTTAAGTCATCACAGGTATGAGCTATTTAATGAACAGTAGCGGCTTATTTTCAGTGCTTATTGTTTACTTCTCGTATTGTGGATCCAGAGGTGTGAGATATTGGCCATGGCGATCATCCTGTTGACTTTGTTTCCTCGAGTGTAACCTACAATCAGTAGACTCAGAGCCCGACCCACAATCTTCACCACTGTGGTCCTACGTTTCCCCTTAAAAGACATCTTGAGCCAAATAATCAGTGTCCCATCTCAGTGCATAGTGTTCACATTTTGGGCATGGAATGGTCCAAAAGCTGAAGATCAGGTATGTTTCAAATAAAAAAATAAAAAAAGAAACTAAAATTTATCAAACCAATCAAAAATTAGTTCTTAATGAGAAAAGATTCCGCTGCCCATTATTTGAATACTTTTAGATTAAACAAACTTTATATTAGACCTGTATAGTCTTGGGGGCGTTGAATTGAGCATGAAATGTTTTTGATATGCATGTTTGTTTTTTCACTAAGCCAAACATGGCTATATTTATATTCTGCTTTATTGTAATTGCATACATACTGCCAAGTGTATTTACACTTCTCCGACACTCTTCTTTTGTAACTTCAAAACCAAAATTCGCGCAACAAGTCGCTTGTTACCTTGTCACTTATTCATTCCTTCTCACAGTGTGGCATAGGTTCTCTTCGATAGGTTTATTTTATTTCTGAATTATTTGTTTCTTTTTACCAGAGATATGCCTTGAAATGGGTGGACGGACAAAGGCTGCACAGCTCAGTGAAACTGCATAAAGCTACACATCCTCTCGCCTCCTTTTTCTTACTTTGAAACAGGATCGCTGCGTTTGTCATCATTCAGCTTATGTAGGAGTAGGATTTCCTAACATTTTCGTATTGGATGTCCTTTTGGCCATTTTTTTTTTTTTTTTTTTTTAAATAAAATGTCCCAGATTGTAAAAGTTGAGTTGCTTTCTCTAATGTGCTAATGTACTTTACCCTGCACAGGGATCACTTGACTAACAAAATTCTTGCAATTGGGCTAAATTGCAAGAAAATGTACATGAAAATGTATGGAGAAATATATACCTATATTCAGTTGGAAATGATGGCTGCTTGTTTTCCATCTCCATCTAAAGAGAAAATTCAGGTTTATAAAATGTCTTATTTGTAAAGTACTGAGTCCTGTTGGTCCACCTAAAAAGCACAACTATAGTATTAAGTGAAATATTAGGTTTACAGTTTTTTTTTTTTTTTTTTTTAAGTGTTGCACTCTTTTTTCAGCTTTAGTATATTGTAATATTTTTCCGACCACAGTGGTAGCCTCTGCAACCAGCGACCAAATCAATAAGCAAGGGTTTTTTAGATGGACGGAAAAGACTCAGTATTCAATAAATCCATCAGGGTTTTTTGAGGAATATCACTTCAGATTATGTTTACAGTAAAACGCTCAACAGATAAAAGTTGCTTTTGCTGTTCAATATGGTAAAGAAGAATAAATAAATCAAACTGTGTATGGACTGCTGTCTTATTCAACATGTGTTGCAAAGTCACATTGCTGGATTTCACAAGTAAAAAAAGCCAGATGTTATAAAACAAACTTTATTAAACAATGTGTTGAGCAAAGTTATTTTTGAACTTAAATAAATTAGTAAGCCGGTCATAGAAGATGCTGTCAGTGTATGTAGAAGCACAATCCATTGGTGATAAATGTAGGAGGATAAAGGTAACATAGTGTGTGTTTTACCAGTAGAGGGCACTGCTGCACTATAACTGCAAGATCTGTGACATATTGATATGGAGAGTTTATAGTTTGACAAACTTAATTCTAATCCCATTTATTCAACATGAGATTTAATGACTGATATTCTGAGTATGAAAGGGTAGGACTTCAGTAGTATTTAATAAGTGCTTAATTCAGTCACAGTACTATCTATTGGAATGTTGGAATGCAATAAAAACATTTGTACAAATAAATTGCTGTTATCTCCACTCAGTAAAATCTTACTATTCTTTTGACTATATCAAACTTCACCATCCTTTATCAAACATGTAAAAGTTACAAATTACCTTTTGGCTTTTGACATTCTTGGCACTTAGACCCTCATAGACATTCACTAACGATCGCATAAGAGAGCTTCTCAAACTTCCAAAACCTTTATTTTGGCAGCTATAGGTATTTTATGGTGTACGCAGAAGCTACCATGCACTACCAAATTGGCTGTAAAAAACCTTGATGGTCAACTAGCCACACAAAGCAGACAGTCTCCTTAATAAGTCCTCAGTGAAACCCTTGTTTGACCAGACTGTCCTTTATAAATCAATAGTCTCACTGCAGATGCTCAAAGCATCGATTTGTCTGCAAACACTGATGAACTCCTCCTGCACTGATCGGTCTGCCTCGGACGACATGTCCAGGTCCAGGCTCTCCTGTGAGGCTGCGCCCAGTGTTTGATAGTGCCTCTGTGGGTCAGCATGACCCTGGTGGCCGGAGGACGGCATATGGCCCGTACCCCCTTGCTGGAGAAGCTGACGAGCGTGTCTCTCTGGGCTTGGGCAGAGGACCAGCGAGGAGCCACCAAGAGAGGCTCGGTAGAGGGAACAGGAAGAAGAGCTGCCCCGCCAACGTTCAGGAGATGAACAGCTGGTGGAAGAGGACAGGGATGGCGATGGTGGAGCACCTACAACAGTGTCAACTTGAGATTGGTTGAAAGGGGGCTGGGGTGGAGGGGCCATTTCCACGCAGGAAGAGGTCCGATAAAGGCCAGGGTCAGCTGAGAGAGGATCACAGAGGCCGTTGCTGGGTAGTGCACAGTGGTTGTTTATGGAAAGATCACTGCAGCGGATAGGCCTTGTAGGGCTAAAGAGGCTCATGGGAAAGAGGGCCTCACTAAAGAGTGCCTCGTCTATGCTGCGACGCAGGTTGATGGGCGAAGGTGGCCGCAGGTCTGTGGTGGAGTCACTGGTAAACGAGGATCCACCTGAAGGCTCTCCGCCTCCTCCATCCTCAGGTTTTTCTGAACCATGTAAATCCAAATCCAAGTCGAGGTCTCTGTATGCCAAGGCCCGGTTGCTATGGTAGAGGAGGTCCAGGCCATTCAGACTGCTGCCAAGCCTCTCATCCATCAGAGTGTAAAGAGGAAGGCTCTCTGTCTCTCCAAGCCCAATGGTATCAACGATGGCAAGCTTCTCCTGCTGGCTCAGGGACCACTGGTAGCTCCCAGGCAAGATGGGTGACTTGGACGCCAGTAATTCAGTCCAGCAGCTCCCTGCTGCTGGGAGGTGGTCAGAACAGTAGACCGGTTGTGCGACTACCAATGCTAAGGTGAGACAAACCCCGAGTTCACACAGTCTGCAGCTAAACTGAAAAGCCCACCAAGGCCAAGGGTGGAAGACCTCCTCTCCACCTGCAACGCCAATAGCATTGAGAATGGCAAATAACTGCAGTCCTGCACATGCTAAAGAAAACAATGCTGAAAGACAAACAGTTACAGCTGCACGGTCCCAGTCCCGGCTCTCAGCAAAGGGGCAGCGGTTATAGCGCTCAGCAGGCGTTGGGGATGTGTTATTCAGGTGGTAGATGTGCTTCGAATCTGCCCGTACATAGATGTAGAACACAAAATAGGCAGCAGACAGAAATGTGGCCAGTGCTACAAAGGCTCCACGGGAGATGAGTGAAAGAAAGAGGCAAAGGGGAGGTTTTTGCTGGTAAAACTTAAGTAATGTCACTGGTCCAAATGCAGCAGCAAAGTGCAGGAAAACCAGGCAGGCCAGGAAACAGGGTCTCTGGAAGGCTGAGTAGGAGAGCTGCATTCTTGAGCGCATGGAGAGGAGAAGGAAAACCAGACCAAAAGCTGCAGTCAAGCAGGGAAACGGTGCTTCGTAGAGCATCAGCGAGGCCTCTGTGGACGGTAGGCGGTCCTGGTGGCCGTAGGCATCGTACAGCAGCGAGAAAGATCTGGTACAACCAGCAGCTAGTAGAAACAGGCTGACCAGGGCAAAGTAGCCACATCCGGATGGACATCGCAGCGGCAAGCAGAGCAGATTGAGTGCTGAGGCTAGAGTTAGCATTGCGAAGGCACAACCAGCCCCGTAAACATGCGCCTCCCAGGCCAGGCCCCAAGCTGCCATGGCACTGTTCCAGTCGGTATACAGCGGCACCAACATGAGTGGAGCTGGGACCAGGAAGGGGTTGATCGATTGGTTTGTGGCAGTGGTGTTTTGTGTGGGCTTAACGTCTGAGGAGGTTGTAGAGTCCCAGGTGTCAGAGAGGTTGCAGATCCCCCCACGCTCTTTATTGCAGTCTGGTAGGAAGGTCACGTTGCTGTCTGTAAGACTGGACATCCAGTCTTCAGTGTACAGAGGAATATAAGGGGTTTCTGGAGGAACACCTGGAAAGAAAGTAGAAATTGAGTTGCATTAAATGTACTTCAAATAGCTGGCAGGATGAACAAGAGTAGCATCTGAATGACTAATTAAAAAGGAAAAGAAAGTTAAAAAAAATGGAAATGGCAATAGCTGTAAACATCCACTTTTATATCACTTAAAAGCATACTAATTGTCCAACTCATGACACAGAAGCATTTAATCAGTGTTCAAACTATCTGAGCCAGAAAACAAATTGGCTTAGGTCCAGGATGGTGAACGCATGTTTTCCTCCTAATGTGCTAATCCTGTTTAAAAGCTTGTAAGAAGGCAACTTCAAACTGAGCTGGGCCCAAAAGAAGAGGCAGTGGCGTGCGTGTGTTTGTGTGCAAGAGATCAGGCCACTCAGAACCATAGAGCTAGTTTCTCTTGCATTACATAAGCCATCTGGAGTTTCCATGCGAGTAGAGTTAATTATGATTGTGTTAGACATGTTTTAGCACTGCAAAGGAAATGGTTTTGGAAATGAAGGAGTGTACGTGTTTGTGTGAACATTACTGAGACGGCTGCAAAGCTCATCTGCACTGTACATGTTTATGTAGTTTGATTTCTAGAGGATGACTTAGGGACACAGCAAAAGTCACTTCTCACAGCATAATGTCTCACAGATGGGAAGAAAGACACACTCCACATCACTGAGCTTCACATCATGGACCTTGTTCTTTTCCACAAAACTTAACCGTCGCCACGCAAATGCTTTCTTTTCCACCACAGAAAAGAACATATTGAGTCTAATAATAACAGCATTAAAAAAAGAACCTTGGTCTTTTAAAGAAAAAGTAGCAGAATGCAGCAGAAGAGAAGCAGCTTCTAATTGCGCCTCTGTCATTTGTACACACTCATCAGTCATTCTGCTGCAAGCTTATCAGAGACAATCACTCCTCCAATAAAGAGCCAGGTGCTATAATGCACCACAGAGGATAAATGAGCAGGATACACCGACAGCACAGTAAATCACACAGCAGGCAGGTTCAGTGGAGTGTGCGTTCATAAACGTATTTTGCAGTCCTTTCTGTGTGAGATTACAGACTTGTGTTTTTTTGTGTAAAAATAATTCTAAATACAGCCAAAAGGCATTGCCATAGCTCTGGCCTAAAACAGTGAACAAAGGGGGTTTAAATATGTGACGTCTGGGGAATACATTACATCGGGTGGTAATGTTATGTGCCAGTTTAAGAACTTAAATGTGCAGACATCAGCACCGCAAAACCCTGAAATCTTTGCGTATAGATTGGAGATGTCTAATTCATTTCCTAAAAAAAACTAAAAGTAGAATGTGTGTGGTTTAACATTTTTGTTTTAAGTCTTTCTCATCTGTCTTTTAATGTACTTTATGGGTTGTATTCTTGTGTTTCCCATCCCACCCTGTCCTGGTCCCCTAATTCAC
This sequence comes from Dicentrarchus labrax, assembly GCF_905237075.1. Classification (NCBI taxonomy): domain Eukaryota; kingdom Metazoa; phylum Chordata; class Actinopteri; family Moronidae; genus Dicentrarchus; species Dicentrarchus labrax. The sequence goes on along the minus strand of NW_026136724.1, from coordinate 15,178,593 downwards.
TCCTTTCTTTATGATTTCCCTTCAACACCCGCCTTTATTTAAAAAGGGGAAACTCCCATAGGTGGGTTTGTTATTTTTAGTCTGGGACAGTTTTCTGCTCTCTTTGGCTGCCCTGATTTTTTACAAGTCTCTTCCCATGCTTTATGTTTACTGCGTCTGCTGCTCTCTGCTTGCTTTTTTTTATTTTTATTTTTTTTACCCCAATTGCATCGATCCAATGCATGGCAGCTGCTGCTTGCATTATGTTGACCACGTGTAAGTCTGCAGCTCTTGCTCTTTCGGGGAGAGTGAAATGGTTGGACAGTGTGTGTCTGCTTTTATTGGTCTAACATTACTGTGATGATGCTGAGATACAAACAGCCTTAAGCCCTCTCACTTGAATAAATGTTAATGTGTTTCTTGTACAATTTGTCTTTATATGCTCATACTGAGTGTCTACCAGTGAATTTGCATGTGTTTATACTGTTGACTCTTTTAATGCCACAGATCCTTAAGAGTGGCAGAGGATTTTCACAAGTGCTTTAGCATAAGCATTAGCACTGTCCTGCTTTCTGCCAGTTGTTGACAAAGTCTTTAGCATTTTTCCTCATTCATCTCCTGACCTCAGAGCTGAATCACTGTCCCAGGTTGTGATGAAAACGTCAAGCTCAAGGAAATATGACCCCGCTGTCAGCTGCTACTGCATTTTTTACTGTAGCACGACACAGCAGTTTTATTTCAGACATCCCGAGCTGTCTTTGGAACCTTAATCACGTCCTCAACAGGAGGAAAAACAAGGATCGATGAGTTTTTGAGAGACCTTGCTTTTGCACAGATGCACTGTTTTTTAATTAAACTGATGAATCTTTAATAACAAAAAGTGAAATGCTGTTAAAATGGCTCCCATATGCATCATTCTCATAATGAGCCTTCAGCGTAGTACTGGATTATATTAAGACCAAATATGGCCGGGAAGAGAACTAGGCAGATGTGTGAACATCAGTCAGTATATTCAGATATGCCAAACATTCACACATTGCTCCTGTTCTGCCAGGAAAGAACAAACAGTACAGCCATTAAGTCAGTTTAAACATCCCTTTCAATACAGACGTTTAATTTGCCAGGAAGGAATGCCTGAACTATAAACACACCTCAGGACACTGCGTCCTAAAGTGTCTGGGTGACATTTTTTAGATTTGAATTAGTCCAGAAACAATTTGTGACTAATGCAATGCGATGAATGACATTTATAAAATAAAAATACCAAACAAGGAAGTTGAAGACTAACTTGCGATAGACATTTTTTTCACTCTTCTTTGACTTGTTATGGACTAAAATTGATCAACCTAACAGAATAAATTCCACAGATACGCTAGTGACCCTGTACTGTAAGCTGAACGCTAATGCCAGTATGGAAACATAACCAGTGACAATGCTAACATATTAATGTTTACATGGATGGACTAATATTTACTATATGTATTATGATATATACTGTCCATGATTATGCTACATATATGGAGGTTTGGCAAGTCATATTGCATGGTCACCTTCTTAGCTGAGCATATTAGCATGGGGATGGCATATAGACGAATAAAGAATTGTGACCTGACACTTGATAAAAAGTTAAAAGGTCACCAAAGTGATAACTATTCATGCTGGGGGGACTAATGTACAATAAAACTTCAGGATGAACCATCCACTAGGCTTTTCCCTAAAGACCACAAATGTCAACCTCATGGAGATCACTGAAAGCATTTCGATTTGAACAAATTTCATGGTCATGGTCTGACATTTCCATCCCCATGCCATTCTGTGTAGCAAAGCTAATAATTATTAATGATAACAATAATCATTACTTGAAGCACTACACTGAAATAGTGACTGTTATAGTTACTGTTTAAACTCCATACTGAATCAGTACAAAATGCATCAAAGCCTTCTCACTGATACTCACGTCATGTTGAGGAAATATGAGGAGAGAAAAAAGAAGGAGCTATGTTTAATTTTGTCAAAAATAGGGCATTAAATATGCCAGTGCTCTAATAAACTTTCCCTGTGTGACTGCACTAACAATGTCACCCTATAAAAACAGACAGCAGCTCGGCTCTATGTGGGAACTGTGGCTGGAGTGTAAAACAAACACACAGCTGCAGGCATTTTGAACGTGGGGGCCACTGATAAAGTAGGTGGGGTTCAGTAGAGTGTTATGCCAATGACTCGTCTGTGCATTTGTTTACTTTACAGGGCGACGGTGATGATTTGGATTCCACCGAGTCAGGCCAAGTGGAAAATGTGACGTGCATTGAGTTAGTGCTATGTTTTGTTGCCTCACTCATGCTGATAAATGTCACATCTGAGCTGCCGGGCTGGCCGAGCAGCCTGGACAGGGTTTGGTATGTGGTGGCTACAGTACAAGGATGGATCAGAGCGCTACGTTCCACTGCATGCTGCTCGGTCATCTGACACATTCCTGTGGGAACAAGTCTCTCGTGTAGGACAGTAGACACATCTAGATAGACACAGTCTCAAGGCGAAGTGCCTGTGGACTGAGAGGTCGTTTTAACTAATACAAACTTCCCAAATTTGGGATTCGTGTTTGAGTTAACACTACCTGTAGGGGCGTAGCACAAAATTCTGCACCCTGTACACAGGCGTTCTCTATGGGCATGTCCCTGCATCCACAACTATTCATTCTAGTATCTTTATTGGCCCTCCTCACATGAGGGCCCTGTATACTTTGATTTTTGCTCCACAGTACTAGAGCCTCCACCAAAAAAAGGCAGACAGACACAAAGCAACTAGCTGGTGAACACAGTGGAGTATTTAGGAGCTTAAAAAACAGATATTTCCCTCAGGAGTCGTTAGAGACGTAAATGAGTCAATGTTGGACTTACTTTAGTCAAATGATTAATTCTGCTGGATGTGTTCATCATATCAACTTAAAAGGCGAATCACAGTGGCCAATCATCATCATTAAAGTCATCAGGATTCATCAGTTGGGAAGCATGAATTTCATGGTGATCCATTTGATGGTTATTGAGATATTTCAGTCCGGACCAAAGTGGTGGACTGTCAAACCCTAAGACAACAGGCTAAAAATCATATGTAAAGGTTTCATTTGATCAATATAGCCATATTCTACATCTTTCATAATGCTTGTAGCTATTAAATGACTTTTTATTTTTATTGCTGTGAATATTTGGTCAGATAGATTCAGTATAAGTCAAAAGAATTCGAGATCCTAGAGCTGTCTTAAGACAATTCAATTAATTATTAAAACAGAGCGAAAAGCACACAAAAACAGCAAACCTATATTACACGACATTCATTTCACATCATTTCTTGTGAGGCAGGTTTCATTTAGGTCTCAGAGGAAACACTATTAGTCCACAGGGGCTTTATATGCCTTAAATTCTTTGGGTTTTGCTATGGAATCTTGAAAGGTCTCTCCTAAGGTGCTTTAATTTGCAGAGCAGCTGAGGTAAAAGTGAAGGATTTGTCTGATGTGACACAGGGAACAACCCCTAGCGCACACACATATTTTAATTTTGCATCAGAAACTGAGAGCTCCATGTAGTTTTCATCTGATTGCCTCCCTTTCAATTTGGCTCACCTCAGAAAAAGCAATTAAGTTGGAGCTCATGGAGAAGTTGGAGTGTGCATACTGAGGAGGAGCTGTCGTGTGTTGGAAAATGTGAGAGTTTATTGGCTTCTTAAACAGTTTACTTCAGCAATAAGCCCCTGCTGTGGGTCCATTAAAGCAAAAGGGAGTCCTTGTATGATAACTTCTAATTTGTTTATGTACAGCCGATATTTTCAACAACAGATTTTTGCTTTAGGGAGGACACATTCAAACAGACAGTACTAACCATTACTGTTTCAATCACTCACTCATGACACACCAAGCTAGAGAGCCCCGTAGCGTCCCCTCGTCAGCAAATGGCACATTTGACAGGTCTATTTTTGAAAATCACTTGACAACATCTGCTATTCTGGGCGAGCTAATGTGGGTTACATCTGCTGCTGTGAACTGGGCCGAAAGTGAATCTTTTAATAAACATACAGCGATCAGCCATAACATTATGACCACCTGGGCACCCTGGTGGTCATAATGTTCGCTCACCACGTACATTAATAAGCCTTGGCTGCCCATGACCCTGTCTCCCTGCTTTTCCTTACTTCCTTCCTTAGGCACTGACCTCTGCAGACCAGGAACACCCCACAAGAGCTGCAGTTTTGGAGATGCTCTGACCCAGTCGTCCATCCATCACAATTTGGCCCTTGTCAAAGTCGCTGAAATCCTTTTCCTGCTTCTAACACATCAACTTGAGGACAACATGTTCTATATATAATAGGAACAATTTGACATCCTGTCGTAAAGAAGAGATTCCAAAACATAATAAATAGTTATGCTTTATTTATTGATACTGATGTGCGCAGCAAATCTTCATTTTAAAGTAATCTGCTGTCATTAGCCAACACTTCTACACCACACGGTACTACAATCAATACTTGTGTGTGTTTTCCATTTTTTAAGGCAGCTATTGTCATCTGATCAATAATTATTTATCTGAGAGACAGTACAGGGGGATATTGGTTTATAGGGTGGGCGTTGTTCCCCATCTCTTCTGTTCTCAGGAGCTCTCCTAAGTCACAGCTTGAATGAGCAGTGTTCTCCTCCCATTGGAAGCAATTAGTGGCTTCAGGCAAAGGATGCAGGGTAATTGTTTTTCCCAGTCCTCTGACAGATTTACTGATATTGAAACAGCTTTGGGGCAGCTTATGAAAGAAACAGCATGCAGTCTGTTTAGTTCTCATCCCAACAGTATGGCAGTGCAAACGCATGCTTGCAACAGAAGGGATTTTTAAGTAAGTTACAGTGTTTGTTTACATTTTAAGGGATTTGTTCGCTCACCTGTGCTTCGTGGCAGGGACTGTGTTAGCAGCTTAGCGGATGGTGTGGAAATGTCTGCCAACTCATCACCATCCCCGTCTGCAGAAGGAACCACACCTTCCTCAGCCTCTTCAGACTCCTTATCCTCTTTGCCTGGCAGCTCTGGGGAGACACATGCAGTTTAACCTCTGAGCGATGCCAAAGCGATCAGGAATACGATTTAAAGAACACAACACCGTAGCTCCAAGAAGTCTGAGAAAAACAGATTAGCAAATCTGGAGCCTGCCAAAAAGAACGTTTAACCCTCTCTGTTCTCTGCTCACAACATATCTGAGACTTCACACTACAGAAACTGGAATGACTATATTTCTTAACCCAGTTCTGTCAAATGGATCGGCCTTTTATCCACTTAGTTGTAGCCAGTCATCCATAGCGCAGTAGTCTGGCTCTCTGTAGTCTAATTGCATTGACATCCTGATGTGTGTGTGCATGGGTGTGCACATCCTGGTCCATCACAAATCCAGACCCCTTGTTCAGTCATCTGTCTTAGTGTGAGAAAGCGGAAGCAAACAAGGAAAAGCATTTCATAAAGAGCCCTGAGAGAGAAAACAGAGAGGGAAGCAAGAAACAGAGAGAATGAGAAAGTAATGAGGACACGACAGAGCCGCATCGTCCTCTTTTCCTTTTGGTACAATATATTGTCACAGTCAGCCATCTGCACAAGATTTGTGTGTTTTACACACAGTGCAGCAGTTATAAATGAATGATGGACCAGATGTGATTTGGGACAATATTTAGTGAGTGACTCTGTTGGGAGAAACTGATGAGCTGACTCTGTGATGAAGCCAGCGATAGCAGGTAGTGTTAGTTTATAGCTTGAGAATGAATATTAATAAAGTATACCGAGGCGTAAGGATAGCGGGAGGAATAATGAGTTCATAACAGCTACAAGTCGATGCGAGTTACTACAGTACAGCATAATCTAGGTCATACTCAGAGCATCTGACTTAATTATAAGTTTTAAAAGTCTCCAAAGGAGAACCTGCTCATCACTTTATTGTACAGTTGACCTCCACAGCTGGAGATCTGTTTCAGCCAAAGGAGAGGGAGAGTGATGAGTAACAGAGGCATGTGCTGCACATGATCTTATTTGGGGTAAAAGTGTCAAGTCTCGATGGAAGTCTCAAGTCCTCATAAGCAAATTCCAAGGCTAGATGGACATCATGTCTCAAGTTCTCAATTTTTATGTTTATAAGAAACCAACAATTGTAAGTTACTCAACAATCTTAGAAATATAGATTTCTTAGTTTGCCCATCTCAATTTAGGTTTGAAGAAAAGTAAGCTGAACAAAAGATTGTTGGTCAGGTGGGTTTTAGGTAGTTTTGTCTTTGGACTTTTTGACCACTAGGAGCAAAATGTTTTTACGAGTGAGTCTCAGAAAAAGAAAATGTTAGACCAAGTTAAAAAAAAATATTGGTAACTCACAAATGAATCAAGATTGTTTTCAAATCAAGTTAACAACTCTGATTTATACAACTGCTTTGAATTGGTTTGAAAAATCTTAATTAAGTTGTGTGTTACCAATTGAAGTTGGTCCACCAATTCTCTTTCTTTACTTAATTCATTCAACATGTTTGTTAGACATCAAGGAAAAGAAAACTCCACAGGGTGCCTTTAAATTGAACTTAAAACTCACAAATGTTGCCTTTAAAGTTTGGAGTTTGCACATATTAAATTCATAATTAAGTTATCTGAACAAAATAGATATTTTTCGTAGTTAAACTTGAGATACAAAAAGATTATTGTCTGCCTTTTAAACAAACGTTTTACCACTAGAATTACTGCTGTTTCCTGAGCGTGTCAAGTGAATTGGAAGGAGACTCTGTACATCGCAGCCAGATCACTGCGGCACCTTAGATCTGCAGTACCGACGTGCCTGTAGATTAAATTACAACATCTAACAAGATCTGCTACAAATGAGATATAAGGACAGTAAGTATATGCACTCACTCACTCGCACAGTTCAAACGGTGGAACTCATCTCTTAAGCGCATCACAAGCAAAATTACTGATGACCACCGGCTATTTGCAGAGACTCTGCTGACCGAGCAAAATAAAAGCAAAAAGCGATCAGAGAAAGGGAGTGGATCTCCATTTTACTTATTGAACAGCTCAACACTACATGTGCTGAATTATCATTTTACTGTCTACCTAATTAGTACATTGTTTTTGGCCTTTGTGACCTCAAAGTATGATGTTCTATCTGTTGTTTTTCAGTTGAGGAATCTTCTATGTGTCTTCACCTCAGGTAGTGAATGGGTATTTCTTCATGTGTGCACAGTATGAAGATTAGGCTTTCATCCAGACATGTAACCTAAATTCAGTTTAAAGTAGCACCCACAGTGAGCAAAATCTTTGAGGCAATCAAAGCCTTTTGGGATGGTAGTTATTTATAGTGTATATTGTTTCAGAAGCTCCTCATTATCTTCAGCTTCCAGAAATAATAAACAAAAGATGATGTTGCACTCCATTACACTCTGCTTTTATCGACATAAGCCCCGAGAGAGTTTGTGAAAGAATACAATGCGTGGTTTTGTAACAAACACACTGAGCTTACGGCGATAAGAAAGAAAAGGAATGGGTTGGATAGCAGAGCAGCGGGGAGTCCGTTGTTCACAATCAGATGCATAGAAAATGGGATAGTATGACGACGGAATACCTCATCTTGATTTTTTTTCATAATGTACTTGCACAAAATTGCATCACGTTCTTGCTAATTTGGCTCATTTTTAAGATAGTTACTAAGGGACTCATGGCATTTACTGGTGCAACTCCATTACGCTCTCTCAGTCTTTAAAGGTGAGAGATAATCCAGATCGTTCTGTAATTGCACATTTGCATTAGTGAGGGTTATTCCGCCTGAGAGCTGAGGGTCAAATCCTAAAAACAAACAGGCCTAATCCATCCAGTTTTGTAAAACTCATGGACTGTCTGGTTAAAGAAGTCATTATGAGGAGATTAACATAATATTAAAGTCACCACAGTGTTCTCTATTTTGCATTTAAGCCCCCATTCCATCTAAATTCTATACCAGGGCATCAGGTATTCATGTCACATGCTCTGCGTGTAAAACTATTTCCATAATCAATTAATCTGTCAATGGCTGCGCTTTCGCTGTTTAGTACAACGCTCAGATCACAGGGACAATATCTTGCTGGTATTAATGTAGTGTGTTGAGGGTCTAGTCTTACCGCTGCCTGTTACAGCATACAGTAATGGAAAAGGTGGGAGGAGGGGAAAGAAGGAGCAGGATAAAGGAAAGCTTTTTGGAAGAAAATGTACAGCAGTGGCTATCTGAGAAGCTTTAGAATCTCATCAGCCTCAACCCCCAGCACTCCCCCCTTTTTTTCCACTCTCTGCTCTCATAATTGCCCTTGCTGCTGGATGTTGGAGTGTCCCTTAGTAAAGGATTTGACACAGATGCAGAGCATTGCTGTTTTTTTAAAATACCTGACAGCCTCCTCAAGGGCAACGCCACACAGCAAATGCTCTCTCGATCAATGAAAATCCACCAGTTTATGTGGTGAAGATATTCCACACCTCCAGTAGGGGAATGGTTCACCCCATGCAGCTTTAAAAATAAATTCCAGCACACACATAGAATATTCACATTGGGATAATGTATGATAATACAAGGGTGCCATGCTTTCATTTTCATATTAGTCTCCTCCTGTGTCCTTTGGCAAGGTGTAATCATTCAAACACTGCAAGACTCCAGTGCGATACTACACCAAGCAGACTACTAGAAAAAGGAAAATAAAAGCACCATATTCTGTTGGCTTCCATTTCTCCATGGATGACCAGAAGCTTTTGTCATCCCCATTAAGACATTTTCACCCCCTTCAAAGCAGTAAAAAAAAAAAAAAGAAGCAGGTTTTTGTACAGAGGAAAACATTGCAAAAGGAGGAGGGGAGCATGGAGGGAGGAGACTAAATGGCAAGAGGCATGTTCAGCATCCATGAACAGCGACTGGCAAGCGGATGGTCCCACAGGAGAGGTGGTGGTTTCGCTGAGTGTGCTCTTGGAATACTGATACGGGGCCACAGCAGCCCTCCCCACCCAGGCCAAGCCCCCGTATCTTTTCTGTATGCCGCCGCACGATGAACAACTAAAAACAAGTGCAGACACAACACAGGGCGCTGCAGACAAAACATACCACCACCACTTTCAGTACAAGTGGCGTACAGCAGTGCAGGAGATATGGGATCTGGAATAGTTGCATTCCAACACTGTAGAAGAACAGTTTATTTTCCAAGAAGGAACTGTTTATGTACTTGCAGAATACATTGCTATCTGTAAGTAACCAAGAGCATGGTCAATGTTACCTTGGATACAGCAGCTGACAAAACTATTTCATCCCAAAGTCCATTTAGTAGCTGTACTTGAGCATTTGTATCGTACGAGACGTCCCTAAAGTGTTCAGAAACACAGAAATTTAAACAAATCTAAAATCCCGAAATTGTTAAATGAACAAATGTGTTAGCAAAACTAGCCTTTGGCATTAGTATGTTGAGGATGCTATAACTTGTTTTACTTTAATGTGATTTTATTTTTTATTTTTTTTACACAAAAAAGATCATGTATTTTAAAAAGGGTCATATGAATATAACATCATCTAATGTTGCTTGGATTCATTGTGTTATTATTGTTTTTCCTAATGGTTTGTGTAATTATATTTCAAAATGAAAAAACTGCATTTGTGCTGATATTAATGGACATAAGATAATCGCTACGCACAAGCAGAATATCATTATGTTCTACACATGCTTAGTGAATATTGCAGACACTACTGTGTGTATACATCCACCAAACAATCACGGTTTTATCAGATAGACACCGAACCTCCCTGTCTGAGAGTAATCGACTCATCATTTTCTGGTCCAACCTTTGACCCTACATGATAAATGTGTCTGTACCTGGAGGACGATGTTCCTCTGAAGACTCATTAGGCATACAGACACCAGACTGCCACCAGTGTTGGGGGATGGGCCATGAAGAAGGAGGTATTGCCTCAATGTCGTGTCAAAGTCTCCTGAAACCTACCGGCTACCAGTAGCTGTTTTAGCTTGTTGCCTTCCCCTTTTCACGCTCTGTGGAGGACAAAACCCCCATCGAGCAGCATTCAATCAAATACTCTTTCCTTCCACTCACTGAGGTAATGGCTTATGCAATGTTGGACTGGAATTTCTGCTTGAAAACTCATTATAGACTGTTGGAGGGATTAGTTAAGATTTTTTCGAACTGGGTGGTACAAATTACTCTCTGGTTGCGATTGTGAAATGCAAAATTAAGTTAGGGTATGGATGGTGCCAGTCAACAACACGTCACCCAACAAAAGCTTTTTAACTATCCACAACAGATTGCACAACAAATCCTGATGCGTTACTCTCCATTCCGATTTCTCTGTCATGGAATGATTTTATTGAATAGTTCAAAGTCTGTGGGAAGCAAGCATTGGAAACACAATAAAGATGTTTCATTCTTTTGTAGATGACTTTGATTACTGTATTGTGGAGCAACTCCCATTTCTAAAAGCTGTCATGTTGCTGAAATTTTCTTTTCCACAGGATCAGTAGCCTGAGGATGTCTACCCATTAAAACCACCACAGATCTGGATTTATGCTAATATTGGACCTTTGACTACTTACCATGTCAGAAACGCCAAACTGTCTGCAGCCTTTTGACAGACATCTATTGAACTCTTAAGACCTGCCTGAACATGATTGATCACATCTATTGAGTCAATCCAAGCACTATTGATTGATTTAACTTTGCTTACCTCCTGCTATTGGGAAGTTAACCCCCTGGCTCTGAGTTGTGCTTGTTATGGATTCCGGCACTAGTTTGTAATCGATCCCTATGGCAGTGACGATTACCCCTGGTTGTTCCTCCATGGGCCCTGACCTGGCTTTGGAGAAGCCCAGGTCAGCCTCACTCTCAGTGGGGTGAGTTTCTGTCATTGTGGCCACCCCAGCATGAAACGTTTCTGTGGACGTAGGGGGAGTAACAGGCCTCAAAGGATGGCTACTGGTCAGTGTGGTCTCTACCAGTCCTGGGATTGTTGTTGTGGTATGGGCTGCCGCCCATGTCAAGGCAGTGGGAACTGTAGTTTCTAGTGCTATCGTCGAAGAGATCTTTTCTGTAAAATCTTCAGCCTCCTCTTTATCAGTGAGTTCCTCTGGGAGGTGTTGTGGAGTAGCACCCATGCTGGGTCTGGCTGCTCGTGCAGTGCCCCGTGGTGGGTGGGTATGTGTTGCATTTTGTTCAGGAGCGCTTGTGCTGGTGGGACTGTTGGTGAACAGAGTGTTTCTGATAAAACTGCTTGTGGGAGAGTAGGCGCCTGAAACAGGAGTATCATTGTGGGTCTGTGCTATGCTGCTGTGTGGAGAATCTGATGTCCCCGTGGGAAGTGATTCTGTTCCTATCTTTGTCACGCTGGTTAGAAGCCCCTGAGTCAAAGTGGTGGGTTGTTCAGAGGCTTCAGAAATGCCCCCTTCCCCTGAACCCGAGTGATCAATTGGCTCTGTCAGCCATTTGGCGGTTGTGGTCAGTGCAGGAGCCTCATCGTTACTGTCCGAGCTCCCATAAAAGGGGTTCCTGAGCCGCGGTACTAAATGGAAGGGACTGTACTTTGACCACCAGGAAGAGCTTTGTTTATTTTCAGGTGGGTTTTCTCTTGATGGCGTCGGCCCCCAGAGGCCCTCTTCATCGGCCACAGCCTGCCTGTGAAGTAGCAAAAAACACCAGAAGCAGAAAGCCAAGGTCTGGAGGAGACGAAGCATGCTGTCGACAGTGGCGCACGGATCGGTCACATGTTGTTCTCCATTCTCCAGCTCCCTGAGGCGGGTTTGGCTGACTCTCCGGCAAAATGGCCTAAAAGACAAAAACACACAAGACACTGAGTGACACACTTTTCATCCATCTAAGGATAGCTAAATTTGAATGCACGAAAACTTAACAGAATTTGCATCTGTTCATTTTTCTTGTCATCGAACATTTTTGGAAGGCAGAGTTTCCGTTTCTCAGAGTGTGACCCGCTTTTCAGCTGTTTTTCCAGACTGTAAAAGTAAATCAAGTCTAGAAACTATGCCACCCATTACAAGCGACTGCTGAAGTTAGCAGGCTAAAAAAATATGTCACCCACCACAAATCACAACAAGAACTTAAGTATTATGGACACCCCACAATTAGTGGTGTCCCGTTAGATGTGGTGGTCAGTATTTATGTCATGCTGTTGCTCACATGCATGCTGTGTCGCAGTGGTTGGGAGGCTACACGGACCGACCAATTAGAGGAAGGACTTCCATCCATATGTAATCTGTTCAGTGAGGGATGGTCAAGAAATAATGTGTGTGAGTAGAGTTGGGGGAGGCTAGTGAAGAATTAGGGTCCGGGTTGCCAACATAAGAATAGAGGGGACCTCTTTTTCTTTTGTGGAGCGCAGAGTGGTTCAAAGTCACTAGCCTGTTGCCTCAGTGAAAAGACTGGAGCACCAAAGGAATTTCCCCTGTGAGAACAACAACCTGTATGCTTTAGCTGTACTTAACTCCCCACTAAACTCCCCCCACACCCCAGCTTTGGCCTTGCTCTCTTTCAATCTCAGATTTATTTGTTCTTTAAAGCAGAGGGAGAGAGATCAGTTTGTGTGGGAGTAAAAAAAAAAAACATCAATATTCACAGAAATCCGCTATCACGGTGAAGTTCTCTCCAGCTTCTCTATCACACATTCTCTTTATGAGTGTTTTTTTTTTCATTGTCAGTCTCTGTTCTTCTCTCTGACAAGTTTATTTATGACTCGCTTTTTTCCCTAATCCATGCCAGTTCTCTCTGCTCTCTCAAGTTCTTGCTATTTCCTTTCGTACGCACACACAGGATCAATCAACCGCAGCCATAAGAGAATCAGGCTTCTTCTCACTGATGAGGAGAACAGGGACTTGACCTGACATCACCCCCTCTGTTCCCACCTGGAGGGTTGAAACCAACCTGTATACGCAGTCAGATGCCGATGATATAAAGACTGACTATGATGGGGGTCAAACAAAGAGCTTCCCACACTCTCCCCAGTTTTTGCATTTTGACTGAACAGCATGAAAATCACTTTCCAATGAGGTGAGGTTGTTTTTAGATGCCTGCGCTCATGCTTGCACCAACCAACCCACACACGGTCACAATTCTTGCATGCAGAGATATGATTGTAGATGCATTTGGATCTGACTTTGCGTGTGAGTGCAATTGTGTACTTGTTCGCCCACGTGTACTGTTCCGTAGTAGGTACACACACCCACGCTTGCACACTTTGTTGGCTTCTTTAAGACTGTTTGCCAGCTATTTCCAAAGACTTAAAGAAAGGCTAATAAACTAATACTGCCTTCAAAGAGAAAGGGAGAGGTGTTAATTAGTTGTGAAACTTGGGGCAAATTATCTGCCATCATTGAGTGTCAGTTTGATGCATAACTGATCAATTATTTAGACAGTGTAGGGAAAATGTATAATTTATTTTGGCTACATTCTCAGATTTCACGTCAGTATCACTTTCGCTCAGCATCACCTAGTGTGGTAAAAGGAAACTCATGTGGGGTGCAAAACGCTTACTTCACTTCACAGTATATCTACAGCATGTTTTTAATTTTATGATTGTAGGATCACTCAATCAGAATGCTTTTTGGGTAGTATATCTCCTTATATTTTGAAACAACACCACAGGAGCAGCACTGGGCAGAACTGAATGTACTCTATCCCGTTCTTTCCACCCACGGTGGCAAGAAGAAGACTTTCCATTCTTACTTTGTTCTATTTGACTCAAGCAACGTAGCAGATGGTATTTTGTTGATGGCTGACTCAAGCTGTCATGGCACACATGCCAACACCTTTTCTTAAAGATGTTTTTTAGTCTTAGGTCCACCTCCAGAAAAGTAGTTGAAGTTAGAATTCGCTACAACTTTTATTTGATCATAGCTTTACAATGATCTACCATTTTAAAGCCCCAATTAAGGATATCTTAGTTGATCTGTCTGACAGAGTTTAGTGCTGAACATGTAGCGTACAGTTTATCAGAGCTTTTTGCTGAAACAACTGAAACACAACAACGAGAGCAGTGAGAACAAATAAAAACATTAAAGTTGTGGGCCAAAGAATTGAAAGCTGAAAGACACTAAAAGGCAGAGAGATGATAGAGCCAAGGACTACATTAATCAATCACATTATACATTATACCATACATACATACATACATACATACATACATACATACATACATACATTATACATTTGGAATTTCCCCATTGTGGGACAAATAAAGGAATATCTATCTATCTATTATTAAAACCATTTTAAACAAGCTATCAATCAAGCTAACAAATTGATTACCTAATGTACTAACCACTAATGAACTGAAAACCACACCACAGCTTTTGGTTTCCTATAATCCCAGATTGGGCCTTTAACTTTCTTGTCACCACTTGTCACCACATCAAATACATGCCTGTTAGTGAAGGCATTGTCTGGTTTGACAGGCAGCAGAGCAAGTGGAAAGGAACTATAAAAAGTGTCTGTGGGGAATTTACAAGTCCCCTCTATTATTTTGCTGGCGTTTTGTCTCGCTGCTCCTGACAAAGATGGGCCCTGCCACTGTAGTGTGCTCAGTGGAGCGGAGACAGAGAAAGAGAAGGAGAGGTAGAACAGAAGGGCAGAGAGCAAAAGACAAGGGCAATAAAAGAGAGGGGGAGAGACAAAGAAACCATATTGACGTTCATTTGTGGCATTCTTAGTCCGGGAGAGTAAACTCTGCAGCAGTCTCCCTAATGCTCATTTTAGTTTGTTGCCAGAGCCTCTTTTATTAACTCTGTAAACAGACTCCTGTCTTTCAATTTAGTCTGTCTGTGTGTGTGTGTGTGTGTGTGTGTGTGTGTGTGTGTGTGTGTGTGTGTTCCCGAGAAGCACTCACTCTCTCACTTCTCTCAGAACCATCAGCCATCTTGCTCTCAATCAGCCTTCAACCTGCTGTACCATATTTCTCTGTGGACATTTCTCCATTCTAAATTAATCTGACGGTGGTATTATGGCATTACAAGCCCCCTCTGCGATCACTGTGATCATAATAAGGCCAACGTGGTAAAGCTAACAAGAGAGAGAAAGATGAAGAGAGGACCATCTCTGAGGATGAAAATAAGAAGGAGAGGAATAGAAAAAAGAAAGCTATAAAGGGAGAGGTGGCTCAATTAGAGGTGTGTGTCGCTCCTGAGTGATTGAAATGGAGAGGCTCTACACTGAGGGGAGTCACAAATGGCGAAGAACTGACTGTGGTCAATGTCATTACTATTTAACAAACCTGCGATAAGCACGGCAAGGCTTGAGGATCAATGACACAGTCCAGGATAATGGAGTAATTTACCTCCCTGCGAAAAGCTACTGTTGTGGGTGAGAGTTGTTTCTCTCCGGTGTGTGGGTGTGCATAATTACAAACACTAGTTTTCACTCTAGTATTATTTCATGTGTGCTATATGAATGTGCCCTTGCATTTAAACGTGCATTTACATGCGAGTCCTCCCACGTGGTGTCGGGTCATGCATTTTCGATTGCAGCTCTTTAACGTCACAGGGCTCGATCTTCCATCTAAGGAGTCAACTTATGGCTTTTTCCTGTTGTCCTCTCCTGACTTTGCCGATACACAGGGATGTCAATACTACACAGATTCAATCTGACCGGTCGCTTTAAGCCAGCAGGGATTTATTCTGCATAAAGCGGCACACTGAAGGGCTTTATGAAGTGTAACAGAGTTTAACATAGCAAACAAGGGTCTGTCTATCCATCTTTCAATCTGTGTAGTTGTCATTATGGTCATGGAAAATTCTTGTGGAATGAGGGATGTACAGAATAACAAATTAAAATAAATAAAAATAAATAAAAATTTCAGGTAATTAATGTCAAAAAAACGTTCCCCTCTTTCAGACCTTATTTATTTTCTTCCATGTTCCAGAGTTCATTTTATGATTTATTTTATCATAATATGGACAGCACCGCAATATGTATGTCAATAAAGATTGATTAGTGCATACCATATCAATATTGTAATTTAAAATGAAGCGTAAGGTTATCGGTATTCTAGAGTATCGTATTTCGTGTGCCTGCATAAATATTGCATGCATTTACATACGTGTACAACAAACATATGCTGCTGTCCATTTCAGTGCACACTCATTTTGAAGGAATGGCTCCAATATTTTGGAAAGACATTCATTCACTGTGTTGCCTGGAGATAGTTCATATTTGTTCAGTAAATAAACAGCTATAGAACCGGCTGACATTAGCCAAATGATTTGAAACTAGCCTAGCCTTGCTCTGTCTTTGAGTCTCATCCAACTCTATATCAGGAAACATCCCAGAATGTCAAACTTTTAAGTGGTAAATCAAATTTTTTAAGAAGATACCCAGATTGTTTACCTGTGTATTCACTACTGTTTATGTTTCATCAATCCCTCTTTAAATTAACTGTATAATTTGACATTTGTACATCCTTTTCAACTTGATTCTCCTACATCTCATTACTGACTTGTGAGTTGTGAGGGACGGATCCACATAGAATTGGTGCAACTGGCTACAGTCAATAGTCCATGGACATTATTGACCATAATGAGAGCTGCTCACATGTCCGAGAATAGCCAAACGAGCAGCATCGCAGGCAGGACTCCAACAGGTTACGTATGTCCTGCAGGCTTTACAACCAAACAACATCCTGAGTCATGCTATTTACAAACAAGATTAATGCTTTGCTATTTTAATCTGTTGGGTTTCCTCTGGCCATCGTACAAATCCAATTTCTACATGCAGAAATCCCCTCAGAACATTAGCACTACCGTAATTAACCTCTTCTGGACTTTCATTTAACTTGTTGATTCGCCCCAAATGTCATTTTCCCTCCCTTTTTTCTCAGATTAGTTTGGTTCTCCAAACATCTTCCATGCCTCTTATACTCTTCAAAATCCCAACTTTAACCACTCATGAAACACGTTTCCCATGCTTGAGAATGACATTAATTGTGCCAGGCTAATGCTTGCGTTAGCCCTAGAGCCGATGAATGCAGTGAACCTGACGGCTATAAAGGGCGCTCTCAAACGCAGGCGTTCCACCGGCTGCCTTTGCCATGGTGACAGCTGAAGCCAAAGACGTCTCGCTAATCCCCGGGATTTGAGCACCTTTTGGACTGTTCCGCTTGTAGGAGTGTGCTGCACTCACATGCAAATGGGCACTCATACACACACACACACACAGATACACAAGCAATCCATGCTTGCAAGCATTTGGTGGCTAACACCAAAACACACACACACACACACACACACACACACACACACACACACACGCATGCATATATTGCTGTACATCCTTATTCTAAAATGGAATCGGTAAACATGGGTATCATTGCATAACCTGAGCCAGGTATTCATGAAAATGACAGATGTTAACGTCTTTATGTATCAGGTTAATCCAGATGACACACTGACAGATACACACACACACACTCATAAATGCACCTATCAACACACATTTCTTGTTTTCCTGTTGATGTACCACTAAATGATTCCCTATGATCTCCTTAATCCAAAACCCTTTTACATGTGTTACAGGAAAACAGTATGTTTGTGTGTCAGCGTGTTACAACATGCATATTGGAGTCAGACCCACACATCCCTGTTCCTAGATGCAAAGCAGCTGATTAACAGACACATGCAGAGAGAGAGAGCGAGAGAGACTCACAGCTATGTGTACAGGCAGATGAAAACATATCAGCTGCTTACCTACAGACGTATGAAATAAGATGGAGAATCCACAGCCAGCGGCGTGTGTGTATGTGTGTGTGTGTGTGTGTGCTGGAGAGAGACCGTCTTTCTGAGCCAGTGTAGGTTCGTCTGTGTGGAATTGAGTTCCAGTCTCCCTCCCTCCCACTCTCTCTCTCTCTCTCTCTCTCTCTCTCTCCATTTGTCTCTATCTCTCTCGCTCACTGCATCAGTAGTCCACTGTGTGGCTCCCATCACAATGCCTGTGGTCACACCTCACCGAGCAAATTGTTCATCAGTGGAGATCACCCAGTGCCGTGGCCACTGAGTAACAGAGTTGGGAATCAGACTACAATCCCTTATGCAAACACACATGCTGAATATTACTTGCACAGCCTTTATACAACTGAATGCAGTGGTTTTTCAAGCAGTATATTTAGACCTAATATAAGTAGTATGCTGATGTTGACTTTTTGGCTATGCAAAGAAATCATCCACCACTCTACTGGAAAAAAAATATCTTTATATTATTTCAAACTTTAAGGGTTAATTCCAATTTATTACAACTTGCATCTCATTTTTCGTAGTTTTGGCCATCATTCATTTTGCTTATTATAACACTGGACGCACCAAAGTAGTACTTCTACACAATTAAATGAAAAAAATACTACAAAAGTGTTTTCTGGTCTGACACCTATTTGCAGGATCACTGCTATGGTTACGGTATGTTTAAACACACAAACAAATTGTTTAGGGTTAGCAATGATCATGGTTGGTTTAAAAATAACTGCTTGGTTAAGGTTCTGGAACAATTGTGGTCATGGTTAAAAGACACTATTCCTTCCTATGTTAGTCATTTTGGTTGACACATCCAACCACTGCGACCTCCTCCATCTGTGGACTTTGGGGCTATATAACGACATCAAACTACTTCATCATAGGGTCACATGATCTCACAAGACGGTTTTGTCACTTGAACATTAGGATGTGTCATTTGCTACAACGATTGATGGTGCCGTTTATCATTAGAGGACAGTCGCAACAGTGTCACGGACCAACAAACGAGGAGAAGAGACTGCAGAAAGCACAGGTTAGGTGAAAGTCAAACCAGGATGTTGGTCTGTAAACTGTGATAGATGGTGACAACGGATAGTTTGGGCAATACATTTAACATTGTTTTTGCCTCTAAATGGGTAACCTGAGGGTTTTGTTTAAAATCTTTAGTCTAAAATCCATCCACCACCCCGAACTCCACACCCTTAATTTCCACCATCCTACATACTGGGAACACTACTTGCTGCGTTGGCACTGAATGTTGGTATTGGACATTAATCGTAGGGTACAGAACTTGAACTGTCCAATAAGGTCCATGTTGTTGTAAACTAAGGTTCTATGAAACATCTGTTTTATTAGTTTCCATCCCACCCTACCCAAGCACAGAACAACTCACGTCATGTTCAAACAAAGTTTACTTGAGGTTGAAGAGACTCACCTTTAACATAGTTTGAAACATTATTTCGCCAGTGGGCGTCACTGATATATCTCTGTTGTTTTCTTTGTCTAAGGAGTCCAGTCAATGAGGGTGTTACTGTTGTGCAACAACTTTGGCACAACATTCGCCTAGATCTCTGCATCTATGATCCCCAGGAATTTCCCAAATATAGAAACAATCAACGTACTCCCAGCCCAAGGAAACGTAATTTCCTGAATGGTGGCTGAGCGGTCTTGCCTGTGATGAAGCCCCCTCCTCAGCTTGGCTCAGTCCCGCCGGTGCAGACAAGATAACATATTTGGCCTTGACTCTCCTTGCTATTCTTACCACCTTTACTTTTACCCTAGTGAGATAAAAGGACTGGTTTCCTTATGACATAGCTACTTTGAATTCAGCGTATTGTTATGTTTTTATATAGAATAAATTAGTTTTAGATGGGACACATTGTCTAAAGATGTACATCCTCAACACCTGAAATACCTTCTCTTTTATTCTGACCTTCAAAAGTAGTCAAGACAGCCATATGCTAATACTGTAATGTTTAAGGGACTGACAGAATGTAGCTCCAATACTGGATGGAGACGGAGGTTTCGACATTTAACTATAAAGAATCACATTTTTTAGAGACAGAAGATATTGTTCAAGGTTTGTTTAAAGCCTGCGGTTTCATGCCATGGAAGAAATCAAATCATTTTTGTAATAACTGTAGACACAAGTGCTTCTTTCCAGCCTGCAGGCTTTGCTCAACATCAGTGAGGGATATGAAAGGTGAAATTAACTCCCATTCTGATCTCCAGACAGATTTAGTCTTGTGAAGTTATGAATTTGGGGACAAGGTAAGCTGAGCTTTAAACTGTGCCAGAGGACAACTCAAACAACAAACGAGTGTTCTAATTAAGAATCTTTAGTCAAATCCCGGCTCAGTTTCTATGTATTTATATCCTCATAATGTTCTTGTTTTTTTAATGACTTTATTTTCCCATTTTGCCTGCGTAGTAACACAAATATAAGACACGATTGAGGGCAGACAACTAAACCTCACGAAACTTGGTAGACCATACATTTAAGATAATTAAATATAATAAATATTTTAAATACATAATATATAAAGTTATCATGATCTGCACATATGCATTTCTTCACAAGTGCATCAGATTTGTCAGATCTGTCATATCTTTGGGTTTTGGTTTGTTGTTTGGACAAAACAAGACACCTGCAGACGTCACTTTGACCTCTGGGAAATTGTGATGGGAATTTTCTATCAATTGATGAAGAAAATAATCATTATTTGCAACTCTAATGGCAATAGATGATTTACTTCCACTGTCTCTGCTTTTTTCCCCTGCTGTGAAATTGGCTTCTACTCCATTTAAGATAACCTCTGTGGATCTATCATGCACTTTTACACATGGTCCTGTGTTATGAGCGTGACTAAAAGCAGTGGACTTCAGTGTGTTAAAGGTACTTTTCATGCTTTCTCAGGTCTGGCTGGCGTCTTGAGGACACTGTGAAACAGATCAGCATCCACCAGAGAATACCAAGAATTCAGTGTGAGTATGTGTGTGTGTTTGACTTCACACTGATGTCCTCTCCTGCAGTCTGCTGGCTCCAGCACACGGAAAGTGCCACACAATAGCAGATTGTGGAGGTCAAATACAGTTTCTTTGTCCTGAAAAAAACAATGGACTCTATCTATAGTTTATTGGCTCTGCCATCTAAATGGACAGCGTTTTTAAAGTCACAGCAAGGTCAAGACCCCAAATCTCCCGAAAACTTTAGTTACAAAAACAATTACTGTTCTTACAGCAACTTTTGTTTGTATGTGTGTGTCCCCCATGTGTGGTTGCAGGCCTTTGTGCCACCATACATGAGGCTGCAATTATTGATTGTTTTCATTATCGATTCATCTGTCAATCATTTTCTCGATTAATCAATTAGTTGTTTGGTCCATAGAATGTCAGAGTATGGTGAAAAATGTCAATGAGTGTTTCCCAAAGTGACGCCCTCAAATGTCGAAAGATATTCAGTTTACTCTCACAGAAAACTAAAGAAACAGGAAAATATTCACATTTTAGAAGCTGAAATCAGAGAATTTTGACAACTTTGCTTGATTTAATAATGCCTATGATAATGAACTAATTGATTAATCGACTAATTGTTGAAATTCTAACGTTAATATCTATGAATAATGATGTTTCATCTGTTAATGATGTTTCACAAGTTACATGCTACAGGCTGTAAGTCAATGAAAGTAAAAACAGACTGAGGGGTGTCATTAATCGAGGTCTTAATATATGGAACGGCAGCAATCAAGGTGTAAATATGTCCTTTGAAAAGAAATCCACGAAGACAATCTGACTGGGGGAGTAATCCAATTCACACTTAGTAAAACTCTTAACGAGCAACACAATGTCTTTGTGTGTGTTTTGACTCTGGTTTGTGTACTTCAAGCTTAATGAAGAGAGAGTGTGTGTGTGTGTGTTTTCATGAATGTGTTCTCTCAGACAGCTTTCCCTGCAGATTCGATATGGCTGATTAGGGCTGTTAGATGAGGATCAGAAATGACCTTGGTGGACGAATCATCTGCATTTTCAGATTCAGAGAGAAGTCAGGGATAAATAATCATCATCACCCTGCTATACCATACTCACAATTCTTAAGTAAGTGGCTTTTATGAAGCTTTTGTGACTATGAGTGCTATGTTTAAAAATGCATTTAGGCTTAATGTCACTTTGTAGGCTACTGACAGGCATTCAGTCTACAGTCTGCTGCAGCTGTGTGTGTCAGAACTGACCAGAAGCTCCACTTGTTGGTATGTTGGTATGTTGGTATATGGCTAATATGTTAGCAGACAATTGCACATTTACACCTCCAGCAGATTATTAACATTAATGCTTCAGGCCACTTAACATGACTCAAATATTCACTCTCTTTAAGTCTCTTTAGCTGCTATATGATCCAGCTAGTCTGCCATTTAGAGCTGGGCAGATCGTGTACAGAGGGTTCATCAGCTGCTTTTCAGCTGAAAGCTGCTGCGTCTGGAAACTCTGCTGATAAGAGTTATGAGACTGAACCAAAACAATAAAGTTTAAAGGCTTGTCATGAAGCATGTTACCATGGTTACCTGCAGTTTAATATACCTTGCATACCTTGTTTGTTTTTTGTTTTTTTACCTGATGCCTGACAGCTTATCAGAAACAAGTATAATCTGTGCCTATGGTACAGTCCAACACCTAAATGAACAAAATAGCAGACTGAACACAAAATGACACCTAGAGGTTTCAAATGGGATTCTGGTGCAGGTGTCGCAGGTGTGGGTCCAGTGAGATGCAGGCTTGTCATCAGTAATCGATGACTGTATTTTTAATACATCAGCTCTGTGCACCTACTGGGGATTGAATGTGGTTTCCATACCATTAAGGAAGATTTATGGGATAAACACCCCCACCCCCACTACCACCCCAGTCGACAGGTGTCACACATAAGCTTCAGCAGCCTCTAAGCATGTTATGAATGCCAAGCACAGGCCTCACATGGAGAAGGTTGAACGGTGGAAGGAGAAGGATGGAAGGGGGAGATTGGTAGAAACGATGGCAGCGAAATAAAGAGACGGTAGATAAACATGCCTAGTGTTGTGTCACTGCTTCCTTGTTTTTGGAAAAGTTGATATTGCATAATGTTTAAAGCTGCTGTCATCAATGTTTTTACATTAACAGATTAAGTATCTGGGTAATATTAAAGTAGTGACAACCCCACAAATATCTGTCATTAATAATGAAGCCTGACAAAGCTTTTTTTTTTAGCACCATTGTTTCCAGCAACACCATGCAACTGTTTTTCATGAGAAAGCTCTGTCCCACTGTAAATTGCATACTTGAATAAGCACAACTAAAGCACAACTCTAGACTGTTTTGCTCTTGGTTCATTATGATTAGCTATGCCTTGCCAGCATGACCAACCATAAAACTGCAGATTTCCGCATGTTTCCTGTGGTGGGTTTTGGTAAACGCTTTATTTTCCCTCCTAATGCGTAAGTTGGCGTAACAGAAAACCACCAATATTTACATATTTACATATTTGTTGTGATCATTAAGCCTCAAATGGCAAGTAAAAAAGTAAATCCGCCAGCGTTTTAACACTTCAGACGTGCTTGGTGTAAATTCATAGTATGCGTGAAGAGTTAGGGAGGCACATGATGCCAGGCGAAACTATGGGAGAGATGAGTGAGAGGACTAAAAGGGAAAGACTGGGTGAAAAAGCAGGAAGCTGCAACGGAATTTCCACACCCTGATGTGGGTGGACCCCTCCTGCCCAGAGAACAGAGAGTGCACATTCTCCCATCTCTGCCCTCCTCCCCTCTTTTTTCTTCTCTGCCTCGCCTCCCTCCCAGCTTTCTCTTTTTGCTCGGACAATAGGGGCCATGGCGAAACAATGCAGAAAGGAAAGACTGGGGGTTCGTGCGGCTGCAATGGGGGGGGGGTGTAGAAGAAATCAGCAGGGGTGAGGGGGGTTGTTTAAGAGGTTGACGTAAGATGGAGTTAAGGGATGTAGGGTGGGGAGAGGCAGAGGCAGCTAGTGTTGAGGGTAACACAAGCGCATGGCCTAGGGGCCGAGGGTTATCTTTATGTGGGACTCAAACATTTTTCTGCCTGACTGAACCTGAAAGTGATCATGCTGAGCCAGGCAAAGAAAATCTAGGCCTTTTTGCTGTTGTGCACACACACAAGTTTGCGCACAAGATAACATTGTAAGCCAAAGCATTGAATTTAAAGCTGGACTAGTGAATCTTTTTACTTTAACAACTGATTAATTGACTAAATGGAATGTGAAAGGGTTCACCTAAATCTGCAGCTGCTCTTAGCTCTACAGAGTGCCTTAGTGTCTTCCAGCTTATTGTTTTGACAAAGTTAGGGTATGACTTGTGAATTTTAAGCTACTATTTAAAGTTGAGGAGACAGTTGCACAGACAGAAGACAGAAACCTGGACATTTTTAATGCTACGGAATCCCAGTTTCTATCTGAGCACAGTGGAGGTTTCTCAAAACCAGGTTTAAAGACCTGTAGAGGTTTATTATACAGGTTTATACATGTGCGACACATAACCAGGACAACAAAATTACTGTCACTGCTGGGATATTAATGTGCATTTAAATACTTTAATTCTTCTTCTTTAATTTTAACAAACCCTAAAATAAATTCTGTATTTTATACTAGATACTTACTGCACTCATACCAAAGGTCAAACATAAAAACACTGGAAAATATAAGGTAGTGTGTGAGTATGTGTGTGGGAGAAGGTGCAAGTGACTGTGGAAAATAGATCCAGGGAGAGAGAGAGAGAGAGAGAGAGAGAGAGAGAGAGAGAGAGAGAGAGAGAGAGAGAGAGAAAAGAGGAGTAGGAGAAGATGTAATGACCTAAAACTGCCTCTGCTGTTATGTGTGTGAAAGAATGGAAAGACCCAATCACAACTCTGACAGCCATTTTACAGTCACCTACACACAAAACGCTGTCATGACAACGGCAGAGCTCACGTTTACAGCGAGCTACACAGAGATAAACTGACGGTGATGTCAGAAACGATAGTTTGGTGCTTTTAAGGCCAAGTCACATATATGTAAGTCTAATGCAAATAACACAACTGATATTGTGATTCATCTTAAACCAGTGAACCACCAATTGAACAGTGTATGAACTGGTGCTGTGCAGCCAAGCTTTATTCAAACCGACATTATTTTATCAACGTTTGTAATAATACCAAATGCCTTGGGTTGGATTATGGGGAAATGTGTATAAAATCATGCACATGACATGAATATTTTGTCTAATCTTAACTTGCTACTTAACAGTAATTCAAAGTGGAAGCCTCACGGTTAGAAACACAAGGGATAAAAGGCATAAACACTTGAAGTCGATGGTGTACCTCGCACTCCAGTGCCAGTTTGCTGGTTTGGTAGGAGATATTCTTCTTGTTCCCACTGGGTTGTCTAAATGTAGAAATGATGACACATCAGGATACATCCAGGTTAAAATTGTCCTGCTCTCTAAAACAACTGTAAACATCAGATTTTGTTGTCAGCATCTCAGGATCAAATGGCAAGTTTATCTTTCCAGTCAACATCGATAACGTGGAAATAAAACACTGAAATGGAAGAAGACAAAACAATGTAACATATACCAGTTTTATTTATGTAGCACTTTAGAATAAGACACAGTGGAAAAAGATACTAAGTTTGAACAATGACAAATAAATTAAAGGAATAAATTCTGACATGTTGTAACTGAGTACATTTACTCAAGTACTGTACTTAAATCGAATTCTGAGTTATTTGTACTTGAGTATTTTAATTTTATGCTACGTTATACTTCTGCTTTACTACATTTCAGAGGAAAATATGGTTCTTTTTACTTAACTATGGAGGATTTTAACTCATGAACCCCATGAGGCCCAAATCACTTCAGGAGACATCCAATGCTCATAACATGACCACTTTTCATAAGTAATCAATATCACTGAGTCTATACAAGCTGCAGTGAACACATCCACTAAAGCGCAAGTGACTTCTTTCTGTAGACTAACACTGACTGTGTTAGTCTCTGGCTTCATCTTGTGGCACTGGCATGTATTGCAGTTATTGGATTAGTAGGTCAGAACATTCATGACCTTTAATGTTTCCCCATTTAGATGAAGTGGCAGGTCAGGGTGACTTTATTAAAATGACTTGTTCTGACCACGAGTACGACCATAAATAGGCCCAGAGATAGCTCTTTATTGCTATGTGACGTTAGTCGTAATAGCAATAGTTATAGTATCATTGTTTTATGAGCAACTTTTTCTGCGTTATTTCAATTCAGTGGTAATTTGACGGGAGTGAGTCGCTTCGCTTGCACTGGGCGCAAAGTGCATGTTCACAGAGGACTGCAGAGGCGCTGTAAAGGGTGGTAAGAGCCGATGAAACAGTACCTAAACACATTATTTTATATTTTAAATAATAGTTTTTAAAATGATTAAACATTCCAGTAGTGTAATGTTTTAATACTAATATAAATAAAAAAACATAACTCAACTAATACATTCTGATGTAAGCAATAGAAACAAGCCAGCACTTCTAATTTTGGGAAGTAAGATTTAAATTTTTTTTTGCTTGTTTATTACTACTTTTACTGAAGTTAAAGATGTGAGCACTTCTTCTACCACTTCTTTATTTGTATTATCATTATTTTTATTATTGTTGTTTATTTGGTTATGGGGTAGATAGCTCTGGTCCGCACTACTAGGTGGCGTTAACGCACCCTAACGCTGGTTGCAACCCGCCGTAAAGCCCAGGGAGGAAGAAGAAGACGCACACGCTTGGGGGGCCGAGGGGGGGCGGGTAGTTCACCATGTCGCTGTTTGCCGACCGCCAGAAGACACCGCGAAGAAGAAGTAGTAGTCGTTACTGAGAGAAGCCGGTGCCGTGGCAGAGCAGAGCCGACCGAAGTGATTCTTCAAGCAGCCAGGAGGACCAGGAATGGGAAACCTGCCGCTCTTCTCAGGGTAACAGAATGATATGATGTTGCTGCATTATTGCCTGTGTGTGTGTGTGTGACCTGTCTGAACTTGCATGGACCATTAAAAAAGGAGGGGGGTGGGGTTGATGCTGTGCTGCATTCGCATTCTGCACCCATTTCAATGAGCATCAAGGCCAAACAGAGTCAGGGCTATAGTGCATGTTGGCTCACTGCAAAGGCTCTGCTACACTAAATGGAACAGAGCCTTTAATTTGTGTCATTAGCGCCTGTGTTTACCCTACTATTTCATGTGAAAATGGCTGCAGTGAAATGAATGCTGTACAGTTTAGTAACTTCCGATGAGCTGAAAAAGCTGCATTACTTAAAATAGCACATTATAGCATGTCATTTCTAACATTTTAAAATGGTAATGGAGTAACTTGTGCTTTGTTGTATTTACGCCTCATACTGTGGCAAACCCAATATTATCTAGTATACATTTCTTATTATAATAATCACTGATTTTGGTTTGTTTTTCATTCTTCTTCAGGACTGCAGACAGTGTCAGTGGAGGGAGATTCGTACGTCGGAGGATCAGCAGCAGCATAACTTATTATTACGCTCCGTTCTCAGAGGCAGGGGACAAGACATTATGTCCTGCCAAAGACTCTCAAACAGCCGCTGCTCTTTGCCCAGTCTCAGCCCTAAGTGACTCCTCTGTAGATCCTTCCACCTCTCCATTGCTCTCAGATTCACCTTCACACACACCTGCCTCGTCCCAAAACCAATCAGAATCTGCCTTCCCTCCCCGCCCCCTCCTTCTGTTCTTCTCCTGGCTCGGTGCCCAGCCAGGGGCAGTGGCCAAGTACAGAGACTTATACCTGGACCGTGGCATAGATGTCCTCGTAGTCCGGAGCAATGTAATGCACTTCCTGTGGCCTCGATGGGGGCTCGACTACGGGTTGGAGGTTTTGAAAGTTCTGGAGGAGCCTCAGTTCTCAGAGCGGGCGCTGCTGGTCCACGCTTCCTCTATCGGTGGCTACACTTTCACCCAGATGCTCGCCCACGTCAGCCAGGGGCCGAAAAAACACACAGTGCTGGCCCAGAGGGTGATAGGGCACATCTATGACAGCTTAGTGGCTGGCACTCTGGAGCACATGGCGATTGGTGAGTGAGAGTGATCCGGCTCAGGTTACCTTTGTGTTGGAAATGTGTGTCAGACCTTTAAATAATTCTGTAGCCAGCTGACCCACTAATCCAGTTTATCAGAAGTTCAGGAATTACTTGTTGCAGCTTGTTTCCAACCTCCCTTAGGACAGCGCCTGCAGTGTATACATTCATCATGATCATTCATATTCAGAATGAATTAAAGTTAGTTAATAGATTTGAGCTGCAACTAAGGATTTTCATTTTGTTAACCGGAACTGCTTATAGCTAATTTGGTATACTTCAAATGGTGCCAATTTGCCAAAATAACCAAATGTAGGCCAAAAGAAATAAAAAAGAGAAAAACCAGGGGCTTAAAAGTCCAGTGTGTAACATTCAGGAGGATGTATAGGCAGAAATGGAATATAATATTGTTTGTTACCCAGCCCTGTACAGTACTGTGTTGTGCATATATGTAATTGTACTCTTCATTATGAAATATTAACCCTCTGTCTCTTGTTTTTATTCAGGCCTTGGCAAGACTCTGGTGCCACGTTTCGAAGGCTTTGTCAAAAATGCCGCCATGCTTTACTTCTGGCTCTTCAAAACCCACACAGCAGATGTCTATGACAACAGCATCCAGGTTTTCAACAACACCCCAATTACTGCACCAGCCCTCTTCTTCTCCAGTGAAAACGATCCCCTGTGCAACCTAGTTGTCGTTGAGAATTGTATGGACCAATGGAGGAAGAGGGGCGTGACTGTGGAGAGCAAAAGGTGGAAGGAATCGATACATGCAGCCCACATGCGATGCCACCCGGAAGACTACCTCTTGACCTTGGATAAATTCTTGAACTCACTGCCCAATTGCTCAGGCAATGCGAAACTTTCAACTGATGCAGGAGTAAAGGTTTAGTTTGACAGTTTTAAAACTGTAAGCTGCTTTATTATTTCAAAGAGAATGCACTTATTTTATCTTGCAGCTTTGGAATTATTAACAGTAATTTAATTTAAGACATTTGTTCTTTTTGAGCACCCTCAATTGTATGACTCTACTGTTGTTGAGATTACATTTGGAGTGATATGCAATATTAAATAGATGACTGTGGAGGTTCTGTTATGTGCTGCTTGTTTTGCACAGGGATGTTGATACTGTTGTTACACTTGATACCAGAGATCTGGTTTCTGCACATTATGTGAAATAAAACTGTTCCTAGCAGCACCTGTTTTTTGTATTTGCTCTATTTATTTCAACAGAAAATCACCATCAGATTTACATCGTAGTGCTTAGTGGGATTTTGTTTGTTGGGGTGTGTATTTTGTGCAGCTGACACTGCTATTGGAGGATGCAGTAATGGCCCATGAGAGGAAAAAGCTTAGGTCTATAAAGTTGGCAGCAGTTAAGAGAACTGGGTATAAAAGGGTCCATGGCAGACACTGCAGCTAGTTCCAGTGAATTTCTGTGGGTTAGAAGAAATGTGGGTGACTGGGGAAAACACAGGCAACTGCAGAATCCTAAACTCATAATGTTAACTGGTGTAGGGGGAAACTTGGCTTCGTTGAACTATAGCCAAAAGGGCGACATCTGTTGGCCAAACCTTTGGTATTGCATTTGTATGGATGGATTCAATCTGAGGCCAGGATGATACCGTCTGATTACAAGCAATGCTTGTATAATAATTATTGATCACTTTTAAACAGAGATGAGAGCTCTGTGGCAGGCTGACAAACTCTCCGTGGTCAAGCCAGCAGGTACTGAAATAACAGATCACAACAACTTGCTGTCAGAAGTCCTTGACTGAAGTGAGTCACAAAATTATTTTGAGTGATTTACCTGTCTCCAGGATTCCAATATTTTAATGTATGTATAAGGCAGAGTCTTTCTTTGTCTGATGGATTTGTATTTTACAGTAAGGGTGTGTTTACCCTGTCCTGGGTATTTATATTTAGAAGGAAGGGTGCTGTCCTTATCCATGTTAAGGTTTCACTTGAAGGGCATTTGCTTTGTACTTAGAAAGATAAAAGTGATAGATAAGTCAGCAATTTTGTTTGGGCTAAACCCACCGATATGACAACATTTTGGACAGATCTTAACCAAAATGAACAAATCCAAATGAGACATGATGCCAACTGTAAACAGAGATCAGGAGAATCCACTGGTGCATTTGTGATGAGGTTTACGAAAACATGGGTCAAGGATGCTTGCATGCCATTGACTGATGAATTGCCTGATTTTTTAAACATGATTGGCCAATATGCATCCTCCCCCAAGTGTGGAGAATGTTGCTAGAATGCTAGAATTGCATTTACATGACTGAATGACTGGATTAATTTTTCAAATTTGTGCGAGAAAAAGAGGCTGCTGCTGATGCCACACGATGCTTGCTCAAGCTTCCCACACTGACTGGCAGCCACAAAGAAGTGCCCAGCAGGAAAAGTCCTCAGCATGTCAGCAGCTGACATGGAATCCACAACATAAATAGGGATACCCATTGCCCACAGACAGGAGCCCCTACACATTTGCATTTTTTCTATTTAAAGTTAACTGGTGCTTTTGAACCTTCCAGTGATTAGTTTTGCTGTGAATTGTATAATTTTCCTTTTCACTGACATTCACAAAGAAGGGATTCTCTGTAAATGTTCCAACAAATAATTATCTTCTCTTCAAACTGATGCAGACACTGACGCCATAGTCCAGAGAAATACACTGACCAGTTGATAAACAACCCTTGTGGATGTTCACCACAAGACACACCTACAACATACAAGCTAATATTTTATCCTGATATGTTATAAGCCTGAACAGGACAAGGACAAGGACAAGGACATCTGTTTCTGCTGTCTTTATCCAACTCTCATGAGTATATGGCAAAACCACTTACAGCTTGCTTAGGAGCTTTTGCTGCAAATACAATGATTTGTTCTCACATCCTCTTACTCTGCACACAACACATCGGGTTACCACCGCATTGAACAACTTAACTTTACAGTGCATGACTGCACAAAGAAGAAGTGGTTATGAAAACACATTGACTGCTACTGCGGCCTGACTATCTCAACCTCCACCACATCTAATCCAGTACAGTTGTTACACATAAACTCTCCAAAACACACTGTCTGCTCCTCATGCATTAAATAGTTTGAAAGTCAGCTTGCAGAACTGAATTGTCTGCCACTCCTTTTGAAGATGAAGTGATTTTTTGTTGATGGCTCTTGTTCTAAACCTAGTGATTCTGTTTATCACTGTGGCTACTCTACCAGACTTTTAGAGGCTCATTCACTTGAATTGATATCTCCCACTAGAACATGTACAATAATGGCTGGGCCAACTGTTACTATTAATACTGACTGAATCAAACTATGGCAACTTTGAGGTTTTGTATCTGCTGCTACATCAGATTTACATTGCGTGTAGTGGGTTTTTGTTTGTGTGTGAGGATGAGCAGGTCAGGCAGCAAGTGATTTTAAACAGTTATGATATAGGGCAGCTAAAAGCAGGGAAGGACTGGAAATTGAGATTTAGGAAAACAGATCTCAGGAGATCTACCACTGATTTTGTATTGTAGTCAGAAAAACAGCATGTTGTGTATTTTGTGAAGTTGACAGTACTGGAGGATGCAGTAGAAAAAGATTAACTGAACTGAGTGTAAAAGGGCCCTACATCCAGCAGTGAACAACATGGCAGACACTGCAGGCAGTTTAAGTGAATGGCTGTGGGTTAGAAGAAAGGTGAGTGATTGGGGGAAAACATGGGTACGTGCAGAATCCTAAACTCAGAATGTTAAGTACTGTTGGTGGAAACTTGGCTTTCTGAAGCTCTAAATCAATATAAAGAAATTGTGCTAAAAGTTTCAAAGCATTTGATGCAGTCAAAATAGTGACATCTGCTGGTCAAACTGCTGGTATTGCATTTGTATGGATGGATTAAGTCAGAATACATGGAGTACAAGGGGCTTTACGGCTTTTGTGACTGTTTCATCAGATCTTCCCATGTCCGTGTGGTACATGTATGGTTTCTCTACCTATGTTTTGAATTGTACTCTCAGCTCTCTGGAATAAAAGTGAATGCTTTATTTATTTATTTTTTTAATAAACTCACTTAAACAGATATCCTTTGCTGGGTCTCTATCAAGTTTTGTTCACAAAACAAGGGGGGATGAATATGAGAGTTGTGAAAGCCACATTTTACACAAAATAGTAAATTTTCAATGTATGTGTCTATATTTCTTGTATAATATATTCTTCTCATCAGTTTGAGTTGCATGTGTAAAGCTGTTCTCATTTGTGGTAACGCTCTTTGTGAGGTATAAGGACCATTTTGTATTAACTTTAAGATCTTTTTTTTCCAAAAGTCATTTTTAAAAACTACTATCAACTAATATAAAAGTGAACAAGCTTTAGATTGTGCCTCAAGTAAAAGACTTTTGACTAATTATTGTTTTATTTTCCCTTCTCCTGGTTCTGGATTATATTGTGCAGCCAATCGTAGTTTTGAGTCTCTTTTTGTGCCTAAATACAATCCTGATTTGTCATTCTAATTTGCTTTGAAGTTCTATAAGTGATTGGTTTTTTTATCCCATAAAATGCACTCCGTTACTCTTCAACTCAACTCAAAATCACAAATGCAACACTGGGTACCCGGGAAGAAAACAAAACAAAGACAGTTAAACTTTATTATTTTTTTGTTATTGATGACTCATATTTTTATAGATACTGTATGTACTGTGCAGTGTTATTGTATAAATACTTTTGTTCTCAATGGTAAGTTTGTGGAATGCGTACCAAAACCTATTTTCACATCCCCGTGTGTGTAATGCAGAGCAGTGACTGATCCTCTTTGGCACAGATCCTTCTCTTTAAATTCATATTTGAATTAATTATTTTCACTCCATTTTAATGTGAATTAATGTGTGATTAATTTTGCCACAGAATGTTAGGATAATATAGTATAAAATAATTTCAATCCTCATCTGTCTCATGTATAAAAGCGTTAAATGCAACTGTGAGCGCTCCCCATTTTTAATGTGAGGGCTGAGGTATTCAATGTGCGGTAACACGTTACAGCTGTGTATGTGTCACAAGGCCGCGCTGATGATGATGAGAGTTCAGCCTTTATTGGAACATTCATGTTCTATGAGAGATAATTCTTTGTAGTAATCTACAAATAATTATTTCTCCCTACTGTTATGATTTATTTAGTATTTTTATATTAGATTTTTTTTTGGCCATCATAATCATATTTTGTATAATTTAAGTCATTTTTCATCCATTGCTCGGTGATGAAATAACTGAAAAAAGT
The DNA here is from genome assembly GCF_905237075.1 of Dicentrarchus labrax. Taxonomy (NCBI): domain Eukaryota; kingdom Metazoa; phylum Chordata; class Actinopteri; family Moronidae; genus Dicentrarchus; species Dicentrarchus labrax. The sequence goes on along the minus strand of NW_026136724.1, from coordinate 15,145,457 downwards.
ACATGAAATTAATAAAAAAAGATGAAATATTATTATTTTTTTAAAATTTCAGAACAAATATAATAAAAAAGTTCACTGTATAAAATAATAATCATCCGATAATTTATTTTCTTGAGGACATGTAGACTGTAGAAATATTCTGGTCCAATATGACCACCATTTAAGTGCAAAATATAAAACACATACTCGGTTAGTTATACTTGGTTAATCCTTTTTAATATAGGCTTCTCATTCAAATTTGACTATTTCAGTTTGGTGTTTCGCATTGGTGTGTTATTTTGTCATTACTCATATTATGTGTATTTTACAGGAAGACACATTTAAATTTAAGATTTTTTGGTTTCTCCTGACACTGATTCATTACTTTATTTGAGTAAACTCAAAGACTGAAATTAAGTTTAATCAACACATATTATTGTATTAATATTATTATTAAAGCATGTAAATAAAAATATAATTGTAATTTGCTGTTTTTATTTTCTCCAGAGGTGGTTGACCAGACTTCTAAACCATTTAATTTGTTTTCAAAATAACACACAAGTAATAAGAATATTGTAAAAATTATGCCTTGACACTAAACATTAAAACATTGTCATAGAATAAATAAAAAAACAGGCAACAAATATTGACTAAAATGTTTAATATAACAAATACATTTCCTATTGACCATAAGCTTAATGTGTCTGCTAGATACAATATTACCAAAAACATTGCACTTCAAATCAAATACCATTAACATTACATACTCACTGAATACTTTTTCCTCCTAAATCTTGCACATAATAGAATAACCATACCAACATACAAAACATGTTTTAAATTGGAAACCATACCATTAAATTGAAACATTGAAACATCTCTCCCCCCCCAATATTAAAACAATTTAAATATAATTCAGGTTATATAAATAAGTCTACATATCAGATAAAATAAGCCTACAGTTCAATTATTTTTCAAAATTCTATAAAATCTTTGTAGTACATAAATTAAAAATATGCATCTCAAAAGCTACTTGCATTACATGCCAACTTAGAAACCAGAGAAAGAGCAATTTTGAGCATTACATCATTATGTGAAAGAAGATAATAAGATACATTTTATAAAAAGAATAGTAGTATGTGCAAAGACAAATTACATTATTATCTGAGCTATTTGTGCAAATAAGACTTAGCATATGTGTGCTTATAGGTGTGGATTTCTCAGCAGACCTTGAGTTTGTCCTTGTTGAGAAGAAGCTTTTCCAGGTAACGCTGCACCTTCATCAGAGTCAAGTAAAGGTGACTGTCCGGGAACAAATTGTCACTGGTTTCTCCTTCGGGTCTGGCCCGGATGGGACAGTCCATTGTCTGGGCCAGGGAGTGCACCCTTCCCTCCAAGCTGGAGACATCAGCCTGGATCTGGCTGAGGAGGTCTGTGAAAGGGCTCTGCAGTCCATTATCCAAAAGTCTAAGGTCATGAGTGATACTAGTTAGTCCCTCAATGGAAGGAGTGTTGAATTCTATCTGTGGAGCCACTGGCAACTATGGAAAAGAACACAAGCTGTATATCAATAGACAGTTCAGTTTAATCTTGAATTTGATGATGTATTACTTATACAATTACATTACCAAGTGTTCTGAGACTATGTGTACATTAAGCACTGTGCATACCTTTGTCTTTAGCTTCTTAATGTGGACCAGGGTTATCTGAGCTATGTTTACTATGCTGTTTATGGTATTTCTGATAGATTCTCCATTTGTGGGAAGACATCCCGGCATCACCACAAGAGAGACATAGAGAAGGGCCAGAGTGACGTGCATCCTTAAAAAAGTAGTTAAAAATAAATACAAAGTTAGCTTTCCTTTCGCATTGCAAATAAATATTTTTTTCCTTTTTAAATGTCTTCAGCTGAATAGAAACAGAGTATTGCTTGTATTGTTGTTATCACTATTATACACAAATATATATATACTGTGAAATATATAATAGTCTTACCTGTGTTATGGACTTGTGGCTTTGCTCCTGTAACATTGAATGACAGAGAGATGACACATGCTTCTTTGCAGGTTTCCCTCATTTAAATAGTCTGCTCTGAACTTGAGTCTTGCCCTGCATCCATTCCCCTCCTTTCTCCTCCTCCCCGACTCAAACCTGAGCCTGACCCTTACAGGTCAGCTTATCAGCACACTGTGATTACGCAGGAAATCCACAGGACAAGCTATAAAAAAAGATAGATCAGTTTTGTTTTCTTGTTAGAGGATTTCTCTTGATGGACATGCGTCTGCTTGTATTAGCCTGTTTTTGATGTCACAATTACATTTTTGACTTTTAAGTACTGGAACATGTGTAGGTAGATTGTAGCTTGAGCTGGCATCATGCTGTGCCAACCCACTAATACCCATGTGCACAACCAAACAAATAAAGAAACGGATGATAACATTGAGAAGAATTGTGAAACAAACATTTACGTAAATGCCGTTTTATACATACGTGAAATGCATTTTAATATTACATGACAAACTGGAATTTATTCATCTTATAATAGGCTATATAATAAAGGAAGTGAGTCATCATCTTGTTGCCTACGATCGTCCTCCGTGGATTTTCTTTACATGTGTCTTTGAAACTATTTATCTTATTTTGAGATATACATGGAATGGAATTTTCTTTGCTGGAACGTGGTACTTATGACGTTTTCTACCTGTTTTTATTGTTTGTATTGTTGTTAGAGACAGAAGCAGCAGCAAGAAGTTAAAAATAGAAACATAATAACGGCACACGCGCAGTTCATAAACTGTGGCGCTTTCCCGAGGTGTTTTTTTAGGTCTGTCTGAAGGCCTAATGTTCCTTCCACTAAGCGTGTGAGTGTGTAGGCAATGGAAGAGAGGTTTTGCTGCGTACTACAGGAATGTTCCTCTTTGTATGCGTATATCTTAAATCAGTGTTTCCCCAGTGGGAGTTCCCTTGTTGTGACCAACAACAAAGTAAAAGTATTCTTCTTGTTCCATTTGGCAAAGTCACTCTTACAGAAGTTTACTTAAATTATTAACCCAGTTAAGTCAGCAAATACATTTGAGTGAGCTTGTGTTATATTATTTTTATTTTTTATTTTTACAATAACACTTTATGGTGAGGCTGTTGTTTTTGGCTAGCAGTAGCCTGCTACCTGAGCTATGTGCAGTTAGCTTCCTATCTGTGCTGAATGCTCAGTACCTCGCTAATGTGCTGTTAGCTTGTTAGTTGAGCCAGCGATGGGCAAAGCAGTTCTTTTCAGTAGAATTAGTTAATTAAAAAGATTTGTTCAATGAATCGTTCAGTGCTTGACCAGAGCTCCGACTGCGTAGTCCCACTCACTGAACTGAAACATGGCCAAGAGTTCAGTTCAGCTCACTAACTAGTGAACTGAGAACCTTTTTGTTTGTGAAGGATAAGCCAGTCAGTGGAGAATTTAGTTAGATGAAGATACCGTTTGCAAACTGAAGGCTGTTGTAAAGTCCTGCCCTATTATGTCAACATAGATTTTCACGACACCTGATTGTGAAATAAAAAGTTTGGTACTACTTCCTCGAGCCCTGATAGAAGTTCACTGTGTTGAATCCCGAACGCTCTCAACTGACCGAGCGCTAACTGAGACACAACACCAGCGCTGAATACACAGTTTCTTGCTAACATGCTATTAGCTTGAGCTGAATAGGCCTTCTCCCCGTCTAGCTAACACGTCGTTAGCTTGTTAGCTGAGCTTAATACTTTATTTTAATTGTCTTTCAATCTTTCCACTCACTATATTGTTGGCTCAAATGGAGCAAGCTGAAGGCTAAAAAGGAGGCCTCATTCCTCTGTTTGTGACATGCAAAGCCTCCATGTTGAAAAGCTCTCACCCTATGGTTATAGCTAGATCTTGCATTCAGGCTTCTCTTCACTTGTCTGACCTGCAGGTGTGCCCTATTTGTGTGTTGATGCCAAAAAAAGTCTTATAAAGGAGACTAAGACTGTCAGTGTCCAACCTCCAAGCTCCTCAGTGCTATGGCTATTTCCCGGGCCTTACTATTTTCGATAAGAGCTGAGTGAAATTCTCCTCAAAATCCAAAAACAAAAGAATGTCATGACTTTTCTAAAGGGTGAGCTCTGGAACGGTGACATATCTAACAGTGTGAAAAAGGCTGGAATGAATGAGAGGCTGGAAAAGTATGAAGCATAAATAAGGCAAACATTAGTCACACAGAAACAGACAATAGATCAGACAGTTAAGTTCTCTACTTGACGACATACTGAGACAACAAAGAGACGTGCATGTCTTGCATGCCTCTCCAGAAATTCCAAAACACATTTATGTACGTGGAATCCTCCAGTCAGAGAGGTAAACTGTCCTTAAGCTGCTCTTGTTGACAATTAAAGGTTTTTTGTCACAACTTCTGGAGGATGTTTCCACCTTCTTCACATCGAGGGAATCCCTTCTATGGTAATTTCTGGTTATTGTGCAAAAGGTGTTGCGCAAGTTTCTTATAGTTGATTAAAGGTAAACTAAAAGCTAGGTGCACTCAGTGTGAAAAAATATATTTTAGTTTGAATTTAAAATAAAAACTAGACGTTAGAAAAAAACTAAAACTAACTGAAATTATATTATGTACTTACAAAACTAATTATACAGGAAATAGCTTGAATTTTAGTCTATGGTCAAATTTATTAACACAACAAGAAAGAGGAGGCACTGGTGCATGTGTTTATTGAGTCTGAGATGTCTACATGAGTGTGAGGTTTTTATGCAGTTATCTTTTTTTTTTAATAACTATGAGCAAACTTTATTTACTCTAAATAATTATTCTTCTGCAGATAGTCAATTAATTATATTTCAGTCACTGAGCCGTGAACTATTCCAGGAAACAGATTCTTCTTCTTTGTTCTTTTCACATACTCATCGTTCTTGACCCTACTGTTGTCTGCACAGGCTCCCCTTTGAACTCAGCATTAATTGAGACCCAATTTCCTATTTGCCAAGCCAGTAGTACAAGATTCCCAGAACTTTAATTAAGGTCAATAGTTTGAGAGAGCGAGAATCATATAATGTTGCTTGCCAAAACAAACTCTTTCGCTCGTCCAGTCAGGGCTGTGGCACTCAACCACATTGCTTCTTTACAACATGACGCAGATGGAAATACTTTGCTTCTGAAGTAGATGATACAGGGAGACAAAAAAATTGGAACAAGGGAGGGGAAATTTCTTGGAATATCAGCTTTGGTCAATTCCAGTAAGCCGATTGAGTTTGCCCCCCGTTTTTTTCAGCACCAACAGAACATTTTCTGTTGTTCACCCCACATCTGGTGAAAACATTTTTTTAGTGCACCACTGAGAATGAATAGGGTTGGCAATGTCTTGTCGGCACAGGAAATAGTTGTGGTTTAATACACATGACTAAGGAATGAGAATGATTGTACAGTAAACTTAAAACCCCCATACGATCAGACACCAGACAGATTTGTCTGAAGTTCTGTTATAGACCGTCAAAGCCTTGTATTTTCTTCCAAATGTAAAAAAAAAGACAGTCAGCAAATCAATCATGCGTCCGTGTGTCTTGTGTGGTATTACTTACTTATAATCCACCAAATTTAAATGTATGAAAAAAACTTTTTTACCTCATTTCACACCAAAATAGTTTTATTGTTTATTGTTTTTCCAGTCTGACATATCTCCATTACGAGTGCATGGATTGCCATTTCATTTAAAACAGACATCCATCATCCCCAGAGGATGAATCCCGACTTCAGTGACACAAAATAATGGCATTTCCATCAGCCCCGACCATACTTTGTGTTCAGTGCTAGTTAGCAAATGTCAGCATGCTAACAGGCTAAACTAAAATAGAGAACCTGGTAATTATTACTTGCTAAACATCAGCACTCTCATGATGATGTTATGATTAACCATCATTTTAATATTAACAAGTGGTTGCTCTTAAAATTGTCTTATAATGAAACACATCTACACTCATCTAACTGTGCGTGATCCTTTTTTTCCCCCCTCTTTTTTTTTTTTTTTTTTTTTTGCGTCATCTCCAGTGACCTGAATGAAAACACAACATTTTTGCCAGTCCTGCCAGCAGCACGAAATACTGGAACAAGATTTATTTTCTGCTGAGTCCACTCATGTCACTTCAAATCACTTTTATGAGTAGCCTTTTGGCAATTAAATTTAATCACCTCATTGAGTTGAAACAAAATACCTGGCAGTACTTGGCAAAAACACCAAGACTGACAACTAAAGCACAGACCAGATCTTTGAAAGGCCCCAAAGCCAAGAATAGCAAACTTGTCCTCAGACAACATATTTTGTTGCGCCAAATGAGGCATTGAATTATTCATGTTTAACACTTTACCGTAACTTTACTGTCTGAATACGTCATGGGGAGGAGACTTACCAGTATGAATTTCCAAATTTAACTGGATAAACCAGCTGTAAGTCCATTAAATATCCAGCTGGGACTTTACTGGAACACATTTTCAATTTGATTCAGTTCTTTTTTGAAGCGTGGATTTGTTTGTCTTTGTGATGGAGCTGCACCGTGTGTTCTTGGTTGCAGTTCCTCAAAACGTCCTCTGGAGAGCTACACTCGCCCAGAGATTTAATGAAGGAGCAGTTCCCCAGTTTGTGTTGAGTATGTGTCAACTCTGCACGACATTCTTCCTTTCTTATTAATTTCCCTTGGAGGCAAGCCTTATATAATCTCCTGAAGGGCAATACCTTAGAAACTAAGAATTTAAAGGCTATATAGTTTAAAATTACAGTAGATCTTCAGACAGGTTCTTCGTGGTTTGTTTGAATTTATTCTCCTTTACAATTTTTAAACAATTCTCCTTTTTTAAACCTGTGTTTCTCTTATTGCAACTGTTCAATACTTGGAACTGTTTTGATTTGATTATTTATTGACCTTAATGACAAAGAACAATCCTATCTTTTACTATACATTGTTGCATATATGACAGAGAGAAAATGACTGTATATTTCACCATTGTGAAGACATGAAAAATACCACAAATGTACTTCTTTTATTACATTTTATTTTGTATCACATGACATGGAGCCACATATGTTGAACATAGATATTCTTCAGCAATATGATACAAAAAATATCCCTTTCCAGTATCTTTTGCCTGTGGTTACAAATTTAATTTACTTCATTACAAGTGATAGAGGAGCAAATGTGCATCCACCAACCCACGTCCCTATCTGATGACATGGATGAGGCACTGCCCCATTTCCCAGGGCAATGTGTGACACACAAATTGTGGGCCATAGCCCCTGTGATTTAACTGGGAATCTCTAGCTCCAATCTGAAGGTCAGTTGGGGATTGGTTAGGTCAATTAATGGTTGCAAAGGCCCGGTCTACCGGAAAACATGTCACTCGTATTAGTCTGTGTGATACTGTAGCCACCCACAAGGCAGGAAGAGTCATTGGTTTTGTCTGGGATTAGTTGGCGCTGTTGGACTGTAAAATCAGTTCTACTTTAAGACATAAATAATCAGTGCGTTGTTCTTATTTTAATTTGCTTCAGTAGCTTTAGTGTATTTAATACTTTGTTAAACCTATTATTTAGTATTTAGTGTGTATGTGTGTGTGTGTGTGTGTGTGAAGGTTTATATTGGTTATAATACACTGGACAGACAATAAGACAGTAACTAAAATATTTTATCATCGTTTTATTTCATCTTTATTTAACAAGTCATAGCACTTGCAAGGAAATGTCCCTGCTCACAATAATGAACATATAAATGGCAGCAGCAGCTTTGAAAAGTATTGGAAACAGGAGTGAATTTAAAAAAAAAAAAAAAAAAAACTGAACATGGACGACCACACAAGCACACAGGAGTCACAGGAGAACAAATAATAATATAGAACCAGAAAGAGACAGAAGTGTGAAAAGAGTAATATATGCTGATAGTGTTGATATAAGGACGATTTCAGATATAATGAGAGACGTAACACATCTGCCACATCTGTCACTTAACGTGTGCTCCTAATTGTGTTTTCCCACTATACTGCATGGAACATCATATGTACACTCGTGTGCTGTATGTACAGTACACATGCATATAAATACTCCCCGAGTGATAAAGCCATATGGTTAGTGTAAGTGAAGTGTCCTCAAGAGTGCACAAAAACTGCCTCAGGTTTTGATGTACAAAAAGCACATTGTGAAGGTTCCTGGGTTTGGATAAAATATCACGTTTACGTACCACAGTGCTTTAAAGGCTCACAGCTACAGGTTAATTTTCACTAAGCTCACTTATTCACTGTGTACATCCGATTTATGTTGTTTGTAGAGGTAATTCTATAAATGTATGGCCCATATATTCCACTGATAGTTATGTCATTTTATAAAACACACTTCATGAAACAGATACTCCAAGTATATCAGCTATAAATGTAACACTCAAAAATATTTGCCCATAGATTGATTAACTTAAAGCAATGAATCATTTGATCAGGCAGTGACAAATTCTTTACATCCAGTTCATTTTCATTACACACCTTGACAAACAACTTACAGATCTGAATAATTGAAAAAAAAAAAATATATATATATGTATATATATATATATATATATACACACACAAATCCATGAAGGCAGCCTATTAGTGGCTGAATTTTATAACAAAAGAGAAAATAAATTATATGACAAGAAATGTTTAAGTGGTAATGCAAAACATGATATTTTAGACAAAAATATATATATATTATATTAGAATTATAGAACATGATGTCAGTAGAATTTGCCATATGCATTCAAATTACAAAATACAGAGAAATCTCACTGATATTTTGAGCAATTAAACCTTTTTCCAAATTCCACATCCGGATTGTCTCAAACCTTCCCTCACCCATCTGTATTTCTTTGTCTGCATTTTCCCTATGTTATTATAGTTTATTAGTATGGACTTACATATAATATGGGAAATGGATAATGGCTTTTATCTGGATTACTCTGTGAAAAGAGTTGGTATATTTTGTATGCTTACAATAGATGGCATATATCTTTCTAATGACTCCCCTAGTTGTGCACAGTGGGGAGTGTATCTATACTGCCTGGTATGTTAACAATGGCAAAAGCATATACTACATGTGTTTTCCTGAATGTTAATTTTGATATTAGGGCACTGTAGGAAGTGTAGCTTTACACTCTTGGATCTGAAGTCAGGACGGGTAAAGCTGCATCTATTTCTTACTGTAATACGACTCTTCACAATCTGATTTTTCTCAGGTTTCCTGCTCTGATTAAGACATCTGTTCTGCCACATCCTGTTCTAAGCCTCTCAAATGCTTCCTATTTAAAAATTATTGTCTTGTATTTCACAACTTCTCAAAAGCCACACCTAATTTTGGCTAAGCCCTTGACAGTTTAGTTTTTAGTACTGTGCGTATGCCACAAAATGAGTAGTAGCCTCAATCTGAAACACCCACAAAGATGAGAGATACTCACTGCTCCATCAGGGAGAAAGAAGGGCAATGCCCGGTTCAGATGCCAGAATCCAGCGCAGATACTTTTTGGGGTAAGGGCTTCCTGGCTACTGCCTTAGGAACAGCAAGCCCAGACCGCAAAAAGACCCACAATGGACACAAATTTGACTTCAGCATCTTGGGGCGATCACCTTGGCATCTATAGAAAGAAAAAGAGCCATAAGCACATCTGATGCATGCAAGGAATTTAAAGAGTGGAGTTCAGTATGGGTGGAAACTCCAGGACACAACTCACTAAGGATTGTCTTGTGCTTCTACTTTCTCATTTGATATCAGTCAGAACACACTTACCACCACACCATCCCAACACAATACAAGTACTAGCATGGAATGAATCAAATCGAGTCTGGATAAGCAAAAGACAACGTTGGTCATCATGTCAAGGTCAGGATCTACAACCTTTCAGAAACGGCTGAAACTTAAGCTTCCTAAAAAAGCTTTTTGTCAAAAATCAGTTCTACTGTCTGAATCCCCTTCTCTTGACCTAATGAGTTCCGTTCAGTCCAGAAAAGTTTGAACTATCTCCTGTTAAACGTGATTCGTCCATCAGCCACAGAAAGCCCAATGGGTCTCATCCACAAACCATCTCTATTTCTGTTTTCTTAAGAAATGTACCTCCAAAAATCCAAAGCAGGATTTATTAAATATTGTTTTACAGGTATAACTGAATGTGATGAGTTTGTAAATTGGATGTGCATATGCTTGTTAATGCTGAATGGCCGACGGAGGCACCACCTGACAGCAAACAGACTGAATGAGAGGTGAAGAACGACAGAGCGATGTGTAAATGTACTCATGCTGTCAGGTACTGCTACATCAGAAAAACACACACGAGATGAAACTGCAATAAGGCATGCAATCATGTCTCTAATGAAGACAGTAATGCAAGAATTTCAGCATCATTTTCATTGTTAATTGGCCATCATCAGTGCGGGACACTGATTAAATTTATGTATTCATGTCTTCATCAGATGGTAAACTGGATGATATCATAATTTTGACTGTTGGTCTGCAGTGTCTAACACGTGCAACTAATTTCCAATACACATATGGACTCATCTGTGGCAGTGTGGTTGCATCAAACTGTAAGTAATGAAGGGTGTTACAGCTGATCACGGGTCTGATTAGATTTTGGTCATCATTTTACCAAAACACCATGTAGTTTGTCATGAGACCCTTGTTAATCTAACCACCATTTATTATGTCAGCAGCAACATGGAACATAAAGCTGTGACTCTTTCCTGGCCAATAAGAAAATTAATTTAGTAGGTTTGGATCGGTGTCACTAAATTTACATTTAAAGTGTGATATTCTGCGCATTTGAAATGGCTACTTTGGAGTCCTTACCCTAGAGCAGAATAGGAGGAGTTGATACATTATAGTGCAAAAGTTTCTAACTGCCAATTAATTCCATTATGTAGCTTTGATAATGTCAGTGGGTTTTGAAATTAACTGAAATGTAGTTACTTCAATTGATGTCCATAGAAAATTTTTAATTTAAGTTTCTATGTATAACCTGTTCAGTTTCAGGACTTCCAAACCTTTACATTTCAAGATCAAATTTGACCATGCATGGTTTGTGAATGAGACCCACCGTGTCTGGGAATCAAGTTCCATTTAATGCATTAAAAGTTATTTTTGGCTATTTTTTACATTCCTGAATGTAGGTATCCCTTGATCCCTCTTTTGTGAAGTTTTTGTGAAACGTAATCAAATCTGTCTCCATCTGCAACCAAAAATGGCTAGAGGACTGGAACATGCTTGTGACGCTCACAAGCAGAACAAGGCCTTAAGAATCACCTCTAATGAAGCACACACACACTTGTCCCCCTTGTTTGATCTATTTCCCTTCTGTAAATGATGACGAATGCAGCAAGTTGTTGACGTCTCTTTCCTGCAAAATTTCAGTCTAGAATTCCTAAAGTTGCATCTTCCGCTCTCTCTTCCACAGCTTGCACATAATGACCTGCAACCATTCAAAATGTGACCAAGGCTCGCAGTAGAAGAACTTGTGAGATCCAGACATCTTGTGGAATAAATGAGTTGCTCTGTATTTTGAGTGACACGGTGAAGCAGTGTTCACATGTTCAGCCACCAGGCAAGAAAGACACGGATTGGCATCTTCACCTCATCCTTTCACTTGATGAGACACGAGTACCACATTCTTCTTCTTCACCCCGGTCTTCCCTACACATCACTAAGCTGGTACAATCCAGCCCCTAAAGGAGTGAGGCGTTGTCTTTTCATTGGATGGTAAACCCCCACGATGTGATACATACGGCCTTCCTCCATTGTCACATTCAAGATTTAATTTTTAGCTTTCACTAACTCTGCACAGGTCATGGCAGGAGAGGAACTCACTAAGAACTGTCTCAAGCAAACGTTTCCACAAACATCAATTCCTTTTAAGTTTGGTTTCTCGGAAGGAAAGTCAGCTATTATATGGCCACCAACTAACATGATATCTGAACTGAATATTATAGTTCAATTCTTGTCTTTTCACGATATTAAAGACTACATTTCCTCAACTTATATGATGTGGTGGAGTGCAAATTAATGCCTCTACTGTACCTGTTTGACCGGCTGAAACACACTACGGAGGATTTTATTTCCTCCACCTCTAGTTTTGATGACATTTTTTGTTAAATCAAAAAATCATACTCAAAATACTGTCACAATATGAAATTGAGGCATCACAATCACTGAGTTTTAACCAGAAACACAGACAGCATGCTACAAAAGCTGTAACAACTCACAATTCCAGCTGTTAATTTTAATCCCCTTTAGACAAATAAGCCATGAACTATTGTTTCCACCTTTTATCCATTATAACTCAAGTACATTCAGAAAACCACAGCAGTAATAAATCTATGACATTCACTGCAGATGCTTCAAAACTCTACCTCATCAGCTTCTGCCATGTCAGAGCTCTGAGACCACGTTAAAACCACTGTAAAAGCTCTAAAAAGTTACATAAGGCAGACAGAAAGAACATTCCCGATCACATTTCATCCAGTGATGATGTAGATGATACAAATAGAATGAAAACATGAGAGATTCAATGAGATCATTTATCGACTAGATCTGAATCTGTTGAAAACTGAACAAAAAATACGTGTCTACTTTCTGATTACCTTTGTTTCACTCAGGATGTCCTACAGGGAAACCAGGAAGTATAAAACATTCAATTACCACAACCACTGCCCACCATCACAAGCCAGCCACCATATATGTCAGTGCACCACCCTGTATGAAGAAGACCGTAGTCAGTTCAGTGATACAGATAGTTGTTCTGAACGCCATTCTGTGCCACACCCTCATCACGACAAAATTAAATTCACCATCTGCAAGTGTGTGCTGCTAAAGGTCTAGGCCTAAATCATACTCTATAAACAGCTACACATACGATGGTGTAAGTGAGTATTTCACACATCCTATCTCATCAGCGAAGGTGTATTTGGATCATCTCTGTAACAAAATTTTAAAAAATGAAAACAATCGATAAAAATGCTCTTTTACCACATTTTTTGTTAGTACTTAGTCATTATCATCAAAAATGTCCTTTTTTAACAGTTTATTTTTCTTGACCATTGCAGCTTTTTTGAGGGTGTGTTTTGTCTTTTTATTTTTTTTACGACTGACAACTGTCTCTTGATTTAGCGGCATTTACTGTAAAGGGATATCTATTGTATCAATCATCAAAAACCATCATCACCACCAATCATCATTTCATGCCTATGTTCCTATATTTTTGGTTGTGAAGTGCTTTTGCAGTGACGCCTTTATGGAGGAGGGAGTGTGAGTAGGAATGGGGGAATGTTCCCCGAATAACACTACACATGCAGTCTTGAATTGTTACAACCTGCAGTATTAATCATTGCAAAAAATGTCTTGAGAATTGTTTGCAGCTATAGCTTTTTTGCTCTTCCTCGCAAACCATGCCGCAAAATGTAAATCCAGAAATTACAGTAGCATCTTAAATCAGGATCCAGCTGAACTCTTTACTCAAATCAAGCAAAAAAGAGAAAAATTCTGCATCAAACACAAGCTAAACTGCTAGTGTAAATCCATTCATTGTGCAGGCCTACATCATGAAATTTCATGCTCCAGTAAAGAACAACTTGAGAAAAGGTTTTTCTTTTTTCTTTTTCTTTTTCTTTTAAAGGGCTTTTTGTGTTGTACATTGAGGAGGCGTGCACAGCACATGACCACATCTGGGGCCTATGCCTGTATATGGGTGTTACGTCAAGCCCAGGGCAGATAGGGACCAGCAGACTGGACCATCTGCACACGTAGGCATCTGCCACACTTACCTCACTACATGCGTCATATGTGAGAAAAAAATGTCACATCCCCTACTGCTCTTTCTCTAAATGTGTCCTACATTGTCCCATAGTCGGCTTACTTTCTTATACACTGACTTAAGATTGTACGTTATATTTTGATTATTCAGTTACTTAATGATGTTTATTTGTGATGGCCCGAACGGGCGCCAATGATCTAATTTTCGCAGTGTCAGTTCCACTGGCCCTTAACCCAGTGCGAGCTCTCCATCTTCTAGAAGTTGCTGAGGTAGGTCCACCTTTACAGCAAAAGGGTGATCGGTCCAGTGTTTCAAAGGCGATCGCATGGCACCTGCTCGCCGGCCTTAAAGCGATGATTGTAGGCAGAGCGCTCTCCGTGGTCCTGAAATACACAGAGCTGTCCATGGTGCTGAAACCAGCTCTCGCTGCGTGGTGAACGCCCTGCACTTGAGCCCAGTTTGTGGAAAGAGGAAAAAGTGGAGTTGGTTAAAAAAAAAAAGAAAAGAAAAACGATTAAATTGAGGGTGAGAAAAACACAAAGATCCAAACTAAAAAAATAAACAGAAAATGCAATAAAAACAGCTGATATAACTAAATTAAATCTCTCTTTTTTTGGCGTGGGGGGGTGGCATCACGATGGGATGTGCAGTCTGAAGATGAATTGATCGTGCATGAATTGGCACTTGTTGCCATAACGCATTGAAAGCCTGCCAGAGTGTGTGCACTGTGTGTTTCGCGCGTGCGCGCGTGCACCCGTCGAAACGGTATAATCTTCGCTATATTCCACTAACAGAAGTAACGTTACTTCTTCTAGGCTCTACGCGCACGACTGCCCCCCATCTCTCACACACGCACACACATATACACATACATACACGGCTATGAAAAGTAACCTCCTGGCAAACGATGATCAACCAGCTCCGTTTCTATAGATAGCTCGATCTTAATTAAACTCACCGGAATCGTTTACATTTCACTATCTAACATGATGTAAGATGCTGAGTGATTGGCATTGCAATTAGACGACACCGCTTGCAAGTACTGCCTTGATCCTCTCCTGGTGTTTCTAATATTTCAAAGATTGCGGCTGGTCCTCAAAATTTTGATCATCGCACTAAAATGTATTTCCCCTCAGTGCCACACACACACACACACACACACACACACACACACTCTCAGCAGTGAATATACATCGATGGATGCAGAATTTGTATTGCTTCGGTATAACAGGGGCTGTAAAACGGAGCACGTCCACCGCTGCGGTTAATCATAAAGAATTGCAATCAAGTCAGTGGAAGTCAACACGAAGACACTTTTAGTTGAATATGTGTTTTTCATCCCCCCCCTATCATCCCACATCAACACGTCTCTCCGGAGAAAAAACACTGGCCACTCACGCTTCACCGTCAAAACTCGGGGATGGATTTCTCAATGGCTCTCTACATGGCAACACTGTCTATAAGCACGAAAACAGAATTGCAGGTTGTTGTTTTACTCACTTCAACAATAAGCAAAGAGGAAATAATAAAAATAGAATGGGCTCACCCAGTCACCACCGATCCGAGGAAGCGTGCATCATTTTTCTCTTCCCCCCCCTTTTTTCCCTCCAATAATCCCTGGGAATTTCAACGGCACCCATTGATATGCAGCAGTAGGGTCCCCCCCCTCCTCCTCCTCCTCCTCCTCCCCTCCAACCCCTCCACCTCCACCCTCCCACCCTCTCTCTCCATCCTCTCTCTTCCCAGACGTCAGTCGCATTGCCTCCCATTCATTTCGCTCTATATTTATTTTATTTCTGTGCATTTCTTAATTCTTAATCCATTTTGTCCTCCTCCCTCCTCTCTGGAAAATGCTGCAAAACCTCTAATGGAAGCCACTCAATTCCTCCAGTCTGCTTCTTGCTGGTGACCTGCATTGACGTCATTGCGTCATTAGGTTTCCCCTGGAAACACGGGAGAGCCAAAAATAGAAACACATTAATTCAAACCCCAGGCTGGGGGGAGGGGGTTGGGGTAGGGGGTAGTTGGGGTAGGGGGGGGCTGTTTTTGGCGACTATTTCTTTCAATCCATAATCCCCCCCAACCAACCACCCCCGTCGTATTTCTTTTTATATAAGGTATTTAAAATAACTGATAGTGAATTATATTTTCTTTGTTTATCATCCTTTTCTATTTTAGCATCACTATACTGCTTTTAGTACACCCTCCTTTGTGTTTCTGTTTGATTTTATGATATTATTGTATGTTAAGGTTATTTTACTCCTTCTTTTAATCTAATATTCTTAATTTAATATTCTCCCAGGAGGAGTGGGTCCTGGAAGCTACGCTATAGAGCCTCAAGAGCATGAGGGTTCTATATGTTAACATCATATTGTACTTAAGGGCTGTTATAATGTTCTATTTCAGCACTATAATATATATAATAATAGTATGATATTTTTATAGTATTTTCTTGGAGCATGTGGTCTTCACTGGTGACTCATCATTTTAATATAACTAACTTTAATCTTGATCAAAGACAAATTAATTTTGAAGATGCAGTTACAAAACTGAAACAACAGAAGTCTAGAAAGTGGAATTTGACAGGGATTCAGGATAGGAACGTCAACGCCCTTTTCATGTCGCTTGATATTGTGCATTAGTGCATATTCCAGAATAAAATTTTAATTAAATGATCACAAACTAGTTGACATTTAGGCTGGAACTTTCAGGGCCCCTGCAGTTCTGGGGCCTCAGCCTAATTGGTCATTGAGCCTTGGGAGATTTGTTCTGTAGTGAGCTGCGGTGAGCCAGAGCAATGTGGCTAATCAGGACATTTTTGCAGGTTTAATGAAGAACAAATAGCCCACGTAGTTTGTGACAAGGGACCTGGTAGAAAATCAACAGTATATGCACCAAGCTCAAACATCGTTTTTATTAATTTATAAATACACATAGTGTGATCAAAACATGGTAGAAGATAAATGAATACGTATCATATTCATTACTTAAAGGGCCAGTGTGTAACATTTAGAATGATTTACTAGCAGAAATGGAATATAATGTTTATAGGTATGTTTCCATTAGTATATAATCACCCGAATATAGGAATCATTCTGTTTTTGTTCCATTGTTATTATTAAATGGCCCACCTTCTATTGAGCCCGTACAGTCCTGTCTGTAGATGGGGCATTTGGGGTTTTTCGCAAGTTTTGCTGCCACCATAGTTTCCCAGGTTGTCAAATACAGACGCGAGCAGTGATCAGTTAGTTGCAGTCTGCAACTTCACCACTAGATGCCACTAAATCCTACATACTGGTCACACCATGTTGTCAGTAAGAACCAAACAAATTACTGACTGTGTCTTTAGCTTATCAGTTTATCAACCACAGTCAAGAAATACTTAATATTCTAAGTTAGATTAAAGATTGGAAAATTTGGGGGGGGTGGAAATTCTCCTAGTAACAATAATATAATACTGTTCCTGAATATGTTATGCTAGTAAATTATAGATACTGTAACATCATCAATAACAGATAAGAGAGATAGAAATAGAGGGGAAAAGAGAGAGTGATGTTTTTGATATATGTTAACATGCAAAAGAACTTGTCCACTTAAACTCTGAAGTTAAATATATTATAGTCACACACTGAGAAAGTCCCCTTCATCCCAGTCAACATTTTTGATACAGAAAAACACAGATTTTTAAAAATCTTTCCTATTCCTGTAAAGAATGTACACCACTCTTACAGTATGATGTAAAATGTGCTATAAATATGTCCCGGGTCAGTTTGAAAATGGGTTAACTATGAAATCTAACTTCAAACTGATGATTATGAATATATAAATATATACAAAGCAAACTACCACAGATTTAACAACATGAATTTCTCTCTCGAAAGCATCTTCACACAATTGACGTAGTTTGTCTACTTTCTTTGCAATGTATATTCAATAACTTTATTTTAAGGAGATTTAGTTGGGCTGTAAAAAGAGAATTAAATGTGGGAAATAGTTCTATAGTACTCATTCATTGTTCTTTCATTCATGCAGTCATTCATGTACTTTCTCTTCTTAATCCATTCACATATCCAGGACAGCCACCTTTCCAGTGACGCAAAGCCCTCCTCCCATCTAATCGCTTTAGCTTCATCTATCTGCTCTGATGTTCGAGATCAAGTGACATACGACGCCGCGTGCCACCCCCCCCTTTTCCGACGCGGCCCCACCGTGCACCACCGCTCACACACGGGCACGTGTTTGCGCGCACACGCTTCCAGCCTCGTGACACCCGGCTGGAGGCACGCGCACTGGCACACGAGTGGTGATGCTGCATTCACGCTGTGGCCTTAAAGAAAGGAGGAAGGGGGGAAGAAAGGCAAAACTCTGGCAACAGTAGCATCGCGAGATGATAGTGGACCACGATGGCAAACTGCCAGTCGTTGCCAAGGTGATTTCCTTAAACAAGTAATTCTACCACACACAAGCAGTAGTGTGTGTGATTGTTGACTTTTCGTATTTTAATTATTATTTGCTTAGATTATAATTCTCAAGGCTTCTACTGTGGCCCAAATCCATCATGCAAAACTTATTGTCAAACTAAGTTTAGCTTGCAATGTCAAAAAAGTACACAACTACACAAATACACCTCTGGAGTGTTAGTTACTATACAGGGGCAGTTCTAGAGAAATATTCATGGGGTGGCAAGAGGGTGGACCGGAGACTTTAAGGGGTTGCAGAAACATATTCTGATTTAATCCCAATCACATTTATCATAATTTTCTTGGAAAAGCCCTTAAATGAAGATCATTTAACTCAAAAACATTACATTATTGTGACACATTAATGAAGCATTGAATGAAATGTAGGCATTAGAAATCAAAAAAGTGGCCTGTTCTGGTGAAAATGGTGACTTTCCCCGCTCCCCCTAGCGTCCCCAGGTGAAAAACCAACCTTGCAACTTTGGGACTACGGTTCCGTTAAGTTGGAAATAGGAAGTATCGTGAGAAGCAAGAACGAGCGAGGAACACAAACTGCTTTACGACAATTCCACATAAACGTACGCGCCCCCCTCAACACCGGTTAGCCACGCTGGCTATAAGAACAAGGGACGATGAATGTATTACCCACCTCGGTAGACATTGCTCCACACGAAAAAGTTGCCTGGAAACAAATGCACATCAGCAGCGGTAGAGAGGGGGAGGAGGGTGCCGCAAGTAGGTTTTTTATGACAGTGTTTTGAAATCTACATCCCAGAGCTGTTGGGGGAGCTCGTTGAGAAAACATGCAACGACAAAAGTGAAAACCAGCGAAGAAATGGCTAGAGTTGCCAAGTTCCCCTTTAAATTTGACAGCATTTGACACCAAGCTGGTGTGGCAGCTGGGGTGGCCCGACACAACCCCATAACCACCACCCTAACCCTAACCTCTCTAGATCCACCCCTGACTCTAGTTTAGGTCTAGAGCTAGATCATACAAGGGTTGCTGTGGCATGCAGACACAATTAACCTAGCCAGTTTTCCAGTGCAAGAATTTTGGCCACTAAAGTAATACCAGGGTGGATATAGCAAAAAGATAGTTCTGATAATGATACCAATACAGTATATATATATATATGATCTATTAATCTGCTAAAATTGCAGACTGACTATATATTACATTTTATTCAACTAATTACCTTTGGTAAAATATTAAATAGCTACATAGATATGGCATGAAGTGTGTAAATGATGATTAATTATCTATGCAGAGCATGGTAGGACGTTAACTGCTTAACTGTGTAATTCAGTACACCTGTGTGGAAGCAGCTGGCTACTGTAATCATTTATGTCACCTTTCTGTGTCTGCACCAGCACGTGACTGCCAACATTTGAAAATGTCAGGTAGGCTATGTAGATACATATTTTCAGTGTTTACTTTTGTTATTACAGTGACATAAATGTAAATATTAGGAAATGGAACCACTTATCACAACCATGATAAATGCTATACCTTTTTGATATTATACAATTTAATTTTTGATTCATTAATTTGGTCACTACCATAATGGTACATTTTACCAGTACCATGGTATTATTACATTTAATAAGGTATTACCATTGTACATGTTGTTTTTCAACTCTTGCAAGCCATAGGTATATACATAGGTTCAGTGTTTACAACTCAACTTTATCCTACTGGCCCCACATTTTTAATCACCTGTCAAAATCAAAAACACTGAGTCCATTACGTTTTGATGCATTTATTGGATTAAGAACCCAAAAAGTAGACTGTGCAATAGTGCATCATAAATAAGAGATACAAAATGATGTAAAAATTCAATGGGATGGGGCAACTTACTGTCTGTATTGCTAACTCTTAAGTCTCTTTAGCGTGCCTTAATACATAGCTTATCAGCTCAATACACATTTGTATCATCATGTTTTCTTTAGAGGGGATCCTCCTGCCATTAAGAAGTGAATTGCCTTTTTCTCTTTATTAGCTGTCTTTTACTGCTGCTGTTTTGTTTTATCTCAAATACTGATTCCTGGCTGATTGGAGAACCTGAGCGTTGCTCATGACAGTGATTATGATGGTAGTGACTGTCAACAAGATGACTAGATGATAAAGTGTGTGTTCCTGTGACTTGTCTTTGTTTTTGGGAGTCAGATGTCAGGAGTGGCCTGCAAGCAGGGAGGCTCTTGGGACAGAATAGGCAGTTTTTTTCAGCACTTTGCCGACTGAATAGTGAGCTCTTAAAAATACTGTTTTGGTGTGGCTTTCTACTGACCTTGTGGCCCCAGTGGGTATTTGTTATTGTTTAGCACAGCCTAGAGATGAGATATGAACATGCCCATATGCGACAAAGGTAACTGTAACTTTACAGTTTTACAAACTTGACATGACATGAACTCATTCCTTAAATGCATGTAAAACTAAATGTATTACCGGCAGTGTTTAAGAAATAATCTCTATTTCTAAATGCAAAAACAGTTGATTAATCAGTGAACTGAGAACTAATCAGGTTCACATCTTGCAGCACATGCAGAAATAAGTTAATGGCCCCTTTTTAAAAGTGTTGTATTGTGCCTTTTTTTTAAATTGACAGCATTTAATTAATGGCAATATTCAACTTTATAAATCCATCTAAAGAAAATGGTTACACTTCTTTATCTTCATATGGCAGTGATTGTGCATCCACAGTTTTTAAACTACTTCTTACACTCTTAATTCTCATGATGATACTGTCAGTACATTTTACAGTTCAGAGCAAAAATGCACACCACTCCATGAAGACTGGCCACATTAGTACTGCTAGATGAAAACACCAGTTAGCTAAATGCAGTTTTTTTTCTCACCTCACCCCATTACCTCAGTCAATATCTAATCTTCCTCTTCCTCCTTCTGATGTTTCTATTGATTCCCCAGACAAGTTTTACCATGCTCCTTAGCATGTGTATTAATGATCTCTCGCTTTCTCTCTCTTTCTTTCACACACACACAGAAGCAACTGGTGTGCTGCTAGGTCGAAGGCACTTGGACAGGAATGCATGTGTGTGTGTGAGTGTAAGCGTGTGGGAGGGTTAGAAGTTGAGGGTTTTGAAATATCAAGCAGAGACTGATGGAGACTGAGTGAAATAAATCCGATTGTGCAAAAGTCTATGGATGTAATGTTTTTCATGAAATCTGGAGTCTAGGTTGTCTGGTCAGATGAGAAGACTTGGTCTTTGGTCCACTAGTAGATTGCCAAAATGCTGTTGCCTCACTACTGACACTGACCTAGGAGATAGGCACCGTCAGGGTGGTAGCACTGCACCAGAGCACACTGCGCTAACTGCTGATGCCATCTGCTGGCCGAAAGCATAAACTGCAGTCACAATACTCAAATCCACTAGATCAAATACCTTTCTACAGGCTTTTCAAGCATTTCTAATACTGTGATAATTCTTCCTAGTTTTCTCTGGTTTATTTTACTTATACACTCGCACTTCAATTTTCCTTCACTGAATCCCTGTGCCTACCAGAAGTGTGCAGTGGTTCGGATAAGATTAAACAAACAGATGGGTCCAAAAAGATAGGACGAGAGAGGACATTTGGATCTGGTGTATCTGCATGCTTAAAATTTGTGCTAAATTATCACTGCCAATGGCAAATAAAACATCTCTGTGAAGGCAGTATTCAAAGTCTGACATCAAGCATTTGAAATATCTAGCAAGTGAAACACAATTAGCTTCAAGAGTATTATGAAATTATGTCTACTCTCGCTGTAATTCAAGATCTAAATCCCAGTCGCACCGTTTATGAATGAATGAGTTTTACCACCCGTTGGTATTTTTTGCCTCTTTGGAATTTAAATGTATGCAAAGATCAAAGCCACCCTTCAGGAGGAAGAGGTGGTGCAATAAGCAGAAACCCCCAGACTATTCACACAGCGGTCCCTCTTCTACACTGTAACTGAGTTGCAGCATTCCTCACACACTCAGAGGTGTTACTGCAAACTGCCACCAGGGGGCAGGAGTGTTTAGGAGTGTTTTCTCCCCCCCCCTCCCCCCAACCCTCCCTCTCTCCCTCATGCCTTCTCTTTAGCTGTTTGTCTGCGCGGAGTGAATGTAGACACACACATGCATGTATACACACATAAACGCACACATACACTGAACTACATATGAATATGAATATGGTTTTCCTTGGGGAAAAATCTGGATGTTTACACACAGTTGTACATATTTAAAAAAGAAAAAAGTCTGTACAGCCATCACATTAGTCTCTCCTGAGCCTGGGATGACATTGCAGTTTCTCTCTGATCACAAGATCACATTATGCTTGTATGTGGCCCCGAAGTGACTCCACAAGGTCACGACCTCCCCATTCCCCCACCACTCTTAGCTCCATCGCTGCACTGCATGATCAAGGTTCAGCTGCATCACACATCCCTTCACAGCCACACATCTACTGATGCCCTATTTATACCAGATTGTTAATGGCTACTCTTATTAATTTCACAGGGAGGCAATCAAACAAAGCCTTACTCAGGGGGGGTTGCAGCAGATGTCTGGTGTAACCTTCGGAGTTCTTTTCAGGCAGACCCTTAGCAGGCAGGCCACAACCTTGGTGTTGGGAGGATGAAATCAAGGGGAAAGAGGGAGGAGGAGATGAGATGCAAAGACAGTTAGGAAAACAGGAAAAGAAAAAAAAAACGAAGATGTAGGAGGAGAGAGTGAAAGTGAGTGACGGAGGGCGGGCTGATATCAAAGAGGCCTTTGTTCGAGCTTCCCCCAGTAGCTGTATGAGGATCAGAGTCAGAGAGCAGTAGACCTTGAGGACCTTGAGAGGAGGAATTGAATGCTTACGGTGCAGAACTCTATCTTCAAGGCTCTCTGCCCTCAACTTTTTCATTTTTTATCATTAATTATTTTCCGCTAATTGCCAGGATTAGAAAAAGAGGGAGAGAGGAAGGGCGCTCTGGGTCTCTGGAGTCTTAGACCAGTGTGTGCGTGTGGTGTGTGCGTATGCAGTATGCCTACATATACACCTCTGCTCTGTATATAAAGAATAGAACAAGGGGAAGATTCATTCTTGGTCGGCAAGGTTGTTAGCACTCTGTAGTTGATTGTTCTTGTTGAACCATAGAATTATTTCCATTAAGTTTAAGAAGATGGTCATAGCCCAGCAATGTCCTTGTACAGTGGTTAACACCGTAGGTGATTAGGTTAGATTTTTTTATTGCCATTTCTGATAGTGTACTGGTTCTCAAACTATGGTATATGTACCACTGGTGGTACCCGAGCTTCCTCGAGTGGTACGCAGAGGAACTTCTGAAATATTAAAAAAAATATATATATTATTACTATTAATTTAAATACTATAACTATTAGATCGTTGAATCATAATTAAAAATATGTTTTGTTTCTATATCTGCCTGCTACATAGTCACGTTTTTGCACATAGTGAGTGCATACATCCATAATAAGTTATGAGCTAAAAAGTGATGACAAGATAGTAAACGGAGGTAAAATGAATGGTTCAAAAATACAGCAATATCTCTCTTCCACCAAAATAGCCCTGCTTCATGAGCCGGTTGTGTTTAGTATTCAGTCAACAATAAATGATGATCTTATTAGGAATAATCCTGCCCCTGCGTGAACTATCTGTATCTGAATAGGGTCGGCCTACGCTACTGTATTTTAACTTCTGTCATAATGGTGGTACTTGGAAGAGCTTAATATTTTCTGTGGTGGTACATGGTGTAAAAGGTTTGAGTTACAGTATTGTTACTTGCTGTTAGCCATATAGTGTTTGATAGAAGGGTTCATTTAGGTTACATATGATTGAGTTGTGAGTATTTCCAATCATTGTCCAAAGCATACTGTTGTAGATTGTTTGTTGTGGTTTTCATACCTTGGAGACAGGCCAGTTTTCCATTAATTTCAGTATGGTAGAAAGACTTATAGAGAAAGTTGCTTTGGTTAGGTAATCCATTATAGTGACGTCTTGTTTTATTTTTGTCAAAGGTACCTTATTGATGATGCACTTAAAGGTGCAAACTTATTTGAAAAGTCTGCTGCTGACTCTTGTTTTTTGTGTTGATAAAAGGCTTCCAAATCTGAGACATATGAGTTTGTTGATGAACAGCGGGGCACTTACGAGATGTGTTTTTCCCAAAAATCAAACAGAACCAAAGACAGATACTAAACAAACATTATGAAAAGGGTAATTTCAATTTGGCAGTTCTATGGAATAAAAATTGTTCAACCTATGCTGGAGATATACTGTTTGTGTTACACACTGAAAACAAAAGGGTGCAACTTCTCCTTTCTTTCCCTTTTTGATGAGAAGGATAAAATGATTTAGCTGAATAATCCTCAGCTTAATGAGTTCTTAATGTTCTTGGACAGGTTGGACATATTTTGGTGTATTTTGATGGACTCTCTGGATGTCTCCTCTTGTGAACAACAGAAAGCTGCTGTCCGGAATGGCACAAAGATCACACCCTCTTTGCCAAGATCAAAGCGAGCTACAGTGCTTTCTCCAGAAAAAAATCCTTCCTATAAAAAAGATGTCAAAACATTATGTGATAAGAGAAGATTGCTGACCCATACTTTGATACTCTGTATCAGAGTATCAGTACTCAACAGCTGATTCAACAGCTCCTTTCCCAGACTAGTAATGGAAAACCAGCATGAAATCGTAGATTGCCCCCGCACATCTTTGATAATCTCCGCCACATTCACTGACGATCCCAGAGACATCACTGTGTCCTTCTTAGGCGCCAAACCTTGAGAGGCTGGACCAGACTGGGCATTGTGCCTGCAGCTCCACTTGCCAGCAACAGTGCTCACCAATATTTCCTGGGCTGTGCTGAAAATACATTAATCATTTCTCTGTACCACAGTGCAGTCATGGGATATCAGTCTTGCCAGCTGTGAAGTAATAAGATGGAGAACAGGAAGAGTTTACATCATGGCTATAGCCATGTAGTGTGCAATTGTGCCACCCACATGCCATTTTATTCCAAAACAGGGAAGGCACAGCTTGCCTTTTTAATTTGCTGATCAGACAGGCCAAGAAACAGTCTTTACACTTCAGTTTTGCACAGGTTATGCAAATGAGATGTAATGTATTAAGTAGTGAACTTAAGAAGTGCTGGTACGCATATTTGGGCAGAGCCAGGCCAGCTGTTTCCAGTCTTTTTGCTAAGGTAAGTTTCATATTTACTGTACAGACATTAGAGTGGAATTCTCATCTTGGCAAGAAAATGAACAAGCTTATTTCTCAAAATGAAAAACTATGAACTAGGCAGTTCTTGGCCTTGTAGCCACAGGTTGTTTCAGGTGACACTAGCGCATGTCATTAAAAAGCATCTTGCTGGCTTGTTTTGCTGCACTGCTTAACAACCTTAACAGCAGATGTCTAAATATAGCACCTGTTGTCACAGTCTTCATTCAGCAAAACATATCTTGCTTACTTTAATCACACTTGCTGAGGAGAAGGAGAACCCTTCTTTTCCCATAATGAGCAGGTGAAAGGACCCCAGAGCCCCATAAGGATGAATGAGTTCACCCTGATGGGTTGTGCACATGCTTGCAATTTCTCAGAGCACTAAGGCACTAGACAAGTTGCCCTTAGAGTCCCATATAACAGGGTCAAGGCAATGTGAAATCAAACCCTCTTTTTATTGAATGTATAGCTTGTTCTGGTGGTATCCCCGTTCATCATATTTGAGATCTAATCACCCTGCAAATTATCCGCCTGTGAGGTAGGCTTTATTTCTTATCAGCGGATAATAAAAGCTCTTGTTGACAGCATAGCACATACATCTGGCTTCCGACCAGGTCCTGTGGCTTCTGTTATTTGAAAAAAAACAAATAAATCACCTTGTAGTGATGGATGAACCTGCCTCGCTGCTTCTTGTCGTGTTTTACAGTTCACCCGATGCCTTCCTTGTATGTTCAAGTTCAATGTGATTTCTAAAAGTGCAGCTCAAGCACCTAAAATGCTAATGTGTTTTTTGATTGGCAGCCACTGACTGACACTAATGCCACCGTTTCCAACACTTACGTCACCATAGCTAATTGATTAGATTAGCTTTGGACACTGATATACAGTAGCTTAAAACATTCTTCCTGACATTTTGTGCCCCCCAAGGTTGTTTGGGTAATCTGTTCATGAAGTACAGGGAGGTGAATGTGGGTTAAATATTATATATCTTTATTGACTTGTGTAGCAAAATACTGTATGTACAAACGTTTTTCACTCAGTATTAATTTTGGTCATTTGTAGGTCAGAAGCTACGTGTGCAGTTTGTTTACCACTGCTGTTGGCAGGGCACTGGAGCGCAGCTGTAACATTAACCCCAACTTGTGCTCAGAGGAGTTGTGACTTTTTTAGTTGGTTAGCATCCTCTTTTCTTTGTCCCTCTCTCCAGTTTCCTTTTTGCCTGCTCCCCCAACAGTGTGCTGACATTTTAGCATTAGTGGTTCTGTCAGAGTGTGAAAGAATCAGCCCGTACTGCCCCCTCCCCTTTTGCGCCCCAGGATAGCAGACTGTCTGATTGGTATGTGTGTTTTGTGTATTCTCTGCACAAAGTGATGTTGTTTTTCAGTCAATACTGCAGCCTACTGTGTATCATTGGGAATAAAAGCACCTCATAGCCTTTTAGCCCCTCTAAATCCACCCAAGATGATTCTATAACAGAGTGTCAAAGTTCAAAACATACAATATTCTCACTCAATCCCTCCATAAAATCACTGTCCTGTTCAATCACATCACTTTGCAGACATTCATACTCTGTCACTCAGCCTCGTCTCTCTACCTAAATTCATGAGCCAGACCATGGACCCAGACCTTGTGGGTCATATGCAGAACACAGAAAGCTGGCTGTGCTTAAAGCATGAAGCCTTCATTATATGGTGCCAATATGGTACAAATTGAGTTCAAACTCTGAGTACCCAGATGGACTACCTGAGGGCATAAAGGGACACATTTGTGTAATCTCACAGTGCAGCAGAAAAAGGTGTGTGAGTGTGTGTGTGTGTGTGTGTGTGTGTGTGTGTGTGTGTGTGTGTGTGTGTGTGTGTGTATGCGTGCACATTTTCATTTTAGATTATCAGAGGGTATTGTGCTTATGTCAGGTATGATAAAATTAATGTGTTTTTGTTTGAGTGTTAGATAGGGAAGAGTATAATGTGTTTGGGCACGTGGCCTGGCCTGCCTGTTGTGCTTAGTGTCAGGATACAGTGTAACTGCACAGAGAAGGCTGGCATGGCTGGGCATGCCCCTTGCACCCCCACAGGGGTTTTGGAAAGTGCACATCTCACCAAAATGTCACTTTCACTACAGTGAGCCACCCTAAACACAACCAAGTGCTCTTTCTCTTTCTCCCTCTCCTCCCTCTCTTTTGTCCTCTTTCACTCATTCTCTCTTACTTATTAACAAACTCACCTGAATCATCCTCTTGAAGAAATGAGGCGAATGTAAATGCAAAGCAAACTCTCTCGGGTTCAGAAATGAACTGCTTCCTGTGTGCTAAATGCAGACTGCGTGTGCAGCACCACATGTATACAGATGCATTAGTCACAACTGTTTCAGAAAATATGTCGACTTGAGAGGATGATTTTTGTGCATGAGTGGAGTTCAGTAATCTCCTTGTATGTTAATGATGAGAAGAGGCATATATTGCCTCAATTCAACATCTCAAATGCTATATGCGTAGTTATGCAATTATGATAATAAGCATTTTACAAGCTGCAAAAGAGGCGCCAGGGGCCAAATGGGGAGATGAGGGAAAAAGTTACTTAGGCCCTGAAAATAATTTGACGGTAGTTATTACAGGCTTATTGCTGTGGATGACATCTATTTCTCTGGTTTCTGACAGCACATCATCCTGACTTTCCTATAATAGCTTTGGTTGGCAGATCAGCACTGGTGAGAATAAATTAGAAATGATTCCTAGAGCGCAGCATTAGGAGCTTTTTTTAAATAGTGGCACTTTTATGAAAAAAAAGGACCATGTAATCAGTCAGGCTAGACTTTGATTAAGCGGTAAAGTGAGCTGGTAAAAGTGTGGATTTCATGGTGACAGAGCTTATTTGGTTTTGACAGTTCATCCTCCATGTCTTTCCCTAATTCCAACCTTCCCTCATCCGTCCTGTTACGGCAGACCCCTTTCATGTTAGTTCCTATTCTTCGTCTCTGTGCTTATGTCATTTCTTCCTGTCCTCATGCTGTTATCACATGTACTCATTTGTACTTTGCTTTATGCTGTCTTTTTTACTTTAACATTACAATAGCTATCACAGAAGGTCCTGGTTTATTCCTGTGATGCCTTCATTCCTTTGCAAAGTAGTGACTGCCGTTGCCTTTGGTTTGCTTCAGTACTCCATGAATGCCACTGCACCGTGGTCATGGCATTTAGAGACATGCTGTGCTTTCTATGTTCAGAACAATACTATGGAATAGAGCTCTCCCTTAAATTGCTCTTAAATGTTCAGATTACAGTTCAACAAGTGATTGGAGGTAATTTATGTTGTGGAAATTTCTCTGCTGCTGGTGAAGAATGAAATAGAGAACTTCTGTCGGCCGACACAGTTTTATTTTCTTTTGCAAAGAAAAGGTCAATCAACACACGAGCGGTCAAAGATGAAGAAAGACCCCGAACATGGGGAGATCTAAACATTTATACCTGAGGACCACCTCTTTCACACACCTTTGTCTGCTGTAGGGGTCTGGCCCTCCAGGAAGTGCTTCCACACTCCTCTGCCCACTGCAGGGCCGACCCCCTACTGGTGTGTTTTACATATGAGGTGTCCTGCAGGATCTTGCATTCAGGTGCAAAGCCAAGTCCAGACATCACAATCTACAAAACACAAAAGGACCTGGCATCTTGTGTTAGGAAGGGGGAGGTTGAGCATCTGCAGTGGCTGAAACAAAGAAACTGAATCTACCATTACAATTATATGACAGGGTGAGTTTTAATAAATACGACCTTTAATTAAGATTTGCCAGTGAGCTAGATTGAAACTCGGTCAGAAACATTTTAATAAACACATGAAATTGATGGACAGCCTTTGCTATCCCAACTGAAAATTATAGAATGAATTCCAAGAAAATATCTGTATTCAGAGTCACACAGGATCAGAGTCTTCTGACGTGGTCGAGGATCGGGAGATATTGAGTAGTTAAACACCAAAGTTCTTCTTTTCCTTATTGAAGAGCCGAGGTGTGCGATGGTGAGGCAGTGCCTCCTGTAGCTTGCAGTAACTGTTCCCAGTAGATTCACCAAACTGTGGCATAGTGTGAAGTGTGTTCAAGGGCATATTGGCTGCTGTCAGAGTGCTTAACATTTTCTACCAGTCTCGGCTCAAAGCACGCGTGTGAAATGATAATCTTTGCTCGAAGTGATTGATCTCTCGTTTTTAAATTCAAATTGGCCCCCAGTGTTGCCTTACAGTGTTACTATCTCCTCTTTCCATGTGTGTATCCTGCTGTCCGTGTACAGTTTATATGGCTTTTTATCCTGTATTTGTGTATGTGTCAGTGAAGCCATTAATCTATGGGGACGTGTTTGACTTTTGTAAGAGTGTTTGGTAGAGGTCGAACTTTAAGAATTTGTACTCATTGAACTGGATATCTGTGTGTGTGCGCGTGCGTGTGACCTGTTAGCGCAAATCCCCACACTTGACTGTGTTTGATCTTTTATCTCCAAAACACACAAGATTGAATAGCACTGTACGTGCGGACTATCAAGCGATTAGCTTGGAGCTCAGAACATATTGATCAAGATTATATTTGGAGTACAGGTCTGCGAGACACTGGCGAAGCACATTCATCAGTTACGGGGGATGCATTTAAATTGTAATTACTCAACAATGTCAACTCCTATTCTACCACTTAACTCTGTTCCCTCCCTTCCACACCTGCTTTTACATACTCTTATCCATATTCATGATTAAAGATAGAGTTGCACTTGTCCTTCCTGGAGAAAAAAAACAAAACACAGATGTGTTAGGGCTATGACAGAGACAAACATTCAAAATTAAACACCCACTGTAGAGCACACACTTAAAAATAAAGGTAGGCCCAACCACATACACACAAACACACAGACTACATGCATTAGCATTTCAAACAGCAGTTTGCAGTCTAAATGGCTCATACATAATATGGGACATACATTAAAACACACTCACAATTACTGCCACTGTGTCTCCACACATTTGCCGCCCCATGGATTAAATCCAATTTATGCATATTTAACTGCTGTAGGATTAGAATTATCACTCTTGTCCAATTACTCTTTTCCCAGTTCCATTTGCCTTGTTGCTCTCTCCCCCTCTCTTCGTCCTCCTTTTATCTTTTTATTTTATTTTTTTACATTTCTATTTTTTTTAATTCTACCCTCTTTTACATTTGCCAGGTTACAGAGTGGTAATTAAATGAATTGGAGGATCGCATCTTTCTCTAAGCTGTGTGATCAACGCTTCTCCCGATGATGCCACAACCAAGATCAAAGGGAAAATTTTCACTAATTCTGTTTCCTCTGTTTGTCCTTGCCTCTTTCCCCACCTCGCTAATGATCAATATATCCTAATGTTTGAGACTTGCCTAAGTCTCACTTATCTCTTTTCTATTAATATGCAAACACAATTACACACACAAGTAGGGCTGTAGTAAGAGAGGAGACAGTTAATTTTCCTCTAGCCGCAGGCAAGCATCTGGAAACAGCTTAGAGAGACATGTAGTGAGAAAGAGAAAAAAGAGACAGAGAGAGAGAACGAGAGGAAGTTCGAAGGGGTAGAGATGGTGAGAGAAAACAGCTGGTGAGGTCTAGCAGTGCTGTGTTTGCAGAAAACGTAGGCAGCTGGTGACCCAGAAACATCCTCTCCTCTTCCCAACACCCAAGCATTGCAGCAATCACTGCAGTGAGAAAGGGAGAGAGTCAGTACGCATTCAGCCACTGCTCATAATACAGTGGTTAATTACCATAGTGAAAAACAGATCACAAACAGAAACAGAAGCCAAAGAATAGAAAGTTAAATTTATACTTTGCTTATGCAACTTTTTACTTCTGTTCCAGCATCCACAATATTCTACACCAAGTGAGACTACTAAAAAAACTACTGTCGGCTGTGCAGTCTAGGCACATGTGGAGTGTAGCCCCTTGAGTTGTTTATCTATTGTCGTACTTTATTTATGCATGTGTTTTATATAAAAAAAGCTTCACGTTTCTTTTCTTTTTAATATGCTGCTTAATTGGAAAATCTGAAGTAAACTGGAGGATAAATGCTATGTCTGAGCCTGTGAGGGATTTATGTTCAGCATTAGAATATTATACACCAAGATTATTAACTTTGCTACTTCTGTTTTATCTCATTTAAAGGAGCTATATGTGAGAATTGACCACCTGTCGAATTTCTACTGAAAACGAAGTGGGGCCAGTATATCACCAGAAAGTTGGGGTGTCCAACCCTATCCTAAAACAAGGAAATGCACAGTCCCTCCAATAGGTCTTTCTTTCTTTCAACAACACTTAGCAACACAGCTACATAGAAACTTATAAATATTATATTCAATTACTGACAATAGATCCTCCTAAATGTTACACAATGGAACTTTTAAACTAAAATTATATATAGCTCTTTTTAAACTCAACCTTTGATTTGTAAAAAGTCATACTTTTAATGTGGTATTGTGCAGGCATTTATTTTTTTGGTTTCACTTAATATTTTAGTTTGGTATAATTCTGCATTAGAGAGGACTCCGGTTATATTATTAGTACACATTTGGATGATAATATTGGCCAGAGTACAGCAAATAATTACTTGCCTGATTGACTGGCCCAAAACAACATTAGCTGAAGCTTTTGATTTCTTGAATAATCAACACAAACGAAGAGGCTAAGTGGTTAATTTGGAGCTGAATTGCATGATTTAATAAGGTTTTCATAGATCCCCTATGGATTTACAGTCCAATATCATAACGATTCAGTTCGATCTGCAGAGTTGTATTCCTTTTCTTATTAATGAAATCTACCCAAATATTCTGTCAAACTTTATGAATCTTAAGAGAAACTTTGATTCATTTTCTATTATTGCAATTAGGTTGCATTGATGGGAATGCTGGCGGGGATGCCTGCACATATAAAAAGCTTCATGAATGTGGTTGAGAGGTGGATATCATGTTGACGGACCTGACATTAAAATCTATAGGCACAATAAGTGAGGAAATTCAAGAGAGATATTTATTTGCAATGAATAGCAGAAATTCACATTCACATTGATTTATATGTACACAGCCACTAGTGTAACCATTACCATGGTAACATATTGTTGCTCTCAGCACCCTCCAGAAGTGATTTGCAAATGTCCTCTCTCTTTTCCCCTTTTCTTCTTCATCCATGTCTTCCTCTGACACTGTTATTCTTTAGCATTTCCCTCCTCAGTCTCTCAATCCACATCTTTAGCCAGCGGTGCGGCAGTAGTTGAGGAGTTAGAAACACTGAGATATGCTGGTTAATAATGAAAAGGCTGATAGGTGGGATTAAATTATTAACAAATAGAAGAAGAAGGTGCATATACTTTATATACCTGCCTGTGCCTTTGCCTGCACTACTGGCTCCTATTCCACACCTTTTCTGGCTAATTCTCCTATTCCTTTGTGCCCTTTTCTCTCCG
This sequence comes from Dicentrarchus labrax, assembly GCF_905237075.1. Classification (NCBI taxonomy): domain Eukaryota; kingdom Metazoa; phylum Chordata; class Actinopteri; family Moronidae; genus Dicentrarchus; species Dicentrarchus labrax. The sequence continues at coordinate 15,112,532 of NW_026136724.1, read as the reverse complement.
CTTTGTCACTTCTTCTTAGAAGCTTTCATCTTGATGTCTTGCTGTGCATTGACCCTGCTTCTTTGCTTCTCTTCTCCAAACTTTTTTCCACTTTTTTATTTTATTTTCTAGAAATCTCCCCTTACATTTTTTGCTCTCCCAGCATCTTTTGTCTATGGGCAGTATCTCTCCTATACATACAGAAGTATCTTTCTCTGTTATTCTTTTTTGTATGCTCTTCTTTTCTCACTCCCTCTGTGTAGGAGGAGCACACTTTTTTTTTAAGTCCTTATCAAGCGTGACTCACAATTCAACTATTTCTACAGTGGAGCTCGTCCTCTAGAGTCTTGCTCTTTTTCCCTGTCTTCTTACATATTTTATCTCTTTTCAGCATTTCCTCCAATTTTCTTTCCCTGGCTTTTTATTCTACCTAATCTTACCTCTTTTATTATCTCCCCGTATTGCATACTCTCTCTCTCTTCGAACTTCCTCTCCCTCGCTCTTTCTCACACCACCGTCCCTTTCTACTCTCCTCCTCGAGTTCTGTAAACATAAACATTTTGGGTGTCTGCCATCGGAGATATCCAGCCTGAGTCTGTCACCAGAATCATTTCAATGCTAATTTCTCTGGCATCTGTGATAAATAAATTCACTCTGACAAACACACAGTCATCAGCTTCAGAGGATTGGACCCGTTCGTTTTTTATCCTTGCCTCCCTGACTCTCTCTCTCTTTCCCCAGAGCTGGGCCATCAGGATCTGAAGCCAGCCGCTTTCAATAAACACACACGGACACGTGTACACACAAACCCAGGCGCACACACATATTTATTCTCGGCAGAGCAAACAGGCAAATAGTGTATGCATACCCAACACAGCATACTGTACACAAAACAAAATTGTACAACAAAACTGTATCGTGCACACTAACTAACACACACACACACACACACACACACACACACACACACACACACACACACGCACACGCACACGCACACACACACACGTGCAAACAGACTCTTGCACTAAAACAGACCCTGCTGCAGATGTAGGACAAATACTTGTGCATACACATCCAGACTGTGCAGGCAGTTGCACGTTTGCTCGTATTTTCACATTCAGTACGACTTGTTTTGTTATATCTGTGCACATGCCACCTCTATTTATATTCATTGTAATTCCTAACCCATTTTCTTCAGTTTAAAAAAAAGGCTATGCAGAATGATGGATTCATTCAGACAAACACAACCTTTTCTGTGCATACCTGAATGAAAGACCAGAGACGGAGGATGTTGGACAGAGAACAGTTACATCTTTAATGTCTCTGGGCTCAGTACAGAGTAGAGGGATTCCAGGGGAAGCCTCCGCAATGCAGTGTTGTAATGGGGAGTGAGCCCCCATAGCCCTCAGATGCAAGCTTGTATAGATTCAAATAAAACACAGTTATGTATTCCTGCTGCATTCGCAAAGCAGTCTCTGTATCACAGAGATACACGACACATGCATTAGAAAGAGAGCCCATCATATTATGATTAGACACTCCCAGTCGTAAATAAAAAAAACAAAGATGTTGTGAGACCCTCACTCAGCAGTATGTGCACTATATAATTTGTATGCACTGTTCTTTTACATATTAATAGGTACTCTTCAGTTTCTATCAGTATGTAAATCAAAATTTGCTGCTTTTATTTACCAGTGTCAGCACTGACAACACATTTGCTTGCACGCACACGTAGAATCAAACTAAAAACCTCTTTAAGTACAAATTCTACAACATATGCTTGATCATGGTTGTTTATGCATTGGCCAACTCCTCTCAGTGCTCATCCACTTGTGAAATCCGGGGATAATATGCGACGAAAAAGCAAGAAAAACACCAAAGAAGCACCTTGTGAAGAACAAAACTGGGACTGATGACTGTTTGTAGTATTGCTTATATAATTCAATGCCCCTGTAAATGACTGCACATATTTATGTGTTGTTGTTGTGTACTAAAATGCTACAACCGTACTGATTTTGTATGTAGCTGTGTGACTGTAGCACTACTAATCTTTTTTTGGATGCACTTTAGTGAAAGCAGTGCCATCTATATTGTGTCTTGTCATTCCAAGAACATCAATTTGAAATGAAGTGGAATTGACACCTGAAGGAACGATGACAGCGGGAATACACAGACATGCACACACACAAACAATATGATGTCTAGGAACATGGTACAACTCCACTTCAGGCATGCACATGCACTTGGCATACACATACGTCACACACACACACACACACACACACACACACACACACACACACACACACACACAGTCTCTTTCTTTTCCTTTCACTTTCCCTCAGCTTCAGCATGCACGCATACACACACACGTACACACACACATACTTTCCCTCCCACTCCTTCATACAGTAGTGTTTATCTACCTTTCCCTCTCAGCTGTCTCTCTCCTCTCCCCTCCTCTGCCTCTTACACTATGCCTCTAAGACCTTTGTCTTCCCTGTCTCATTCTTTTCCCATCATTACTCTCCCTCTCTATACTTTTTGCCATCATTTTTTTGGAGCTCTCTTGTCTCTCCATCTCCTCGCTTCCATTCTCTCTCTCCTCCCCGGAGGGTCTGTCTCCACCACTGGGATCAGGGGCCAGGCACTCAATATCTCCCACCTTGTCATGCCGCGAGGAGGCCACCACCCTGGCTTTGTTGTGTTGACACATTGATCCTCTCTACCATGCCACATAGAATGGGGAGTGTGTGAAAAGCAGACATGTGTGTGTGTTTTGTTTGTTTGTGTGTGTGTGTGTGTGTGTGTGTGTGTGTTCGCGTTCGCGTTCGCGTGCATGCGTGTACCAGCATGTGTACATACGTACACAAATCAATGGTGTTTGTTGTTTGATGAGCCTGTGTCTGTGTTGTTCGATGTGAAGTACTGTATGTGCGAATTCTTTTTTTTTGCCATCCCTGTGAGAACCGGTTTGAACTTTAGTCATAAGGACTCTGGTTTTTTTTCAAGCCCCTAATGATAAAGGACTGAAATCTGTAATATTTTTAGGCATGCAAGTGGCTCTAGGGATGACAATGTCAGTCGATCAGTTGGTCCACTGCTGTGATCCAGACTGAAATATCTCAACAACTATAGAACTAATTCCTGGATTGCCATGAAACTCTGGACAGACATTCATGAACTCCACAGGATTAATTTTCTAGCTTTGGTGATCCCCTGACTTCCCATTTTACACTATTATCAGGTCAAAAAGATGAATTTTACCACCTTGTTTTATGATCAACCTGAAAAATTAATGAAATTCCTACCCGTCTCAGCTTTAGTTTGTGTTTAGTACTTATTAGAAGATGTTTCCTGAAAGCCAGTCTCAGCGGAATCTTAGACTGCATTAATCTCAACAAGAGCAATGTATTATTGGTGCAGCAAACAGCATAACAGCCAGAAATAAAGCTCAGTTATAATCCAAATGAACAGATTAAACAACTTAATAAATGCAATAATGTAGGGGCGCCCAGACAGCTCATCTTGTAGAGCTGGTACCCCATGTTCCAAGGTTGAGTCCTTGCTGCAGCGACCCAGGGTTCAAGTCCCTCCGGTCGCCCTTTGCTGTGTGTCATCCCTTCTCCCTCTCCCCCTTTTCTGTCAATCTTCAGCTGTCACTATCCATTAAAGAGAGCACACAGCCAGTCTATCCAAACTTGGATGACCCAATTAGTGTTCACAATTCGGGCTTCCTATCAACCCTAAAACACCTAGCCAAAAGTTGACCATCATGTACTTTTGGACTGTACCACCTGTCTGTACCAAAAAAATCTGTGAAATCTGTGTTAGCTATAGCTGTTTTCTTGCCACTGATAAGATGTAATATGATGCAAAGCAACGTAAAGCAACACAAGGCAGTATTTGTCAGCTCTAGTTTTTTCAAGTCAGCTTGCTGTGTAAACATCCCAGGTCGTGACTGGATTTGGTAATTTCGATTAGTTCATTCACACTGTCTCAACTTTTCAAACTGCTGTGAATGTACAGAGAAACCAAATCATACAGTCATATAACAGACAAACAGTCAAATACGAGACATACAATTATAACCTCAAAATGTATATTATTACAATTAACTATTAACTAACTGAAGGCATCACAATTTTTCTTTTAACATGGTAAAAATTATACCTGTAATAGTTTGATTATCTGGAATCTGGAACGTTAAAGAATTCATCTTTAAATTTGGATTAAAATTAGAATTAGGATCATGTTTAGTCTGAGATAAGTGTTAAGAATCGCATGGTGAGGCTTAAAGTTTGGATCAGAGCTGAGGTAATGTGTCAATAAAGCAGGACTGCTTCTTGCACAGCATTTACAAGAGGGCTGTCCCAGGTGCAGGCAACAGAAGGACTCATGTAGCGACAGTAAATCATTGCACACTGGGAGGTTCGTGTCAGTATTCTCTATGAGTTCATACAGTATTTATTCAATCACAAGTGCAACTATGCGAACAACATACTTCATCAGGTTTGCTTGTCAGTGGAAGTGTACTCACAAGTATAGTTCGACTGCAGTATGTGTTTGTGTGTTCTTTTCCATGGATTTGGACAGTGTCTGTTATTTTGGGGTTTTTTTTTTGCTTCCACTGTCTGCAGCCCCAGACTGTTAATTTAGGATACTGGCTGTGCAAGAGTGAGGGGAGCTCTACTGGGGAATGCGAGCTTCTAGCAAAATAGCAGTGTATTGTCAGTATTCACATAACAGGGCATCTACTCCCGCACCCTGTCTAACCCCATCCTCCATCCCTCCAATCCACCCACTGCCCCTCGGAGAAATCCCAAAGCTTTGTATGTGGTCAGTTCCCGCATTCACACTACCAGCTGGGATCAGACCTCGAGGGTCCCTCGCCAAGTGTCCCCTTTCTCTGAGTTTGAATGAGCGCATAAACAGGCAGATCAGTTTAATAGAAAGGGTGAAGGCAAGAACATGACTGAGAAAAAGAAGAAGAAAAAAATGGGCGGGCTGCAGAGGAAATAATCAATGTCTCTGAATGCATCTGTGGGTGAGATGAGCCAGAAAAGTGTGTGCACAATGGACATGAAGGCCACAGAGTCAATACACACTGGCTGTGGTAAAGCCGGTTGTGTGAACACTGACGGAACAGACTGTGTTGTCCCTGCCTGCTGAAAGCACACAAGGGAGTAGAGCGTGGGTTCGACTCTGTGAACTTTATCACTCCTCACAGGTTTGCAGTTAGCTGTGCAACATTTGAAAAAGGTACATTTTGTTCCTCTTTTCAAACATGTCATTTAATGGAAGAAGAGGAAAAATACACTGATTCAGCTCTAAAAGTTACAAGCACTCAGTGATCAACTGGAGGAAGCAACATACAAAGACATTTATGACTCTCTCTCTCTCTCTCTCTCTCTCTCTCTCTCTCTCTCTCTCTCTCTCTCTCTATATATATATATATATATATATTATTATTATATTATATTCTCTCTATTATTGTATTATATTCTTTAGGCCTATACTGTACTCATACAAATGTGGTATTGGTAAACACTTGTTTCATTTCACTAAGGTAAAGACATACTTTTTTTCAGCATTAAATTAAATAGCATCCATAAAAAATGACACAGAGGGAAGAAGAAGATGATATAAGAGAGTATTTTAAATTTTTATTATGTGATGCAGCTGCCTTGCTGAGCAAATATCAGGATGTATTTATGTTATATTTAGGGACACGCACACATAGACATCCAACCACCACCAAACACCTGCCCTGTTCTTATCCAAGGTCATTTCAAATCAGCTATTTCACTCTCTCTCTCCCCCCTCAGCCTCTCCCTTTTTCTCACCTTAATTTCTTAATCAACTGAAATTAATTACACATCGCTTTGGATTACCTCTCTTAGCAAGGAAAGCTTTAAAGAGGGTCTGATGTTTGCCCTGCTTTAGCCAGTACTTTTTCTGTTGTGATTTTTCCTGGTGTGATTTCAGTGGCGCGGTCTCAAGGATGAAGTTGATGCTTGTGCTTAGTTTGGATTTTGCTATGTGATTTACTTCCCATTAGCTGTCCATGTAGTTTCTTTCCTTTTCCTCTCTCTCTCTCACTTTAGTTTTAGGTGTGCCCTTCGATGCTTTTAGCTTTGCTCTACTCTCCCCAGCTGAGTATGCATCTGTCCTCTACACTTTTAGCACAACTTCCTGTGACAGTGTTTGTACAGCATGTGTGTGTGTGTGTGTGTGTGTGTGTGTGTGTGTGTGTGTGTGTGTGTGTGTGTGTGTGTGTGTGTGTGTCGCTGTGTCCTCTAACTGTGCTCTCCATGTAGAAAGTAGAGTGATGCAGGATGCCGCTCTAGCAGGAATGTGGCTGCAGGCTTTCAGTGCCATACATTGTCATTGTTAAGATGCCTGAATGGGTATGTGCACAAACAAACTACTGTGGCACACAACATACTCGGAAGGATGGTGTGTAGTCCGCCAGGCCGACTAATCCCCCCCTACTCCTGCAACACAGAACTTTGACTTTTCTCACTCTCTCACCCTCTCACTTACACCTTCATGCGTCCAGAGAGACAGGATGTGAGTGATAGAGTGGACCAAACATCTGAAGGATTAACAAGGACTCTCACTGGAGAACCTTCATTGATTATGTTTTGTCATACACCTCCTCCTGCAGAATTAAAGGGTCACAGACATTTTTTCATTCTAAAAATCTGTGCAGGTCAGTGAAGTGATTTAAATATATCCACATGCAAATGTCCAGTAATTGCATAAATTGTGGCAGCTTTGGGGAGTCTCTTAAAATGATATCTGGTAAAATACTTGACACTGAATGTCTCGGTATAATCATAAGATACTTCTGATAATAGAGTAGGGAAGTTCCAGTCTGAATTTCCATCACTGATACTGATTCCGATACCTAGACTCAGGCTACTGGCCGAAATCAGTGGGCTTTCTTTTCCTAGATTTGAAAACTGTAAACCTCAGTGTGAAACATAATTCTGATACATTGCTCATGGGTCAACACACTTGGTCGCTGCACCTTCAGGCTTAAATGTGCATTGGCATGCACATAGTATGGTTCAAAGAGCAATTGTTGAAGCACTTTGGACAAGAGAAGAAGTTGCAAACTCTCTTGAGCTTGCACCTTTAAGACTCCTGTATTTTTCTGGCCAGGAAGCCAGCCCACCCATCAAAGAAATGTATGTTGACTTTGCCTTTACCTTTCCTACAATTGTCCCAGCAATTACCTAAAACAGCCACCACCATCCAACCAATGTTGGATCACTGACGCAGCTTCCACTGCTCAATATGCAATGTGGCTGCAGAAAAAGCTTCCAACCTTCCCTTACCTGGAGGACCTTAATTGCCTGTCTGGACCCCAAAGGTTTAGTCGTGTGTGGCCTCCAACAGACTGTCAAGCTCTGTGCTGTTTAAAAAACCCAGCTGATATGCCCTAATTGACCCCTAAGTGCTCTGGCAGGGTGCCAGCAGACCAGACTGCTGCTCTATCGTCAGTCTTCTATGCATCATACCTTAGGAATGATCTATTCATCATACATTATTATGCTAATGGTATGTTTCAAGGTCTTGGTACCATAAAAACCATGATTCTCACTTCTTTAGATGGTAGAATCCCTGAACTGTCATTGTTTATGAAGTGATTTTCCTCCCATTTACCTAGCTTGGTTGATCAGTCATATACTCACCAATTTTTATATCAGGCATCAGTCTTTAAAAGTGTTTGGCTCTAAAAGCCAATGCAATTATAATTGATAATAGCATCAGTATCATATTTAAATCCTTTAGCTGTAGACACAGTTATTGTTGTGATAATCCAATTTTACAGAGTATTTCCAAATATGTATGTGTAAAGTGTGTCAATTTTGTAAATAACCCTCAATCTTGAAGAGTGCCAACTTATTGTCTAGGAATAAATTTCCATAAAATATAATGTATTCGCTACATTGCAATAACTTGAATGGATTTATTTGACATGATTTATAGTTTCATTTATATTCCATCAAAATATGCTTTTAGAGGTCACTTTATCTCAATGTACTCTGCTGAAATACAGCAGCATCCTGTTTTCTCTTCCTTCACAACTTTTCTCATCCATTTTTCTGTTAACCTCTCTCACTTTCCTCCAGCAGGAAAAGTGGGAGAGGTGAAATACAGAGTAATAAAGGTTGACTAGCACCCCTGCTCTGACACAGAGAAACCCTTTAAAGGACAGGTAGAGGGGGAGTGGAGGAGTTCTTTGTTTCAACTTCAGTGCTCAAAAGATCAATATGGTCCCTCGAGCACAGGAGATAAGAAGAGTAATATACAGCAGTAATGTGTCAGCATCACTTACCATCTGATTACAACCACTGTTGTCACCAATAAACATCATTGCATTTTCAATTATCTATGACACTGGCAGATTGGTTTCTTCATTCTCTGTGAAAGCAAGAATAAAGTGATTTTTCTTTACAGCAGGGACTAGTGATGCCTTTACTTAGTTAATATTTAATTGCAATAATGTACATTTTGAGGTTATAACTGTATGCCTCATATTTTTATAGCTAAATCTTCTAGTCTGTTATTTGACTGTATAATTTGGTTCCTCTGTACACTAACAGCAGTTTGAAAAGTTGAGACAGTGTGAATGAACCAATTGGCATTACCAAATCCAGTCACGACCTGGGATGTTTACACACTAAGCTGACTTTAAAGAACCAGAGCTGACAAAGACGTTGCCTTGTGTCGCTTTACGTTGCATCATCTTGCATCTTTTCATTGGCAAGATAATAGCTATAGCTAACTGATTTTGCTTTAAATCTCCTTAAACAGTTTCTTAAAATAAAAATTCCTCTAATATCACAGATTTTGTGGCACAGACAGGTGGTACAGTCCAAAAGCACCTGATGGTCAACTCGGCTCGGTGTTGTAGGGCTGATAGCAAGCCAGAATTGTGAACACTAATTGGGCCATACAAGTTTGGATTGACCAGTTGTGTGCTCTTTTTAATGGATAGTGACAGCTGAAGATTGACAGAGAAGGGGGAGAGGGGGAGGGGATGACACACAGCAAAGAGTCACAGGTCGGACTTGAACCCTGGGTCGCTGCGGCAAGGACTCAACCTTGGAGCCAGATGAACTGTCTGGGCGCCCCTACATAATTGTATTTATTAAGTTGTTTAATCTGTTCATTTGGATTATAACTGAGCTTTATTTCTGGCCGTTATGCTGTTTGCTGCACCAATAATACATTGCTCTTGTTGAGATTAATGTAGTCTAAGGTTCCACTGAGACTAGCTTTCAGGAATCCCTTTCTTTCTTAAAAAAGAAGTTTAGTCTTTCTCTCTCTAGAGTTTGGCTTTTATTTATTAGATATGAGGCATTGTTCATTTTACATTATTTACTACTATTCATAGCTATTTTCGTAATTGAGTGTAAGGAGCAAATAGAAAACGCCTCTTACTTATTTTAACTTTGTTGAATAATGTATGGACACTGGGATTATGATTTCAGTATTCGCTTTCTCACACCATTCACTTACGCACAACCTTTACTTCAGTTTGAAGAAATGTTTCCTAAAAGTATATCAACACTGGCATAGTGTTGTATTTCCACCTATAGCTACCTATAGAATGCTTGTCCTTGAGCCACACAGCACATTTTCTATCATGTGTATTTACCATCAATTAGCTTTTCTTATTCATATTTTCTAGTTGTTAAAACATGTTGATTGTTTGATAATATGAAGCCGATATGACACTAAGGAAAGAGCTCATAACTATAAGTTTATATTAAACTGCGCTGGTGTGAGCACACAGATTTTCTTCATCATTGGCATTCTCAAGCACCCATAAACACTAAACCTCCTCTCCACTCCTTTCTTTTTTCTTTAGCACCCTGCTTCAACACTTGATTTTAATTTAGTTTACACACTCGTGCGTCAGCCTCAATACTTTCTGACCTTGGTGTGTCCCTCGCTGCTGTGTGACAGCCTACAGTGTCTTTAGGCCCTAAAGGATGACAAACAGTCAAAACCTTGCCCATCATTACATTATACAGCTAATGCAATAACAGTTAGGTGGAGGAAGTGTGCCAGCAAGCCCACTGCAGGCGACAAGGGTCCCATCTCTGTGTGTATTTGTGCTTGTGTATGCATTTGTACTCTACGTGTGTTTGTGCACCTGCACATTTGTAAGGGGTGAAGGTGGGGGATTATTTGTAGGTGTGTGTCTGTATATATGTGTGAGGGTTTAATGAAGCACTCTTAACTCAGCACATTTCCCCAGGCATGGGCTGTCAGAGTTTGCATGAGTACACTGCCAAAAGATTGCCTTAGTTCCACACTGTAATGTTAAAGCAAAGAGAGCAGACATCACTTTGCTTGCCAGTCTTATTCCCATAATCCTAGTTTTATTGGATGGCCTGATACTGTGTGTGGTGGTCTGGGGTTTGAGATCATTTCACTGCCCACATACCTGCATATGTGCACGCTCACACATGCACCTCATGACTCACCAAAGTTCGATTGGCGGACTCAGCCGAGTGTGGCTAGATGCGTGGTTGATATTTCATGAGGCCAGATCAATGACCTTCCTGTCTAACTTCAGAATTGCCTTTTTATTGTTATAGATCAGAGGGAAAGAACACACAGTTGAGCACATATTGATGAAGAGAACGCTGCAATATCTCTGTTATCTTTACCTTCACTTGCATCAAATATATATAGCATGTCTACATTCTTTACAACACATGACAGCCCCTTGAGAGCACACAAGTTATATAACCTTTATTATTAGTTGAGTCTGTACTCAAAGTGGGTATTAAGAAACTCCAGCAGAGAGGCCGCGGTGGAGACAGTGAAGTGACCCAGGGGAGATTACTCGAGCTGAAGACAACTTTCTTTCTTTCTGCAAGTAAATACAATAAAACCTTAGTGAGTAAAAAGCCAGAACTTTATCAATACAAATGTTCAACAAGCATAAACTTGTAGAAAAGAAATATTTTAATCTACTCTGTCCACAGTCTCTCATCCAGGGCTGTTAAGTTTTAACTCTACACAAGCACAGCGCACTGGCTTAGGTAATAGCGAATTGTTACAAAGGAGCTAAAATGAAAGCTTTCACTCAGTTTGCCACGTGTCTTAAAATTTGGCAAGCAAGTTCTTGTAAATTTCTGCTTCTGGCTGAGACAAACCAGCCGCAGGCTCCTCTCTCTACCATCGGTGCCTGCAGGCAGTGAATTACATCAGAGAAAGACAGAGGACAGGATGAATGACTGATGTCTGTGTTCTTCATTATTTCTTAACTACACTCAGTATTTTGATGTCAGGAAAATAATTAAATTTTATTGACATTTTAGATTTGTTTTAAGCGAGATAAAGTAACTGCATAGATAGATTTATTCTAATTCTTTATATTTTACTTATATAAAGTACACTAGCAGACAGCATGAACAGACTACATAAATCTGTTCAAATGCCATTCCATTGGATTGTATTGGGGGTCATCTCCATTGTCAGACCTTGATATAAAAGCATGTGGGAGTCTGAAAGCTATTTGCAAAACCATACAGTTGTAAAAACACGAACCACTTAAATCTCAAAAACCTCCATCAAACAATGTCTTTAATCCCTGTGAACACCCAACAAACACCAGCTTTACATAATTTGTTGTAGTGTAGTGTTTGTCACTAGCTCTGTCTTTTATGGATTTTTGTTGGTGACTTCCAGTTTTCATTCGTATGATTGTTGTTGTCATCAAACAGTCCCTCTTCCACTTAGAGAACAGCTTTGCCAAGGCTGTCATTCAAATCAGACTAAAATATGGACAAACTGTCTTTGAGGTAAATAGAGTGATCGGAGGCAGCGAGGCAGCAAAGAGCAAACGGGGAGAACACGAGTGGGACAAAGATCAAAGCAATGCTACACTATGTGTTGAATACCAATAGGGGGACATTACGTCAAATACAGTATGCCTGTTGGTTCTTGATTATATAGAATTGTGAGGACCCAAACCTGGTATTGCACTCGTGTTTTGGAAGCCAACCAACCTAGTGCGATTTGAAAAGCCGTCCCCACAACTTTGGCAGTTTATTTTGGTGTAGATGAGGGTAAGGGTTAAAGTTTAACATGTAGTTCTGATAGCTGCAAGAAATGACTGTAGTTATTGCAGAGGCCCCACAAGGATAGACAACCTTTTGTGTGTGTGTGTGCGTGTCTGCCTGTATGCGAGTGACTGTATCCACTCATTATGCAGAAATCCTAATCAAACACTGCTGAGCTTTGACCACCTGCACCCAGTTGTCAGCCAGCCGCTGTCTCTTGAAAAGAAATAATTTCATCACAAGTGCAATTCTGGTTTGTGCTTAATCTATAATTTAACGTCAGCTTTTAGCCAAAGTGATTTACAAAACAGAGTGCACTGAAAAGCGGCCTTACAAACATGGCAAGTGCAGCTTGGCAACGGACCGAATCAAATCTTTTTTACCAGCAAAGCCACACAGAGCCAAAGCTCACAGTATTCTTATTAATTTGTTTATTTTTCAGTCATCTTGGGAGGTGAGTTGGCAAAGTGAAAATCCTCATTAAATAAAAATCACACAAATCAACTTTTGTTCCATTTTCTTGCAATATGTCAGAAATGTCTAGAAGAATTTAGCTTTCAAATTGGCTCCAAGGAGAGACACTGAAGTTGTTGTATTGTCATTGTTCTACTTGCTTAACAATGACATTTTTGTCACCATCTTGGCGTGTTTACTTTTGCCACTGGCAGCTAGAATCCCACTTTAGCTTTTTATACCCTCAGTTCAGCCAAGTGAGTGACAGCCATGCTGTAACCAACAGCACAGTCCTGGCAATAGATAGAAAGCTTAATAAACATCAATGGCATGGAAGCTATTCCGTCAGATATAATTGGACTCTTCAGGGGAAGAGAATGATTCATCAAAGTCAAAGAGAAGGAAAGGATCCATTCTGGGATGAGTGAAAGAACAGGGAAGAGTGTCTCCCATGTGTTGTGAAAAATAATGGTGAGGCAGGGGGTTTGGGATGTGGAGAAAAGGGGAGGGAGAGAACAGAGACCAGGGAAAATGGCACAAAATGAGAAAACTGTGAATGATAAATGGAGAGACGGCCAGTTCTGGAGAGCAAGGGATATGGGGTAGGTGTTGTGTAACATTTATTCATGCATGTGCGTGTGTGTGTGTGTGTGTGTGTGTGTGTGTGTGTGTGTGTGTGTGTGTGTGTGTGTGTGTGTGTGTGTCTGTATGGGAATGCGGGTGCATGCACGTCCCAACCAGGAAGTGTCTGTGGGCCCTTGTGTATATATGTGTCCTAATCGATTCTCTCTGTGCCATCTTCAAGCCCTCCCTCCAACCCCAGCCTCAGGGATATTTGTGTTTGCCTGCAGTGTGCTACTTAAAAGAAGCTCTGAAAAAACACAAAAATTTGCAGGAGACACGCAGCACACAGGCGGCATACCTCACACGGAATAGAAAATCACTAGCGTTTCTCACATCTATCACTCTCTCTCTGTCTCCCTCTTCAAGGGATGTTCTTTCAGCAAGCCAAAGCACAGTGAGTACCCACTGACTTAGGATGAGCCATAGTGCCAGTTTGGCAGTATTGTGGCCCCGAGGCAACGCTGTATCACTCCATTGTCCACTTTTCAACTCACTTTGAGGGATCCAGTTAAAATCATAGGCCTCCACTTCTGACAGTGGAGAATGGGTCAAATGTTTGACTCCAATTGGCTATGACAGTTGTGGGCATCAACAAAGTGCAGAATTCACCTGTAATGTCAACCAGTGGTCCCAGAATAATTCTTAGGTGTCACCAGATGATTGGTAGAATAAGAAAGAAAAAACATCTGTTACATTAAATTATGCTGTTGTTTGTTTTGCTTAGTTTACTTTTACCCCTTCTGGCATCTCAAAATCTTTTAAAAGAAGAAAGAAAAGTGGCCGGTTGAAATGGTCAGAATTCATCATGTCATGTCAAAAGGTCACAGGCTAAGCTACTACTATGATGAATCTGTTAACCGATCAACAGATAATTAATTTGCAAGGATTCTGATAATCGGTTAATTGTTGTGATGATGTCAAAGCAAAATAATACAAAAAATGATAATAATAAAAAAGATTCTTAAATGTTAATATTTAGTCTTCTATGATAATGAACTAAAGCTTGGATTTGGGACTCTTAGTCAGACAAAACAATACACAATACAATATACAAATTTGGACTATTTTTGGACATTATATTAACCAGACAATCAAATAATCAAGAAAATATTTCTCATATTTATATGTTAAAGAGTAGAAACAAAAATGTGTACCAACTTACCAAATACAAATAAAACTTTATTGTCATTTACAATACACGTGAGGGCTGCACAGCAGAACAAAAGTGAGCTTACTCTACTTGGTATGCAAAATCTAATAATAATAATAATAATAATTATTATTATAATAATAATAATAATAAATAAGAGAACAATGCATTTTGACCAGGAACTTTACCAGAAATGATACTGTTATAAATATAGTAACAATCAAGTCTTTGATATTAAATATTAAACTTCATTTTTGAAAAAGTAGGGTCCAAAATACTTATCTGCCAACATATACCCAACTATATATCTCTAATAAGCCTATATGTGCTGATATTACCTTCCTCATGACATATTATTCACGCTCTAGTAGGAACTCAGTGAATAAGCATGAGTTTGTACCCTACTAGCATGTTTCATTTCCCCCTGTTTTTTAGTTGTTGTTTACGTCTCCTTAGGCGCACCTCTGTGTGTATCCGGAGATGTCAGATTCGCCATCAGCCCAGAGCAGTTGCTCTCTGTGTTAAGCGCTGCTGTGGGATGTTTCTGTGGTTTTGAGGTGAAACCGTGTCACTGCACTGCCCCAAGGCATTTTGGGGGCTCGTCAAAGTTAAGCCTGTTATCTGTCTGTGACGTCACTGTCACGCACAGAGCACTCAGGCTCACACACACACACACACACACACACACACACACACACACACGCACCCTCAGAACCAGACAAACAAAACAGACGTTATATAACCATAAACCATGACATGGCACTTGTCCCAAAGAAATCCCCCTCTGGAGAGACGAGGAAGGAGCAGAGATGGGAGCGGTAGCAAAAAGAAGAAATGAAGGCAGAGACTGTGGGAAATGGGGTGAGAGTAATAGAGGTAGGAAAGAAGAATTAGAATATAACAACTGTGTTTGTTTGTGTGCATCTACCTGAGGCAAGAGGGCGTGAGAAAGAGTAAAAAAAGAAAGAGAGGAGATATAACTGCAAGCTGTCAGAGCTGTAGGTATTGACTGACTGATGAAGGCTCTAAAGCTTTATACACTGCACCAAACACATAAACAAATGCATATGTTGGCCTCATGGTCTCCCTCTTTCTCTCTCCCATATATATATATATATATATATATATATTCACATGCTGTATATATACTCCTCTTTTCTTCATTCAGCCATGCAACACTCTCCTCCTTTCTGACTCCACTTCCCAAACCTTAAAAAATACGTCTTTAGAGTCCTCAACTGTTCCCACTTCCTTTACCCAACTCTTCCTCCAGACTCAACTCTGTCTTTTCAACACTTGAGGATGAGTGGCCTTATATTGCAGCAGCTGCTGCTGCTGTTGCTGGTGGCGAGGGCGTCGGAGATGTGCTGTATATCCCCACCTCTCTCCTCCTCTCTCTCTGTCTTTGTGCTATGCCCAGCGGATGTTTATCCAGGCCCTGAGCTCTCAGTGGACTGGGCCTTCCACCAATCATACTCAGCTTGAAGCCAAGCAGCTTGTGCAAAACCATGCAGGGGAGAGACACAGAAAGAGCTTGGGTGTGCATGGTCTGTGTTTTGTGGGAGTCTGGGGTTATGTTGGATCAAAAAAGAGAAAACGTAGTGCAAAATATAGTTTTGTACCTGTGTTTTAGTATCACCCCATCAGTTAATGCCTGTGTGCCTCTTATCCCCATGCCATGCTGTGCCGTGGCCCAGAAGTGATAGCTGCTATAGCTTAATTTAAATTGCTCATAACTGCCTACGAGTTATTTTGGCTGCTGATTCAACTCCTGTTGCGGCATTTCATTTTATGTATGTGGCTTTACAGCCAAATCAAAAAGGATTTGTTGACTGCACTAACCACTCACTGCACAGGTTGTTCTCACTGCAGAATGCGAATAAGGAATTTGAAAAAAATGTTGGTATATTGTCTTGATACTCTGTTTGATCCTCAGAGGTTGCTGGAGTTCAGACATTTTGATTGACAGCTTCCTCTGTCGTGCAGTTTCCGGGTTACGTTTGATGTTTTTTGACGCGTTACATCTGTGTTATCTGACATGTCTTCCCCCGACATTGTTCAGGGTCTGTGATGCAAGGTTGCTGTTTTTCTAATATGCGTTCAGTACACAGGGAGATTGGTATTTGCATGTGAATTGCTTTTCTGTTGCCTCTGATGTGGGGCACGATAGCATGCTGTACCAGTGCCCAATGGGAGGAAAGCATTTCGGGTTTTTTTCCTTCTTATTCTTTCACGCCTGTCTCTTTTGAGGCAAAAAAAACAATACGTAGAACAAAGGCGCTCCTACTGCATTGCTGCAGTAAAAACTGATTATGTGTGGAAAGAAGGTATGTATGACTGAAGTGTGTGAATAGTGTTTGAGCTAGACGCTCAGCTGGGAAAGTCAGAATAAACCTTGTGGAGTCCCGTAGCTCTTTGCAGCCCTGCATCCTCCCTTTTCCTTACCATCTTCTATCTTCCACCTCATCCCTGCTGATGCGTTTGCTCTGCTCCAAACTTCCCTAGTCACACTCTGCTTCCTCTTTCCCTTTCCTCCCTCTATTTTATCTCTCCGTCTCCCTCGCTCCTCCCCTTATTTTGGAGCCAGCTGTGTAACTCTGCTAATGACGCTGAGAAAGCATGCTGTCAGCACATCCTCCAAGCCGCCAGGGCACGGTTACATAAGCTGGTTAACAGAGCAGGCCCACTGCCATGTCAACCCCTCATCATTATCAGGAGAAAAATTGGAAGGAGGAAGAAAACGAAGACGAAGACGAAGAAAAAGAAGAAGAAGAAGAAGAAGAAGAAGACATGTGAAGTGAACATATGCTCACACACTTTGTCTTTTTCTCTCACATATGCAGATGCAATTCATCAACAGTCACCCCATCATCTGTAATACTAACTCATTTTTCAACCCCTCTACATACTTGGCAACAAAATCCCACATTCCAACAAATTCTTTTTCATCTTTCCTCTTCTCCTTTGCCAATAATCTACACACAAACACATACCAGCAGACCCACACTCCTGAGAGGTCTTCAGCCAGCCAGGGGTCTTTTTATGACTCGATCAGGAGGGTCGCCCCTCTCGTACTATCAAGGGCCCCTAATTGGAGCCATCAGGTAATTAAGAACAATAAGGGGATTAACAGCTATGTTGGAAAAAACGAAAGACCTCCCACTGCTTCTAGCCAAAGGCATACAAAGAGAAAAGCATGCACATGCACGCACTTGCCTACACACCAAGCCCTTCCCTCTTCCTTTTTTCTCATCTCCCAATACTACTTTGTCTCAGCTTTAATGTATCTTTTAAGACCTTTCTTTTCTCTTTGCCATCCCTGCTTAAAACCGTAGATTCTCTTTAACAATCAAAATCCCCCCAGTTGTATTCTCCCTCATCTAATCTCTAATCTTCAACTCAGCTGTGGAAAAGCAAGGTCATATGGGACAGCCCCGAAGACAAAGAATGTGAGGATTCGCGGGAGTCACAGGCTCTCCGTCCTGGCAAAGCAAAGTCCTCTGACTTATATAGTTATTAGGCAGCTAACTAAGAGAAATGAGCTGCTTACATGCAACAAATTGGAGCGTCACCTAAAACAAATGAAGCGTCACGAAAACACGTTCACCTGACCAAACAAGGTCTTACAAGCATGGTAATCCATCTTTCATACAGTATGTGTGTAGTAACGATGGGCTCACTATGTACGTTACGTTTGTTATAACTGTACTTCTATAGATAACAGGAAGTCTTTGAGGACTAATGAGGCCTGCTGTATGCTCGACAGAGTTCTGTGCATGAATTAATATATGTAGAATTATGAATGCATCCATTTAAATTGCCTTTCAACAAATATATACCTTGATTTCTTTAGTGTTTTGGCCCTCTAGCTCAGTTTGAGTAATGGCAACTTTGGCAGTATGAAGTTAGGGCCCCTTTTGTGTGTGTGGGTATGTGTGTATTTTGCCATCAATTATGAATGCTCAAGCTTTATCCACAGCCTGGAGCTTTGTATGTAAACTTTACTTTGATGTTAATCGCATACTGCATTGATTTGAATGAGTGTGTGTGAAACAAGACAAGAATTTGGATTTGCTTGAGTTATAGTTACGGGTATTTGTGTCTGTGTGCATTTCAGTGTGCATCTTTGCATGAATAATAGCTTATTTGCTTTTGTGTGTGTGTGTGTGTGTGTGTGTGTGTGTGTGTGTGTGTGTGTGTGTGTGTGTGTGTGTGTGTGTGTGTGTGTGTGTGTGTGTGTGTGTATGTGTGCGTGTGCGTCTTTGGGATGATGATGGAGTAAAGTGGTTGAAGAAATAGAGAAGAAGAGGGGGAGAGGGAGACATAAAGAGAGCATGGATGCACATGCACCAGCCTCTCTGCACTTTTTGTCCGCAATATTATGTAATAAAAAAAGAACTGGCACAGAGGGGTATAAGCAAAAAGCTAAAAGGAAGGAGGGAAAAGTGAGGAAAAAAAAGCTGTGGGAGCCAGACCTAAATATTCAGAGATGTATTGCATTAATGGAATATGCTTCACTACAATATAGTGCGCAGCCATTTAGGGATCTGCCTTTGTCATTAGGCAAATTAAATCTTCTTAATGTTCCCTCTGTTTAGTAATGGAAGCTCCTCTGTCATCCCCCTCCTTCCCTCCTCTCAACCCCCCCTCCCTCTCCCTCTGTCTTGCTCCCTCTCGTGTCTCCCTTTGGCATCCCTGTGGTGCTCAGTACTCCGCAGTCAGCTTTTGCTGTCTAGCATACGCCACTAAAGCTCTAAGTACATCTTCCCAAGACTCTGTACTTAGCTGTGGTGCTGTCACTGCATTGCTGTAAAGCCCCTTCTACCCAAGCACATCATAGCACCAACACAGACATTTTCACTACCTTTTGCCATTATCACATATAGTTTGGGACTAAAGAGTTTTGTCATCTGATTGCATTGATATATACCATGAGAATGGCAGTGATTTGCAGAACGATTAAATATTTACTTGCATATGCATCACTCTCAAGGTTTCAGCTCCCATGACTTTGTGGGACTGTGTGTATCTTAGCTCACATAGTTAAAGCTATGAATATGGCTGTGAGTTTGCCATGTTTGTTTTCAGCACCATAGACAGCTCCAGGCCCATCTAGTCAGCATGCAGTGTGTTTCAGGACCAAGGACAGCACTCTCCCTGCAGCTGTGCAGCAGAGTCATTTTTATTTAGAAGGTTAATATTAAAGTCTATTAACATCGTCACCTCATGTCTAATGGATGCTGTGCTCATTAGGAAAACAACAGCACCGGTCATTGGTGTAAATGCTTAAAACAAACTACAGTTTTTTAGTGTAGTGTTTGTGCGAATAATGACTGTAGTAAAGGAAGAATTAGTGCAACGTTGTTATACTGCCATAAAATGTCTTAGAGAAGAAGTTAGGTTGAATTATTTGGGACACAAAATTTGGTTGCAGCCATGCTAGAATTTAATGAGGTTACCAACCTTCACAAATTATTAAGAATGATCAAGGTGTAACACCTGCAACCAGGATCCAAAATTAACTTTTTGGCTCTTCCCTGGGTATATAACTGTATCATGCCTTATTTGAGGAAAGATAATTACCTAAAATTTTGAACCTTTCTGAACATCTTGAGCTTCATATTTTAGCCAGGATCTCGAGGGTCCTGCTTCATTCAGATGCCACCTCTCACAAAAATGCTGACCAGGTCCGTTCATCTTCATGTTTTCTTTTTGGTGACTTAACACCAAGAATGTGTTGCCACATCTCTAATTACATGTAACACAGATTACAGCAAAAACATACATTGTGTAGAAAGCGCTAAATAGTAGTAAGCTACATTTGTAGTTTAAGTACTGTATGGTTTATAACTTGTTGGTCTTAAACCTAATTTCTAGGAAGGTAAGTATAAATTTAATGGAAATGTAGTCATGGATTTCATGAGATACTGTAGTTCTTTAATTTGATGCTGGGCTACAGCGAAAACATGTCTATTCTCCAAAGGCTTTCTGCACTTAATTAAATTTGTCATTACCAGTACTCCTTGTTATTGGTCTCCAGTGGACTTCCATGGCTTAGCTCAGTAATGTGACTCCAGTTCAATTGAGGGAAAAAGGGAGTTGAGGGAAAAACATTATGACTGGGAAGACATTTGTTTACTGTTCATAGATTACCATACAGCTCATGAACTGTATATGTAGATAACTGCTTTGTTGAAAAGTCTGTTTTGTGTTTCTTAATCTTTCTTTCCCCAATTTAATGTCACATACTAACTTATCTCCGCTGACAGATTATATGAGCTGACTGTACGCAGCAGGTACGCATAACCCATGGGCATCCATTACACAGTACTGCAGCAGAAGGAGAGGGAGGGGAAGGGAGCGGTGGACAGGGAGATCGAGAGAGTGACAAAGCTATGAAAGAGACAACATGAAAATTGGAAAGCAAAGGAGAAAAATCACAAAATGATGGAGGAAAGGAAGCAAAAAAGGACTGTTTGGAGGAGGGGGAGGAGAGGCAGAAAGACTGGAGAGAAAGTGTCTGTGAAAGACCTTTTCGAACTCCCAGCATAGTGTGCAGTTACATCCCATTACCTGTGAGGGGCAGCAGAGATGCAGCTTTCCTATGGCTACTTTCCCTGCTCCTATTTACACAGACCAACAAAGACCAACCCTGCTTTGCTCTTTCTCTCTCTCAAACACAGTCACACAAACACACACACACACACGTTTATCCCTTTCTCTTCCCCTTCTTCTCTCACCTTAAATTTGGCAAACTAAAAAGGAAAAGGGCTGAGGAGATGTAGAGACTATGCTTTAAAATGGGTGCAGATGTAGCTCTCTTCTCGAGTCAGACGATAGCCGCCCTCCTCGACCACCTCCATGTTCAGTCATCTCCGTCTTTAATAGGCAGTGTTGAACTAGCAGGTGATCTGCACTGACAGTGTGAAGGCACAGCTTGTAGCAAAGGCTAATTGGTGTGGACTGACTTCAGAGAGAGTGTAGCCACTCAGTGGTTGAGTGGTTGGGGGAGGTGGCAAGGCCAGAGAGCATGGTAGGACATGCAGTCGAAGGAACATACAGTGTGGAAGAGGGGGGCTTCTTTCTCTCCTTACGGGCCTTTTTAATCATTATCAAGGGCATCCTGATGGTTGAGTGCACATACTGAGACTTGTACTTGTTACATTGAACATCAAACTTGGCTCAAGGCCTTTCTTGCATGCGATCTTCAGTCACAGATAGGATGTTACACAACAGCCAAAGTGATAATTTAATCATCTTAAATAATGTCTTTCTAAACCAAAGTGTAGCACATATTTCTGGAATGATAAAGTAGTCTGTGTGAAGAAAAGTTTGGCAAGATTAAAATTGGGACAGATTGGGGGGAAAAAAAGTTTCGAAGCACACCTGCTAGATGAAATTACAGTTGACCTGCTGAGCAGTATTAGGTATACATACTTAAACTGCAGTACATACAGCCATGCACCTACTATACACAAGCACATGCATATGCAAAGGTGCAATGAAAATATAAATACAGTTGTGTAGTAGTGGCAATATGCTTGACATTTGGCTGAAATGTCTCTGATGCTGACACAGCCAGTGCCAGGGAGGAGTGATGCCCCAGAGGCAGGACTCAGCATTCACTCTGACTCATCAGCACGTGTATGCACACACACACACACACACACTCAAACACACACACACACACACACACACACACACACACACACACACACACACACACACACACACACACACACACACACACACACACACACACACACACACTCAAATACAGACACACACTCAAACACAGACACGCATAGCTGTGGACGTCAGAGACTCCTCTTTGAGGGGGTCTTCCCCATCTCTCATCCCTGTAGAGCTTAGGACAGCTCATCCAGCGGAGTGTGTACCCATTGCTGCAGGGCACGCTGTTAGAGGAACTGTGTGTGTGAGTCACAGGCTGCAGGGGAGGGATTTTTGATGCCAAACTGTACACAGATGCATGGCTATCTATATATGTAGCGCTATAGATGTGGTTGAGTCTGGGTTGGTGTGGATGTTTTATGTATATGAGTGTATATGTGCATATTATGCCTCTTCACCCACCTTCTTCCCTGTTTCTTCTTCAACACCAACTCCATGTATATTTTTATCGCAAAACCTATATGAAATCACCTGACATTGTGATGCTTTAACATATCTGCACAATGTTAGTTCTCTGCATCATGACCGTAGAGTGGGAGGTTGAGAGAGGAAGAATGAGAGAAATGTGCAGGTATGGCCTACATGGGGGAATTCAATTAGGTGAGAGGGCGCACCTACACAGTTTGATAAGGGGCCATTTAGCGCGAAAGATGATAACGAAGCAGCTCACATTGCTGCCAAAGTAACTGTCACAGCTTTGTTGGCTTTAACCACTGGAGAAGACTTGTTGATAGCTTCCATCAACAGGGTATGTGTGTGACTGAGGAAATTACTTGCCAGTTAGTTGATTTTTAAAAGCAACACTCCCTTAATTTGGACAAACAAAACAGAGCTTTTAAAAGTCGAATACAAGTTGTTTGGACAAAGTATATGCTTGACTTCATCCATTCTTCAATTTTCCTCTGGGTCTCAATTTTCCTTTACCTTAAGGGCAATTAATCTACCCTGGAGCAAGCTGCTGCCAAATAAATGAGCAAATAGTGAGCTTACTTGCTTTCTCGCTCACTTAATTAGGCTTCCTCCTGCCAAATAGCCTCCAGAAGTCCCCTGATCACCTCCTGTACCAAGCTACACTGGGTGTCTTCCATTTGAGCCTTGTAGCTACTGTGGGCCCACTCAGTATGAGCCGTCCCTCTGTGGAACAAAACTTCTGTCTGCCTGAGCTCTTTAGTCCTGTGTTAAGATCTGCCCCAGCCATCCACTGCCAAGCTTGTCATCATAACAAGCTTACAGTGTAAATGCCCAAGATTAAGCTAGATATTGGCGGTATACTGCTGTGCCCTTATTTGTTAACTTCACTCTAATCTGATATGCCGGATGATGGATGCCAACAGTTTAGCTGGGATAGTTGGATAACAGCATGTCAATATTTGGTCAGTGTTGGTCAGTGTGTAATGCTGGACTTATACTGATTTAATCCAGAGAAACAGCAGATTGTAGCGACAAAGATGCTGGTATTTACGTTTGTGTCCGGCTGGCAGCCAGTTTTGGATTCAGTATCTGTTGAATCGAGACGTAAGCACAGACCAGAGAGACATTCTCAGCTCAGTGAGCAACATGACCTTCATACACATGGATTTTAGTAGCTATAGGTGGTTTTATCCTCCCTGCTGTTAGCTGAAGCCCCAGTGGATTCTCCCCCTATCCTGTAGAAAGAGCAATGTAAGACTGTGAATTCTAAAAACGTGCTACCAACCTGGAGTTTTTAGGGTTTACAGTCTTACAAAGCCTTCTCACTCTGGGTAAAATTATTTATGAGCTTTCCCATATACATGGTTGTGTACGGTATGCTTTTTATGTGTTTTCATGTTCACAGTGATTATATTTACGTACTTTCTTGTATTCTAAGTGGCTAACCACTTTAAGGAAACCTCACAGCTATATAGATTTATCTCTATAGATGCAACAAGTGGAAGACTTTCCAACAAGGACATACACAAATACTTGATAATTCATTCTATAGTGATAACAGATTTGTCTAGCAATTACAAATTAATTTATTTTTTCTCCCAAATTTGCCTTCACAACAAACAAGAAATGGTGATACAGTTTAAAATGCTTGACTCCAGCATCTTGTTCACTGTATTGTTCATCAACTGGGTTGTTAAAAAAACATTTAATGGTTCAGAGTGGAGTTTGGCAAAGCTATCATTTCATCCCTTGGTTCAGAAGAAAAACAGATTTTCGCTGCTAAGCTTTAAGTAGCACATTCCTCCCATTTTAATGCATTCCTCTCTCAGCAATGCTCGTAGCCCATAGCTGCTCCTCAAGACGCTGGTGTGTGTAATAGGGCTGCTTTGGAGGAGCTCTCCCCCAGCTGCCGTGCTAATTGAGGTGCAAAGACGAGCCCCAGCCAGATGGAAGGAAGATGCCGCAAATTGATTCCTCGCATTCGTCTTCATTAAGGTCTCGGCTCTGGGGCTCTGTGAAGAGAAAGTGTGAGAGGGAAAGAGAAAGAAGGAAGGGAAGAAAGAGGGAAAGCAGGGCAGAAGAGACCCTTCCTTGGGCCCTGAGGACTCTGCTCTGATGAGGTAAATTCTGACTCTCCAAAACAGTGTGCAGTGTGTGTGTGTGTGTGTGTGTGTGTGTGTGTGTGTGTGTGTGTGTGTGTGTGTGTGTAGCAATCAGGGGGAAGAGGAAGGAAAAGAAACCTTGAGCTCCACTCTTTCTGCATCAAAAAAACATCTCAAAAGCAGTATAACTTCAGGGGGTTGGCCATCCACCCTTCCCCTCTTGCTTCCTTCCTTTCTTACCCCTTTGTGGACCCCAACTCTGGATGAAACCCCACCTTTTCTCAGCCTCCAGCGGTGCTCAGCCAATTCTCTGCCACTTTCAATTAAGTGTTAGCAGCAGCTTCCACTAACTAGGGCCCAGAAGGTGCAATGCACCATAGCGGTTCACTAGGAGAGGAAAAAGTTTCACGCCATCATCATATATGATGGAGAGGGTGTACACACAAAAAAGGCACACAGTCGCACAACAACAGCACCCCACACCTACCCCCGCTGACCACATCCACTTTTCAACACTCCTCCCGTCTCACTCACAGCCCCAATGATGCAGCGTCTGCAATTACCAGACAACAAGGAAAGAATGATCTGTCACTTCCACAAATTACATTCCCCCATACTTAATGGGTCCCATGTTTATGTAACGATCCCCTCAAATTCTCAACGTGGGAGCAGTTACACTCCGTCTTCCTGCCACGCGCTGGGACTCCACACATCTTTCACAGCATGTTAGCCACCACCACCCTGCACCCATAAATGTACGACAACCTCACACCCAAACAAATAAATAATGAACATATCAGCGTTTTTTTTTTTTTTCTGCGCCGAAAATATGTATGCAATAAAAAATCTTCTGTTCTATTTTTCCCAGCATATTAGAAAAAAGAGGATTTGTCAACGGTGATAAGCTTTTGGAGCGTGCTGCAAGGCGGTAACATGAAAGGGGATTTTGGATGGGATGGGCAGGCTGGCAGGCAGGGGTGCGAACGCTATAGTTGGTTAGCTGAAGGTGGGAGGTTGGCAGGGCGGAGGGGGGGTGGTGTTGGTTGCCGTTTGATGTTTCATCTATTATTCGTGCCACGTTACCTGGATTATGTGCTGACTGACTTGGGGGGGTTACTTAGGCCTGTCACCAAGCTGTCTGGAAGGGCTTTTTCATTTCACTGTCTGTCTACATCGCCCATCCCCCCCCCCAAACACACACACCCGTCCTTTTCTTTCCTTGTCGTCCTCACCCTTCTCACCCATCTTGTGACATCCTATCACAGGCCCAAATCCCTGTTTTCTCTTGCTCTTCATCCATCCATCCATCCATACTCCTCCCTTCCTCTATCCTGCTCTCTTTCCTCAGCCCTGCTTTCCTCTGTTCTGCGGTGACATTAAGCAGCTTACCACATGTCTTGTTGCAGGCTTACAGTGTGCTGGACGCAGAGTTTTACTGTCACTCTGTATATACAGGTACTTTGTGAGTCAGAGCCTCTGTGACTACTTCCACGATGCAGGCTTCTGTGATTTTCGTATCTGACTCAAACCTGGTAACATTATGCAGGAAATTTCACAGGCGTCTCTTCAGCCTCCATGCTGATGCTATGAATTCTTTTTTTGTTCCGTGTGTAGCCTATATATAGGGGCCATATTTCATCTTTCTCTGTACGAGTTCACTGAATATATGCCTTTGCTACCTCCGCCAGTTCTCACTAGTAACCTGGTTTGTAGTTAGTGGTGCCTAACTTGCAATATGCGTTAAAGGAAGTACATTTATAAAATACTATGTCTGATTGTATATATTCTGAAGGCAAACTTCAAGTTACTGTTGTTGATTTCATAATCCAGTTTTGTTTTCTATTTCACACATTTTACATACTACTCTCGAGTGAAAAGATTGTATCAAGGCATCTCATAGAAGTTTCATGCAGTTGGCACATGTCAGAAACTGACTGACAATCGTCTTTGGAGCAGTTCATACATACAGACATAAAGTGACAGGCTCTGTCTTGTCTTACTTGATCCTGAAGCTTACAGAGCACGGAGCGCACATACTTGGTTCCGATTGGGCAGTAATTTTGTCCTGCTGCCGCTACACAAGTACAAGAATGAAAATACTAGATGTATTTTCATGCTTCAGCTCATTAAAGTTATATCATATAATCTGGAAGCCCTTAACCACGACAATCAGCTTTTCCTCCGATGCCTCCTACTTCACTGTAAAGTCCTTTCTCAGTGTTTGTGCAGTGGTGACTTAGAGTTTCTACATCACACTCGTATGAGTTGCATCCCGGACCAGCTTTGACTTCCAAACTATTTGTGATGTCACAAATCATGCTTGTAGGTCCTGCCCCTTAAAATCAGTTTAGGGAAACGTTCCACTTTCCACATGAAGATGAAGTTGAAAACATCCTTCTATTATCAAGCTCTGTACATGTATCATTCTGCACAGTAAAGCTCAAACATCCAACTGAAAGAACATAAAGAAAAACACACATTTGAGTGGAGGAGGCCTTTTATGTAGTTGAAAACAGTCGTAAAAACAGCTGTGTTTTTGTTTCCTAGGGGAACTTAAAAGAAGCATTATTGGTTGTCTCCAGGTTCTTGCTCCTACGCTTTTGGATAGTAGATAGAAGTTGAACTTTTCTCAACTTCACCAGGCTGAGCCTCTGGACAACTTTGGAGTTAGTTCACAATGAATTACAGCCTGTCACAACTCTTGTATTTGACCTCATATTTTTGAATCAGGTAAGTTTCACTTCAGCTTTAGATAAAATACAGAATATATTGATATTTTAAGTACTTTTCTACAGTAGAGACCCAGTAATGATACTACCATGGAAATGAGTGCTTACCATGGCAACCATCAAGTGTAGTTAAGCTGACATATTGTTCAATATTACTTTATTGTATAAATATGAAAAGAAATTGATGTACAGAAATTCCAAAGTGCTATTTTAAAACAGTCAACATTAGAGCATAGTGACACACACATTTTCAAATGTAATGTATGTCTTGTACAGTACATTTCTTAGTCGTTCATAGTTGTTAAACCTTATTAAAAAATGTTTATTTACGTCAAGGGATGCATAAGAGTAAATTAAGTATATCACTATCAGATTCTTTAAACTCTCAAATATTTGCATCTGCCTCAAAAATCCTGTTTCTGTTGGGCTTTATTGCAACATCGCAAGAGGACAGACAGAAAAACAACACAAACACTTATTCAATTTCATATATTTTAACAATATCTTTTATTTTCCACTTTTGCCAAAAGGTAAACTAAAAAAACAAATATTTTTTCACTTTGGCTTTCTGGTGAGATTAATATGTTATCACACTACATTTACTGATGCCTTATTTTGCCCAAATCTGATCTAATTAGAAGAAACAGAATACACAGGATACCGATTTGCGTGCGTATATACAACATTATTCAATTTACCCAATACAATTTTTGCCCAATCTGTTAATGAATTTATGTTCTTCAATCTCCTGAAATATCACACGGATCATTAAGAAAAAAGTAAACTGTCACAGCTATCAGAAAAGCCATAATAATCTAAGAAAACAAAAAGAAATCTTATAATAAGTGTCTCACTCCATCTCTTTGTGAGTAGATTAATTATGCATCTTTGCCAATGATGCCTGAGGAGATTATGTTTGATAATGTATCTTTTTATAGACTTGCTCATCATCAGCATTCCGGTGTCCATATTACCAATCCTAGAAGTAACTGAAAGCATAGTAGATGTATGCATATTCATTAAATGCAATATAATTTCTGCACATTTTGAAATATTAGTTTATATGAAAAGAGATTATTATGTCTAAACATATTACCAATCCCCTTCAGTATCTCCGCTTCATCTTTTCTCACCTTCTCTTTGTCTCCTTTCCACATTTTTTTTCTTTTTTGTTCCAGTTTACTCTCCTTATTCCTTCCTCTGTCTTCTGCAAACTGTTCAATGTATGCGAAAGCTGAGCCTTGGGGATAGATGTATAGTCCCTCCTTGTGCATTTTTAATTTCCTCTGATATCGGGCCCGGGGATTTGGCAGTCCCTTCCGATGCAAAGGCCCCATGCCTGTGCCTTTGGAGCTGACCTCAGAACAGCTTTGCATCTCTTGAGTGCCTCCAGTGCTACTACATGACGCCTACTTACATACCCGCAAGGGCAGCTGGGTCACCTTACTATATAGCTCACTATGGAATTTCTAACAAACTTCTGTTCTGATCATGTCAAGTTTGGCACTTCTTTAGGTCGCTCTGCCTCCCACTGCGTCCCTCTCTCTTTTTCCCTTTCTTACCAATTCCCTCCCTCACTTGCATCCTTTCATCCAGTCTTTGTTTTAATTTCAAGCTACTGTATTTCAACTTATTCAGTTGGTTTATAGCTAGTTATGGAGTACTGTTTAAGGTGAGTTTAGCTGTTCATCATTCTTGCTCGGTCATCTTTAATTTTTTATCCAGCCAGGGAAGGTGTGAATCTGGGAACCACTGCGTATTTCATTAAAACTACTCCTTCATTTTCCCAGCTTGTCTGTCCTGACCTGTTGACCTCTTCTTGTGTCTTGTTCTCTTTTACTTCACTCCCACCACTATGTTCCGTCTCCACCTTTGCCTCTTTCCCATGGAGAAAACAGGTATTTCAAAACCACCTTTTTATGCTTCCCTGTGTTCTCTTTTCTTCCTCCTCTTTCTGTGCTGACGGAGGAATGAAAGGTGAAGGTGCTGAATGCAGTCTCGTCTATGGCTTGTCCAGACCCTTGCCCTGCTTGCCTTAGGGTATCCCTCTCCCACAATAAACACACAGAGATAAGGAGAAAATGAGAATAAGACGGATCTAAATGACTATACTGTTCATTCCTCAATTTGTGCGAAGTGTTGCCCTCTGAACTAGGAAAGTGTGCTAGAGAAGAAATGAAACATTTCATGAAAGGAACTGCCACGGGGAAGACAGGATTACTTATCAGAAAAATGGAAAAAAAGGCAAGGGTCACGTAAAGCTTCGCAAGGTCAATATCTCTCTACCAAGGTTGCTAGTTAAGAATGCAGACAGACAAGCAGAGCTGACATCCAGAGCATTCTCACTAAGGCACAGACGATCATGCACTGCAATTAAAAGCACCAACACAATTACTTCTATAACCGGATAAAAACATTCTCAAAGGCACATTTTCAAAAGGTTGTTTACCTAGTTGTGGATAAAGGAGGAATGGAGACAGATGCACATACACGCTACTTTCCTTTTTCACTCAAAAGCTCTCAGAAACAAACATGGACACTGAAAAGTGACATAATTAGTAGGGTAATCTATTTGCAATTAACTGTGCTGCCTCTGTTGGAGAAACAGCAGACAGATGTTTCATTAGTGTTGATGAAGAAAACTACAAACAGACGCTGAGGGTCAATAGTCTTGGGAGAAGTGCTTTATGATGATATAATGCACCATACAGTGCACATGTCTTGTTTGTGCAAGAGGGTATATCTATACATACAGTATGAATATTGGTATACACTTGTGGAAATTAGCATTTATGTTTCACAGTATGATGTGTAGTAGCAAAATCAGTATTGGTGGTCTCATTAATAAAAAACAATCTGTTAATCATTATTTTGCTATTTGTTGATTTCATTACTTGCTGACAGTAGTAATTCATTACAGGAGCCGTCTCTGACCTTTAAAACTCAAATTAACTTGCTTGCCTCTCCCGAGGGGGAGTTGTCATTCAGGGCAGCAAATTTACATGATTCTAAGGTGCGTGTCCTTTTTCATTCTTTCTCTTGAAAAAAAGACAACATTAGAACTACTCCCACCAATGCAAATTAAAATTGCCTTTGATTTTGCTTTTTTAGGCTGGCGTGCAATAAGAATGCAACCACAAATTAAATGGTAATTGGGGTTGGGGCACTTTTTCATACAGTGTGTAAAATACCTTCTGTCAGGCGGAGTCCCGTGCCATATGCCTTGCACATGCAAAACTCAAGAAAACTAAATGAACATGAACTGATTGGTTACACATTTAGGACACGACACAAGTCATTAATATGAAGACCTGACAAAGACCTGACATTACCCAAAATCTACCATAGTCCTAGAGGTGGCTGTTGGGCAATATAGACAAAAGCTCAGGTGCTGATACATGGATTATATTAATTTCTGTTTCCACTTGCCTAAACCAATTTATTAGTTCAACAAGTTTGAACTTTTGGGGGTTGACATGACAGGATTTCTCCCAAGGTTATATAAAAGTGGTGATGTGGGAAATGCACCAGTGCTTGCTCTGCCAACTGAGGTCTGAGGTGCAACCTTGGAGACTGCTCCGAAAGGGGAGCCTTAAACAGCTTTTACACTGATACTAAAGCGCACGGCAGTGGATGCCCACCACAGAAACAATCCCAGAAGCCAAGTCAAGCCAATCCAAGAAGACTTTTTTCAGTTTTAAGTATGATTATATTTATAAACTATTTTTGTCTTCAAACCTCTCCTCACATTGTTGACTTTCTTTTATATTCTGCTGTCTTTATATACTGCATGTGCAAATAGATAAACGAAACTTAGCATCCAGTAGCCAGTTCATATAATACATCCATGGAATAAATTTGGATTAATATTTTGCATATCACTTTTTAGTGGCCTTTAAAGATGTACATTAACTGAAATGTAAGTATTTCGTTTCTAAAGTCGGTACATTAATTATAGTATACTATAATTACAGTGGAATGCTGTAATAATATGTGACCCAGCTAACTGTGCATAGTATGAATGCATAAGTAAACACATTAATATGCAGTGGCACACAAACACTCAAACTTGCAAAAAACTCAACATTTCACCCTCAAATGCAATTAAGTGTTCCCCCTCTGTAAACCTGCACCAACCCACACACCTCGTTCAGTACAGCATGCAGCAGAGAGCAAGGGAACTTTTTAAATATCCCCACCAAGAAGGAGGTGTACTTCTTTGCAGTGAGTCACTGACATTATTAAAAAAAAGATTTTAGGACTGAGATGAAACGACTCCTCTTTATGGTTCTCCAAAATGTTGTAAAATGTTTACTGTGCTCGCTAAGCCCTTCAAAAGTCTAAGCATTATGGGAGTGAGGAGGTGTAAAAGGAAAAGGAAGAGTTAGGGAGAGGAGTGGATGGTAAAATTCCTTAAAGAACAGAGAGAGGAGATGGAGGACAGTAAATAATGAAGGCCAACTGGAAAGAGAGAAGCCAACAGACAAAAAGTGTGAATTGAATGAGTGAGATAACGAAACACCAAAAATAGAAGGAACTTGGCGACACACAAAGAATCTTAATTCTTCATCATTACAGTATCTCCATTCCTTGTCTTCATTCATTTTCGGGTTTTTAATTTACTTACTCCCATTTTGTCAGTTTTATTGCTTTTATGGGGCTAAATATATTTGTGTTCAAGTAATGTAGCGCGCTGGTATCACTCTTAAGTGACTGTGTTCTTTCTCAGATTTGATTTTTATGAGACCATGAGCCAATGTAGCATAAAGAAACATGATTTAGGAATGATACTTGAAGCAAAAGACATAAAGAGAGCAGATTAGGAGAGAATGAAAGATGGACCAAAGGAGAAGAGGCAACAGTAAAATACATCCTGGTAGCTGTAAAATAAGTTTCTTTGTACATTTAACTGTTTATTTTCATTAGATTTAACTGCAAACTGTTCTTTACTCCAGCAAAAATATCCCTTTTGATCCAGTTTAATTTAGAGCTGAGTGAAGAAGATGAACTGCTCTCCATCTGGCTGCTTTGTCTTGTTCTATATTGAGTATCTGGAGCCCTAATGTTGTGGATTGGAAAGCAGTTTCCCAGTTTACCCTGGCATATGTGGAAACCACGCCCGGCCGAGCACATCATCCAACCTGCCCCTGGATTGAGATCCCAGAGGATCGGTGGTTGTTACGCCATACATCTCCAAGCTGCTGAGTCTGGCTGACTGCCACTGTCTAGAGCCTGTTGATGAACTCTAATTGACCTTTCCTTTGTGCCATCATTTGGTGCACCTCCCACATCACCAATTTCATGGACCTTTTGGGAGAATTTCTGTCATTCCACCCCCAACACTTCAAAATGTTATCTTCACAGGCACTGTAGTATGAATTTATTCATCCTCATTTGTCGTGTATTTGAGGCCTTTCTTTTCAGTTGTACTACACATGTGGGAAATTAACACTAAACCACTACTGTCTTTAAAGTATTATTCCATTATTCTATTGCAAAAACCCAGCTGGCATGTGCAAAGTAGCAGGTGAATTTCAAGCTCAATGTTCCACGCTGTTTAATAGAGGCAAGTTTACTTCGTGTCTACATGTGAATTCAAGATAACCCTCCTGAGACGGCTACATATGTGCTTAGGTTATATGGTTTCATGAAAACGAACCCAAAAGCTCAGCCATACTTTGGCAAACAAAACAGATGTTCTTTTAAATCTGTCTTAATTCTGTTCTTTTTCTTCCTTGCTGGATGCATCCCTCAACCCTTTTCCATGTAATTAAGACTGAAGGATAGGGCTGGGTGAAAAGACACATGGGCAGATGCACACCTGCTCATGGATCTTACCAACTTCACCATCTCACCTCAAATAAAGGGTCTCACTCTGTTGGCCCTGCTTTCGGGGAATCAGTGACTAACAATACACGCTCACATGGCAGCCGACTTCTTGTAATTTAGAGGCCACAAGCACACAGTGTGACGGAGAAGACCCACTTCTCGTTCGTTGCAGTGTGCGTGTCAACATTCGCAGGCTGGCAAGTAGCTTGCTCATTAACAAACATTGTGTAAATAAGTACAATCCCATCATTTACGTGACTTTGTGCCAAGCAGCGCTTCATTTTTGTTTGTATCTGTAATCCTGGAGGCCCCAGGGAGATAGAAAAGACAGAACCAAGGAAGTACAACAAAAATCTCCACAAACATTCATTCACTGCAGCTAAAGAATAAACGTCCTTTTCTTTTTATACAGAGCACCTGAAAGGATAACACAAATTGAATATACATTTTAGTCTCTTTACTACATATCATGTACGCTTTGGGTCATCTGTCAGATTTGTCAGATTTCTGAAAACATTCTTCAACTGTATGATACAGATTGGTTTCGATTCATACTGTATGAAGTGAAAATCAACTTGCAAACACTTGAAATTCAGAGAAAATGTAATCTTGAGAGTGAACATTTAGTCTTTATTGATAGATTGCAAGACCTCTGCATGGCAAATACTTAAAAGCACGAAAGTGATTTAAAATATCTTAAACATGCATGAAGGACATGCATTTCCTACTGTAGGAAATCAAACATTAAAATTGTGAAAAAGGCAGTGTCTCAGATGGCATCTCCTCAGGTTAAATTGTTGCTGTCAGATGCATGTCTTCTGGTACAGAAGCAGCAGAATATTGACTTAATTAGATTGTCTTGGAAACCAATAAAGCATGTGGATAACATATAACATATAAGGACAGTTGTTTGTTGGATGTCATAGTCACATGTCTCACTTTTCCTGCAGGGTTATTCAGTAGATCACAGTCAAATTTACCTCATAGAAAGGATTCTCTATATACACAGAATGACTAGCTGTATACAGATATATTTGTTCATATGTGAAGGCTTGGTCAAGGCATTAAAGGAGCAGAGAACATGATACACCATACTCCATGTCTGAACAGGTGGTCAGTGAAAGCACAAATACCTCCCATTCTTGACACCAAAACTGCACTGTACACTACAAATGCCAAATTTATCTAGAAATGTCACAAAAATAGAACAATATGTCGCTTTTTCTGCCATTTTAGGTGTCCCTTTCTCTTTCTCGTGTAGACTGGAGGCTTTGATGATTTGGTGATAGAGTTTTACTTTTCTTCCCACCTCTATTCATCTGCTCTTTATACCTTTTAACTTATTTCTTCACAATATCTCACCACACTTTCTACACTCTCTTGTCCTCTGTTGCACTCAGATGTTCAATTCAATTTCCTCCCCGCTCTATCTCTCTTTTGCTGTCTCACATCGAGAGGCGGTGAGAATTGAAAGTCTTCCTTGTCTTTGTACAGTCCTCATTCACTCTTTTCCCCATTTCAGCCTGTGGGTAGCATCAAATACAATGACATTTCGGGGAAATACCACAGTGTCTTTGTCTCTGATCTGTCTGAGTTCTCTGACCTCTTCAAGCTTCTTTGATACTCTTCTAGCCCTTAGTAGCAGGGGCCACTTCTCATGTCTAAATTTGTATGGTTGCTTTAATGACAGCATTTTTGCATGTGTTTTTGTGGATCTGTGCAATGCAGTACGTATACTTTGAGTGTTCATGTGGAATTTCCAGGGTCAAAGAATATAATATTGCCCTAGCTGTAGAAAATAATGATCTTTTTAGAGATTCTGGCTTGTGATCAGACCCGCCTGATGAATGCCCAGCATAATGACTAGGTGAGAAGCTCAGACCAAGTGCAACTGGAAGCTTTGCACCCTAATGGCTATCATTTGTCCCTGCCATATTGGGTGGCAATTGAATAACTCTATTGGGTGGATGAGGAAGGGCCATTTTTTGTGCATTTAAAGTGATACCTCTGCCAGTCATAAATCACCAGGGGAAAAGAGAGAAGATGAGAACCTCTAAGGAATGTACAAATAACAGCCGAAAAAGTGGCCACTTTCTATTAAAATTGGATTAAGATTGAATCCCTTTCTAAACATGTCTGAAACAATGTGTGTTTGTGTGTGTCTTATAATGTGCCTACAGTATGTGTGTCTCTAGTAATTTTTTAGCCAGTAGCATGGCTTTAGGGCACTATCTATGTCACTTGGTCGGTCAGTTAGTGAATCAGTCAACCATGTTGGTCCTGACTTAAGCCGCTCATCAAGTATTGGATGGATTGCCATTCAATTTTGTACAGACATCCATCGTCCTCAGAGGATTAATTCTACTGACTTCAGTGATCCCTTGACTTTTCTCCACAACCTTGAACTTCAACCCGCTCATACATCCATCGCCATCCATAGCTCTAAATTTGAAGTAAAAAGTGTGACATCTGGAATGGGTGCTACATTACTTAATGTTACCTTGGAGATACAACAGAACGCTTTTCACAGTGCTCACCAGAGATGGAGGTCACCCCAGAGACCTCAGCTGTTGTTACTTTACAATGTATGCAATGGCAGTATTATATTCACGACAGTAAAATTACATATGCATTTGAATTGAGTGAAAGGCATTGAATGTGCTGTCATCTGTCATTGTGGCTTCTGTCATCTGCCAATGAGCTGTAATCTGTGCTCTCTCTGTGGCTCAGTCAGTGTGACATATCTTGTGGATCAGAATAGCCAGAAAAGCATGCTGGTATTTTTGGCATACTGCCTTTGAGATAATATGAATTGGGAGATGCTAAATCTTTTTCTCGCATACAAAATAGTATGGTAGTACAGGTATTGGAATGCACCAATTTTGAGCATTTTAGCATGCTGACATTTAGCATTTAGGTAAAAAGCACAGCTATGTCTAAAAAAAAGCCAAAACAACAGAGCAAAAACAGAGCAGTTAGCATGGCCGTAAAGTCTTGTTTTTCAGTTTTTTCTGTTTTTATGGTGTCCACATACAATACATTGTCTTGGTGTGGAAGGTCAGGAGCATTTGTGAAGGGGTGACCTTACAGTACATAGACACACACACACACACACACACACACACACACACACACACACACACACACTAGACATATACTGTAACCCCTTTGCATCAATATTCACATGTACTATGTGGTCAGCTCATGGTCTAGAAAACAACATATACTGGGAGTGTGATAAATGCAGGCAGATAATCATAGGCTCCTTGACCAGGGCGGAAGTCTTAACATTTTATGTCAATGACATACCAAGTGGAGCTGTCTGCTGTAAACGCTGTCAATCAATATTTCTGGCAGCTTCTGTTACGGCTGCTGTTGAATAACAGTCAGCTGAACCCACCTATCTGCTTGACCTTCATCAGTTTTAACACCCACACACCAGACTGGAGTGCAAAAAGATACACACACACTGGTACACACACACTTCCTCACACTGAGGTGTTGCGCACATACACACATAAATGTGCACTGTATGTGAATGCAGAACCACTGTGTTGAGAATGATGGGTTGTCTGCTTCAGGGAGTAATGAATTTATATCCTTCGTCAGCATCACTGAAGGACAGCCGCAATGGCTCTGCCATAACAGAGTGGACACACACAACGCACACCAACACCAACACCACCACCTCCACCTTCACCAGTTATCCTTGCTCTAAGAGTGCCATGTATGCAAAGATATTGGGTATCCATAAGAAACATAACTAACATCTACCATGACCTGTTATGTTACTAAGCTGTGGGAGATAAAATGTGCCTAGAAAATGTGAGAGATAAGTAAATGTAGGAGAAGGAAGAGATGGTGAAATCATCATGAAGTCCTTTGCAAATAAATTAGATTTCTTGTGGGCAAAAAATGAAAGAGCATAAAACACTTTGACTATTTCTACATATCTTCAAAAATGGATTGTAATAACTCAGGTGTGTTTTACTTGTTTTTACCAGCAAGAACATTTGTAGCTTGAAAATGAAATCACACGAAGCAGCAAACCAATCATTTTGAGAGTGAAAAATTGTATTGATTCAAAACACAAAAAATCGTTAGTGGGGTTATAGTAGTCCGACGCCAAACTGATAAGTATACTTACCGCAATCGGTGCTGTGAGGCAATATTTCAGTTTTACAGCCGGTTGAAGGAGTGCGTAGGGAAACTGCCTTTTACCCTCCATCATATGAGTTTCTACATGATGGTATGATGTCAGTGATTTTACAGGCTTGTAGAAAATCATGAAATCTAACACCACCAGCTGAGCAGATGCAGACTGAACTAACTAAAACATGCTTGAACCATGTATACGAACGTTTTACACACAAATCCGGGATTCATCAACATTTTGTCGGTGAGCACATTTAGAACTAGCTGAGCACTTTCATTTCATTTGATCTGTTTGAAAGGTGCTATATAACTGTAGTTTGATTGATTCACTGCTTTCTCCATGATTCATCTCTGGGAAAATGTGCTTCCTTATATAGCGAAATGGGGCATGGCAGTGTGCTATTTGCAAATAGTGGGCGTGGACCTGTCAATTTAGAATGATTCTAATCCACTAACATAGGCATGGTGGTAAGAACAAAAGTGGTGGGTGCGCACATTTGATGAATCCAAGTTTTTTTTTTTTTTATTTTGTAAGTAAGACCATTTCTATGCAGATATTACTGAAAGAGGCCCATTATCCTTTGCTTTTCTCTTCAACCAGTTTTTAAATACATTGTTTTTCCAGTCTGCAATTAAGAAACCTGAAAATAGCGTGCCAGGGACATCACACTTCAGGGGGTAGGTAATGTAACACAAAATCACTAGGGAGGAATAGTGGCATCCCATAATATTCAATGTCATATTATGAAACCACCTTCATTTCAATGCCGTTGTATGCATCAGAGCATCTTTTGTACGGTTTAATTTTAGATACAAAGTTGGAGCAGAGGCAAACTCAATAAACCTTCACTTAGCAACAGTTGTTCCTATAATTATGTAAATAATTACTGTTCAGAGAAAATCACATATTATACTTTGCTACGAGGGCACCTGTTATGTCATCTTTTTAAAGTAGACAGTAGACAAAGAAAGAATTAAAAGAAAAGTGAGATGCCAACTAACTAAGTTGGAATTTTTCAGTTCAGTTCACATTTATGTAGCAGTTAGATTCACAGTCATGGGGCAATAGTTTGAAAAAGTTTATTGTTCTTAAGTCTGATTTCAAGGAATGCTATTTTTAGTCTTCATCTTTTAGTCTTGGTGTGGTAAAGGGCTGAAACGATTCTTCAAGAAACTCAAGTAACTTGATTGTTTTAATTTAATGAAAATCAATCAATCAAAATCATCAAAGATTTGCTTAATCCATATAACTGTATACAGCCATACAACACACTGTGTTTTGCACCAATGATTGTGTCCAAAGCTTTGGATAAATTCAATCTGAAACAAAACAAAAGGTCTGTACAGTGTGTTTGTTGTAAAACCGAGCTAGACTTGCACAAAAGCATGACATCACTGCCTCAAGTTTACCTCCAGTTTAGGCTATTTTCATTGTCTTTAATCTGACTCGTAGCTGCTAACTAACTGTTGGACCAACTTCGCTCTCAAGAGTGCAAGGCATCTTAGTACAAACAACAAACAAGGACTATTCATTTAATAAACAGTCTTTTAGTACTGTACAGCAACCTGAACTTATCTACACACTATGGCTGACTAAAGTAACGTAACTATCCCTCACACACCGGGAAAGACTTTCACAACAAACCCGCTAGGCTCCACCTTTGTTAAAGGGGAAGGCTCAGCTGCTAACACACAGGTGAAGTTAGGCTGTGGGTGTGCTAACCAGCAGTGGAGGAAGGATCATATCCTTTACTGAAGCAAAAGTACTAATAACCCCTTTTAAGGACATGACTTATTTTCTCTTTTGTATATTGACTATTGTTCTTTAATAAGGCAAACGTGCTGTATTTCTTATCTGATTACTTGATTAATTGATGGAATACTAAGTAGAATACTTGATAATAGTGATAATACTTGAAAATAATCAATAGCTGCAACCATAGTATGTTATGCTTTTTGTCAATTTTATAATTAGTGCAATTTTTTTGAGGCTGTTCTATATTTTCTGAAGCTTTGGTAATTTTCCACTGTAGTGTTGCAAGATGGCATATCAACATAAATGCAGCCTTGTGACACCACACCTCTGCAGGAGCCAAGGTGGCGTGCTAAACCTTAGGCGGCTACCCTGAGTGGGGAATTACATGCTTGGTCACACTGCACATACTGCACACACACAAACCCACCAAGGAGTCTGCTTGTGTGTCTGAATATGCATATGGTACGTAGGACACCTACATTGCGTTCTGCTGCAGCATGTAAGACAGCAACTTAGAACAAAAGGTAATTCAATCACAGGCACATGGATTTGAAAAGGCTCCTAGATTCTTACAGAGGAAACAGCAGGTCTACACCACTGTAATCCAATTGTATTACTTACAAAAGACGCTTTGGATTTATACAACTCTACACACTCGGACATCTGCATACACACATAGACACTGAATTTGTGCAAATGAAACACACTGTCTTGCAATCTCCTGCAAACAAAGCCACATTTTCTGGCTGAAACCATCTATTTTCTCAGCCTGTGGCGGAAAGGAAAGGGAGATAATCGTACAGAGAAGAGAAAAGGAAGGAGGGACAGAGAGAGACAGTAGGGGTTGGCAGCAGTACAGTGAGAAAATTAAATGTTGTTTCTTTGGTTCTACAAAGTGCTAAGACTCAAATTGAAGGAAAAATAAAGATTCCTTTGTATAAGTGTGTACAGGTTTGTCCAGTACAGAGTTTTTGGACTTGCTCACTCTTGAGGAATTCAGCCAACCGGTTTCTTTTTGTTTCTCCTATCTTTTTTTTCTCAATCGATCATCTTGGTGAGAGTCAACCTTTACCCACCTGGCTCATCTATAACAGTAGCAGCTACAGGTATAAAACCACCAATGCCAAATTCTTTCCATTGAGGAATCGATTGCTTTTCTTTCAGGGACAAACATGGATTTCTGTCCTTTCTCCTTTCCTTCCTTGCATGCTCTTATTTTGGTGAAACCTCCATAAACCAAACTTTCTCTACTGCAGTTGACTTGTGTTGTCTTCCATTACTCCCTTTTTTCTGTTTTCCAAATCTATTTGAAAAATTTTTCTTTTCATTGTGCAGCTACATCACTGGCATTACGGACTAGTAAAGAGTTAAAACACATTGATTTTTCCCTTTAGGTTAGCTCATTGCAAGCTTTCTTTGAGTCTCAAACAAAAAAAATCTATTCTTGGAGGCACAGTGCTGAATGTGACCAGTGGACGCAAAGTCTCTGAATATTTACATGAATGTCCAACATAAATTATGAAGAACATTCTGATTTTCAGCCTGCTTTTAAACCTGAATGATC
The DNA here is from genome assembly GCF_905237075.1 of Dicentrarchus labrax. NCBI lineage: Eukaryota > Metazoa > Chordata > Actinopteri > Moronidae > Dicentrarchus > Dicentrarchus labrax. Next base: position 15,071,987 of record NW_026136724.1, on the reverse strand, counting down.
CTTGAACTCTTCTGCTTTACTTTATCTACATCTATTCTTTTCTGGACAACAATGTTTAATCTCAGTGCCTGCTTGTTCTAACCGCCTGCACTCTCCCTCCACCAGCCTCCTGAGTCTGTGACCCTGTTAGCTGCAGACTTTCAGCTGAAAAAAGTTGCCAGTTAACATATTAGTCTGGAAGTTGCCAGTTAACAGGGTTGCTCCTTTAACCAAATCACTGGCTAGCCGCAGGATGCAGAATTGGGATAATTAGCCGACCAGTCTGCGTTTTCTACTATGAGATTGCTGGTGTTTCCAGTTGGGAGTTTTTCCAGAGCGAGTGAGGCAGAGGCTAAGTGACTGTCTCATGTGTGGTACTGTAATCCTGGGCTATGGACTAAGGAGTGACTTCTCCTGTCTCGTGTCTCTTCAGCCTTGCCAGTCTGGGATGCTTTCTTGTTGCAAAGAACAAATACTGAACATGACGTAATGATGTGATGTCACATGCGGTTGTGGCAGTGACTCGCCGTCCCCTGCAATTGGCCTCTCATTAGCGCTGTGTTTCATTATTGCAGTGACCACGACAGCCCTAATTGGCCAAACCAAACCAATACTGACACAGAAAATCACAAATACAAGAGACACATCATCACACACAGGTACTCCCAGAAGAGACATTTATGGGTTGATGGTCAACATGGATGAGGGCTGTAATTACACTGGAGCTCTGTGTGAGAAGTGTGTCTCAGAGATGAGATCAAGTCTCTGCCGTTATCAAGGCCAGGCTGCTCCCTCAGCCAAGGAACACCATTGTGCCAGGGAGAAAGACACTGTGTGTGTATACGTGCGCACGTTCTTATGCGTTGATACTGAGATAACACAAAGGAGCTCTGATACAGAGGAAGGGCTTGAGATATCTGGAGTCTAAGATAAAGGAAATTGAAGGAGGGTGTGTGCGCAATAGACTGGGGGAGAGGCAGAAGGATAGACTGTCCATTTACAAAAGGGATTGCACAAGTAATTTTGCCGTTTCCCCAGGCTTTCTCACCGTGAGCTGTACACACTCAACCACAATGTCTTGCATTTGTGCAAACAGATTTCATTTCACAGAGCTTGTTTGCTCAACCAAATCCAGCTTAGAGCACCCTGCTTGGTTTCCTTGTGTGAATATATGCCAGTTCCTTATATTTACCTGCTGTTGTGAACATGAACGTACGGGTTTAGAAAGGCCTGTCTGGTAAAAATTAATAAGTGGGCAACTAATTACTACTGCTGTCTGTGTTTGAGGTAAGAGTGAAGAGACTTGTAAGGGTCCCTGCGGAGTTATGAGTGGTCTAAAGGCAGCACATGCGGCCAGAGGTTGAGCCAAGGTGATATCTGAACTATAATGAGGTGTCATCTTTGCCAAGCACAGGGTAGAATAGACAATGGTACACACACACACACCTACACACACACACACACACACACACACACACAGACACACACACACACACACACACACATACATATAATATCCTTCCAAGTTTCTCAGTTACATGACAGTGGCAGATGACAGTACATGCACTGGGACAGAGTGTTCATTCTGACAGAAGTTTGCAAATCTTGCATATTTGAGTATCCTGCACTCAGCGTCTCATCAATAATAAAGCCTAACACTGTGAGAAGTTTAAGTAAAGAGCTTGGACAGCCCACTGAATCATTTAATGGCTAGTCTGAAGCAGTGACACGGTTAACTAAAGGACACTGAGTATGTGGGGTAGCTGGGCTGTAACTGTAACATGAACCATAGTGCTGCTGTTGCTCTGAAGTTGAACTGTTGAAATGGAAATGTTGGACATACTGTAGACTCTTGATTGTTTGGTCCTCACTTTTTAATAATTTAAACTTTTCTTAAAGATTATTCATGCGGCAATGGAGGTGTGGGAATTTATGTCCATTTCATGCCTTCAGACCCTGCTCTGTTATCTACTGTACATATTTTACACTGGCTACCACTCTGATAGTATGACACTTCATTTTGTCATTTGTGAAAATGTTCTGCTCTGTAGTTTCTCAAGTTTTAAACAGAGTTTATCTTATCCACAGGTTTCCACTAGAGATAGCTTCACCAAACTTATTCCCCCACATGCCTCTCCCTGGATCAAGTTTTTGATGAGTTGGCCCTGGTGAGGTGCTGTGCAATCAAATGCATCACTGCGTAAGCCAGCGTAAAATGTCCTCAGAGAGAGGGAGGGAAGCAGGGAAAGGCAGGAAGAGAGAGAGGGTGTGGGTGTGTGGATCGATCACACCACAGTGCTTGGAGAGGCTAGAGTGACCAGCCATGAAATGGCTGCTGTCCCCAGAGTAGGTGCCACCATTACCAACAGTTCCCTCGTCTTGGCCTGGTTGGGATTACCACAAACACGGATATACATATGATACATAATGACAATCAGTGTGGGATGATAATGACGGATATGCATGAGTGTGTGCGTGTGTGCCCTAACTGGAGTGTCCATGTGATACTTGTCGTGCCTCAGGACACAGAGCCCCGCTGGTTTTAATTTTAGCAGGATGAAATCTAATCTAATCAGGATTTGTTTTACACCTGGGGTCCCAGGTGTATCCAATTAAGTATAATTAACTGTGTCACCTCATAGTTGTCACATGGATGATACTGCATGGTTGTCTCCTCAATTGTGGCTGCAAATGTAATTGCCTTCAAAGAAAAAAAAAAAAAAAACCCACATCAATTAGTGGTGAATGCACAAACTGCCATTTGACATTTATACCTGAGCTATGCTAATGCCTATGCCTTCATGCCTAATTCTGAGTAAAGTTTTTCTGAAGTTTTTTTTGAGATCTTACACGTCTTGGTCTGACATTAATTAGGCATTGTGGAGCAGCTTTGCGTAATGTGAAGCAGGACTATTGTCTGAATCCCATGTTCTCCACACTGACTACCATGTTCTCCAGCTGCCTCAGTCGGTAGTAATGTTTGTGTGTGTGTATGTTGCATTTGTACCTACACATGTCAATGCAAACAGATATTTCCTACTGCTGCAGCTTTACATTAAAAGCATTTAACTGGTGAAACACAGACTAATACTTTGTACACAAAGTTGTCGATCTGTAGTCTTATTAGGTGTATAATTAGTTGAGTGGCCCAATGAAAGTCCAATGAAACTGTGCAATGGGAATGAAATGCAAAGCCAAATAAATAATGTAACATGTCAGATTTTACATGTCCAATGTCTGTAAATGTGAAGACATGATGATCCTAGTGCAGGGGTATCAACTACATTTGTCCAAGGGCCAGAATTGTTTTAAGCCGGCACTATGGGGGCCAGACTCTTACACTTCGTCTATTTCTTCTTACAAAATTGTGGTTTTTATTTGCCTGTATCAGTCTAAACTCCTAAAAAACATGGGAATCCATAATGATAACTAGATACTAAAAGATAGAAAATGCTCTCAGGCCTCCACCAAGGAGGCAGTTCACTAAGAAGTGATGGTCAAAGTCTTTAATTCAGGAAACGTAATTGCAGAATATGGCAGGAAATATGAATAAGCTTGAACCAGTTTTGATGCTATTATGCCTGTGCACCATTACTGTGCATGTGACACCTGTAGTTACTGGTGGTGAATGCAGTTTAATCCAACATGTCACTGAATTCTGGGGGCAGCAAAGCAAACTATTGTCAGGTGATAACTGGTCTTTTTTCATCAGTCTATGGGTAGCCATGATCTGATTTTATACTGCACACGGCATGAATCTGTGAACAGCGACAGTGAAAGTAATTGGTTAACATTACCTTGCTGAGTTGGAGGCGCAGCCTGTCACCTGCAGCTCTTCATCTAACTGCTCACTGTGGCTGCTCCTTCTTGTTCCATTACTCCATGCAACATTTCAAGCTGATCCATTGTCAGAAAATTCCAAAAATGACTGTTATCTTGTTTTGTAGTGTTACGGCCGCCGCTGGCTGTCGTTTAGTGTATATTTATTGTGGTGTTTCATGTGTGATTCCCTGTTGAGGATTGGTCCTTCTGGAGCAGAGACCGCCTACTTCCTGGTTGCTGTCCCCTGGCATCTGTGATTGGTGTGGCTGCGATTCCACCGAAGCTACCAATCAGGAGTCTTCAATCAACCCCAGCTGCACTTAAATAGCTTGTGTGTCCACAGTTCAGGGCGGCTGTGAACTAGTGATCAGTTCGCCTCGCTGTTGGTTGCACACCCTTGTACCATTGTGTTAGTCTAGAGTGTTTGTATTTCCTAGTATTGCCTGGCTGTTATCTGAGTGGATTCAGCCAGTGCCTTTGTAATCTTTTGAGACCTTTTAAGTTGCAGAATAACTGCTAGTTTGTTTTTTGTACACTAGTTTGTAAGCTTATGGGTGCTGATCTCCTTTTGTTCTTTAGTGTCATTCAGTCATCTTCATTTTGTGTACTAGTTATTTGTCAGCACCTGTATAGCCTCTCTTTTGTTATATTTCGTTGTGCAAGCGCACTCTCCTTAGTTAATTAAACACCTGATTTTAACTTGAACCTGTCACTTGTCGCATTCCATCTCTTTTCCAATTCCAGTTGTATGTTACTGCTCTCCAAATCGAGCCGGGTCGTAACAGTAGACACATTTTTGATAAACGATAGCTGCCAGTGGGCGTCAAGCTCCCTGACGGACACATTACATTTCCTGTGACTCCTACTTCATAGTAAAAGTCAGTTTGGGTTTCACCAGTAAAATGCTTTTAATGTGAAGCTGCAGCAGGAAGTGTTTGGTTTGCATTAGCAGTAACTTAAACCAGCATTTATTTATTTTTTTGCAAGTTCATCACAGATACCCAATTCGGAAAACTGTAAATATATAAATCAGTGGCCAATATACGGGCCAGATAGGATAGTTTGGTGGGCCCTTTGTGGTCTGTGAGCCGTCAGTTGAAGACCCTTCCTGTCGACTCTTCAACACTCCTTCTGCTTTTTTCTTATCTTTGCTGAGTTACGTCATCCCTTTCTGTAACCTAACTACATATCCTGTAGTCAGCTTTTAACAAATCTTAATTCCTTCTGAAAATCTTTTACTGTAATATTTATCTCTTGTTTTAGTGAACAGATGCTTCAGGCAGCAGATAACGTGCTATACCACAGGTTAACCTTTCTTTAGAATGCCCTTGGTAGGAGGGTGGGCCCCATGGGTAGATAATCTTCCCCTGGTACACACACTATGCCATGAATAAGTCATCTCTCACCAGGACACAACTCTCAAGTTCAAATGATTGAGATTTCACTCGCCTGCTGTAGCACAGAAACGACTACCTAGTAGCAATTCTGATGCATATTATAGCAGCGAGGTTTAATGGAATGAAGGAGAGGCAGTGCAGCAGAAGCAGTGGTGGTAGGAGTATTTTTAATACCATCCCCCCACCCACAATCATACACTCGCTATCAATAATCTTCCCCCGGCGGAGGTGTATGAAGAAGAAATTCACCCTGATGGGAACATTTGCGTTCCCTTCTGTTCGCTCGACTTTTAAATCCAGTCATTTTCCCTTGCTCTCTCATGCTTTTCCCTCACTGTCTAAGGTCATTGTAATGAACATTTCATTTTTTCAATATTTTTATATGATTCATTGTTAGAAGCTCTCAGGGACAAAGTGAAGCCACATGAAGGGGGATTCTGCCCTTTATTCTCCTGTGTTTTGTTCATGTATTTATTCTGGGCACTGTCTGTGTCTTTAGGACCATCAGCTCATAGTTATTCACGTCATTGCGTTGTGGAAATTACAAGCCTGCCGAATCCCCGAGCGATTCACCACCCAACTTTTCATTAAAATAACCCCACAGAAGAGAATGAAGACCACAAAAGAAAAGGGGAGATAGGGAGAGGTGGGGAGGGGGAGACAGTGAAATAGTCTTTCCATCAGCAGGAGTTCTCATAAATATTGTAATTGTGTGGGTATAGAAAAGGAACGGTTGTGAGCCACTGTGCTGTGATTGACTTTGAGTGAATGCTGTCTCACCTTTTGAACGAATTGAACATGAACACTGGTGACAAAAATAAAAAAAATAATGGCCTTTATGAATGCGACATGGAAGTCCTGTGACTCCTGCAGGCTGCATCGGGAAGAAACAAAAGAAAAATCACATCTTCTTTTTCTTTCTTTTCCAGTGTAAAACTCTGTGCACCATTACTTGCTGATCTCTGCTGACTCGTAGCATTTTTTGCCCAGTCTTAACAACATGAACTGTGTGAACCCCATGAGATAGCTGTTCATGTAATGGAATGTAGTAATGCGCTATACCTAAGGCAAATTTATCAGACCAAGTCAGCTGGGTAGCCAAGGCGAAGCCAGAGAGTCCAGTTGCTCTTCCCTGGCCATCTTGACTCCTAATGTGGCTTAAATGTGTACAGAGAGCCCCTCCAGTGTCAGGGAGCCTCAGGCACAAGCAATTGCCTGAATTAAGCACCAATCGCCCAATTTCTCTTCTGTCCTGCAGGGCCCTGATTTCACACCACTGTGGCATGTTATTGGCCCATTCAAGACCCAAGACCTGATGAGTTTCAGGCACAGAACAAGAGACAAAGAAAATTCTTGACTTGTAACTTTTATCAAAACAGACATTGCTCTTCTGTGTCACGCTGTCAAGTTGTTTTTGTACATTTCTTCACCAGTCCCTCAAGAGTTTAAGAGTTTAATGATTGTCTGGGGGGCAGGTAAAACACATAAATAATTTAAACACTACAGCTTACTGTGGAAAATGTTCAGCAGCAATCTTATATCCTGGTATATGTGATTCATGTTTTACGCACTAAAGTTGCCTCATATCTCTACTGCATATCCAGCATTTAAAGGTGTCAAAAGCAGTGCGTCCTAAAGCAGCGCTGATTAATGAAACCTATTAATAAACCAATTAAGAACAAAATGGTCATATAACCTGTTTCTGGCAAACATGTAAACCAGCTAAAGTGCTTTGTAGAGCATCTATACAATGATGAATAACAACTTAGATCATGTTCAAATTGCGCAAAGAAAGTAGAGAGGAAAAAAAATGACTATTGACTATGAAGACAATGATGTCATTGCTTGTTGCTTGTTGGGAGCTTGGCGGGCTTTCTCATAACAGTAATTATATGAATAGCTGCAGCAATAACAACAACAACAACAACAACAACAACAACAACAACAACAATAAAATGAGTGGTAATAATAAAAATAATAACTGTAATTATCGATTTGTCCAGAAGGACATTTCAGTCAAGTAGGGCCAAGGGGCAGTGGCTGTCACCATGGCCATTGTACTCCCACATCCCTGGAGTATAGAATTTCTTTGTTTACACTAGCCTATATTATTGTTGCAATTCAACCTTTTATAAATATATTTCCTTTTGAATTGTTATCCATCTAAAGGCTTGGCCAAACAAAAAACAAATTAAAAGATGACCCTAGAGCATGACAACACAACCTTATTTTTTATCAAAATTTGGATTACAATAGCACAAGAGAGGGCAAACAAATAAAATGGAGACACCCAAATGCACATCATTGTGGTGGGTCTTAGAAATCTTAGCTAACACAGGCTGCAAATTGCTTGAGAAACTTCTCATACAAAATTGATTGCATTTCTTTCTGACTAATGCAGAATCTGATTGCTTATGCTCTTTGATATATTTTCATCCATATTTAACTCTCCATTCTTAAATTATTCTCTGATATCATGACAGGAACCGATTAAGAACTCAAATTCCAAAAGCTTTCGGAATCTTAAGGTTTCAACCAAGTTACTTCATTAAATATATCGTACAACAACCTACGCACAGTTAACTCCTCTTCTAAAAGAGCAACACAAGCCATTGAATTGTGAGACTTCAGCCAATTTGGCATCAAATAAATGATTCTGTGCACATACATATTGCAAGCATATGTTATGAACAACATGAAATCGTGTTTAGTAGCGGCACACGCTTATTAATTCAAACATCCGTGTCAGTGTCTCAGAGGTCTTGAGGCAATGTGATTTACAGCCTGACTTTTGCTTATTCTTCAGATGTACAACTTTGAACTCAAACACATGCAAGCAAAGGACACATGTAAGTACAAACACACACCTACTCACACACCCTCATAATCATACAAACAGACACATTAACATAGACACTCAAAAGAACATAATATACGTGCATATGCAAGATGAAATGAAAATACATAAAAATGAGCATATATATGCAAGCAGAATGTGTTTTGATGTTTACATGCTCTCCCTTGGATCTGTGGATACATTATTCTTAATTATTTTAATATTCCTCTCTGTGGGCTAGGAGAAAGCTTCATGTCTGTGCTTAGGGTCTGCACCCTGCGCAATGCATGACAATTAGTGCCTTACATAACTACTAGCCAGCCACACACCCACATATGTGCACCACACACAAGCAGAAAGATACACATGCACTCACACACATTCACATGCATACAAATGGGCACACATAAACACAGATAAAAACATAAACATACAAACTACAAACCCACTTTACGCCTTCTTTTATCCTGTGGGGACATTTCAGTTCAATTACCTCATACTCCTCAAAGTCTGTATTCCATTCCGATTTTTTTTTTTGTGAATATTGTGTGTCCTATCTTGGTAAATAACCACCAGTGATCCAGCATCACTATATATGTATATATTTGTTATATTATTATATTATATATTATTGCTATATCCCTCTTTTGAACACCTTTGCATAGTCTTGTCTTTCTGTCCTTGGCGGTTGGAGCGGTAATAGCTGAGGTGATGAGATGTTCGACTTTCTAAACACAAACAGCGTAGCCCATCACAAACGCCAATAAAAACAGAGAGCTGTAAATCTGGCGACCGGTCTCACCCTTGCCCCAGGCCAGCCATCAGCATATTAGCACAAGTGCCTGCGCGTACATATAAATGTGTCAATGTGTATGTATGGGTGAATATCAGAATGTGTGTGTTGTCCCAGCCCCTCAGCCTTTCTTGCA